>NC_091455.1:217932121-218555518 GCF_027789765.1 Dendropsophus ebraccatus | reverse complement strand
ACACTATTACACCAGGAGAACACTGCCCGATACAGACCCCATTCCACCAGAAGACCACTGCCCGTACAGACCCCATTACACCAGGAGAACACGGGCCGATACAGACACCATTACACCAGGCGACCATTGCCCGATACAGGCACCATTACACCAGGAGAACACTGCCCGATACAGACACCATTTACACAGGGAGAACACTGCCCGATACCGACACCATTACACCAGGAGAAACACTCGCCCGATAAAGACACCATTACAACAGGAGACACTGCCCGATGCAGACCCATACCCAGAGAACACTGACCGATACAGCACCATTACACCAGGAGAACACTGCCCGATACAGGCACCATTACACCAGGAGGCCACTGCCGGATACGACACCATTACACCAGGAGACCACTGCCCGGCAGACCCCATTACACCAGGAGAACACTGCCCGATACAGACACCAATACACCAGGAGACCACTGCCCGATGCAGACCCCATTACACCAGGAGAACACTGCCCGATACAGCACCATTACACCAGGAGAACACTGCCCGATACAGACACCATTACACCAGGAGACCACTGCCCGATACAGACCCCATTACACCAGGAGAACACTACCCGATACAGACACCATTACACCAGGAGAACCACTGCCCCGATACAGCACCATTACACAGGAGAACACTGCCGATACAGACCCCATTACACCAGGAGAACCACTGCCGATACAGACACCATTACACCAGGAGAACCACTGCCCGATACAGCACCATTACACCAGGAGACCACTGCCCGATACAGACACCATTACACCAGGAGACACTGCCCGATACAGGCACCATTACACCAGGAAGAACACTGCCCGATACAGACACCATACACCAGGAGAACACTGCCCCGATACAGACACCATTACACCAGGAGACCACTGCCCGATCAGCCACCATTACACCAAGAGACCACTGCCGATACCAGACACCATTACACCAGGAGAACACTGCCGATATAGACACCATTACACAGGAGACCACTGCCCGATGCAGGACCCCATTACACAGGAGAACACTGCCCGATACAGGCACCATTACACCAGGAGAACATGCCCGATACAGCCCATTACACAGGAGACCACTGCCCCGATACAGACACCATTACACCAGGAGACCACTGCCCGATACAGGCCCCATTACCCAGGAGACCACTGCCGATACAGCACATTACACCAGGAGACCACTGCACGATACAGCACCATTACACCAGGAGAACACTGCCCGATACAGGCACCATTACACCAGGAGAACACTGCCCGATACAGACACCATTACACCAGGAGACCACTGCCCGATACAGGCACCATTACACCAGGAGAACACTGCCCGATACAGGCACCATTACACCAGGAGAACACTGCCCGATACAGCACCATTACACCAGGAGACCACTGCCCGATACAGACACCATTACACCAGGAGAACACTGCCCGATACAGGCACCATTACACTAGGAGAACACTGCCCGATACAGCACCATTACACCAGGAGAACACTGCCCGATACAGACACCATTACACCAGGAGAACACTGCCCGATACAGACCCCATTACACCAGGAGAACACTGCCCGATACAGCACCATTACACCAGGAGACCACTGCCCGATACAGACACCATTACACCAGGAGACCACTGCCCGATACAGACACCATTACACCAGGAGACCACTGCCCGATACAGACACCATTACACCAGGAGACCACTGCCCGATACAGGCACCATTACACCAGGAGAACACTGCCCGATACAGCACCATTACACCAGGAGACCACTGCCCGATACAGCACCATTACACCAGGAGAACACTGCCCGATACAGTCAACCATTTACACCAGGAGAACACTGCCCGATACAGCACCATTACACCAGGAGACCACTGCCCGATACAGACACCATTACACCAGGAGACCACTGCCCGATACAGGCACCATTACACCAGGAGACCACTGCCCGATACAGGCACCATTACACCAGGAGACCACTGCCCGATACAGGCACCATTACACCAGGAGACCACTGCCCGATACAGCACCATTACCCAGGAGAACACTGCCCGATACAGCACCATTACACCAGGAGACCACTGCCCGATACAGACACCATTACACCAGGAGACCACTGCCCGATACAGGCACCATTACACCAGGAGACCACTGCACGATACAGCACCATTACACCAGGAGACCACTGCCCGATACAGACACCATTACACCAGGAGACCACTGCCCGATACAGACACCATTACACCAGGAGAACACTGCCCGATACAGACACCATTACACCAGGAGACCACTGCCCGATACAGCACCATTACACCAGGAGACCACTGCCCGATACAGCACCAATACACCAGGAGAACACTGCCCGATACAGCACCAATACACCAGGAGACCACTGCCCGATACAGACACCATTACACCAGGAGACCATTGCCCGATACAGGCACCATTACACCAGGAGAACACTGCCCGATACAGACACCATTACACCAGGAGAACACTGCTCGATACAGACACCATTACACCAGGAGAACACTACCCGATACAGACCCCATTACACCAGGAGAACACTGCCCGATACAGGCACCATTACACCAGGAGAACACTGCCCGATACAGCACTATTACACCAGGAGAACACTGCCCGATACAGCACCATTACACCAGGAGACCACTGCCCGCTACAGGCACCATTACACCAGGAGACCACTGCACGATACATCACCATACACCAGGAGAACACTGCCCGATACAGACACCCATTACACCAGGAGAACACTGCCCGATACAGGCACCATTACGCCAGGAGAACACTGCCCGATACAGGCACCATTACACCAGGTGAGAACACTGCCCGATACAGGCACCATTCACCAGGAGAGACCCTGCCCGATACAGACACCATTACACCAGGAGACCACTGCCCGATACAGCACCATTACACCAGGAGAACACTGCCCGATACAGGCACCATTACACCAGGAGAACACTGCCCGATACAGACACCATTACACCAGGAGAACACTGCCCGATACAGACACCATTACACCAGGAGAACACTGCCCTATACAGACACCATTATACCAGGAGACCACTGCCCGATACAGCACCATTACACCAGGAGAACACTGCCCGTTACAGACCCCATTACACCAGGAGACCACTGCCCGATACAGACACCATTACACCAGGAGACCACTGCACGATACAGCACCATTACACCAGGAGACCACTGCCCGATACAGGCACCATTACACCAGGAGACCACTGCCCGATATAGACACCATTACACCAGGAGAACACTGCCCGATACAGACACCATTACACCAGGAGACCACTGCCCGATAGAGGCACCATTACACCAGGAGAACACTGCCCGATACAGGCACCATTACGCCAGGAGAACACTGCCCGATACAGGCACCATTACACCAGGAGAACACTGCCCGATACAGGCACCATTACACCAGGAGACCACTGCCCGATACAGACACCATTACACCAGGAGACCACTGCACGATACAGCACCATTACACCAGGAGAACACTGCCCGATACAGGCACCATTACACCAGGAGAACACTGCCCGATACAGACACCATTACACCAGGAGAACACTGCCCGATACAGACACCATTACACCAGGAGAACACTGCCCTATACAGACACCATTATACCAGGAGACCACTGCCCGATACAGCACCATTACACCAGGAGAACACTGCCCGATACAGCACCATTACACCAGGAGAACACTGCCCGATACAGACACCATTACACCAGGAGAACACTGCCCGATACAGACACCATTACACCAGGAGAACACTGCCCGATACAGACACCATTACACCAGGAGAACACTGCCCTATACAGACACCATTATACCAGGAGACCACTGCCCGATACAGCACCATTACACCAGGAGAACACTGCCCGATACAGCACCATTACACCAGGAGAACACTGCCCGTTACAGACCCCATTACACCAGGAGACCACTGCACGATACAGACACCATTACACCAGGAGACCACTGCCCGATACAGCACCATTACACCAGGAGACCACTGCCCGATACAGGCACCATTACACCAGGAGACCACTGCCCGATATAGACACCATTACACCAGGAGAACACTGCCCGATACAGACACCATTACACCAGGAGACCACTGCCCGATAGAGGCACCATTACACCAGGAGAACACTGCCCGATACAGACCCCATTACACCAGGAGAACACTGCCCGATACAGACCCCATTACACCAGGAGAACACTGCCCGATACAGACACCATTACACCAGGAGACCACTGCCCGATACAGACACCATTACACCAGGAGAACACTGCCCGATACAGACACTATTACACCAGGAGAACACTACCCGATACAGACACCATTACACCAGGAGACCACTGCCCGATACAGACACCATTACACCAGGAGAACACTGCCCGATACAGACACCATTACACCAGGAGACCACTGCCCGATACAGGCACCATTACACCAGGAGACCACTGCCCGATACAGCACCATTACACCAGGAGACCACTGCCCGATACAGCACCATTACACCAGGAGACCACTGCCCGATACATCACCATTACACCAGGAGAACACTGCCCGATACAGCACCATTACACCAGGAGACCACTGCACGATACAGCACCATTACACCAGGAGACCACTGCCCGCTACAGGCACCATTACACCAGGAGAACACTGCCCGATACAGACACCATTACACCAGGAGACCACTGCCCGATACAGACACCATTACACCAGGAGACCACTGCCCGATACAGCACCATTACACCAAGAGACCACTGCCCGATACAGACACCATTACACCAGGAGAATACACTGCCCGATATAGACACCATTACACCAGGAGACCACTGCCCGATGCAGACCCCATTACACCAGGAGAACACTGCCCGATACAGGCACCATTACACCAGGAGAACACTGCCCGATACAGCACCATTACACCAGGAGAACACTGCCCGATACAGACACCATTACACCAGGAGACCACTGCCCGATATAGACACCATTACACCAGGAGACCACTGCCCGATACAGACACCATTACACCAGGAGACCACTGCCCGATATAGACACCATTACACCAGGAGACCACTGCCCGATACAGCCACCATTACACCAGGAGAACACTGCCCGATACAGGCACCATTACACCAGGAGAAACACTGCCGATACAGCACCATTACACCAGGAGACCACTGCCCGATACAGACACCATTACACCAGGAGAACACTGCCCGATACAGGCACCATTACACCAGGAGAACACTGCCCGATACAGCACCATTACACCAGGAGAACACTGCCCGATACAGCACCATTACACCAGGAGACCACTGCCCGATACAGACACCATTACACCAGGAGACCACTGACCGATACAGACACCATTACACCAGGAGACCACTGCCCGATACAGCACCATTACACCAGGAGACCACTGCCCGATACAGCACCATTACACCAGGAGAACACTGCCCGATACATCACCATTACACCAGGAGACCACTGCCCGATACAGCACCATTACACCAGGAGAACACTGCCCGATACAGACACCATTACACCAGGAGACCACTGCCCGATACAGACACCATTACACCAGGAGACCACTGCCCGATACAGGCACCATTACACCAGGAGACCACTGCCCGATACAGGCACCATTACACCAGGAGACCACTGCCCGATACAGCACCATTACACCAGGAGAACACTGCCCGATACAGCACCATTACACCAGGAGACCACTGCCCGATACAGACACCATTACACCAGGAGACCACTGCCCGATACAGACCCCATTACACCAGGAGACCACTGCCCGATACAGGCACCATTACACCAGGAGACCACTGCCCGATACAGCACCATTACACCAGGAGACCACTGCCCGATACAGCACCATTACACCAGGAGACCACTGCCCGATACAGCACCATTACACCAGGAGAACACTGCCCGATACAGCACCATTACACCAGGAGACCACTGCCCGATACAGACACCATTACACCAGGAGACCACTGCCCGATACAGACCCCATTACACCAGGAGACCACTGCCCGATACAGGCACCATTACACCAGGAGACCACTGCCCGATACAGCACCATTACACCAGGAGACCACTGCCCGATACAGCACCATTACACCAGGAGACCACTGCACGATACAGCACCATTACACCAGGAGACCACTGCCCGATACAGACACCATTACACCAGGAGACCACTGCCCGATACAGACACCATTACACCAGGAGACCACTGCCCGATACAGCACCATTACACCAGGAGACCACTGCCCGATACAGACACCATTACACCAGGAGAACACTGCCCGATACAGCACCATTACACCAGGAGACCACTGCCCGATACAGACACCATTACACCAGGAGAACACTGCCCGATACAGCACCATTACACCAGGAGACCACTGCCCGATACAGACACCATTACACCAGGAGACCACTGCCCGATACAGCACCAATACACCAGGAGAACACTGCCCGATACAGCACCAATACACCAGGAGACCACTGCCCGATACAGACACCATTACACCAGGAGAACACTGCCCGATACAGGCACCATTACACCAGGAGAACACTGCCCGATACAGACACCATTACACCAGGAGACCACTGCCCGATACAGCACCATTACACCAGGAGACCACTGCCCGATACAGACACCATTACACCAGGAGAACACTGCCCGATACAGACACCATTACACCAGGAGACCACTGCCCGATACAGGCACCATTACACCAGGAGACCACTGCCCGATACAGACACCATTACACCAGGAGAACACTGCCCGATACAGGCACCATTACACCAGGAGAACACTGCCCGATACAGACACCATTACACCAGGAGACCACTGCCCGATACAGGCACCATTACACCAGGAGACCACTGCCCGATACAGCACCATTACACCAGGAGACCACTGCCCGATACAGCACCATTACACCAGGAGACCACTGCCCGATACAGCACCATTACACCAGGAGAACACTGCCCGATACAGACCCCATTACACCAGGAGAACACTGCCCGATACAGGCACCATTACACCAGGAGAACACTGCCCTATACAGACACCATTATACCAGGAGACCACTGCCCGATACAGGCACCATTACACCAGGAGACCACTGCCCGATACAGCACCAATACACCAGGAGAACACTGCCCTATACAGACACCATTATACCAGGAGACCACTGCCCGATACAGCACCATTACACCAGGAGACCACTGCCAGATACAGACACCATTACACCAGGAGAACACTGCCCGATACAGCACCATTACACCAGGAGAACACTGCCCGATACAGACCCCATTACACCAGGAGAACACTGCCCGATACAGACACCATTACACCAGGAGAACACTGCCCGTTACAGACACCATTACACCAGGAGAACACTGCCCGTTACAGACACCATTACACCAGGAGACCACTGCCCGATACAGCACCATTACACCAGGAGACCACTGCCCGATACAGGCACCATTACACCAGGAGAACACTGCCCGATACAGACACCATTACACCAGGAGAACACTGCTCGATACAGACACCATTACACCAGGAGAACACTACCCGATACAGACCCCATTACACCAGGAGAACACTGCCCGATACAGGCACCATTACACCAGGAGAACACTGCCCGATACAGCACTATTACACCAGGAGAACACTGCCCGATACAGCACCATTACACCAGGAGACCACTGCCCGCTACAGGCACCATTACACCAGGAGACCACTGCACGATACATCACCATTACACCAGGAGAACACTGCCCGATACAGACACCATTACACCAGGAGAACACTGCCCGATACAGGCACCATTACGCCAGGAGAACACTGCCCGATACAGGCACCATTACACCAGGAGAACATTGCCCGATACAGGCACCATTACACCAGGAGACCACTGCCCGATACAGACACCATTACACCAGGAGACCACTGCACTATACAGCACCATTACACCAGGAGAACACTGCCCGATACAGGCACCATTACACCAGGAGAACACTGCCCGATACAGACACCATTACACCAGGAGAACACTGCCCGATACAGACACCATTACACCAGGAGAACACTGCCCTATACAGCACCATTACACCAGGAGAACACTGCCCGTTACAGCACCATTACACCAGGAGACCACTGCCCGATACAGACCCCATTACACCAGGAGACCACTGCCCGATACAGACCCCATTACACCAGGAGAACACTGCCCGATACAGCACCAATACACCAGGAGAACACTACCCGATACAGACCCCATTACACCAGGAGAACACTGCCCGATACAGGCACCATTACACCAGGAGAACACTGCCCGATACAGCACCATTACACCAGGAGACCACTGCCCGATACAGGCACCATTACACCAGGAGACCACTGCCCGATACAGCACCATTACACCAGGAGAACACTGCACGATACAGACACCATTACACCAGGAGACCACTGCCCGATACAGCACCATTACACCAGGAGACCACTGCCCGATACAGGCACCATTACACCAGGAGACCACTGCCCGATACAGCACCATTACACCAGGAGAACACTGCCCGATACAGACACCATTACACCAGGAGACCACTGCCCGATACAGGCACCATTACACCAGGAGAACACTGCCCGATACAGACCCCATTACACCAGGAGAACACTGCCCGATACAGACACCATTACATCAGGAGAACACTGCCCGATACAGACCCCATTACACCAGGAGAACACTGCCCGATACAGACACCATTACACCAGGAGACCACTGCCCGATACAGACACCATTACACCTGGAGAACACTGCCCGATACAGGCACCATTACACCAGGAGACCACTGCCCGATACAGACACCATTACACCTGGAGAACACTGCCCGATACAGGCACCATTACACCAGGAGACCACTGCCCGATACAGACACCATTACACCAGGAGAACACTGCCCGATACAGACACCATTACACCAGGAGAACACTGCCCGATACAGACACCATTACACCAGGAGACCACTGCCCGATACAGGCACCATTACACCAGGAGACCACTGCCCGATACAGCACCATTACACCAGGAGAACACTGCCCGATACAGACATCATTACACCAGGAGAACACTGCCCGATACAGACACCATTACACCAGGAGAACACTGCCCGATACAGCACCATTACACCAGGAGACCACTGCCCGATACAGCACCATTACACCAGGAGAACACTGCCCGATACAGACACCATTACACCAGGAGACCACTGCCCGATAGAGGCACCATTACACCAGGAGAACACTGCCCGATACAGACCCCATTACACCAGGAGAACACTGCCCGATACAGACACCATTACACCAGGAGACCACTGCCCGATACAGCACCATTACACCAGGAGAACACTGCCCGATACAGCACTATTACACCAGGAGACCACTGCCCGATACAGACACCATTACACCAGGAGACCACTGCCCGATACAGCACCATTACACCAGGAGAACACTGCCCGATACAGGCACCATTACACCAGGAGACCACTGCCCGATACAGCACCATTACACCAGGAGAACACTGCCCGATACAGACACCATTACACCAGGAGACCACTGCCCGATATAGACACCATTACACCAGGAGACCACTGCCCGATGCAGACCCCATTACACCAGGAGAACACTGCCCGATACAGACACCATTACACCAGGAGAACACTGCCCGATACAGACACCATTACACCAGGAGACCACTGCCCGATACAGGCACCATTACACCAGGAGAACACTGCCCGATACAGACCCCATTACACCAGGAGAACACTGCCCGATACAGCACCAATACACCAGGAGAACACTGCCCGATACAGACACTATTACACCAGGAGAACACTGCCCGATACAGACACCATTACACCAGGAGAACACTGCCCGATACAGACACCATTACACCAGGAGACCACTGCCCGATACAGCACCATTACACCAGGAGACCACTGCCCGATACAGACACCATTACACCAGGAGAACACTGCCCGATATAGACACCATTACACCAGGAGACCACTGCTCGATACATCACCATTACACCAGGAGAACACTGCCAGATACAGACACCATTACACCAGGAGAACACTGCCCGATACAGCACCATTACACCAGGAGAACACTGCCCGATACAGGCACCATTACACCAGGAGACCACTGCCCGATACAGCACCATTACACCAGGAGAACACTGCCCGATACAGACACCATTACACCAGGAGACCACTGCCCGATACAGGCACCATTACACCAGGAGACCACTGCCCGATACAGCACCATTACACCAGGAGACCACTGCCCGATACAGGCACCATTACACCAGGAGACCACTGCCCGATATAGACACCATTACACCAGGAGACCACTGCCAGATACAGACACCATTACACCAGGAGAACACTGCCCGATACAGCACCATTACACCAGGAGAACACTGCCCGATACAGACACCATTACACCAGGAGAACACTGCCCGATACAGACACCATTACACCAGGAGAACACTGCCCGATACAGACACCATTACATTAGGAGAACACTGCCCGATACAGACACTATTACACCAGGAGAACACTGCCCGATACAGACACCATTACACCAGGAGACCACTGCCCGATACAGCACCATTACACCAGGAGAACACTGCCCGATACAGCACCATTACACCAGGAGAACACTGCCCGATACAGACACCATTACACCAGGAGAACACTGCCCGCTACAGACACCATTACACCAGGAGAACACTGCCCGCTACAGACACCATTACACCAGGAGACCACTGCCGATACAGCACCATTACACCAGGAGACCACTGCCCGATACAGGCACCATTACACCAGGAGACCACTGCCCGATACAGACACTATTACACCAGGAGAACACTGCCCGCTACAGACACCATTACACCAGGAGAACACTGCCCGATACAGACACCATTACACCAGGAGACCACTGCCCGATACAGACACCATTACACCAGGAGAACACTGCCCGCTACAGACACCATTACACCAGGAGAACACTGGCCGATACAGACCCCATTACACCAGGAGAACACTGCCCGATACAGCACCATTACACCAGGAGAACACTGCCCGATACAGACACCATTACACCAGGAGAACACTGCCCGCTACAGGCACCATTACACCAGGAGAACACTGCCCGATACAGCACCATTACACCAGGAGACCACTGCCCGATACAGACCCCATTACACCAGGAGAACACTGCCCGATACATCACCATTACACCAGGAGACCACTGCCCGATACAGGCACCATTACACCAGGAGAACACTGCCCGATACAGCACCATTACACCAGGAGACCACTGCCCGATACAGGCACCATTACACCAGGAGAACACTGCCCGATACAGACACCATTACACCAGGAGACCACTGCCCGATACAGGCAGAAATTACACCAGGAGAACACTGCCCGATACAGCACCATTACACCAGGAGACCACTGCCCGATACAGCACCATTACACCAGGAGACCACTGCCCGATACAGACCCCATTACACCAGGAGAACACTGCCCGATACAGACACCATTACACCAGGAGAACACTGCCCAATACAGACACCATTACACCAGGAGAACACTGCCCGATACAGACACCATTACACCAGGAGAACACTGCCCGATACAGCACCATTACACCAGGAGACCACTGCCCGATACAGCACCATTACACCAGGAGACCACTGCCCGATACAGCACCATTACACCAGGAGACCACTGCCCGATGCAGACCCCATTACACCAGGAGAACACTGCCCGATACAGGCACCATTACACCAGGAGACCACTGCCCGATACAGGCACCATTACACCAGGAGAACACTGCCCGATACAGGCACCATTACACCTGGAGAACACTGCCCGATACAGACACCATTACACCAGGAGAACACTGCCCGATACAGACACCATTACACCAGGAGACCACTGCCCGATACAGGCACCATTACACCAGGAGACCACTGCCCGATACAGACACCATTACACCAGGAGACCACTGCCCGATACAGACCCCATTACACCAGGAGACCACTGCCCGATACAGGCACCATTACACCAGGAGAACACTGCCCGATACAGGCACCATTACACCAGGAGACCACTGCCCGATATAGACACCATTACACCAGGAGACCACTGCCCGATACAGACCCCATTACACCAGGAGAACACTGCCCGATACAGCACCATTACACCAGGAGACCACTGCCCGATACATCACCATTACACCAGGAGACCACTGCCCGATGCAGACCCCATTACACCAGGAGAACACTGCCCGATACAGGCACCATTACACCAGGAGAACACTGCCCGATACAGACACCATTACACCAGGAGAACACTGCCCGATACAGGCACCATTACACCAGGAGAACACTGCCCGATACAGGCACCATTACACCAGGAGAACACTGCCCGATACAGCACCATTACACCAGG
Source organism: Dendropsophus ebraccatus (assembly GCF_027789765.1). Taxonomy (NCBI): domain Eukaryota; kingdom Metazoa; phylum Chordata; class Amphibia; order Anura; family Hylidae; genus Dendropsophus; species Dendropsophus ebraccatus. The sequence goes on along the minus strand of NC_091455.1, from coordinate 218,542,842 downwards.
AGAACACTGCCCGATACAGCACTATTACACCAGGAGAACACTGCCCGATACAGCACCATTACACCAGGAGAACACTGCCCGATACAGACACCATTACACCAGGAGAACACTGCCCGATACAGACACCATTACACCAGGAGAACACTGCCCGATACAGACCCCATTACACCAGGAGAACACTGCCCGATACAGACACCATTACACCAGGAGAACACTGCCCGATACAGCACCATTACACCAGGAGACCACTGCCCGATACAGACACCATTACACCAGGAGAACACTGCCCGATACAGACACCATTACACCAGGAGAACACTGCCCGATACAGCACTATTACACCAGGAGACCACTGCCCGATACAGCACCATTACACCAGGAGAACACTGCCCGATACAGACACTATTACACCAGGAGAACACTGCCCGATACAGACACCATTACACCAGGAGACCACTGCCCGATACAGCACCATTACACCAGGGAGAAAAGTGCCCGATACAGCACCATTACACCAGGAGACCACTGCCCGATACAGACACCATTACACCAGGAGACCACTGCCAGATACAGACACCATTACACCAGGAGAACACTGCCCGATACAGCACCATTACACCAGGAGAACACTGCCCGATACAGGCACCATTACACCAGGAGACCACTGCCCGATACAGACACCATTACACCAGGAGAACACTGCCCGATACAGCACCATTACACCAGGAGAACACTGCCCGATACAGACACTATTACACCAGGAGAACACTGCCCGATACAGACACCATTACACCAGGAGACCACTGCCCGATACAGCACCATTACACCAGGAGAACACTGCCCGATACAGCACCATTACACCAGGAGAACACTGCCCGATACAGACACCATTACACCAGGAGACCACTGCCAGATACAGACACCATTACACCAGGAGAACACTGCCCGATACAGCACCATTACACCAGGAGAACACTGCCCGATACAGACACCATTACACCAGGAGACCACTGCCCGATACAGACACCATTACACCAGGAGACCACTGCCCGATACAGACACCATTACACCAGGAGAACACTGCCCGATACAGCACCATTACACCAGGAGACCACTGCCCGATACAGCACCATTACACCAGGAGAACACTGCCCGATACAGGCACCATTACACCAGGAGAACACTGCCCGATACAGCACCATTACACCAGGAGAACACTGCCCGATACAGGCACCATTACACCAGGAGAACACTGCCCGATACAGACACCATTACACCAGGAGACCACTGCCCGATACAGCACCATTACACCAGGAGAACACTGCCCGATACAGCACCATTACACTAGGAGACCACTGCCCGATACAGACACCATTACACCAGGAGACCACTGCCAGATACAGACACCATTACACCAGGAGAACACTGCCCGATACAGCACCATTACACCAGGAGAACACTGCCCGATACAGGCACCATTACACCAGGAGAACACTGCCCGATACAGGCACCATTACACCAGGAGAACACTGCCCGATACAGACACCATTACACCAGGAGAACACTGCCCGATACAGGCACCATTACACCAGGAGAACACTGCCCGATACAGGCACCATTACACCAGGAGAACACTGCCCGATACAGGCACCATTACACCAGGAGAACACTGCCCGATACAGACACCATTACACCAGGAGAACACTGCCCGATACAGACACCATTACACCAGGAGACCACTGCCCGATACAGCACCATTACACCAGGAGAACACTGCCCGATACAGCACCATTACACCAAGAGAACACTGCCCGATACAGACACCATTTTACTAGAGACCACTGGCAGATAAGAGCATCATTCCATGATGAGTTATTGAGTGAACGGCCACACGACGGTTGTTGTATTCTTTGTCCCCCCGTCACCTCCCTCCCTGTTTATATGGGAAGATCCCAGTGATCGGCCAATAAATGTGGCTGTCCTGGCTGATAAGTGTGACGTTTATGTGGAGCAATAATCAGCATGTGAGGCCTCTCAGAAAGGTCCCGGTCTCCATCAGTATCTGACACTTCTTCCAGCTCTGGTAGGAATCATAGCCATGCCACTATTGTGAACAGAGTCATACACCAAGGGAACTGGAAAAGCTGATGGGTGATGTCTCTGATGAACACCTCCAGCTCTCTCATGACTGTCTCTGTGAGTCCGGTGTATGTCTCTGATGACTTTCTCTGTAAGTCTGGTGTATGTCTCTGATGACTGTCTCTGTGAGTCTGGTGTATGTCTCTGATGACTTTCTCTGTGAGTCTGGTGTATGTCTCTGATGACTGTCTCTGATGAACACCTCAAGCTCTCTCATGACTGTCTCTGTGAGTCTGGTGTATGTCTCTGATGACTGTCTCTGTGAGTCTGGTGTATGTCTCTGATGACTGTCTCTGATGAACACCTCAAGCTCTCTCATGACTGTCTCTGTGAGTCTGGTGTATGTCTCTGATGACTGTCTCTGTGAGTTTGGTGTATGTCTCTGATGACTGTCTCTGTGAGTCTGGTGTATGTCTCTGATGACTGTCTCTGTGAGTCTGGTGTATGTCTCTGATGACTGTCTCTGATGAACACCTCAAGCTCTCTCATGACTGTCTCTGTGAGTCTGGTGTATGTCTCTGATGACTGTCTCTGTGAGTCTGGTGTATGTCTCTGATGACTGTCTCTGTGAGTCTGGTGTATGTCTCTGATGACTGTCTCTGTGAGTCCGGTGTATGTCTCTGATGACTGTCTCTGTGAGTCTGGTGTATGTCTCTGATGACTTTCTCTGTGAGTCCGGTGTATGTCTCTGATGACTGTCTCTGTGAGTCCGGTGTATGTCTCTGATGACTGTCTCTGTGAGTCCGGTGTATGTCTCTGATGACTTTCTCTGTAAGTCTGGTGTATGTCTCTGATGACTGTCTCTGTGAGTCTGGTGTATGTCTCTGATGACTTTCTCTGTGAGTCTGGTGTATGTCTCTGATGACTGTCTCTATGAGTCCGGTGTATGTCTCTGATGACTGTCTCTGTGAGTCTGGTGTATGTCTCTGATGACTGTCTCTTGTTCCTTCTTCCTCCCTGTTGAGTGCCGATCTCCAGTGTCGCTGACCTTGAGGCATGACGGATGATCACCGTCAGTCACCATATGTCTGTCTAACTCTAACTGTCTCTTTTCTCTCAGAGAAAACATTCTGGTTCTGGACATCTTTTTTGAGGCGCTGAACTATGAGACTATTGAGCAGAAAAAGGCCTATGAAGTGGCTGGGTTACTGGGTGAGAACTCACACTCAATCTTCTTCCAGTTCTTGGTGAGGTATGGTGGCCTGAGGCACCGCCTGAATGTGTGCAGACCAGCTGAGGACCATAGGAGGACCAGCTGAGGACCATAGAAGGACCAGCTGAGGACCATGGGAGCACCAGCTGAGGACCATGGAAGGACCAGCTGAGGACCATAGAAGGACCAGCTGAGGACCATGGGAGCACCAGCTGAGGACCATGGAAGGACCAGCTGAGGACCATGGAAGGACCAGCTGAGGACCACGGAAGGACCAGCTGAGGCCCACGGGAGCACCAGCTGAGGACCACGGAAGGACCATCTGAGGCCCACGGGAGGACCAGCTGAGGCCCACGGGAGGACCAGCTGAGGCCCACGGGAGGACCAGCTGAGGCCCACGGGAGGACCAGCTGAGGCCCACGGGAGGACCAGCTGAGGACCATAGAAGGACCAGCTGAGGACCATGGGAGCACCAGCTGAGGACCATGGAAGGACCAGCTGAGGACCATGGAAGGACCAGCTGAGGACCATGGAAGGACCAGCTGAGGACCATGAAAGGACCATCTGCGGCCCACGGAAGGACTATCTGAGGCCCACGGGAGGACCAGCTGAGGTCCACGGGAGGACCAGCTGAGGCCCACGGGAGGACCAGCTGAGGCCCACGGGAGGACCAGCTGAGGCCCACGGGAGGACCAGCTGAGGCCCACGGGAGGACCAGCTGAGGCCCACGGGAGGACCAGCTGAGGACCATAGAAGGACCAGCTGAGGACCATGGAAGGACCAGCTGAGGACCATGGAAGGACCAGCTGAGGACCATGGAAGGACCAGCTGAGGACCATGGAAGGACCAGCTGAGGACCATGGAAGGACCAGCTGAGGACCATGAAAGGACTAGCTGAGGACCATGGAAGGACCAGCTGAGGACCATGGAAGGACCAGCTGAGGCCCACGGGAGCACCAGCTGAGGACCACGGAAGGACCATCTGAGGCCCACAGAAGGACTATCTGAGGCCCACAGAAGGACTATCTGAGGCCCACAGAAGGACTATCTGAGGCCCACGGGAGGACCATCTGAGGCCCACGGGAGGACCATCTGAGGCCCACGGGAGGACCAGCTGAGGCCCACGGGAGGACCAGCTGAGGCCCACGGGAGGACCAGCTGAGGCCCACGGGAGGACCAGCTTAGGCCCACGAGAGGACCAGCTTAGACCCACGGGAGGACCAACTGAGGCCCATGGATGGACCAGCTGAGGCCCATGGATGGACAAGCTGAGGCCCATGAAAGGACCAGCGGAGGCCCATGGATGGACCAGCGGAGGCCCATGGATGGACCAGCGGAGGCCCATGGATGGACCAGCTGAGGCCCATGGATGGACCAGCTGAGGCCCACGGGAGGACCAGCTGAGGCTCACGGAAGGACCAGCTGAGGCCCACTGAAGGACCAGCTGAGGCCCACGGATGGACCAGCTGAGGACCACGGATGGACCAGCTGAGGCCCACGGATGGACCAGCTGAGGACCACGGATGGACCAGCTGAGGACCACGGATGGACCAGCTGAGGACCATGAGAGGATCAGGCGGTGCCCAGAGTCACGTGGGATATTTCTGTTTTGCCTGATTATTAAATTGTGTCTCCAGGTGACATTGGAGGTCAGATGGGCTTGTTCATTGGGGCCAGCATCCTCACCATCCTGGAGATCATTGACTACCTGTATGAGGTGAGACATCGTTCACTAGTGTGTACATCCATCTACACCACACAGCACAACATGAATGATTGGTGGTGTGAAAATGTGACCTAAAGCATAACATAGGACATCATGTGACAGTAGCCGGCTGTGTGATGGGGGGACGTCATGTGACAATAGCCGGCTGTGTGATGGGGGGACATCATGTGACAATAGCCGGCTGTGTGATGGGGGGACATCATGTGACAGTAGCCGGCTGTGTGATGGGGGGACATCATGTGACAGTAGCCGGCTGTGTGATGGGGGGACATCATGTGACAGTAGCCGGCTGTGTGATGGGGGGACATCATGTGACAGTAGCCGGCTGTGTGATGGGGGGACATCATGTGACAGTAGCCGGCTGTGTGATGGGGGGACATCATGTGACAGTAGCCGGCTGTGTGATGGGGGGACATCATGTGACAGTAGCCGGCTGTGTGATGGGGGGACATCATGTGACAGTAGCCGGCTGTGTGATGGGGGGACATCATGTGACAGTAGCCGGCTGTGTGATGGAAGAGATCATGTGACAGTAGCCGGCTGTGTGAGGGGGGACATCATGTGACAATAGCCGGCTGTGTGATGGGGGGACATCATGTTAAAGTAGCCGGCTGTGTGATGGAGGGACATCATGTTACAGTAGCCGGCTGTGTGATGGGGGGACATCATGTGACATTAGCCGGCTATGTGATGGGGGGACATCATGTGACAGTAGCCGGCTGTGTGATGGGGGACATCATGTGATAGTAGCCGGCTGTGTGATGGGGGACATCATGTGATAGTAGCCAGCTGTGTCATAAGGGGACATCATGTGATGGCCGGCTGTGTGATGGGGGGGACATCATGTGATAGTAGCCGGCTGTGTGATGGGGGACATCATGTGATGGCCGGCTGTGTGATGGGGGGACATCATGTGATGGCCGGCTGTGTGATGGGGGGGACATCATGTGATAGTAGCCGGCTGTGTGATGGGGGACATCATGTGATAGTAGCCGGCTGTGTGATGGGGGACATCATGTGATGGCCGGCTGTGTGAGGGGGGGACATCATGTGATGGCCGGCTGTGTGAGGGGGGGACATCATGTGATGGCCGGCTGTGTGAGGGGGGACATCATGTGATGGCCGGCTGTGTGATGGGGGGACATCATGTGATAGTAGCCGGCTGTGTGATGGGGGACATCATGTGATGGCCGGCTGTGTGAGGGGGGGACATCATGTGATGGCCGGCTGTGTGAGGGGGGACATCATGTGATAGTAGCCGGCTGTGTGATGGGGGACATCATGTGATGGCCGGCTGTGTGAGGGGGGACATCATGTGATAGTAGCCGGCTGTGTGATGGGGGACATCATGTGACAGTAGCCGGCTGTGTGATGGGGGACATCATGTGATAGTAGCCAGCTGTGTGATGGGGGACATCATGTGATAGTAGCCAGCTGTGTCATAAGGGGACATCATGTGATGGCCGGCTGTGTGATGGGGGGGACATCATGTGATAGTAGCCGGCTGTGTGATGGGGGACATCATGTGATGGCCGGCTGTGTGATGGGGGGACATCATGTGATAGTAGCCGGCTGTGTGATGGGGGGGGACATCATGTGATAGTAGCCGGCTGTGTGATGGGGGACATCATGTGATAGTAGCCGGCTGTGTGATGGGGGACATCATGTGATGGCCGGCTGTGTGAGGGGGGGACATCATGTGATGGCCGGCTGTGTGAGGGGGGGACATCATGTGATGGCCGGCTGTGTGAGGGGGGGACATCATGTGATGGCCGGCTGTGTGAGGGGGGGACATCATGTGATAGTAGCCGGCTGTGTGATGGGGGACATCATGTGATGGCCGGCTGTGTGATGGGGGGACATCATGTGATGGCCGGCTGTGTGAGGGGGGACATCATGTGATGTCCGGCTGTGTGAGGGGGGACATCATGTGATGGCCGGCTGTGTGATGGGGGACATCATGTGATGGCCGGCTGTGTGAGGGGGGACATCATGTGATGGCCGGCTGTGTGATGGGGGGACATCATGTGATAGTAGCCGGCTGTGTGATGGGGGACATCATGTGATGGCCGGCTGTGTGATGGGGGACATCATGTGATGGCCGGCTGTGTGATGGGGGACATCATGTGATGGCCGGCTGTGTGATGGGGGGATATCATGTGATGGCCGGCTGTGTGAGGGGAGGACATCATGTGATGGCTGGCTGTGTGAGGGGGGGACATCATGTGATGGCCGGCTGTGTGAGGGGGGGACATCATGTGATGGCCGGCTGTGTGAGGGGGGACATCATGTGATGGCCGGCTGTGTGAGGGGGGACATCATGTGATAGTAGCCGGCTGTGTGATGGGGGACATCATGTGATGGCTGGCTGTGTGAGGGGGGGACATCATGTGATGGCCGGCTGTGTGAGGGGGGGACATCATGTGATGGCCGGCTGTGTGATGGGGGGACATCATGTGATAGTAGCCGGCTGTGTGATGGGGGACATCATGTGATGGCCGGCTGTGTGAGGGGGGACATCATGTGATAGTAGCCGGCTGTGTGATGGGGGGACATCATGTGATGGCCGGCTGTGTGAGGGGGGACATCATGTGATGGCCGGCTGTGTGATGGGGGGACATTATGTGATAGTAGCCGGCTGTGTGATGGGGGACATCATGTGATGGCCGGCTGTGTGATGGGGGACATCATGTGATGGCCGGCTGTGTGATGGGGGGATATCATGTGATGGCCGGCTGTGTGAGGGGGGGACATCATGTGATGGCCGGCTGTGTGAGGGGGGACATCATGTGATGGCCGGCTGTGTGAGGGGGGGACATCATGTGATAGTAGACAGCTGTGTGATAAGGGGACATCATGTGATGGCCGGCTGTGTGATGGGGGGACATCATGTGATAGTAGTCGGCTGTGTGATGGGGGACATCATGTGATGGCCGGCTGTGTGATGGGGGACATCATGTGATGGCCGGCTGTGTGATGGGGGGACATCATGTGATGGCCGGCTGTGTGAGGGGGGGACATCATGTGATGGCCGGCTGTGTGAGGGGGGGACATCATGTGATAGTAGCCGGCTGTGTGATGGGGGACATCATGTGATGGCCTGCTGTGTGAGGGGGGACATCATGTGATGGCCGGCTGTGTGATGGGGGGACATCATGTGATAGTAGCCGGCTGTGTGATGGGGGACATCATGTGATGGCCGGCTGTGTGAGGGGGGGACATCATGTGATGGCCGGCTGTGTGAGGGGGGACATCATGTGATGGCCGGCTGTGTGATGGGGGGACATCATGTGATAGTAGCCGGCTGTGTGATGGGGGACATCATGTGATGGCCGGCTGTGTGAGGGGGGACATCATGTGATGGCCGGCTGTGTGAGGGGGGACATCATGTGATGGCCGGCTGTGTGAGGGGGGACATCATGTGATGGCCGGCTGTGTGATGGGGGACATCATGTGATGGCCGGCTGTGTGAGGGGGGACATCATGTGATGGTCGGCTGTGTGAGGGGGCACATCATGTGATAGTAGCCGGCTGTGTGATGGGGGACATCATGTGATGGCCGGCTGTGTGAGGGGGCATATCATGTGATGGCCGGCTGTGTGATGGGGGGACATCATGTGATAGTAGCCGGCTGTGTGAGGGGGCATATCATGTGATGGTCGGCTGTGTGAGGGGGCACATCATGTGATGGCCGGCTGTGTGATGGGGGACATCATGTGATGGCCGGCTGTGTGATGGGGGACATCATGTGATGGCCGGCTGTCCATCCTGTCTTGTCTTACAGGTTATCCGTGACAAAGTTTTCAGCTATTTACAGAAGAGAAAGAAAGAACAAAGGAAAGAGAGCGACCTGGTAAAAATACCCGCCCTCCCCCGCACCCCAACCCCCGCCCCCCAACCCCCGCCCTCTTCTAGCCAGGAAAGGGTCCTCTCTGGGCTGCTCTGCAGGAGGGATGGGCTCAGCGTGGCCCCCAGAGGTCATCTGGCTCAGAAAGTGTTCAGTACCGCAGGCCGGTGGGAAGGCCGGATCGTCATTATGCCAGGGCGATAGGAAAGTCCGAATCCAGGTAACCGGCTGTGCCAGACTTAGAAGTTAGAACTTAGAAGTCACGGGTCCGGTATGGAGGCTAGGTGTGGACAGTGGATGGGTAGGATCCAGGGTCAGGTATGGAGGCTAGGTGTGGACAGTGGATGGGTAGGATCCAGGGTCAGGTATGGAGGCTAGGTGTGGACAGTGGATGGGTAGGATCCTGGGTCAGGTATGGAGGCTAGGTGTGGACAGTGGATGGGTAGGACCCAGGGTCAGGTATGGAGGCTAGATGTGGACAGTGGATGGGTAGGACCCAGGGTCAGGTATGGAGGCTAGGTGTGGACAGTGGATGGGTAGGATCCAGGGTCAGGTATGGAGGCTAGGTGTGGACAGTGGATGGGTAGGATCCAGGGTCAGGTATGGAGGCTAGGTGTGGACAGTGGATGGGTAGGACCCAGGGTCAGGTATGGAGGCTAGGTGTGGACAGTGGATGGGTAGGATCCTGGGTCAGGTATGGAGGCTAGGTGTGGACAGTGGATGGGTAGGACCCAGGGTCAGGTATGGAGGCTAGATGTGGACAGTGGATGGGTAGGACCCAGGGTCAGGTATGGAGGCTAGGTGTGGACAGTGGATGGGTAGGATCCAGGGTCAGGTATGGAGGCTAGGTGTGGACAGTGGATGGGTAGGATCCAGGGTCAGGTATGGAGGCTAGGTGTGGACAGTGGATGGGTAGGATCCAGGGTCAGGTATGGAGGCTAGGTGTGGACAGTGGATGGGTAGGATCCTGGGTCAGGTATGGAGGCTAGGTGTGGACAGTGGATGGGTAGGACCCAGGGTCAGGTATGGAGGCTAGATGTGGACAGTGGATGGGTAGGACCCAGGGTCAGGTATGGAGGCTAGGTGTGGACAGTGGATGGGTAGGACCCAGGGTCAGGTATGGAGGCTAGATGTGGACAGTGGATTGGTAGGACCCAGGGTCAGGTATGGAGGCTAGGTGCGGAGGGTGGAAGGTAGTTCCCGGGGTCAGGTACAGAGGCTAGGTGTGGACAGTGGATGGGTAGGACCCAGGGTCAGGTACGGAGGCTAGGTGTGGACAGTGGATGGGTAGGACCCAGGGTCAGGTACAGAGGCTAGGTGTGGAGGGTGGTAGGTAGTTCCCGGGGTCAGGTATGGAGGCTAGGTGTGGACAGTGGATTGGTTGTACCCAGGGTCAGGTATGGAGGCTAGGTGTGGACAGTGGATGGGTAGGACCCAGGGTCAGGTATGGAGGCTAGGTGTGGACAGTGGATGGGTAGGACCAGGGCCGCCATCAGGAATTCCAGGGCCCCATACTGCCACCTTGTCTGGGCCCCCACCTTACCAAAGACATTAATCCAAAAAAATCTTCAACTCAGGACATACGTTTGGCTATATAAAGCCCATAATATGTGTTACATCACGAGTCAGTTAGGTCAGGTTTTCAGCCTTAAAAATAACTATTGTTTTATAAAAGAATGGCTGAAAAATGTCATGTGTTTTCCCACAAATAATACTGACACATCATAATCACAATAATGTTTTGCCTGACTTCTCCTATAATATATATAGACAATAGATGCACAAACCCAACAGTACAAATAGGCAGATACACACATGTATGCACACACATCACACAGATACATATAGATCCACAATACATGTATACACACATATAGGCAGATTACAGGATACACAAATATACCAACATAGAGAAATTACAGATACAAACACATGCAGATTCTATATATATATATATATATATATATATATATATATATATATATATTTATTTATATACCTCTACACAGACACATAGCAGAGATGCAGACACACACATGCAGATTACATATATATATATACCTCTACACAGACACATAGCAGAGATGCAGACACACACATGCAGATTCCATATATATATATATATATACCTCTACACAGACACATAGCAGAGATGCAGACACACATGCAGATTACCCAGATACAAACACATGCAGATGACATATATACCTCTACTAGTACACACACACATTCATCCAGAAGCACACACATGCAGATTGCACAGATATATGATCAGGGGCTCAAACACACACACACACACACACACACACACTCTCACACACACACACACACTCTCACACACACACACACTCTCACACACACACACACACACACACACACTCTCACACACACTCTCACACACACACACACACACACACACACTCTCACACACACACACACACACACACACACACACACTCTCACACACACACACACACACACACACACACACACTCTCACACACACTCACACACACACACACACTCTCACACACACTCACACACACACACACACACACTCTCACACACACACACACACTCTCACACACACACACACATACACTCTCACACACACACACTCTCACACACACACACACACTCTCACACACACTCTCACACACACACACTTTTTATCCTTGAGGCCCCCAGTGATACAGTGCTCAAATACAGATTATAAGTGACTCGTCTATAGCTCAGATACAGATATCACACACACACTCAGTGGACAGTGGATGGGTAGGACCCAGGGTCAGGTATGGAGGCTAGGTGTGGACAGTGGATGGGTAGGACCCAGGGTCAGGTATGGAGGCTAGGTGTGGACAGTGGATGGGTCGGAAGCAGGGTCAGGTATGGAGGCTAGGTGTGGACAGTGGATGGGTAGGATCCAGGGTCAGGTATGGAGGCTAGGTGTGGACAGTGGATGGGTAGGATCCAGGGTCAGGTATGGAGGCTAGGTGGGGACAGTGGATGGGTAGGACACAGGATCTGGTATGGAGGCTAGGTGGGGACAGTGGATGGGTAGGACCCAGGATCTGGTATGGAGGCTAGGTGTGGACAGTGGATGGGTAGGACCCAGGATCTGGTATGGAGGCTAGGTGTGGACAGTGGATGGGTAGGATCCAGGGTCAGGTATGGAGGCTAGGTGTGGACAGTGGATGGGTAGGATCCAGGGTCAGGTATGGAGGCTAGGTGTGGACAGTGGATGGGTAGGATCCAGGGTCAGGTATGGAGGCTAGGTGTGGACAGTGGATGGGTAGGATCCAGGGTCAGGTATGGAGGCTAGGTGTGGACAGTGGATGGGTAGGATCCAGGGTCAGGTATGGAGGCTAGGTGTGGACAGTGGATGGGTAGGATCCAGGGTCAGGTATGGAGGCTAGGTGTGGACAGTGGATGGGTAGGATCCAGGGTCAGGTATGGAGGCTAGGTGTGGACAGTGGATGGGTAGGATCCAGGGTCAGGTATGGAGGCTAGGTGTGGACAGTGGATGGGTAGGATCCAGGGTCAGGTATGGAGGCTAGGTGTGGACAGTGGATGTGTAGGACCCAGGGTCTGGTACAGACCCTAGGTGTGGAGTGTGGTAGGTAGGACCCAGGGTCAGGTACAGAGGCTAGGTGCGGAGGGTGGTAGGTAGTTTCCGGGGTCAGGTATGGAGGCTAGGTGTGGACAGTGGATGTGTAGGACCCAGGGTCAGGTACAGAGGCTAGGTGTGGAGGGTGGTAGGTAGTTTCTGGGGTCAGGTATGGAGGCTAGATGTGGAGGGGGATTGGTAGGACCTTAGCACGGTGGTCCGTAGTGGAGTTGTGACCCACCCAGACTATTGGTACTGCCACCCACAGAAAAAGGAGATGACCCAAGGATAGAGTAGTGGCTGTGTAGGTGCCGGAACAGTAATCACTGAGTCCTGTTACCATAAATAAAATCTTCTTACTGTGAGGTTGTGTACAGTAGCCAATCACAGACTGCAGAGGTAACAGGACAGAACCTGCGCTAAAAGCCTTTGGAGTAGAACAGCTGAGCTGACTTGATTGTGCGACGAAAAGTAGAGTGAGCTGAGAACAGTAGAGAGGAGTTTGTGCTGAGAGTCCAACCCAGGGTAGAAGTGTGCTCTGCCGGAACTTTAGAAGAAGAAGAAGTAAAATACTGAAGAATAACTGAAATTAGAAGACTACTTGTGCCCGTGTTTCGACCTTTGTTGTTGTGATACCACCTGTTGCCCTACAGTGTCACGTGACCCAAGCCCCAGACCATGTTACCTGATTTGAGCAAGGTGGAGAAGATTACCTGGTTACACCTGCGCTGCAAGATAGAGTACGTAGGCTTGTAGCAACTTTGCTCTATCCGGATGAGTTCAGGATACTGTCCTAAACTTTTAGAAGCATTAACAGCGTGGGTTCGCGTGATCTCTGACTTGTCCTCTCCTGAGTAGTTTAGCACTGCATACTTGGACCAAAAATCTCTACGTCTCCATGTGCGTCCATCCACTACCACCCTCCTGACTAGACTACACTGGATACTGACTGGAGGGGGGACCTGGCAAAGGCAGGGCCCAGCTGGACCACAGCAGGGACTGTCTTGTCTTGCGTCTTGTCTTGGGTAAGACTCCCTAAGTGTGGGCGCGCACTTCCTCTCCCCATGTGACAACTTCCTACAGGAGGTGTAATATCCCCTGTGAGTGGTGAAGAAAGTGTGAAGAGAAAAGGAGAATAGAGATAGGTGAAAGGAAAGAACAGCTCTCATTGTTCACTGCAGCTGTGCAATATACAAGTGCATATACAGATATCAGTGACATCTAGTGGTAAAACTTTAGTATCACTTCATTACCATTACTCAACTTGTAGTACAGGTTTTTGCGAGGGGTGTATAAACTAATAACGTTCGTGGTGGGACACCACAATACCATGGCTGGGGAGTCTTTTTCTTTAAAGAGTCACTGTCGTATTTTTTTTTTTTGCAGAAATCAATAGTCCAGGCGATTTTAAGAAACTTTGTAATTGGGTTTATTAGCCAAATCTGCCATTATCTGCATGTAAAAAGCCTTTTCCCAGGTCCCCCCCCTCCTTCCTCTTTTTCATCCACTCTGAAAAATCTGAAAATTGTGACTTGTTGCAGGAGACGTCCCCTGTCTGCTCTAGGGAGAGGGGAGGGGGGAGGAGGAAGGAGGGAGTTAGCCGGCAGCAGAAAGCAGATAACAGAGGATTACAGGCATGGAGCTGGGTGACAGCTGTAATCTGAGCTCAGACAGGTCACTGGTGATGGTCAGAACAGATAACGGGTGAGGGATTTGTAGATTAACTCTTTGTTGTCCTGTTTTGGTCTTTTCTTTAGCTCTCTCCATAGGAGAACAATGAAGACAGGGGGGAGAGCTTCAAACTGCTTTTTCATGATAAAAATGCATTTTTCGGATAATAAACCCAATTACAAAGTTTCTTAAAATCGCCTGGACTATTGATTTCTGCAAAAAAAAAATTCACGACAGTGACACTTTAAACTGGTGTCAGAAAGTTATATAGTTTAAAAAATCTCCAGTCTTCCAGTACTTATAAGCTGCTGTATGCCCTGCAGGAAGTGGGGTTTTCTCTACAGTCTTCCAGTACTTATCAGCTGGTGTATGTCCTGCAGGAAGTGGTGTATTCTCCCCAGTCTGACACAGTGCTCTCTGCTGCCACCTCTGTCCATGTCAGGAACTGTCCAGAGCAGCAGCAAATCCCCATTGAAAACCTCTCCTGCTCTGGACAGTTCCTGACATGGCAGCAGAGAGCACTGTGTCAGACTGGAGAGTATACACCACTTCCTGCAGGACATACAGCAGCTGATAAGTACTGGAAAACTGGAGATTTTTACTAGCAATAAGTTACAAATCTATATAACTTTCTGACACCAGTATATTTGAAAGAAAAAGATTTTTGCTGGTGTTCCCCTTTAATGCTTCAGTTTTTGAGTATTCTTCAAACTTATCAAAGTCCTTGAGGATTGCCGGAATAGAGATGAGGGGGACAGCGATGCCCTGTATGAACCCTGCACCCCGTGTGCCGGAGCCCTCTGGGGTATCCTCTCAGGATTCCAGGCTGGTTCGCATATTTCTGATCCCCCAGCAGACACGGTGCACATTGCGGATAATGGTGACAGATTACTGGGAGGGGCTGGTGATCCCCCAGCAGTCATGGTGCACATTGCGGATCAGGATGACAGATTACTGGGAGGGGCTGGTGATCCCCCAGCAGACATGGTGCACATTGCGGATCAGGATGACAGATTACTGGGAGGGGCTGGTGATCCCCCAGCGGACATGGTGCACATTGCGGATAATGATGACAGATTACTGGGAGGGGCTGGTGATCCCCCCGCGGTCATGGTGCACATTGCGGATCGGGATGACAGATTACTGGGAGGGGCTGGTGATCCCCCAGCGGACATGGTGCACATTGCGGATAATGGTGACAGATAACTGGGAGGGGCTGGTGATCCCCCAGCGGACACGGTGCACATTGTGGATAATGCTGACAGATTACTGGGAGGGGCTGGTGATCCCCCAGCAGACACGGTGCACATTGCGGATCAGGATGACAGATTACTGGGAGGGGCTGGTGATCGCCCAGCGGACATGGTGCACATTGCGGATCAGGATGACAGATTACTGGGAGGGGCTGGTGATCCCCCAGCGGTCATGGTGCACATTGCGGATAATGGTGACAGATTACTGGGAGGGGCTGGTGATCCCCCAGCAGACACGGTGCACATTGTGGATAATGGTGACAGATTACTGGGAGGGGCTGGTGATCCCCCAGCAGACACGGTGCACATTGTGGATAATGGTGACAGATTACTGGGAGGGGCTGGTGATCCCCCAGCGGACACGGTGCACATTGCGGATCAGGATGACAGATTACTGGGAGGGGCTGGTGATCGCCCAGCAGACACGGTGCACATTGTGGATAATGGTGACAGATTACTGGGAGGGGCTGGTGATCCCCCAGCGGACACGGTGCACATTGCGGATCAGGATGACAGATTACTGGGAGGGGCTGGTGATCGCCCAGCGGACATGGTGCACATTGCGGATGATGGTGACAGATTACTGGGAGGGGCTGGTGATCCCCCAGCGGACATGGTGCACATTGCGGATCAGGATGACAGATTACTGGGAGGGGCTGGTGATCCCCCAGCAGACACGGTGCACATTGTGGATAATGGTGACAGATTACTGGGAGGGGCTGGTGATCCCCCAGCGGACATGGTGCACATTGTGGATAATGCTGACAGATTACTGGGAGGGGCTGGTGATCCCCCAGCGGTCATGGTGCACATTGCGGATCAGGATGACAGATTACTAGGAGGGGCTGGTGATCCCCCAGCGGACATGGTGCACATTGCGGATAATGGTGACAGATTACTGGGAGGGGCTGGTGATCCCCCAGCGGAGACGGTGCACATTGCGGATAATGGTGACAGATTACTGGGAGGGGCTGGTGATCCCCCAGCAGACACGGTGCACATTGCGGATAATGGTGACAGATTACTGGGAGGGGCTGGTGATCCCCCAGCAGTCATGGTGCACATTGTGGATAATGGTGACAGATTACTGGGAGGGGCTGGTGATCCCCCAGCGGACATGGTGCACATTGTGGATAATGGTGACAGATTACTGGGAGGGGCTGGTGATCCCCCAGCGGACATGGTGCACATTGCGGATAATGGTGACAGATAACTGGGAGGGGCTGGTGATCCCCCAGCGGACACGGTGCACATTGCGGATCAGGATGACAGATTACTGGGAGGGGCTGGTGATCCCCCAGCGGACACGGTGCACATTGCGGATCGGGATGACAGATTACTGGGAGGGGCTGGTGATCCCCCAGCGGTCATGGTGCACATTGCGGATCAGGATGACAGATTACTGGGAGGGGCTGGTGATCCCCCAGCAGACACGGTGCACATTGTGGATAATGGTGACAGATTACTGGGAGGGGCTGGTGATCCCCCAGCGGACACGGTGCACATTGTGGATAATGCTGACAGATTACTGGGAGGGGCTGGTGATCCCCCAGCGGTCATGGTGCACATTGCGGATCAGGATGACAGATTACTGGGAGGGGCTGGTGATGCCCCAGCGGTCATGGTGCACATTGCGGATCAGGATGACAGATTACTGGGAGGGGCTGGTGATCCCCCCGCGGACATGGTGCACATTGCGGATCAGGATGACAGATTACTGGGAGGGGCTGGTGATGCCCCAGCGGTCATGGTGCACATTGCGGATCAGGATGACAGATTACTGGGAGGGGCTGGTGATCCCCCAGCGGACACGGTGCACATTGCGGATAATGGTGACAGATTACTGGGAGGGGCTGGTGATCCCCCAGCAGTCATGGTGCACATTGCGGATCAGGATGACAGATTACTGGGAGGGGCTGGTGATCCCCCAGCGGAGACGGTGCACATCGGCATCAATGATAAAGTTAGAGGCAGGTGGAGGTTCCTTAAAACGATTTCAGAGATTTATGGTGAATACACACAGAAAGATTTACCTGACAGATCTTTGAAGCCAAAGCCAGGAACAGACTATACACAGAGACCAGGTCATAAAGGAAAGAGGGATCTATCCTCTTTTCAAATCCATTCCTGGCTTTGGCTTTAAAAATCTGTCAGATAAATCTCTCAGTGTGAACGCACCCTTAGACAGGAATCTTAATGGTCCTGTTCCACTGGCCGACTTCGGCCCCTTCATTTCAGTACAAGCGCCATTCTGCAGTATGGGCAGTAGGGGTGGGGGTAGTAGTGGGAGCAGTATGGGCAGTAGGGGTGGGGGTAGTAGTGGGAGCAGTATGGGCAGTAGGGGTGGGGGTAGTAGTGGGAGCAGTATGGGCAGTAGGGGTGGGGGTAGTAGTGGGAGCAGTATGGGCAGTAGGGGTGGGGGTAGTAGTGGGAGCAGTATGGGCAGTAGGAGCGGGGGTAGTAGTGGGAGCAGTATGGGCAGTAGGGGTGGGGTAGTAGTAGGAGCAGTATGGGCAGTAGGGGTGGGGGTAGTAGTGGGAGCAGTATGGGCAGTAGGGGTGGGGGTAGTAGTGGGAGCAGTATGGGCAGTAGGGGTGGGGGTAGTAGTGGGAGCAGTATGGGCAGTAGGGGTGGGGGTAGTAGTAGGAGCAGTATGGGCAGTAGGGGTGGGCGTAGTAGTAGGAGCAGTATGGGCAGTAGGGGTGGGGGTAGTAGTGGGAGCAGTATGGGCAGTAGGAGCGGGGGTAGTAGTGGGAGCAGTATGGGCAGTAGAGGTGGGGGTAGTAGTGGGAGCAGTATGGGCAGTAGGGGTGGGGGTAGTAGTAGGAGCAGTATGGGCAGTAGGGGTGCTGGTAGTAGTAGGAGCATTATGGGCAGTAGGGGTGGGGGTAGTAGTGGGAGCAGTATGGGCAGTAGGGGTGGGGGTAGTAGTGGGAGCAGTATGGGCAGTAGGGGTAGTAGTGGGAGCAGTATGGGCAGTAGGGGTGGGGGTAGTAGTGGGAGCAGTATGGGCAGTAGGGGTGCTGGTAGTAGTAGGAGCAGTATGGGCAGTAGGGGTGGGGGTAGTAGTAGGAGCAGTATGGGTAGTAGGGGTGGGGGTAGTAGTGGGAGCAGTATGGGCAGTAGGGTTGGGGGTAGTAGTGGGAGCAGTATGGGCAGTGGGGGTAGTAGTGGGAGCAGTATGGGCAGTAGTAGTGGGAGCAGTATGGGCAGTGGGGGTAGTAGTGGGAGCAGTATGGGCAGTATAGGTGGGGGTAGTAGTGGGAGCAGTATGGGCAGTGGGGGTAGTAGTGGGAGCAGTATGGGCAGTATAGGTGGGGGTAGTAGTGGGAGCAGTATGAGCAGTAGTAGTGGGAGCAGTATGGGCAGTGGGGGTAGTAATGGGAGCAGTATGGGCAGTAGGGGTGGGGGTAATAGTGGGAGCAGTATGGGCAGTAGGGGCAGGGGTAGTAGTGGGAGCAGTATGGGCAGTAGGAGCGGGGGTAGTAGTGGGAGCAGTATGGGCAGTAGGGGTGCTGGTAGTAGTGGGAGCAGTAGGGGTTGGAGTAGTAGTGGGAGCAGTATGGGCAGTAGGGGTGCTGGTAGTAGTGGGAGCAGTATGGGCAGTAGGGGTGGGGGTAGTAGTGGGAGCAGTATGGGCAGTAGGGGTGGGGGTAGGAGTGGGAACAGTATGGGCAGTAGGAGCGGGGGTAGTAGTGGGAGCAGTATGGGCGGGGGTAGTAGTGGGAGCAGTATGGGCAGTAGGGGTGCTGGTAGTAGTGGGAGCAGTATGGGCAGTAGGGGTGGGGGTAGTAGTGGGAGCAGTATGGGCAGTAGGGGTGGGGGTAGTAGTGGGAGCAGTATGGGCAGTAGGAGCGGGGGTAGTAGTGGGAGCAGTATGGGCGGGGGTAGTAGTGGGAGCAGTATGGGCAGTAGGGGTGGGGGTAGTAGTGGGAGCAGTATGGGCAGTAGGAGTGGGGGTAGTAGTGGGAGCAGTATGGGCAGTAGGGGTGGGGGTAGTAGTGGGAGCAGTATGGGCAGTAGGGGTGCTGGTAGTAGTGGGAGCAGTATGGGCAGTAGGAGTGGGGGTAGTAGTGGGAGCAGTATGGGCAGTAGGCGTGGGGGTAGGAGTGGGAACAGTATGGGCAGTAGGAGCGGGGGTAGTAGTGGGAGCAGTATGGGCGGGGGTAGTAGTGGGAGCAGTATGGGCAGTAGGGGTGGGGGTAGTAGTGGGAGCAGTATGGGCAGTAGGGGTGCTGGTAGTAGTGGGAGCAGTATGGGCAGTAGGGGTGGGGGTAGTAGTGGAAGCAGTATGGGCAGTAGGGGTAGGGGTAGTAGTGGGAGCAGTATGGGCAGTAGGGGTAGGGGTAGTAGTGGGAGCAGTATGGGCAGTAGGAGCGGGGGTAGTAGTGGGAGCAGTATGGGCGGGGGTAGTAGTGGGAGCAGTATGGGCAGTAGGGGTGGGGGTAGTAGTGGGAGCAGTATGGGCAGTAGGAGTGGGGGTAGTAGTGGGAGCAGTATGGGCAGTAGGGGTGGGGGTAGTAGTGGGAGCAGTATGGGCAGTAGGGGTGGGGGTAGTAGTGGGAGCAGTATGGGCAGTAGGGGTGGGGGTAGTAGTGGGAGCAGTATGGGCAGTAGGGGTGGGGGTAGTAGTGGGAGCAGTGTCACCCCCCCATGTCCCCCCATCTCTCCTCCATAATAACTGAGACCTCCATGTGTCCCGGCCCCCCCCCCCCCCCCCCCGGCTCACTCTGCTCTCTCTTCTGCTCAGGACCCCTGGAACACCCTGCGGAGCGCCCCCTACTGTCCGAAGTGCTCCCCGCACACCTTGCCGCGTCACCAGGCTGTAGGCTCCATACGAGAGTTCGCTTGCTGACTGCACAGACGTTATTATATCATCACGAGGATTATAAACTACAAGCCGGTGTGAATCATGATGCAGGAGAAGCATGGAGCCAGAAGGTGGAGCCAATAACACCGCCATACGCTGTCACTGTGTCCTACCGAACACTACTGCAATAAACCTAATCCCTGGTATCCGGATATCCATCTAATATCATTGTGTCTGACTATAGAGGGTGATACATGAGCTGGGTATCTAATCCGATCATTTGTGATATCACCCCATCAGCCACCATCTTATGATATCACTGTATATACATCACTGGTGAGAGGGCACTAGTATAGTGATCAGTACTACACACCAGTATATATAGAGAGCAGTGATATCACTGTATATACATCACTGGTGAGAGGGCACTAGTATAGTGATCAGTACTACACACCTGTATATAGCAGTGATATCCCTGTATATACATCACTGGTGAGAGGGCACTAGTATAGTGATCAGTACTACACACCAGTATATATAGAGAGCAGTGATATCACTGTATATACATCACTGGTGAGAGGGCACTAGTATAGTGATCAGTACTACACACCTGTATATAGAGAGTAGTGATATCACTGTATATACATCACTGGTGAGAGGGCACTAGTATAGTGATCAGTACTACACACCAGTATATATAGAGAGCAGTGATATCACTGTATATACATCACTGGTGAGAGGGCACTAGTATAGTGATCAGTACTACACACCAGTATATATAGAGAGCAGTGATATCACTGTATATATACATCACTGGTGAGAGGGCACTAGTATAGTGATCAGTACTACACACCTGTATATATAGAGAGCAGTAATATCACTGTATATATACATCACTGGTAAAAGGGCACTAGTATAGTGATCAGTACTACACACCAGGATATATAGAGAGCAGTGATATCACTGTATATACATCACTGGTGAGAGGGCACTAGTATAGTGATCAGTACTACACACCAGGATATAGAGAGCAGTGATATCACTGTATATACATCACTGGTGAGAGGGCACTAGTATAGTGATCAGTACTACACACCTGTATATAGCAGTGATATCACTGTATATACATCACTGGTGAGAGGGCACTAGTATAGTGATCAGTACTACACACCTGTATATATAGAGAACAGTGATATCACTGTATATACATCACTGGTGAGAGGGCACTAGTATAGTGATCAGTACTACACACCTGTATATAGCAGTGATATCACTGTATATACATCACTGGTGAGAGGGCACTAGTATAGTGATCAGTACTACACACCAGGATATAGAGAGCAGTGATATCACTGTATATACATCACTGGTGAGAGGGCACTAGTATAGTGATCAGTACTACACACCTGTAAATATAGAGAGCAGTGATATCACTGTATATATACATCACTGGTGAGAGGGCACTAGTATAGTGATCAGTACTACACACCTGTATATAGAGAGCAGTGATATCACTGTATATACATCACTGGTGAGAGGACACTAGTATAGTGATCAGTACTACACACCTGTATATAGAGAGCAGTGATATCACTATATATACATCACTGGTGAGAGGGCACTAGTATAGTGATCAGTACTACACACCAGGATATAGCAGTGATATCACTGTATATATACATCACTGGTGAGAGGGCACTAGTATAGTGATCAGTACTACACACCAGGATATAGCAGTGATATCCCTGTATATACATCACTGGTGAGAGGGCACTAGTATAGTGATCAGTACTACACACCAGTATATATAGAGAGCAGTGATATCACTGTATATACATCACTGGTGAGAGGGCACTAGTATAGTGATCAGTACTACACACCTGTATATAGCAGTGATATCACTGTATATACATGACTGGTGAGAGGGCACTAGTATAGTGATCAGTACTACACACCAGTATATAGAGAGCAGTGATATCACTGTATATACATCACTGGTGAGAGGGCACTAGTATAGTGATCAGTACTACACACCAGGATATATAGAGAGCAGTGATATCACTATATATACATCACTGGTGAGAGGACACTAGTATAGTGATCAGTACTACACACCAGTATATATAGAGAGCAGTGATATCACTATATATACATCACTGGTGAGAGGGCACTAGTATAGTGATCAGTATTACACACCTGTATATAGAGAGCAGTGATATCACTGTATATACATCACTGGTGAGAGGGCACTAGTATAGTGATCAGTACTACACACCAGGATATAGCAGTGATATCACTGTATATACATCACTGGTAAGAGGACACTAGTATAGTGATCAGTACTACACACCAGGATATATAGAGAGCAGTGATATCACTGTATATACATCACTGGTGAGAGGGCACTAGTATAGTGATCAGTACTACACACCAGGATATATATAGAGAGCAGTGATATCACTGTATATACATCACTGGTGAGAGGACACTAGTATAGTGATCAGTACTACACACCTGTATATAGAGAGCAGTGATATCACTGTATATACATCACTGGTGAGAGGGCACTAGTATAGTGATCAGTACTACACACCTGTATATAGCAGTGATATCCCTGTATATACATCACTGGTGAGAGGACACTAGTATAGTGATCAGTACTACACACCAGGATATAGAGAGCAGTGATATCACTGTATATACATCACTGGTGAGAGGACACTAGTATAGTGATCAGTACTACACATCAGGATATATATAGAGAGCAGTGATATCACTGTATATATACATCACTGGTGAGAGGGCACTAGTATAGTGATCAGTACTACACACCAGGATATAGAGAGCAGTGATATCACTGTATATACATCACTGGTGAGAGGGCACTAGTATAGTGATCAGTACTACACACCTGTATATAGCAGTGATATCCCTGTATATACATCACTGGTGAGAGGGCACTAGTATAGTGATCAGTACTACACACCTGTATATATAGAGAGCAGTGATATCACTGTATATACATCACTGGTGAGAGGGCACTAGTATAGTGATCAGTACTACACACCAGGATATAGAGAGCAGTGATATCACTGTATATACATCACTGGTGAGAGGGCACTAGTATAGTGATCAGTACTACACACCTGAATATATAGAGAGCAGTGATATCCCTGTATATACATCACTGGTGAGAGGACACTAGTATAGTGATCAGTACTACACACCAGTATATATAGAGAGCAGTGATATCACTGTATATACATCACTGGTGAGAGGGCACTAGTATAGTGATCAGTACTACACACCAGGATATAGAGAGCAGTGATATCACTGTATATATACATCACTGGTGAGAGGGCACTAGTATAGTGATCAGTACTACACACCTGTATATAGAGAGCAGTGATATCACTGTATATATACATCACTGGTGAGAGGGCACTAGTATAGTGATCAGTACTACACACCAGGATATAGAGAGCAGTGATATCACTGTATATACATCACTGGTGAGAGGGCACTAGTATAGTGATCAGTACTACACACCTGTATATATAGAGAGCAGTGATATCACTGTATATATACATCACTGGTGAGAGGGCACTAGTATAGTGATCAGTACTACACACCTGTATATAGCAGTGATATCCCTGTATATACATCACTGGTGAGAGGGCACTAGTATAGTGATCAGTACTACACACCTGTATATAGAGAGCAGTGATATCACTGTATATACATCACTGGTGAGAGGACACTACTATAGTGATCAGTACTACACACCAGGATTTATAGAGAGCAGTGATATCACTGTATATACATCACTGGTGAGAGGGCACTAGTATAGTGATCAGTACTACACACCTGTATATAGCAGTGATATCACTGAATATACATCACGGGTGAGAGGACACTAGTATAGTGATCAGTACTACACACCAGGATATAGCAGTGATATCACTGTATATACATCACTGGTGAGAGGACACTAGTATAGTGATCAGTACTACACACCTGTATATAGAGAGCAGTGATATCACTGTATATACATCACTGGTGAGAGGGCACTAGTATAGTGATCAGTACTACACACCTGTGTATATATAGGGAGCAATGATATCACTGTATATACATCACTGGTGAGAGGGCACTAGTATAGTGATCAGTACTACACACCAGGATATATAGAGAGCAGTGATATCACTGTATATATACATCACTGGTGAGAGGGCACTAGTATAGTGATCAGTACTACACACCTGTATATAGAGAGCAGTGATATCACTATATATACATCACTGGTGAGAGGACACTAGTATAGTGATCAGTACTACACACCAGGATATAGCAGTGATATCACTGTATATACATCACTGGTGAGAGGGCACTAGTATAGTGATCAGTACTACACACCTGTATATATAGAGAGCAGTGATATCACTGTATATACATCACTGGTGAGAGGGCACTAGTATAGTGATCAGTACTACACACCTGTATATAGAGAGCAGTGATATCACTGTATATACATCACTGGTGAGAGGGCACTAGTATAGTGATCAGTACTACACACCTGTATATAGAGAGCAGTGATATCACTGTATATACATCACTGGTGAGAGGGCACTAGTATAGTGATCAGTACTACACACCAGGATATAGCAGTGATATCACTATATATACATCACTGGTGAGAGGGCACTAGTATAGTGATCAGTACTACACACCTGTATATATAGAGAGCAGTGATATCACTGTATATACATCACTGGTAAAAGGGCACTAGTATAGTGATCAGTACTACACACCTGTATATATAGAGAGCAGTGATATCACTGTATATACATCACTGGTGAGAGGGCACTAGTATAGTGATCAGTACTACACACCTGTATATAGAGAGCAGTGATATCACTGTATATACATCACTGGTGAGAGGGCACTAGTATAGTGATCAGTACTACACACCTGTATATAGAGAGCAGTGATATCACTGTATATACATCACTGGTGAGAGGGCACTAGTATAGTGATCAGTACTACACACCAGGATATATAGAGAGCAGTGATATCACTGTATATACATCACTGGTGAGAGGACACTAGTATAGTGATCAGTACTACACACCAGGATATATAGAGAGCAGTGATATCACTGTATATACATCACTGGTGAGAGGACACTAGTATAGTGATCAGTACTACACACCTGTATATAGCAGTGATATCACTGTATATACATCACTGGTGAGAGGGCACTAGTATAGTGATCAGTACTACACACCTGTATATAGAGAGCAGTGATATCACTGTATATACATCACTGGTGAGAGGGCACTAGTATAGTGATCAGTACTACACACCAGTATATAGAGAGCAGTGATATCACTGTATATACATCACTGGTGAGAGGGCACTAGTATAGTGATCAGTACTACACACCTGTATATATAGAGAGCAGTGATATCACTGTATATACATCACCGGTGAGAGGTCACTAGTATAGTGATCAGTACTACACACCTGTATATATAGAGAGCAGTGATATCACTGTATATACATCACTGGTGAGAGGGCACTAGTATAGTGATCAGTACTACACACCTGTATATATAGAGAGCAGTGATATCACTGTATATACATCACTGGTGAGAGGGCACTAGTATAGTGATCAGTACTACACACCTGTATATAGAGAGCAGTGATATCACTATATATACATCACTGGTGAGAGGGCACTAGTATAGTGATCAGTACTACACACCAGGATATAGAGAGCAGTGATATCACTGTATATACATCACTGGTGAGAGGACACTAGTATAGTGATCAGTACTACACACCAGGATATAAAGAGAGCAGTGATATCACTGTATATACATCACTGGTGAGAGGGCACTAGTATAGTGATCAGTACTACACACCAGGATATAGAGAGCAGTGATATCACTGTATATACATCACTGGTGAGAGGGACACTAGTATAGTGATCAGTACTACACACCAGGATATAAAGAGAGCAGTGATATCACTGTATATACATCACTGGTGAGAGGGCACTAGTATAGTGATCAGTACTACACACCAGGATATAGCAGTGATATCACTGTATATACATCACTGGTGAGAGGGCACTAGTATAGTGATCAGTACTACACACCAGTATATATAGAGAGCAGTGATATCACTGTATATACATCACTGGTGAGAGGGCACTAGTATAGTGATCAGTACTACACACCAGGATATAGCAGTGATATCACTGTATATACATCACTGGTGAGAGGGCACTAGTATAGTGATCAGTACTACACACCAGTATATATAGAGAGCAGTGATATCACTGTATATACATCACTGGTGAGAGGGCACTAGTATAGTGATCAGTACTACACACCAGTATATATAGAGAGCAGTGATATCACTGTATATACATCACTGGTGAGAGGGCACTAGTATAGTGATCAGTACTACACACCTGTATATATATAGAGAGCAGTGATATCACTGTATATACATCACTGGTGAGAGGGCACTAGTATAGTGATCAGTACTACACACCTGTATATAGCAGTGATATCACTATATATACATCACTGGTGAGAGGGCACTAGTATAGTGATCAGTACTACACACCTGTATATATATAGAGAGCAGTGATATCACTGTATATACATCACTGGTGAGAGGGCACTAGTATAGTGATCAGTACTACACACCAGTATATATAGAGAGCAGTGATATCACTGTATATACATCACTGGTGAGAGGACACTAGTATAGTGATCAGTACTACACACCTGTATATATAGAGAACAGTGATATCACTGTATATACATCACTGGTGAGAGGACACTAGTATAGTGATCAGTACTACACACCAGTATATAGCAGTGATATCACTGTATATACATCACTGGTGAGAGGGCACTAGTATAGTGATCAGTACTACACACCTGTATATATAGAGAGCAGTGATATCACTGTATATACATCACTGGTGAGAGGACACTAGTATAGTGATCAGTACTACACACCTGTATATATAGAGAGCAGTGATATCACTGTATATACATCACTGGTGAGAGGACACTAGTATAGTGATCAGTACTACACACCTGTATATATAGAGAGCAGTGATATCACTGTATATACATCACTGGTGAGAGGACACTAGTATAGTGATCAGTACTACACACCTGTATATAGAGAGCAGTGATATCACTGTATATACATCACTGGTGAGAGGGCACTAGTATAGTGATCAGTACTACACACCTGTATATAGAGAGCAGTGAAATCACTGTATATATACATCACTGGTGAGAGGGCACTAGTATAGTGATCAGTACTACACACCAGTATATATAGAGAGCAGTGATATCACTATATACACATCACTGGTGAGAGGGCACTAGTATAGTGATCAGTACTACACACCAGGATATAGCAGTGATATCACTGTATATACATCACTGGTGAGAGGGCACTAGTATAGTGATCAGTACTACACACCAGGATATAGAGAGCAGTGATATCACTGTATATACATCACTGGTGAGAGGACACTAGTATAGTGATCAGTACTACACACCAGTATATAGAGAGCAGTGATGTCACTGTATATACATCACTGGTGAGAGGGCACTAGTATAGTGATCAGTACTACACACCAGGATATAGAGAGCAGGGATATCACTGTATATACATCACTGGTGAGAGGGCACTAGTATAGTGATCAGTACTACACACCATGATATATATAGAGAGCAGTGATATCACTGTATATACATCACTGGTGAGAGGGCACTAGTATAGTGATCAGTACTACACACCAGGATATATATAGAGAGCAGTGATATCACTGTATATACATCACTGGTGAGAGGGCACTAGTATAGTGATCAGTACTACACACCAGGATATAGCAGTGATATCACTGTATATATACATCACTGGTGAGGAGGGCACTAGTATAGTGATCAGTACTACACACCTGTATATAGCAGTGATATCCCTGTATATACATCACTGGTGAGAGGGCACTACTATAGTGATCAGTACTACACACCTGTATATAGAGAGCAGTGATATCACTGTATATACATCACTGGTGAGAGGGCACTAGTATAGTGATCAGTACTACACACCTGTATATATAGAGAGCAGTGATATCACTGTATATACATCACTGGTGAGAGGACACTAGTATAGTGATCAGTACTACACACCTGTATATAGCAGTGATATCACTGTATATACATCACTGGTGAGAGGGCACTACTATAGTGATCAGTACTACACACCAGTATATATAGAGCAGTGATATCACTGTATATACATCACTGGTGAGAGGGCACTAGTATAGTGATCAGTACTACACACCTGTATATATAGAGAGCAGTGATATCACTGTATATACATCACTGGTGAGGAGGGCACTAGTATAGTGATCAGTACTACACACCTGTATATAGAGAGCAGTGATATCACTGTATATATACATCACTGGTGAGAGGGCACTAGTATAGTGATCAGTACTACACACCTGTATATATATATATATATATATATATATATATATATATATATATAGAGAGAGAGAGAGAGAGAGAGAGAGCAGTGATATCACTGTATATACATCACTGGTGAGAGGGCACTAGTATAGTGATCAGTACTACACACCAGGATATAGAGAGCAGTGATATCACTATATACATCACTGGTGAGAGGACACTAGTATAGTGATCAGTACTACACACCTGTATATATAGAGAGCAGTGATATCCCTGTATATACATCACTGGTGAGAGGGCACTAGTATAGTGATCAGTACTACACACCAGGATATATATAGAGAGCAGTGATATCACTGTATATACATCACTGGTGAGAGGGCACTACTATAGTGATCAGTACTACACACCAGTATATATAGAGCAGTGATATCACTGTATATACATCACTGGTGAGAGGGCACTAGTATAGTGATCAGTACTACACACCTGTATATAGAGAGCAGTGATATCACTGTATATACATCACTGGTGAGAGGGCACTAGTATAGTGATCAGTACTACACACCTGTATATATAGAGAGCAGTGATATCACTGTATATACATCACTGGTGAGAGGGCACTACTATAGTGATCAGTACTACACACCTGTATATAGAGAGCAGTGATATCACTATATATACATCACTGGTGAGAGGGCACTAGTATAGTGATCAGTACTACACACCTGTATATATAGAGAGCAGTGATATCGCTGTATATACATCACTGGTGAGAGGGCACTAGTATAGTGATCAGTACTACACACCTGTATATAGAGAGCAGTGATATCACTGTATATATACATCACTGGTGAGAGGGCACTAGTAATAGTGATCAGTACTACACACCTGTATATATATATATATATATATATATATATATATATATATAGAGAGAGAGAGAGAGAGAGAGAGAGCAGTGATATCACTGTATATACATCACTGGTGAGAGGGCACTAGTATAGTGATCAGTACTACACACCAGGATATAGAGAGCAGTGATATCACTATATACATCACTGGTGAGAGGACACTAGTATAGTGATCAGTACTACACACCTGTATATATAGAGAGCAGTGATATCCCTGTATATACATCACTGGTGAGAGGGCACTAGTATAGTGATCAGTACTACACACCAGGATATAGCAGTGATATCACTGTATATACATCACTGGTGAGAGGGCACTAGTATAGTGATCAGTACTACACACCAGGATATAGAGAGCAGTGATATCACTGTATATACATCACTGGTGAGAGGGCACTAGTATAGTGATCAGTACTACACACCTGTATATAGAGAGCAGTGATATCACTATATACATCACTGGTGAGAGGACACTAGTATAGTGATCAGTACTACACACCAGGATATAGCAGTGATATCACTGTATATACATCACTGGTGAGAGGGCACTAGTATAGTGATCAGTACTACACACCTGTATATAGAGAGCAGTGATATCACTGTATATACATCACTGGTGAGAGGGCACTAGTATAGTGATCAGTACTACACACCTGTATATATATAGAGAGCAGTGATATCACTGTATATACATCACTGGTGAGAGGACACTAGTATAGTGATCAGTACTACACACCTGTATATATAGAGAGCAGTGATATCACTGTATATACATCACTGGTGAGAGGACACTAGTATAGTGATCAGTACTACACACCTGAATATATAGAGAGCAGTGATATCACTGTATATACATCACTGGTGAGAGGGCACTAGTATAGTGATCAGTACTACACACCAGGATATAGAGAGCAGTGATATCACTGTATATACATCACTGGTGAGAGGACACTAGTATAGTGATCAGTACTACACACCAGGATATAGAGAGCAGGGATATCACTATATATACATCACTGGTGAGAGGGCACTAGTATAGTGATCAGTACTACACACCTGTATATATAGAGAGCAGTGATATCACTGTATATACATCACTGGTGAGAGGGCACTAGTATAGTGATCAGTACTACACACCTGTATATACAGTGATATCACTGCTATATACATCACTGGTGAGAGGACACTAGTATAGTGATCAGTACTACACACCTGTATATAGAGAGCAGTGATATCACTGTATATACATCACTGGTGAGAGGACACTAGTATAGTGATCAGTACTACACCCTGTATATATAGAGAGCAGTGATATCACTGTATATACATCACTGGTGAGAGGGCACTAGTATAGTGATCAGTACTACACGCCTGTATATAGAGAGCAGTGATATCACTGTATATACATCACTGGTGAGAGGGCAGTAGTATAGTGATCAGTACTACACACCTGTATATATAGAGAGCAGTGATATCACTGTATATACATCACTGGTGAGAGGGCACTAGTATAGTGATCAGTATTACACACCAGGATATATAGCAGTGATATCACTGTATATACATCACTGGTGAGAGGGCACTAGTATAGTGATCAGTACTACACACCTGTATATAGAGAGCAGTGATATCACTGTATATACATCACTGGTGAGAGGGCACTAGTATAGTGATCAGTACTACACATCAGGATATATATAGAGAGCAGTGATATCACTGTATATACATCACTGGTGAGAGGACACTAGTATAGTGATCAGTATTATACACCTGTATATATAGAGAGCAGTGATATCACTGTATATACATCACTGGTGAGAGGACACTAGTATAGTGATCAGTACTACACATCAGGATATATATAGAGAGCAGTGATATCACTGTATATACATCACTGGTGAGAGGACACTAGTATAGTGATCAGTATTATACACCTGTATATATAGAGAGCAGTGATATCACTGTATATACATCACTGGTGAGAGGACACTAGTATACTGATCAGTACTACACACCTGTATATAGAGAGCAGTGATATCACTGTATATACATCACTGGTGAGAGGACACTAGTATAGTGATCAGTACTACACACCAGGATATAGCAGTGATATCACTGTATATACATCACTGGTGAGAGGGCACTAGTATAGTGATCAGTACTACACACCAGGATATAGCAGTGATATCACTGTATATACATCACTGGTGAGAGGGCACTAGTATAGTGATCAGTACTACACACCAGGATATAGAGAGCAGTGATATCACTGTATATACATCACTGGTGAGAGGACACTAGTATAGTGATCAGTACTACACACCTGTATATAGCAGTGATATCACTGTATATACATCACTGGTGAGAGGGCACTAGTATAGTGATCAGTACTACACACCAGGATATAGCAGTGATATCACTGTATATACATCACTGGTGAGAGGGCACTAGTATAGTGATCAGTACTACACACCAGGATATAGAGAGCAGTGATATCACTGTATATACATCACTGGTGAGAGGACACTAGTATAGTGATCAGTACTACACACCAGGATATAGAGAGCAGTGATATCACTGTATATATACATCACTGGTGAGAGGGCACTAGTATAGTGATCAGTACTACACACCTGTATATATAGAGAGCAGTGATATCACTGTATATACATCACTGGTGAGAGGGCACTACTATAGTGATCAGTACTACACACCTGTATATATAGAGAGCAGTGATATCACTGTATATACATCACTGGTGAGAGGACACTAGTATAGTGATCAGTACTACACACCTGTATATAGCAGTGATATCACTGTATATACATCACTGGTGAGAGGGCACTACTATAGTGATCAGTACTACACACCAGTATATAGAGCAGTGTTATCACTGTATATACATCACTGGTGAGAGGGCACTAGTATAGTGATCAGTACTACACACCTGTATATATAGAGAGCAGTGATATCACTGTATATACATCACTGGTGAGAGGGCACTACTATAGTGATCAGTACTACACACCTGTATATAGAGAGCAGTGATATCACTATATATATACATCACTGGTGAGAGGGCACTAGTATAGTGATCAGTACTACACACCTGTATATATAGAGAGCAGTGATATCGCTGTATATACATCACTGGTGAGAGGGCACTAGTATAGTGATCAGTACTACACACCTGTATATAGAGAGCAGTGATATCACTGTATATATACATCACTGGTGAGAGGGCAGTAGTATAGTGATCAGTACTACACACCTGTATATATATATATATATATATATATATATATAGAGAGAGAGAGAGAGAGAGAGAGAGAGAGAGCAGTGATATCACTGTATATACATCACTGGTGAGAGGGCACTAGTATAGTGATCAGTACTACACACCAGGATATAGAGAGCAGTGATATCACTATATACATCACTGGTGAGAGGACACTAGTATAGTGATCAGTACTACACACCTGTATATATAGAGAGCAGTGATATCCCTGTATATACATC
Organism: Dendropsophus ebraccatus; assembly: GCF_027789765.1. NCBI lineage: Eukaryota > Metazoa > Chordata > Amphibia > Anura > Hylidae > Dendropsophus > Dendropsophus ebraccatus. The sequence goes on along the minus strand of NC_091455.1, from coordinate 218,509,685 downwards.
ACTGGTGAGAGGGCACTAGTATAGTGATCAGTATTACACACCAGGATATATAGCAGTGATATCCCTGTATATACATCACTGGTGAGAGGGCACTAGTATAGTGATCAGTACTACACACCAGTATATATAGAGAGCAGTGATATCACTGTATATACATCACTGGTGAGAGGGCACTAGTATAGTGATCAGTACTACACACCTGTATATATAGAGAGCAGTGATATCACTGTATATACATCACTGGTGAGAGGGCACTAGTATAGTGATCAGTACTACACACCTGTATATAGCAGTGATATCACTATATATACATCACTGGTGAGAGGGCACTAGTATAGTGATCAGTACTACACACCAGGATATAGCAGTGATATCACTGTATATACATCACTGGTGAGAGGGCACTAGTATAGTGATCAGTACTACACACCAGTATATATAGAGAGCAGTGATATCACTGTATATACATCACTGGTGAGAGGACACTAGTATAGTGATCAGTACTACACACCTGTATATATAGAGAACAGTGATATCACTGTATATACATCACTGGTGAGAGGACACTAGTATAGTGATCAGTACTACACACCAGTATATAGCAGTGATATCACTGTATATACATCACTGGTGAGAGGGCACTAGTATAGTGATCAGTACTACACACCTGTATATAGAGAGCAGTGATATCACTGTATATACATCACTGGTGAGAGGACACTAGTATAGTGATCAGTACTACACACCTGTATATATAGAGAGCAGTGATATCACTGTATATACATCACTGGTGAGAGGACACTAGTATAGTGATCAGTACTACACACCTGTATATAGAGAGGCAGTGATATCACTGTATATACATCACTGGTGAGAGGACACTAGTATAGTGATCAGTACTACACACCTGTATATAGAGAGCAGTGATATCACTGTATATACATCACTGGTGAGAGGGCACTAGTATAGTGATCAGTACTACACACCTGTATATAGAGAGCAGTGAAATCACTGTATATATACATCACTGGTGAGAGGGCACTAGTATAGTGATCAGTACTACACACCAGTATATATAGAGAGCAGTGATATCACTATATACACATCACTGGTGAGAGGGCACTAGTATAGTGATCAGTACTACACACCAGGATATAGCAGTGATATCACTGTATATACATCACTGGTGAGAGGGCACTAGTATAGTGATCAGTACTACACACCAGGATATAGAGAGCAGTGATATCACTGTATATACATCACTGGTGAGAGGACACTAGTATAGTGATCAGTACTACACACCAGTATATAGAGAGCAGTGATGTCACTGTATATACATCACTGGTGAGAGGGCACTAGTATAGTGATCAGTACTACACACCAGGATATAGAGAGCAGGGATATCACTGTATATACATCACTGGTGAGAGGGCACTAGTATAGTGATCAGTACTACACACCAGGATATATATAGAGAGCAGTGATATCACTGTATATACATCACTGGTGAGAGGGCACTAGTATAGTGATCAGTACTACACACCAGGATATATATAGAGAGCAGTGATATCACTGTATATACATCACTGGTGAGAGGGCACTAGTATAGTGATCAGTACTACACACCAGGATATAGCAGTGATATCACTGTATATATACATCACTGGTGAGAGGGCACTAGTATAGTGATCAGTACTACACACCTGTATATAGCAGTGATATCCCTGTATATACATCACTGGTGAGAGGGCACTAGCTATAGTGATCAGTACTACACACCTGTATATAGAGAGCAGTGATATCACTGTATATACATCACTGGTGAGAGGGCACTAGTATAGTGATCAGTACTACACACCTGTATATATAGAGAGCAGTGATATCACTGTATATACATCACTGGTGAGAGGACACTAGTATAGTGATCAGTACTACACACCTGTATATAGCAGTGATATCACTGTATATACATCACTGGTGAGAGGGCACTACTATAGTGATCAGTACTACACACCAGTATATATAGAGCAGTGATATCACTGTATATACATCACTGGTGAGAGGGCACTAGTATAGTGATCAGTAATACACACCTGTATATATAGAGAGCAGTGATATCACTGTATATACATCACTGGTGAGAGGGCACTAGTATAGTGATCAGTACTACACACCTGTATATATAGAGAGCAGTGATATCACTATATATACATCACTGGTGAGAGGGCACTAGTATAGTGATCAGTACTACACACCTGTATATATAGAGAGCAGTGATATCGCTGTATATACATCACTGGTGAGAGGGCACTAGTATAGTGATCAGTACTACACACCTGTATATAGAGAGCAGTGATATCACTGTATATATACATCACTGGTGAGAGGGCACTATTATAGTGATCAGTTCTACACACCTGTATATATATATATATATATATATATATATATATATATATATATAGAGAGAGAGAGAGAGAGAGAGAGCAGTGATATCACTGTATATACATCACTGGTGAGAGGGCACTAGTATAGTGATCAGTACTACACACCAGGATATAGAGAGCAGTGATATCACTATATACATCACTGGTGAGAGGACACTAGTATAGTGATCAGTACTACACACCTGTATATATAGAGAGCAGTGATATCCCTGTATATACATCACTGGTGAGAGGGCACTAGTATAGTGATCAGTACTACACACCAGGATATATATAGAGAGCAGTGATATCACTGTATATACATCACTGGTGAGAGGGCACTACTATAGTGATCAGTACTACACACCAGTATATATAGAGCAGTGATATCACTGTATATACATCACTGGTGAGAGGGCACTAGTATAGTGATCAGTACTACACACCTGTATATATAGAGAGCAGTGATATCACTGTATATACATCACTGGTGAGAGGGCACTAGTATAGTGATCAGTACTACACACCTGTATATATAGAGAGCAGTGATATCACTGTATATACATCACTGGTGAGAGGGCACTACTATAGTGATCAGTACTACACACCTGTATATAGAGAGCAGTGATATCACTATATATACATCACTGGTGAGAGGGCACTAGTATAGTGATCAGTACTACACACCTGTATATATAGAGAGCAGTGATATCGCTGTATATACATCACTGGTGAGAGGGCACTAGTATAGTGATCAGTACTACACACCTGTATATAGAGAGCAGTGATATCACTGTATATATACATCACTGGTGAGAGGGCACTAGTATAGTGATCAGTACTACACACCAGGATATAGAGAGCAGTGATATCACTATATACATCACTGGTGAGAGGACACTAGTATAGTGATCAGTACTACACACCTGTATATATAGAGAGCAGTGATATCCCTGTATATACATCACTGGTGAGAGGGCACTAGTATAGTGATCAGTACTACACACCAGGATATAGCAGTGATATCACTGTATATACATCACTGGTGAGAGGGCACTAGTATAGTGATCAGTACTACACACCAGGATATAGAGAGCAGTGATATCACTGTATATACATCACTGGTGAGAGGGCACTAGTATAGTGATCAGTACTACACACCTGTATATAGAGAGCAGTGATATCACTATATACATCACTGGTGAGAGGACACTAGTATAGTGATCAGTACTACACACCAGGATATAGCAGTGATATCACTGTATATACATCACTGGTGAGAGGGCACTAGTATAGTGATCAGTACTACACACCTGTATATAGAGAGCAGTGATATCACTGTATATATACATCACTGGTGAGAGGGCACTAGTATAGTGATCAGTACTACACACCTGTATATATATAGAGAGCAGTGATATCCCTGTATATACATCACTGGTGAGAGGACACTAGTATAGTGATCAGTACTACACACCTGTATATATAGAGAGCAGTGATATCACTGTATATACATCACTGGTGAGAGGACACTAGTATAGTGATCAGTACTACACACCTGAATATATAGAGAGCAGTGATATCACTGTATATACATCACTGGTGAGAGGGCACTAGTATAGTGATCAGTACTACACACCAGGATATAGAGAGCAGTGATATCACTGTATATACATCACTGGTGAGAGGACACTAGTATAGTGATCAGTACTACACACCAGGATATAGAGAGCAGGGATATCACTATATATACATCACTGGTGAGAGGGCACTAGTATAGTGATCAGTACTACACACCTGTATATATAGAGAGCAGTGATATCACTGTATATACATCACTGGTGAGAGGGCACTAGTATAGTGATCAGTACTACACACCTGTATATAGCAGTGATATCACTGTATATACATCACTGGTGAGAGGACACTAGTATAGTGATCAGTACTACACACCTGTATATAGAGAGCAGTGATATCACTGTATATACATCACTGGTGAGAGGACACTAGTATAGTGATCAGTACTACACACCTGTATATATAGAGAGCAGTGATATCACTGTATATACATCACTGGTGAGAGGGCACTAGTATAGTGATCAGTACTACACGCCTGTATATAGAGAGCAGTGATATCACTGTATATACATCACTGGTGAGAGGGCAGTAGTATAGTGATCAGTACTACACACCTGTATATATAGAGAGCAGTGATATCACTGTATATATACATCACTGGTGAGAGGGCACTAGTATAGTGATCAGTATACACACCAGGATATATAGCAGTGATATCACTGTATATACATCACTGGTGAGAGGGCACTAGTATAGTGATCAGTACTACACACCTGTATATAGAGAGCAGTGATATCACTGTATATACATCACTGGTGAGAGGGCACTAGTATAGTGATCAGTACTACACATCAGGATATATATAGAGAGCAGTGATATCACTGTATATACATCACTGGTGAGAGGACACTAGTATAGTGATCAGTATTATACACCTGTATATATAGAGAGCAGTGATATCACTGTATATACATCACTGGTGAGAGGACACTAGTATAGTGATCAGTACTACACATCAGGATATATATAGAGAGCAGTGATATCACTGTATATACATCACTGGTGAGAGGACACTAGTATAGTGATCAGTATTATACACCTGTATATATAGAGAGCAGTGATATCACTGTATATACATCACTGGTGAGAGGACACTAGTATACTGATCAGTACTACACACCTGTATATAGAGAGCAGTGATATCACTGTATATACATCACTGGTGAGAGGGCACTAGTATAGTGATCAGTACTACACACCTGTATATAGCAGTGATATCACTGTATATACATCACTGGTGAGAGGGCACTAGTATAGTGATCAGTACTACACACCAGGATATAGCAGTGATATCACTGTATATACATCACTGGTGAGAGGGCACTAGTATAGTGATCAGTACTACACACCAGGATATAGCAGTGATATCACTGTATATATACATCACTGGTGAGAGGGCACTAGTATAGTGATCAGTACTACACACCTGTATATATAGAGAGCAGTGATATCACTGTATATACATCACTGGTGAGAGGGCACTACTATAGTGATCAGTACTACACACCTGTATATATAGAGAGCAGTGATATCACTGTATATACATCACTGGTGAGAGGACACTAGTATAGTGATCAGTACTACACACCTGTATATAGCAGTGATATCACTGTATATACATCACTGGTGAGAGGGCACTACTATAGTGATCAGTACTACACACCAGTATATATAGAGCAGTGATATCACTGTATATACATCACTGGTGAGAAGGCACTAGTATAGTGATCAGTACTACACACCTGTATATATAGAGAGCAGTGATATCACTGTATATACATCACTGGTGAGAGGGCACTACTATAGTGATCAGTACTACACACCTGTATATAGAGAGCAGTGATATCACTATATATATACATCACTGGTGAGAGGGCACTAGTATAGTGATCAGTACTACACACCTGTATATATAGAGAGCAGTGATATCGCTGTATATACATCACTGGTGAGAGGGCACTAGTATAGTGATCAGTACTACACACCTGTATATAGAGAGCAGTGATATCACTGTATATATACATCACTGGTGAGAGGGCACTAGTATAGTGATCAGTACTACACACCTGTATATATATATATATATATATATATATATATATAGAGAGAGAGAGAGAGAGAGAGAGAGAGAGAGAGAGCAGTGATATCACTGTATATACATCACTGGTGAGAGGGCACTAGTATAGTGATCAGTACTACACACCAGGATATAGAGAGCAGTGATATCACTATATACATCACTGGTGAGAGGACACTAGTATAGTGATCAGTACTACACACCTGTATATATAGAGAGCAGTGATATCCCTGTATATACATCACTGGTGAGAGGGCACTAGTATAGTGATCAGTACTACACACCTGAATATATAGAGAGCAGTGATATCACTGTATATACATCACTGGTGAGAGGGCACTAGTATAGTGATCAGTACTACACACCTGTATATAGAGAGCAGTGATATCACTGTATATACATCACTGGTGAGAGGGCACTAGTATAGTGATCAGTACTACACACCAGTATATATAGAGAGCAGTGATATCACTGTATATACATCACTGGTGAGAGGACACTAGTATAGTGATCAGTACTACACACCAGGATATAGAGAGCAGTGATATCACTGTATATACATCACTGGTGAGAGGGCACTAGTATAGTGATCAGTACTACACACCAGGATATAGAGAGCAGTGATATCACTGTATATACATCACTGGTGAGAGGGCACTAGTATAGTGATCAGTACTACACACCAGGATATATATAGAGAGCAGTGATATCACTGTATATACATCACTGGTGAGAGGGCACTAGTATAGTGATCAGTACTACACACCAGGATATATAGAGAGCAGTGATATCACTGTATATACATCACTGGTGAGAGGGCACTAGTATAGTGATCAGTACTACACACCAGGATATAGCAGTGATATCACTGTATATATACATCACTGGTGAGAGGGCACTAGTATAGTGATCAGTACTACACACCTGTATATAGCAGTGATATCCCTGTATATACATCACTGGTGAGAGGGCACTACTATAGTGATCAGTACTACACACCTGTATATAGAGAGCAGTGATATCACTGTATATACATCACTGGTGAGAGGGCACTAGTATAGTGATCAGTACTACACACCTGTATATATAGAGAGCAGTGATATCACTGTATATACATCACTGGTGAGAGGACACTAGTATAGTGATCAGTACTACACACCTGTATATAGCAGTGATATCACTGTATATACATCACTGGTGAGAGGGGCACTACTATAGTGATCAGTACTACACACCAGTATATATAGAGCAGTGATATCACTGTATATACATCACTGGTGAGAGGGCACTAGTATAGTGATCAGTACTACACACCTGTATATATAGAGAGCAGTGATATCACTGTATATACATCACTGGTGAGAGGGCACTAGTATAGTGATCAGTACTACACACCTGTATATATAGAGAGCAGTGATATCACTGTATATACATCACTGGTGAGAGGGCACTACTATAGTGATCAGTACTACACACCAGGATATAGAGAGCAGTGATATCACTGTATATACATCACTGGTGAGAGGACACTAGTATAGTGATCAGTACTACACACCTGTATATATAGAGAGCAGTGATATCCCTGTATATACATCACTGGTGAGAGGACACTAGTATAGTGATCAGTACTACACACCAGGATATATAGAGAGCAGTGATATCGCTGTATATACATCACTGGTGAGAGGGCACTAGTATAGTGATCAGTACTACACACCTGTATATAGAGAGCAGTGATATCACTGTATATATACATCACTGGTGAGAGGGCACTAGTATAGTGATCAGTACTACACACCTGTATATATATATATATATATATATATATATATATATATATATAGAGAGAGAGAGAGAGAGAGAGAGCAGTGATATCACTGTATATACATCACTGGTGAGAGGGCACTAGTATAGTGATCAGTACTACACACCAGGATATAGAGAGCAGTGATATCACTATATACATCACTGGTGAGAGGACACTAGTATAGTGATCAGTACTACACACCTGTATATATAGAGAGCAGTGATATCCCTGTATATACATCACTGGTGAGAGGGCACTAGTATAGTGATCAGTACTACACACCAGGATATATATAGAGAGCAGTGATATCACTGTATATACATCACTGGTGAGAGGGCACTACTATAGTGATCAGTACTACACACCAGTATATATAGAGCAGTGATATCACTGTATATACATCACTGGTGAGAGGGCACTAGTATAGTGATCAGTACTACACACCTGTATATATAGAGAGCAGTGATATCACTGTATATACATCACTGGTGAGAGGGCACTAGTATAGTGATCAGTACTACACACCTGTATATATAGAGAGCAGTGATATCACTGTATATACATCACTGGTGAGAGGGCACTACTATAGTGATCAGTACTACACACCTGTATATAGAGAGCAGTGATATCACTATATATACATCACTGGTGAGAGGGCACTAGTATAGTGATCAGTACTACACACCTGTATATATAGAGAGCAGTGATATCGCTGTATATACATCACTGGTGAGAGGGCACTAGTATAGTGATCAGTACTACACACCTGTATATAGAGAGCAGTGATATCACTGTATATATACATCACTGGTGAGAGGGCACTAGTATAGTGATCAGTACTACACACCTGTATATATATATATATATATATATATATATATATATAGAGAGAGAGAGAGAGAGAGCAGTGATATCACTGTATATACATCACTGGTGAGAGGACACTAGTATAGTGATCAGTACTACACACCAGGATATAGAGAGCAGTGATATCACTATATACATCACTGGTGAGAGGACACTAGTATAGTGATCAGTACTACACACCTGTATATATAGAGAGCAGTGATATCCCTGTATATACATCACTGGTGAGAGGGCACTAGTATAGTGATCAGTACTACACACCAGGATATAGCAGTGATATCACTGTATATACATCACTGGTGAGAGGGCACTAGTATAGTGATCAGTACTACACACCAGGATATAGAGAGCAGTGATATCACTGTATATACATCACTGGTGAGAGGGCACTAGTATAGTGATCAGTACTACACACCTGTATATAGAGAGCAGTGATATCACTATATACATCACTGGTGAGAGGACACTAGTATAGTGATCAGTACTACACACCAGGATATAGCAGTGATATCACTGTATATACATCACTGGTGAGAGGGCACTAGTATAGTGATCAGTACTACACACCTGTATATAGAGAGCAGTGATATCACTGTATATATACATCACTGGTGAGAGGGCACTAGTATAGTGATCAGTACTACACACCTGTATATATATAGAGAGCAGTGATATCCCTGTATATACATCACTGGTGAGAGGACACTAGTATAGTGATCAGTACTACACACCTGTATATATAGAGAGCAGTGATATCACTGTATATACATCACTGGTGAGAGGACACTAGTATAGTGATCAGTACTACACACCTGTATATATAGAGAGCAGTGATATCACTGTATATACATCACTGGTGAGAGGGCACTAGTATAGTGATCAGTACTACACACCAGGATATAGAGAGCAGTGATATCACTGTATATACATCACTGGTGAGAGGACACTAGTATAGTGATCAGTACTACACACCAGGATATAGAGAGCAGGGATATCACTATATATACATCACTGGTGAGAGGGCACTAGTATAGTGATCAGTACTACACACCTGTATATATAGAGAGCAGTGATATCACTGTATATACATCACTGGTGAGAGGGCACTAGTATAGTGATCAGTACTACACACCTGTATATAGCAGTGATATCACTGTATATACATCACTGGTGAGAGGACACTAGTATAGTGATCAGTACTACACACCTGTATATAGAGAGCAGTGATATCACTGTATATACATCACTGGTGAGAGGACACTAGTATAGTGATCAGTACTACACACCTGTATATATAGAGAGCAGTGATATCACTGTATATACATCACTGGTGAGAGGGCACTAGTATAGTGATCAGTACTACACGCCTGTATATAGAGAGCAGTGATATCACTGTATATACATCACTGGTGAGAGGGCAGTAGTATAGTGATCAGTACTACACACCTGTATATATAGAGAGCAGTGATATCACTGTATATATACATCACTGGTGAGAGGGCACTAGTATAGTGATCAGTATTACACACCAGGATATATAGCAGTGATATCACTGTATATACATCACTGGTGAGAGGGCACTAGTATAGTGATCAGTACTACACACCTGTATATAGAGAGCAGTGATATCACTGTATATACATCACTGGTGAGAGGGCACTAGTATAGTGATCAGTACTACACATCAGGATATATATAGAGAGCAGTGATATCACTGTATATACATCACTGGTGAGAGGACACTAGTATAGTGATCAGTATTATACACCTGTATATATAGAGAGCAGTGATATCACTGTATATACATCACTGGTGAGAGGACACTAGTATAGTGATCAGTACTACACATCAGGATATATATAGAGAGCAGTGATATCACTGTATATACATCACTGGTGAGAGGACACTAGTATAGTGATCAGTATTATACACCTGTATATATAGAGAGCAGTGATATCACTGTATATACATCACTGGTGAGAGGACACTAGTATACTGATCAGTACTACACACCTGTATATAGAGAGCAGTGATATCACTGTATATACATCACTGGTGAGAGGACACTAGTATAGTGATCAGTACTACACACCAGGATATAGCAGTGATATCACTGTATATACATCACTGGTGAGAGGGCACTAGTATAGTGATCAGTACTACACACCAGGATATAGCAGTGATATCACTGTATATACATCACTGGTGAGAGGGCACTAGTATAGTGATCAGTACTACACACCAGGATATAGAGAGCAGTGATATCACTGTATATACATCACTGGTGAGAGGGCACTAGTATAGTGATCAGTACTACACACCTGTATATAGCAGTGATATCACTGTATATACATCACTGGTGAGAGGGCACTAGTATAGTGATCAGTACTACACACCAGGATATAGCAGTGATATCACTGTATATACATCACTGGTGAGAGGGCACTAGTATAGTGATCAGTACTACACACCAGGATATAGCAGTGATATCACTGTATATATACATCACTGGTGAGAGGGCACTAGTATAGTGATCAGTACTACACACCTGTATATATAGAGAGCAGTGATATCACTGTATATACATCACTGGTGAGAGGGCACTACTATAGTGATCAGTACTACACACCTGTATATATAGAGAGCAGTGATATCACTGTATATACATCACTGGTGAGAGGACACTAGTATAGTGATCAGTACTACACACCTGTATATAGCAGTGATATCACTGTATATACATCACTGGTGAGAGGGCACTACTATAGTGATCAGTACTACACACCAGTATATATAGAGCAGTGATATCACTGTATATACATCACTGGTGAGAGGGCACTAGTATAGTGATCAGTACTACACACCTGTATATATAGAGAGCAGTGATATCACTGTATATACATCACTGGTGAGAGGGCACTACTATAGTGATCAGTACTACACACCTGTATATAGAGAGCAGTGATATCACTATATATATACATCACTGGTGAGAGGGCACTAGTATAGTGATCAGTACTACACACCTGTATATATAGAGAGCAGTGATATCGCTGTATATACATCACTGGTGAGAGGGCACTAGTATAGTGATCAGTACTACACACCTGTATATAGAGAGCAGTGATATCACTGTATATATACATCACTGGTGAGAGGGCACTAGTATAGTGATCAGTACTACACACCTGTATATATATATATATATATATATATATATAGAGAGAGAGAGAGAGAGAGAGAGAGAGAGAGAGAGAGAGCAGTGATATCACTGTATATACATCACTGGTGAGAGGGCACTAGTATAGTGATCAGTACTACACACCAGGATATAGAGAGCAGTGATATCACTATATACATCACTGGTGAGAGGGCACTAGTATAGTGATCAGTACTACACACCTGTATATATAGAGAGCAGTGATATCCCTGTATATACATCACTGGTGAGAGGGCACTAGTATAGTGATCAGTACTACACACCTGAATATATAGAGAGCAGTGATATCACTGTATATACATCACTGGTGAGAGGGCACTAGTATAGTGATCAGTACTACACACCAGTATATAGAGAGCAGTGATATCACTGTATATACATCACTGGTGAGAGGACACTAGTATAGTGATCAGTACTACACACCAGGATATAGAGAGCAGTGATATCACTGTATATACATCACTGGTGAGAGGACACTAGTATAGTGATCAGTACTACACACCAGGATATAGAGAGCAGTGATATCACTGTATATACATCACTGGATCTGGTCATTCAAAAGTAGGAAACAACTGATCTCTTTTCTGTACTGGAGCGCAGATGATAAGGTAGTAGTAGTGATATACAGGTAGTAGATGATGGTGGTAGTAGTAGTGATATACAGGCAGTAGATGATAGGGGTAGTAGTAGTTATATACAGGCAGTAGATGATAGGGGTAGTAGTAGTTATATACAGGCAGTAAATGATGGAGGTTAGTAGTAGTTATATACAGGCAGTAGATGATGGGGGTAGTAGTAGTTATATACAGGCAGTAGATGATGGAGGTAGTAGTAGTGATATACAGGCAGTAGATGATGGAGGTAGTAGTAGTTATATACAGGCAGTAGATGATGGGGGTAGTAGTAGTTATATACAGGCAGTAGATGATGGGGGTAGTAGTAGTGATATACAGGCAGTAGATGATGGAGGTAGTAGTAGTGATATACAGGCAGTAGATGATGGGGGTAGTAGTAGTTATATACAGGCAGAAGATGATGGAGGTAGTAGTAGTGATATACAGGCAGTAGATGATGGAGGTAGTAGTAGTTATATACAGGCAGTAGATGATGGGGGTAGTAGTAGTTATATACAGGCAGTAGATGATGGGGGTAGTAGTAGTGATATACAGGCAGTAGATGATGGAGGTAGTAGTAGTGATATACAGGTAGTAGTTAAAGTAGATGATGGGGGTAGTAGTAGTGATATACAGGTAGTAGATGATGGAGGTAGTAGTAGTGATATACAGGCAGTAGATGATGGAGGTAGTAGTAGTGATATACAGGCAGTAGATGATGGGGTAGTAGTAGTAATATACAGGCAGTAGATGATGGGGGTAGTAGTAGTTATATACAGGCAGTAGATGATGGAGGTAGTAGTAGTGATATACAGGCAGTAGATGATGGGGTAGTAGTAGTAATATACAGGCAGTAGATGATGGGGGTAGTAGTAGTTATATACAGGCAGTGGATGATGGGGGTAGTGGCAGTGATATACAGGCAGTATATGATGGGAGTAGTAGTAGTTATATACAGGCAGTATATGATGGGGGTAGTAGTAGTTATATACAGGCAGTAAATGATGGAGGTAGTAGTAGTTATATACAGGCAGTAGATGATGGGGGTAGTAGTAGTTATATACAGACAGTAAATGATGGAGGTAGTAGTTATATACAGGCAGTAGATGATGGGTGTAGTAGTAGTGATATACAGGTAGTAGTTGCAGTAGATGATGGAGGTAGTAGTAGTGATATATAGGCAATAGATGATGGGGGTAGTAGTAGTGATATATAGGCAGATGATGGAGGTAGTAGTTATATACAGGTAGTAGATGATGGGGGTAGTAGTAGTTATATACAGGCAGTAGATGATGGGGGTAGTAGTAGTTATATACAGGCAGTAAATGATGGGGGTAGTAGTAGTGATATACAGGCAGTAGATGATGGAGGTAGTAGTAGTTATATACAGGCAGTAGATGATGGGGGTAGTAGTAGTGATATACAGGCAGTAGATGATGGGGTAGTAGTAGTGATATACAGGCAGTAGATGATGGGGGTAGTAGTAGTGATATACAGGCAGTAGATGATGGGGTAGTAGTAGTTATATACAGGCAGTAGATGATGGGGGTAGTAGTAGTTATATACAGGCAGTAGATGATGGGGGTAGTAGTAGTTATATACAGGCAGTAGATGATGGGGGTAGTAGTAGTTATATACAGGCAGTAGATGATGGGGGTAGTAGTAGTGATATACAGGCAGTAGATGATGGGGGCATTAGAAGTCATACACAAGTAGTCGATGATGGGGGTAGTAGTAGTGATATTCTTGGTTACTATTTGCAAACAGTGTAAACTGCCTCACCACGATAAGGTGGTCTCATGCTCGGGGCGGACCCTACACTGTAATGGCCTCTCCATGGCGTGTAATACGCCTATGCTCTGGGTGTGCAAGATCCGTCTAATACCTGCAAAAATAATTGCACCACCTGGGTGAGACAGGTGGAGCGCACGACCAGACAGAGGCAGCCGCTCCCCCAACTGGAACACAGAATAAAAAGGACAAAATTGGTCGGCTCTCCTAGAACACTGTTCACACTAGGTAGGAGCACGTTGCTATGGCTGAAATTGCAAACACACAAAAACACAGAAAAATGCAACAGCGAGATACAGACCCAGCACAGACATGGAGATAGTTAGAAGCAGCCCCCCCTTTTTTTCCTGTCTTCCAGTTGGGGGAGCAGCTCCCTATACTTGGTCGTGCGCTCCACCTGTCCCACCCAGGTGGTGTAATTACTCTTGCTGCTATTAGACGGATCTTGCACACCCAGAGCATAGGCGTATTACACGCCATGGAGAGGCCATAGTACAGTGTAGGACTGCCCCGGTATGAGGCTATAGTACAGTGTAGGACTGCCCCGGTATGAGGCCATAGTACAGTGTAGGACTGCCCCGGTATGAGGCCATAGTACAGTGTAGGACTGCCCCGTATGAGGCCATAGTACAGTGTAGGACTGCCCCGTGTATGAGGCCATAGTACAGTGTAGGACTGCCCCGGTATGAGGCCATAGTACAGTGTAGGACTGCCCCGTGTATGAGGCCATAGTACAGTGTAGGACTGCCCCGGTATGAGGCCATAGTACAGTGTAGGACTGTCCCGGTATGAGGCCATAGTACAGTGTAGGACTGTCCCGGTATGAGGCCATAGTACAGTGTAGGACTGCCCCGGTATGAGGCCATAGTACAGTGTAGGACTGCCCCGTGTATGAGGCTATAGTACAGTGTAGGACTGCCCCGTGTATGAGGCCATAGTACAGTGTAGGACTGCCCCGGCATGAGGCCATAGTACAGTGTAGGACTGCCCCGGTATGAGGCCATAGTACAGTGTAGGACTGTCCCGGTATGAGGCCATAGCACATTGTAGGACTGCCCCGGTATGAGGCCATAGCACAGTGTAGGACTGCCCCGGTATGAGGCCATAGTACAGTGTAGGACTGCCCCGTTATGAGGCCATAGTACAGTGTAGGACTGCCCCGGTATGAGACCATAGTACAGTGTAGGACTGTCCTGTGTATGAGACCATAGTACAGTGTAGGACTGTCCCGGTATGAGGCCATAGTACAGTGTAGGACTGTCCCGGTATGAGGCCATAGTACAGTGTAGGACTGTCCCGGTATGAGGCCATAGTACAGTGTAGGACTGCCCCGTGTATGAGGCCATAGTACAGTGTAGGACTGTCCCGGTATGAGGCCATAGTACAGTGTAGGACTGCCCCGGTATGAGGCCATAGTACAGTGTAGGACTGTCCCGGTATGAGGCCATAGTACAGTGTAGGACTGCCCCAGTATGAGGCCATAGTACAGTGTAAGACTGCCCCGGTATGAGGCCATAGTACAGTGTAGGACTGCCCCGGTATGAGGCCATAGTACAGTGTAGGACTGCTCCGGTATGAGGCCATAGTACAGTGTAGGACTGCCCCGTGTATGAGGTCATAGTACAGTGTAGGGCTGCCCCGTGTATGAGGCCATAGTACAGTGTAGGACTGCCCCGGTATGAGGTCATAGTACAGTGTAGGACTGCCCCGGTATGAGGCCATAGTACAGTGTAGGACTGCCCCGTGTGTGAGGCCATAGTACAGTGTAGGACTGTCCCAGTATGAGGCCATAGTACAGTGTAGGACTGCCCCGGTATGAGGCCATAGTACAGTGTAGGACTGCCCCGTGTATGAGGCCATAGTACAGTGTAGGACTGTCCCGGTATGAGGCCATAGTACAGTGTAGGACTGTCCCGGTATGAGGCCATAGTACAGTGTAAGACTGCCCCGGTATGAGGCCATAGTACAGTGTAGGACTGCCCCGTGTATGAGGCCATAGTACAGTGTAGGACTGTCCCGGTATGAGGCCATTGTACAGTGTAGGACTGCCCCGGTATGAGGCCATAGTACAGTGTAGGACTGCCCCGGTATGAGGCCATAGTACAGTGTAGGAATGCCCCGGTATGAGGCCATAGTACAGTGTAGGACTGTCCCAGTATGAGGCCATAGTACAGTGTAGGACTGCCCCGGTATGAGGCCATAGTACAGTGTAGGACTGCCCCGTGTATGAGGCCATAGTACAGTGTAGGACTGCCCCGTGTATGAGGCCATAGTACAGTGTAGGACTGCCCCGGTATGAGGCCATAGTACAGTGTAGGACTGCCCCGGTATGAGGCCATAGTACAGTGTAGGACTGTCCCGTGTATGAGGCCATAGTACAGTGTAGGACTGCCCCGGTATGAGGCCATAGTACAGTGTAGGACTGCCCCGGTATGAGGCCATAGTACAGTGTAGGACTGCCCCGGTATGAGGCCATAGTACAGTGTAGGACTGTCCCGTGTATGAGGCCATAGTACAGTGTAGGACTGCCCCGGTATGAGGCCATAGTACAGTGTAGGACTGCCCCGGTATGAGGCCATAGCATAGTGTAGGACTGCCCCGGTATAAGACCATAGTACAGTGTAGGACTGCCCCGGTATGGGGTCATAGTACAGTGTAGGACTGCCCCGGTATGAGGCCATAGTACAGTGTAGGACTGCCCCGGTATGAGGCCATAGTACAGTGTAGGACTGCCCCGGTATGAGGCCATAGTACAGTGTAGGACTGCCCCGGTATGAGGCCATAGTACAGTGTAGGACTGCCCCGTGTATGAGGCCATAGTACAGTGTAGGACTGCCCCGGTATGAGGCCATAGTACAGTGTAGGACTGCCCCGGTATGAGGCCATAGTACAGTGTAGGACTGCCCCGGTATGAGGCCATAGTACAGTGTAGGACTGCCCCGTGTATGAGGCCATAGTACAGTGTAGGACTGCCCTGGTATGAGGCCATAGCACAGTGTAGGACTGCCCCGGTATGAGGCCATAGTATAGTGTAGGACTGCCCCGGTATGAGGCCATAGTACAGTGTAGGACTGCCCCGGTATGGGGTCATAGTACAGTGTAGGACTGCCCCGGTATGAGGCCATAGTACAGTATAGGACTGCCCCGGTATGAGGCCATAGCACAGTGTAGGACTGCCCCGTGTATGAGGCCATAGTACAGTGTAGGACTGCCCCGTATGAGGCCATAGTACAGTGTAGGACTGCCCCGTATGAGGCCATAGTACAGTGTAGGACTGCCCCATGTATGAGGCCATAGTACAGTGTAGGATCTGCCCCGGTATGAGGCCATAGTACAGTGTAGGACTGCCCCGGTATGAGGCCATAGTACAGTGTAGGACTGCCCCGGTATGAGGCCATAGTACAGTGTAGGACTGCCCCGGTATGAGGCCATAGTACAGTGTAGGACTGCCCCGGTATGAGGCCATAGTACAGTGTAGGATTGCCCCGGTATGAGGCCATAGTACAGTGTAGGACTGCCCCGGTATGAGGCCATAGTATAGTGTAGGACTGCCTCGGTATGAGGCCATAGTACAGTGTAGGACTGCCTCGGTATGAGGCCATAGTACAGTGTAGGACTGCCCCGTGTATGAGGCCATAGTACAGTGTAGGACTGCCCCGTGTATGAGGCCATAGTACAGTGTAGGACTGCCCCGTGTATGAGGCCATAGTACAGTGTAGGACTGCCCCGTGTATGAGGCCATAGTACAGTGTAGGACTGCCCCGGTATGAGGCCATAGTACAGAGTAGGACTGCCCCGGTATGAGGCCATAGTACAGTGTAGGACTGCCCCGTGTATGAGGCCATAGTACAGTGTAGGACTGCCCCGGTATGAGGCCATAGTACAGTGTAGGACTGCCCCGGTATGAGGCCATAGTACAGTGTAGGACTGCCCCGGTATGAGGCCATAGTACAGTGTAGGACTGCCCCGGTATGAGACCACTGCTTCTAACTATTTTCATGTAATGGGTCTGTATCTCGCTGTTGCATTTTTCTGTGTTTTTCTGAGTTTGCAATTTCAGCCATAGCAACGTGCTCCTGCCTAGTGTGAACGGTGTTCTGAGAGCTGACCAATTTTTTCTTCTTTTTTTTTCTGAGTAATAGTGATATACAGGTAGTAGCTGCCGTACATGATGGGGGTAGTAGTGATATACAGGTAGTAGCTGCCGTACATGATGGGGGTAGTAGTAGTGATATACAGGCAGTAGTAGTGATATACAGGCAGTAGATGCTGGGGGTAGTAGTGATATATAGGTAGTAGTTGCAGTGTAGATGATGGGAGTAGTAGTGATATACAGGTAGTAGTTGCAGTAGATGATGGGAGTAGTAGTCATATACAGGCAGTAGTAGCAGTAGATGCTGGGGGTAGTAGTAGTGATATACAGGCAGTAGTAGTGATATACAGGCAGTAGATGCTGGGGGTAGTAGTGATATATAGGTAGTAGTTGCAGTGTAGATGATGGGAGTAGTAGTGATATACAGGTAGTAGTTGCAGTAGATGCTGGGGGTAGTAGTGATATACAGGTAGTAGTTGCAGTGTAGATGATGGGAGTAGTAGTAGTAGATATATACAGGTAGTAGTTGCAGTAGATGCTGGGGGTAGTAGTAGTGATATACAGGTAGTAGTACTTATATACAGGCAGTAGATGATGGGGGTAGTAGTAGTTATATACAGGCAGTAGATGATGGGGGTAGTAGTAGTTATATACAGGCAGTAGATGATGGGGGTAGTAGTAGTGATATACAGGCAGTAGATGATGGGTGTAGCAGTAGTGATATACAGGTAGTAGTTGCAGTAGATGATGGGGGTAATAGTAGATATACAGGTAGTAGTTGCAGTGTAGATGATGGGGGTGGTAGTAGATATATACAGGTAGTAGTTGCAGTGTAGATAATGGGAGTAGTAGTATATACAGGTAGTAGTTGCAGTACAGGTAGTAGTGACAGTAGATGATGGATGTAGTAGTAGTGATATACAGGTAGTAGTTGCGGTAGATGATGGGGATAGTAGTAATGATATACAGGTAGTAGTTGCAGTAGATGATGGTGGTTGTAGTAGTAGATATATACAGGTAGTAGCTGCAGTAGATGATGGGGGTAGTAGTGATATACAGGTAGTAGTTGCAGTAGATGATTGGAGTAGTAGTAGTGATATACAGATAGATGATGGAGGTAGTAGTAGTGATATACAGGCAGTCAATGATGGGAGTAGTAGTGGTTATATACAGGCAGTAAATTATGGAGGTAGTAGTAGTTATATACAAGCAGTAGATGATGGGGGTAGTAGTACTGATATACAGGCAGTAGATGCTGGGGGTAATAGTAGTGATATACAGATAGTAGCTGCAGTAGATGATGGGGGTAGTAGTAGTGATATACAGGTAGTAGTTGCAGTAGATGATGGGAGTAGTAGTAGATATATACAGGCAATAGTTGCAGTAGATGATGGGGGTAGTAGTAGTGATATACAGGTAGTAGTTGCAGTAGATGCTGGGGGTAATAGTAGATATATACAGGTAGCTGCAGTAGATGATGGGGGTAGTAGTAGTGATATACAGGTAGTAGTTGCAGTAGATGATGGGAGTAGTAGTAGATATATACAGGTAGTAGTTGCAGTAGATGCTGGGGGTAGTAGTAGTGATATACAGGTAGTAGTTGCGGTAGATGATGGGGGTAGTAGTAGTGATATAGAGGTAGTAGCTGCCGTACATGATGGGGGTAGTAGTAGTGATATAGAGGTAGCAGTTGCAGTAGATGATGGGGGTAGTAGTAGTAGTAATATACAGGTAGTAGTTGCAGTAGATGATGGGGGTAGCAGTAGTGATATACAGGCAGTAGTTGCGGTAGATGATGGGAGTAGTAGTCATATACAGGCAGTAGTAGCAGTAGATGCTGGGGGTAGTAGTAGTGATATACAGGCAGTAGTAGTGATATACAGGCAGTAGTAGTGATATACAGGCAGTAGATGCTGGGGGTAGTAGTGATATATAGGTAGTAGTTGCAGTGTAGATGATGGGAGTAGTAGTGATATACAGGTAGTAGTTGCAGTGTAGATGATGGGAGTAGTAGTGATATACAGGTAGTAGTTGCAGTAGATGCTGGGAGTAAGAGTAGTAGTAGCTATGGCTCCTCCTGTTGTAGATGCTGGGAGTAGTAGTAGTGGCTGTGGCTCCTCCTGTAGTAGATGCTGGGAGTAGTAGTAGTAGTAGCTATGGCTCCTCCTGTAGTAGATGCTGGGAGTAGTAGTAGTAGTAGTAGCTGTGGCTCCTCCTGTAGTAGATGATGGGAGTAGTAGTAGTAGTAGTAGCTGTGGCTCCTCCTGTAGTAGATGATGGGAGTAGTAGTAGTAGTAGTAGTAGTAGCTGTGGTTCCTCCTGTAGTAGATGATGGGAGTAGTAGTAGTAGTAGGAGCTGTGGCTCCTCCTGTAGTAGATGATGGGAGTAGTAGTAGTAGTAGTAGTAGCTGTGGCTCCTCCTGTAGTAGATGATGGGAGTAGTAGTAGTAGTAGCAGCTGTGGCTCCTCCTGTAGTAGATGATGGGAGTAGTAGTAGTAGTAGTAGTAGCAGCTGTGGCTCCTCCTGTAGTAGATGCTGGTAGTAGTAGTAGTAGTAGTAGTAGTAGCTGTGGCTCCTCCTGTAGTAGATGATGGGAGTAGTAGTAGCTGTGGCTCATCCTGTAGTAGATGATGGGAGTAGTAGTAGCTGTGGTTCCTCCTGTAGTAGATGATGGGAGTAGTAGTAGTAGTAGCTGTGGCTCATCCTGTAGTAGATGATGGGAGTAGTAGTAGTAGTAGTAGCTGTGGTTCCTCCTGTAGTAGATGATGGGAGTAGTAGTAGTAGTAGTAGTAGTAGCAGCTGTGGCTCCTCCTGTAGTAGATGATGGGAGTAGTAGTAGTAGCTGTGGCTCATCCTGTAGTAGATGATGGGAGAAGTAGTAGTAGCTGTGGCTCCTCCTGTAGTAGATGATGGGAGTAGTAGTAGTAGTAGTAGTAGTAGTAGTAGTAGTAGTAGTAGCTGTGGTTCCTCCTGTAGTAGATGATGGGAGTAGTAGTAGTAGCTGTGGTTCCTCCTGTAGTAGATGATGGGAGTAGTAGTAGTAGTAGTAGTAGTAGCAGCTGTGGCTCCTCCTGTAGTAGATGATGGGAGTAGTAGTAGTAGCTGTGGCTCATCCTGTAGTAGATGATGGGAGAAGTAGTAGTAGCTGTGGCTCCTCCTGTAGTAGATGATGGGAGTAGTAGTAGTAGTAGTAGTAGTAGTAGTAGTAGTAGTAGCTGTGGTTCCTCCTGTAGTAGATGATGGGAGTAGTAGTAGTAGTAGTAGTAGTAGCTGTGGCTCCTCCTGTAGTAGATGATGGGAGTAGTAGTAGTAGTAGTAGTAGTAGCAGCAGCTGTGGCTCCTCCTGTAGTAGATGATGGGAGTAGTAGTAGTAGCTGTGGCTCCTCCTGTAGTAGATGATGGGAGTAGTAGTAGTAGTAGTAGCAGCTGTGGCTCCTCCTGTAGTAGATGATGGGAGTAGTAGTAGTAGTAGTAGTAGTAGTAGTAGTAGCAGCTGTGGCTCCTCCTGTAGTAGATGCTGGGAGTAGTAGTAGTAGTAGTAGCTGTGGCTCCTCCTGTAGTAGATGATTGTAGTAGTAGTAGTAGTAGTAGCTGTGGCTCCTCCTGTAGTAGATGATGGGAGTAGTAGTAGTAGTAGCTGTGGATCCCCCTGTAGTAGATGATGGGAGTAGTAGTAGTAGTAGCTGTGGCTCCTCCTGTAGTAGATGATTGTAGTAGTAGTAGTAGTAGCTGTGGCCCCTCCTGTAGTAGATGATGGGAGTAGTAGTAGTAGTAGCTGTGGCTCCTCCTGTAGTAGATGATGGGAGTAGTAGTAGTAGTAGCTGTGGCTCCTCCTGTAGATGATGGGAGTAGTAGTAGTAGTAGTAGTAGTAGTAGCTGTGGCTCCTCCTGTAGTAGAGATGGGAGTAGTAGTAGTAGTAGCTGTGGCTCCTCCTGTAGTAGATGATGGGAGTAGTAGTAGTAGCGGTGGCTCCTCCTGTAGTAGATGATGGGAGTAGTAGTAGTAGCTGTGGCTCCTCCTGTAGTAGATGATGGGAGTAGTAGTAGCTGTGGCTCCTCCTGTAGTAGATGATGGGAGTAGTAGTAGTAGTAGTAGTAGTAGCTGTGGCTCCTCCTGTAGTAGATGATGGGAGTAGTAGTAGTAGTAGTAGCTGTGGCTCCTCCTGTAGTAGATGATGGGAGTAGTAGTAGTAGTAGCTGTGGTTCCTCCTGTAGTAGATGATGGGAGTAGTAGTAGTAGTAGTAGCTGTGGCTCCTCCTGTAGATGATGAGAGTAGTAGTAGTAGCTGTGGCTCCTCCTGTAGTAGATGATGGGAGTAGTAGTAGTAGTAGCTGTGGTTCCTCCTGTAGTAGATGATGGGAGTAGTAGTAGTAGCTATGGCTCCTCCTGTTGTAGATGCTGGGAGTAGTAGTAGTGGCTGTGGCTCCTCCTGTAGTAGATGCTGGGAGTAGTAGTAGTAGTAGCTATGGCTCCTCCTGTAGTAGATGCTGGGAGTAGTAGTAGTAGTAGTAGCTGTGGCTCCTCCTGTAGTAGATGATGGGAGTAGTAGTAGTAGTAGTAGCTGTGGCTCCTCCTGTAGTAGATGATGGGAGTAGTAGTAGTAGTAGTAGTAGTAGTAGCTGTGGTTCCTACTGTAGTAGATGATGGGAGTAGTAGTAGTAGTAGGAGCTGTGGCTCCTCCTGTAGTAGATGATGGGAGTAGTAGTAGTAGTAGTAGCAGCTGTGGCTCCTCCTGTAGTAGATGATGGGAGTAGTAGTAGTAGTAGTAGTAGCAGCTGTGGCTCCTCCTGTAGTAGATGCTGGTAGTAGTAGTAGTAGTAGTAGCTGTGGCTCATCCTGTAGTAGATGATGGGAGTAGTAGTAGTAGTAGTAGCTGTGGTTCCTCCTGTAGTAGATGATGGGAGTAGTAGTAGTAGTAGTAGCTGTGGCTCCTCCTGTAGTAGATGATTGTAGTAGTAGTAGTAGCTGTGGCTCCTCCTGTAGTAGATGATGGGAGTAGTAGTAGTAGTAGCTGTGGCTCCCCCTGTAGTAGATGATGGGAGTAGTAGTAGTAGCTGTGGCTCCTCCTGTAGTAGATGATTGTAGTAGTAGTAGTAGTAGTAGCTGTGGCCCCTCCTGTAGTAGATGATGGGAGTAGTAGTAGTAGTAGCTGTGGCTCCTCCTGTAGTAGATGATGGGAGTAGTAGTAGTAGTAGTAGCTGTGGCTCCTCCTGTAGATGATGGGAGTAGTAGTAGTAGTAGTAGTAGTAGCTGTGGCTCCTCCTGTAGTAGAGATGGGAGTAGTAGTAGTAGTAGCTGTGGCTCCTCCTGTAGTAGATGATGGGAGTAGTAGTAGTAGCTGTGGCTCCTCCTGTAGTAGATGATGGGAGTAGTAGTAGTAGCTGTGGCTCCTCCTGTAGTAGATGATGGGAGTAGTAGTAGTAGCTGTGGCTCCTCCTGTAGTAGATGATGGGAGTAGTAGTAGTAGTAGTAGTAGCAGCTGTGGCTCCTCCTGTAGTAGATGATGGGAGTAGTAGTAGTAGTAGTAGCTGTGGCTCCTCCTGTAGTAGATGATGGGAGTAGTAGTAATAGTAGTAGCTGTGGTTCCTCCTGTAGTAGATGATGGGAGTAGTAGTAGTAGTAGTAGCTGTGGCTCCTCCTGTAGTAGATGATGAGAGTAGTAGTAGTAGTAGCTGTGGCTCCTCCTGTAGTAGATGATGGGAGTAGTAGTAGTAGTAGCTGTGGCTCCTCCTGTAGTAGATGATGGGAGTAGTAGTAGTAGTAGTAGTAGTATAAGTAGCTGTGGCTCCTCCTGTAGTAGATGATGGGAGTAGTAGTAGTAGTAGTAGCTGTGGTTCCTCCTGTAGTAGATGATGGGAGTAGTAGTAGTAGTAGTAGTAGTAGCTGTGGCTCCTCCTGTAGTAGATGATGGGAGTAGTAGTAGTATAAGTAGCTGTGGCTCCTCCTGTAGTAGATGATTGGAGTAGTAGTAGTAGTAGTAGTAGTAGTAGTAGTAGCAGCTGTGGCTACTCCTGTAGTAGATGATGGGAGTAGTAGTAGTAGTAGCTGTGGCTCCTCCTGTAGTAGATGATGGGAGTAGTAGTAGAAGTAGTAGTAGCTGTGGCTCCACCTGTAGTAGATGATGGGAGTAGTAGTAGTAGTAGCTGTGGCTCCTCCTGTAGTAGATGCTGGGAGTAGTAGTAGTAGTAGTAGTAGCTGTGGCTCCTCCTGTAGTAGATGATGGGAGTAGTAGTAGTAGTAGTAGTAGTAGTAGCTGTGGTTCCTCCTGTAGTAGATGATGGGAGTAGTAGTAGTAGTAGCTGTGGTTCCTCCTGTAGTAGATGATGGGAGTAGTAGTAGTAGTAGTAGTAGTAGTAGTAGTAGTAGTAGTAGTAGTAGTAGCTGTGGCTCCTCCTGTAGTAGATGCTGGGAGTAGTAGTAGTAGCTGTGGCTCCTCCTGTAGTAGATGCTGGGAGTAGTAGTAGTAGTAGTAGCTGTGGTTCCTCCTGTAGTAGATGATGGGAGTAGTAGTAGTAGTAGTAGTAGCTGTGGCTCCTCCTGTAGTAGATGCTGGGAGTAGTAGTAGTAGCTGTGGCTCCTCCTGTAGTAGATGCTGGGAGTAGTAGTAGTAGTAGTAGCTGTGGCTCCTCCTGTAGTAGATGATGGGAGTAGTAGTAGTAGTATAAGTAGCTGTGGCTCCTCCTGTAGATGATGGGAGTAGTAGTAGTAGTAGTAGTAGTAGTAGCAGCAGCAGCTGTGGCTCCTCCTGTAGTAGATGATTGGAGTAGTAGTAGTAGTAGTAGTAGTAGTAGTAGTAGTAGCTGTGGTTCCTCCTGTAGTAGATGATGGGAGTAGTAGTAGTAGCTGTGGTTCCTCCTGTAGTAGATGATGGGAGTAGTAGTAGCAGCTGTGGCTCCTCCTGTAGTAGATGCTGGGAGTAGTAGTAGTAGTAGCTGTGGTTCCTCCTGTAGTAGATGATGGGAGTAGTAGTAGTAGTAGCTGTGGCTCCTCCTGTAGTAGATGATGCGAGTAGTAGTAGTAGTAGCTGTGGCTCCTCCTGTAGTAGATGCTGGGAGTAGTAGTAGTAGTAGCTGTGGTTCCTCCTGTAGTAGATGATGGGAGTAGTAGTAGTAGCTGTGGTTCCTCCTGTAGTAGATGATGGGAGTAGTAGTAGTAGTAGTAGTAGCTGTGGTTCCTCCTGTAGTAGATTATGGGAGTAGTAGTAGTAGCTGTGGCTCCTCCTGTAGTAGATGCTGGGAGTAGTAGTAGTAGTAGCAGCTGTGGCTCCTCCTATAGTAGATGATGGGAGTAGTAGTAGTAGTAGTAGTAGCTGTGGCTCCTCCTGTAGTAGATGCTGGGAGTAGTAGTAGTAGTAGTAGCTGTGGCTCCTCCTATAGTAGATGATGGGAGTAGTAGTAGTAGCTGTGGCTCCTCCTGTAGTAGATGATGGGAGTAGTAGCTGTGGCTCCTCCTGTAGTAGATGATGGGAGTAGTAGTAGTAGCTGTGGCTCCTCCTGTAGTAGATGATGGGAGTAGTAGTAGTAGCTGTGGCTCCTCCTGTAGTAGATGATGGGAGTAGTAGTAGTAGTAGCTGTGGCTCCTCCTGTAGTAGATGATGGGAGTAGTAGTAGTAGTAGTAGTAGCTGTGGTTCCTCCTGTAGTAGATGATGGGAGTAGTAGTAGTAGTAGTAGCTGTGGTTCCTCCTGTAGTAGATGATGGGAGTAGTAGTAGTAGTAGTAGCTGTGGCTCCTCCTGTAGTAGATGCTGGGAGTAGTAGTAGTAGCTGTGGCTCCTCCTGTAGTAGATGATGGGAGTAGTAGTAGTAGTAGTAGCTGTGGTTCCTCCTGTAGTAGATGATGGGAGTAGTAGTAGTAGTAGTAGCTGTGGTTCCTCCTGTAGTAGATGATGGGAGTAGTAGTAGTAGTAGTAGTAGTAGCTGTGGTTCCTCCTGTAGTAGATGATGGGAGTAGTAGTAGTAGTAGCTGTGGTTCCTCCTGTAGTAGATGATGGGAGTAGTAGTAGTAGTAGTAGTAGTAGTAGCAGCTGTGGCTCCTCCTGTAGTAGATGATTGGAGTAGTAGTAATAGTAGTAGCTGTGGCTCCTCCTATAGTAGATGATGGGAGTAGTAGTAGTAGTAGTAGCTGTGGTTCCTCCTGTAGTAGATGATGGGAGTAGTAGTAGTAGTAGTAGTAGTAGCTGTGGTTCCTCCTGTAGTAGATGATGGGAGTAGTAGTAGTAGTAGCTGTGGTTCCTCCTGTAGTAGATGATGGGAGTAGTAGTAGTAGTAGTAGCTGTGGCTCCTCCTGTAGTAGATGATGGTAGTAGTAGTAGTAGTAGTAGTAGCTGTGGTTCCTCCTGTAGTAGATGATGGGAGTAGTAGTAGTAGCTGTGGCTCCTCCTGTAGTAGATGATGGGAGTAGTAGTAGTAGCTGTGGCTCCTCCTGTAGTAGATGATGGGAGTAGTAGTAGTAGTAGCTGTGGCTCCTCCTGTAGTAGATGATGGGAGTAGTAGTAGTAGCTGTGGCTCCTCCTGTAGTAGATGATGGGAGTAGTAGTAGTAGTAGTAGCTGTGGCTCCTCCTGTAGTAGATGATGGGAGTAGTAGTAGTAGTAGTAGTAGTAGCTGTGGTTCCTCCTGTAGTAGATGATGGGAGTAGTAGTAGTAGCTGTGGCTCCTCCTGTAGTAGATGATGGGAGTAGTAGTAGTAGTAGCTGTGGCTCCTCCTGTAGTAGATGATGGGAGTAGTAGTAGTAGCTGTGGCTCCTCCTGTAGTAGATGATGGGAGTAGTAGTAGTAGTAGTAGCTGTGGCTCCTCCTGTAGTAGATGATGGGAGTAGTAGTAGTAGTAGTAGTAGTAGCTGTGGCTCCTCCTGTAGTAGATGATGGTAGTAGTAGTAGTAGTAGTAGTAGTAGTAGTAGTAGTAGTAGTAGTAGTAGCTGTGGCTCCTCCTGTAGTAGATGATGGTAGTAGTAGTAGTAGTAGTAGTAGTAGTAGTAGTAGTAGTAGTAGTAGTAGCTGTGGTTCCTCCTGTAGTAGATGATGGGAGTAGTAGTAGTAGTAGTAGTAGTAGTAGTAGCTGTGGCTCCTCCTGTAGTAGATGATGGGAGTAGTAGTAGTAGTAGTAGTAGTAGTAGTCGCTGTGACTCCTCCTGTAGTAGATGATGGGAGTAGTAGTAGTAGTAGCTGTGGTTCCTCCCTCAGCCGCTTGCAGCCATCGCTCTCCCGGAAACATCCGTCCCTCCTGACAGCACGTGACAGCACTAATCTAGTAGGACACGCCTCCCGGAAGTTATCGGCAAGAACCCCGCCCATCTCTCCGCCCGCCTATTCTCTCGTACTGCAGGAGGGGCGTGTCCAAAGGAGTTGGCGTCATAACAAGGGAGGGGTCTACCGCGCGGCCAATGGCTGTTAGAGAGAGAGTGAGGAAAACGTGGGGAGGCGTGTCCTCTCAGTGACAGGTCAGAAGATTTGTTGTGGGTGTGGCTACCTGTCACGGACTCCACCCACTTTCCCATAATGCTTTGCCTCTGGAGCCGACCGGAGCCGAGAAACTCTCTGTTGTCTCCTTACCGGGAAGATGGCGGCACCGGGGCGGGCGGAGGTGAGAGGGGCGGAGCCACAACGGGGATGTGTGAGGAGGGTCTGTATTACATGTGTGATATTACATGGATAGTGTCTGTATTACATGTGTGATATTACATGGATAGTGTCTGTATTACATGTGTGATATTACATGGATAGTGTCTGTATTACATGTGTGATATTACATGGATAGTGTCTGTATTACGTGTGTGATATTACATGGATAGTGTCTGTATTACATGTGTGATATTACATGGATAGTGTCTGTATTACATGTGTGATATTACATGGATAGTGTCTGTATTACATGTGTGATATTACATGGATAGTGTCTGTATTACATGTGTGATATTACATGGAGGGGTCTGTATTACATGTGTGATATTACATGGATAGTGTCTGTATTACATGTGTGATATTACATGGATAGTGTCTGTATTACATGTGTGATATTACATGGATAGTGTCTGTATTACATGTGTGATATTACATGGAGGGGTCTGTATTACATGTGTGATATTACATGGAAAGTGTCTGTATTACATGTCTGATATTATATGGATAGTGTCTGTATAACATGTGTGATATTACATGGATAGTGTCTGTATTACATGTGTGATATTACATGGATAGTGTCTGTATTACATGTGTGATATTACATGGAGGGGTCTGTATTACATGTGTGATATTACATGGAGGGGTCTGTATTACATGTGTGATATTACATGGAGGGGTCTGTATTACATGTGTGATATTACATGGATAGTATCTGTATTACATGTGTGATATTACATGGATAGTGTCTGTATTACATGTGTGATATTACATGGAGGGGTCTGTATTACATGTGTGATATTACATGGAGGGGTCTGTATTACATGTGTGATATTACATGGAGGGGTCTGTATTACATGTGTGATATTACATGGATAGTGTCTGTATTACATGTGTGATATTACATGGAGGGGTCTGTATTACATGTGTGATATTACATGGATAGTGTCTGTATTACATGTGTGATATTACATGGAGGGGTCTGTATTACATGTGTGATATTACATGGATAGTGTCTGTATTACATGTGTGATATTACATGGATAGTGTCTGTATTACATGTGTGATATTACATGGAGGGGTCTGTATTACATGTGTGATATTACATGGAGGGGTCTGTATTACATGTGTGATATTACATGGAGGGGTCTGTATTACATGTGTGATATTACATGGATAGTGTCTGTATTACATGTGTGATATTACATGGAGGGGTCTGTATTACATGTGTGATATTACATGGATAGTGTCTGTATTACATGTGTGATATTACATGGAGGGGTCTGCATTACATGTGTGATATTACATGGATAGTGTCTGTATTACATGTGTGATATTACATGGATAGTGTCTGTATTACATGTGTGATATTACATGGATAGTGTCTGTATTACATGTGTGATATTACATGGAGGGGTCTGTATTACATGTGTGATATTACATGGATAGTGTCTGTATTACATGTGTGATATTACATGGATAGTGTCTGTATTACATGTGTGATATTACATGGATAGTGTCTGTATTACATGTGTGATATTACATGGATAGTGTCTGTATTACATGTGTGATATTACATGGATAGTGCCTGTATTACATGTGTGATATTACATGGATAGTGTCTGTATTACATGTGTGATATTACATGGAGGGGTCTGTATTACATGTGTGATATTACATGGATAGTGTTTGTATTACATGTGTGATATTACATGGAGGGGTCTGTATTACATGTGTGATATTACATGGATAGTGTCTGTATTACATGTGTGATATTACATGGAGGGGTCTGTATTACATGTGTGATATTACATGGATAGTGTCTGTATTACATGTGTGATATTACATGGATAGTGTCTGTATTACATGTGTGATATTACATGGATAGTGTCTGTATTACATGTGTGATATTACATGGAGGGGTCTGTATTACATGTGTGATATTACATGGATAGTGTCTGTATTACATGTGTGATATTACATGGATAGTGTCTGTATTACATGTGTGATATTACATGGATAGTGTCTGTATTACATGTGTGATATTACATGGATAGTGTCTGTATTACATGTGTGATATTACATGGAGGGGTCTGTATTACATGTGTGATATTACATGGATAGTGTCTGTATTACATGTGTGATATTACATGGATAGTGTCTGTATTACATGTGTGATATTACATGGATAGTGTCTGTATTATGTGTGTGATATTACATGGATAGTGTCTGTATTACATGTGTGATATTACATGGATAGTGTCTGTATTACATGTGTGATATTACATGGATAGTGTCTGTATTACATGTGTGATATTACATGGAGGGGTCTGTATTACATGTGTGATATTACATGGAGGGGTCTGTATTACATGTGTGATATTACATGGATAGTGTCTGTATTACAAGTGTGATATTAGATGGATTGTGTCTGTATTACATGTGTGATATTACATGGATAGTGTCTGTATTACAAGTGTGATATTAGATGGATTGTGTCTGTATTACATGTGTGATATTACATATAGTGTCTGTATTACATGTGTGATATTACATGGATAGTGTCTGTATTACATGTGTGATATTACATGGAGGGGTCTGTGTTACATGTGTGATATTACATGGATAGTGTCTGTATTACATGGATAGTGTCTGTATTACATGTGTGATATTACATGGATAGTGTCTGTATTACACGTGTGATATTACATGGAGGGGTCTGTATTACATGTGTGATATTACATGGATAGTGTCTGTATTACATGTGTGATATTACATGGATAGTGTCTGTATTACATGTGTGATATTACATGGATAGTGTCTGTATTACATGTGTGATATTACATGGATATTGTCTGTATTACATGTGTGTTATTACATGGATAGTGTCTGTATTACATGTGTGATATTACATGGATAGTGTCTGTATTACATGTGTGATATTACATGGATAGTGTCTGTATTACATGTGTGATATTACATATAGTGTCTGTATTACATGTGTGATATTTCATGGATAGTGTCTGTATTACATGTGTGATATTGCATGGATAGTGTCTGTATTACATGTGTGATATAACATGAGGGGTCTGTATTACATGTGTGATATTACATGGATAGTGTTTGTATTACATGTGTGATATTACATGGAGGGGTCTGTATTACATGTGTGATATTACATGGATAGTGTCTGTATTACATGTGTGATATTACATGGATAGTGTCTGTATTACATGAGTGATATTACATGGAGGGGTCTGTATTACATGTGTGATATTACATGGATAGTGTCTGTATTACATGTGTGATATTACATGGATAGTGTCTGTATTACATGAGTGATATTACATGGATAGTGTCTGTATTACATGTGTGATATTACATGAGGGGTCTGGATTACATGTGTGATATAACATGAGGGGTCTGTATTACATGTGTGATATTACATGGATAGTGTCTGTATTACATGAGTGATATTACATGGATAGTGTCTGTATTACATGTGTGATATTACATGGATAGTGTCTGTATTACATGTGTGATATTACATGGATAGTGTCTGTATTACATGTGTGATATTACATGGATAGTGTCTGTATTACATGTGTGATATTACATGGATAGTGTCTGTATTACATGTGTGATATTACATGGATAGTGTCTGTATTACATGTGTGATATTACATGGATAGTGTCTGTATTACATGTGTGATATTACATGGAGGGGTCTGTATTACATGTGTGATATTACATGGATAGTGTCTGTATTACATGTGTGATATTACATGGAGGGGTCTGTATTACATGTGTGATATTACATGGATAGTGTCTGTATTACATGTGTGATATTACATGGATAGTGTCTGTATTACATGTGTGATGCCACCTTCCTCTGACACACAGGTGGTAGCCCCGGTGACGTTTGATGAGGTGGCGGTGTATTTCTCGGAGGGGGAATGGGATCGTCTGGACGGCCGGCAGCGGCTCTTACATCAGGAGGTGATGATGGATAACCTGGAGCTGGTGACGTCTGTGGGTGAGATCTCACGTGTTCCTGTACCGATGTAGAGCAGCCATAGTGACTTGTTACTCTACTGGCAACTGCAGTTATACGTCAGGTTATTAGTCCACCTCCCCCCCCCCCCCCCCCCCCCCTCTAGTCAGGGTCAGCCAGAGAGGGGAAACAGTCAGTAAGTGATTGTTCATTTGCCCCCTTAGGACTCCTGACTCATCGGGAGGACCACCAATCAAATGGGAGATCCCGAGTGAGGAGAAGGAGAAGAGTGAGACCCCAAGAGTCACAAGATGGTGAGAGGCAAGGGAGTGTGTGTGTGTGTGTGTGTTTTTGGGGGGGATTTGTGAGGAGACGAGGTGATGACTGGATGGTGTTGTAGTGGAGGGGTTGGGGGTGATGACAGAAAAGGGTTGGTGTTAGGGCTGGGCGATATGGGCCAAAATCAATATCGCGGTTAATCGCACATGTAGCGGCGGTAACGATAACTGAACGATAATTATGACACGCCCCTTTTTGCAAACCACACCCACTTGCTATGAAAAACTGTCAATATCAAAAAAGTAAAAAAACTCACTAAGCATGACTATACAGGGGTGGCGGACAGGGGTGTATAACTATACAGGGGGCGGATAGGGGTGTATGACTATACAGGGGGGGTGGACAGGGGTGTATGACTATACAGGCGGGGGGTGGACAGGGGTGTATGACTATACAGGCGGGGGGTGGACAGGGGTGTATGACTATACAGGAGGGATAGGGGTATATGACTATACAGGGGGCGGATAGGGGTGTATGACTATACAGTGGGGGGGGGATGGGGGTGTATGACTATACAGCGGGGGGGGGACAGGGGTGTATGACTATACAGGGGGGGATGGGGGTGTATGACTATACAGGGGGGGGGGGGGGACAGGGGTGTATGACTATACAGGGGGGGGACAGGGGTGTATGACTATACAGGGGGGGGGGACAGGGGTGTATGACTATACAGGGGGGGGGACGGGGGTGTATGACTATACAGGGGGGGGATGGGGGTGTATGACTATACAGGGGGGGGACAGGGGTGTATGACTATACAGGGGGGGGGGGGGACAGGGGTGTATGACTATACAGGGGGGGGACAGGGGTGTATGACTATACAGGGGGGGGACAGGGGTGTATGACTATACAGGGGGGGACGGGGGTGTATGACTATACAGGGGGGGACGGGGGTGTATGACTATACAGCGGGGGGGGGACAGGGGGTGTATGACTATACAGGGGGGGGACAGGGGTGTATGACTATACAGGGGGGGGACAGGGGTGTATGACTATACAGGGGGGGGGGACAGGGGTGTATGACTATACAGGGGGGATAGGGGTGTATGACTATACAGGGGGGGATAGGGGTGTATGACTATACAGGGGGGGGATAGGGGTGTATGACTATACAGGGGGGGGGGACAGGGGTGTATGACTATACAAGGCGGCGGATAGGGGTGTATGACTATACAGGGGGGGGGGGGGACAGGGGTGTATGACTATACAGGGGGGGGGGACAGGGGTGTATGACTATACAGGGGGGGGGGGGGGGACAGGGGTGTATGACTATACAGGGGGGGGGGACAGGGGTGTATGACTATACAGGGGGGGGGGGACAGGGGTGTATGACTATACAGGGGGGGGGGGACAGGGGTGTATGACTATACAGGGGGGGGGGGACAGGGGTGTATGACTATACAGGGGGGGGGGACAGGGGTGTATGACTATACAGGGGGGGGGGGGCAGGGGTGTATGACTATACAGGGGGGGGGACAGGGGTGTATGACTATACAGCGGGGGGGGGGGACAGGGGTGTATGACTATACAGGGCGGCGGATAGGGGTGTATGACTATACGGGGGGGGGGTGGACAGGGGTGTATGACTATACAGGGGGGGGGATCGGGGTGTATGACTATACAGGGGGGGGGGGCAGGGGTGTATGACTATACGGGGGGGGGACAGGGGTGTATGACTATACAGCGGGGGGGGGGGGACAGGGGTGTATGACTATACAGGGCGGCGGATAGGGGTGTATGACTATACGGGGGGGGGTGGACAGGGGTGTATGACTATACAGGGGGGGGGATAGGGGTGTATGACTATACAGGGGGCGGATAGGGGTGTATTACTATACAGGGGGCGGATAGGGGTGTATTACTATACAGGGAAATGTAGTTCCCTTAGTAACGGTACAGGGCTGTAGCATAGGAGGAATGAATGGGCTGCAGCAGGATGTCTCCTATAACTTATCCTGCCTGCTGCAGCCCATTCATTCCTCCTATGCTACACTCCTGTACTGTTACTTAGGGAAGTACAGGACAGCCGCCCCAAAATGCTGCTCCTCCAGCTCTGACACGCCGGCGTCCCTGCACACACAGGAAACATGGGCAGTGTTCGCCGGCCGGGTGTGTGGGGGAGGAGCCTCGGAGGGGAGAGGTGGGGGGCCTCGGACAGGACGGGACCAGTGGGGGGCATCGGACGGGACTGGACCGCTGGGGGTGGGGTGGTATCGGACAGGTGAGGAGCCTCAGACGGGACCGGACGGGTAAGGAGGGCGGGCGCTTGGACGGGACTTGCGGGGGGCGGGGCCTTCTTACACTGCTGCTCCTCCACCACCTCCCGCTCTGATATTAGCGCCCCTGCACATAATGTACAGCGCTAATGCCAGGCGGCGTGCGTGTGTGCGGGGGGCGCTCTCACAGGATGGGCGCAGTGAGGGGGCACTCTAACAGGGAGATAGAAAAGCAAAAATACCGCAGATACCGTCCTGGCTAAGTTGAGGTCGGTTAACCGACGCCAGTGACGGTATCGGTATTTTTGCGGTATACCGCCCAGCCCTAGTTGGTGTGGAGGGGTTGGGTGATGAGGATATGATCTGGGGGTGGTGATGAGATGGGGCTGGTGTGGATTTGTTGGGTGTTGTCAGGATGGGGCTGATAGGTTGGAGGTGTGGAGGGGTTAGGGGTGGTAGTGACGGAATGGGGTTGGTATGGAGGGGTTTGGGGTGGTGATGGGATGAGGTTAGTGTGAAAGGGTTGGGGGTTGGCCACGGCTTATGTGGTGACGGAATGGGGTTGGTGTGGAGGGGTGGTGATGGGATGGCATTAGTGTGGAGGGGTTGGGGGTTGGCCACGGCTTATGTGGTGACGGAATGGGGTTGGTGTGGAGCGGTTGGAGGTGGTCATGGGATGGGGTTGGTGATGAGATGGGGTTAGTGTGGAGAGGTTGGGTGGTGATGGAATGGGGTTGGGGGTGGTGACTGGATGGGCTTAGTGTGTAGGGGTTGGGGGAGATGATGGGGTTGGTTTGGAGGGGTTGGGGGTGGTGACTAGATGGGGTTAGTGTGGAGGGGTTGGGGGAGATGACTGGATGGGGTTGGGTAGTGATGGGATGGAGGTGGTGATAGGATGGGGTTGGTGTGGAGGGGTTGAGTGGTGATGGAATGGGGTTGGGGGTAGTGACTGGATGGGGTTAGTGTGGAGGGGTTGGGGGAGATGACTGGATGGGGTTGGGTAGTGATGGGATGGAGGTGGTGATAGGATGGGGTTGGTGTGGAGGGGTTGAGTGGTGATGGAATGGGGTTGGGGGTAGTGACTGGATGGGGTTGGTGTGGAGGGGTTGGGTGGTGATGGGATTGGATTAATGTGAAGGAATAGGGTTGGTGTGGAAGGGTTGTGATAGGATTAGTGTGGAGGGGTTGGGGGTAATGATGGGATGGGGTTGGTGTGGAGGGGTTGTGGGTAATGACTGGATGGGGTTGGTGTGGAGGGGTTGGGGGTAATGACGGGATGGGGTTGGTGTGGAGGGGTTGGGGGTAATGACGGGATGGGGTTGGGGGTGATGAGATGGGCTTGGTGTAAAGGGTAGGGGGTGATGGCACCAGGACTATCAGTATATGTTTCTCTCGCTCAGGGAGGCCTAGGTTGAACCTTATTATAAAAGAAGAAGTAATTGAGGAGCATTCGCCCCCCGCGAGGTCGGACCTGACGGGAGGCAGCTATGTTGGTGAGTTACTCCAGCTGGTGCCGGGGTGGGGAGGTTTATCCTTGTACTGAGCCCCACTTCCCCCTCACTTCCTGTAAGCATGTGATGTCTGTACACTGTTTATTCAGTATCCATGCTTAGGGGTCCCCCATCTTCTCTGTCGGTAAGGCCCCCCCCATCTTCTGTCAGTAACGCCCCCCCCCCCCCCCATCTTCTGTCCTCCGATGTCAGTAACCCCCCCCCTCCATCTTCTCTCTCCTCAGATGTCAGTAACATCCCCCTCCCCCCATCTTCTCTGTCCTCCGATGTCAGTAACCCCCCCCATCTTCTCTGTCCTCCGATGTCAGTAACCCCCTCCATCTTCTCTGTCCTCCGATGTCAGTAAGCCCCCCATTCTTCTCTGTCCTCCGATGTCAGTAACCCCCCCCCATCTTCTCTGTCCTCCGATGTCAGTAACCCCCTCCATCTTCTCTGTCCTCCGATGTCAGTAACCCCCTCCATCTTCTCTGTCCTCCGATGTCAGTAAGCCCCCCATTCTTCTCTGTCCTCCGATGTCAGTAACGCCTTCCCCATCTTCTCTGTCCTCCGATGTCAGTAACATCCCCCTCCCCCCATCTTCTCTGTGGCAGATAATGATTTTCGGGGGTCTCCCGCTCCTCCACTTGACCCCCCGCCGCACCATCTTCTGAGGCCGGACCTCAATGGCAACAGCCTGGTCCACAGAGCGAGCTCCCGCCTCCCTGCGGACCGGCCATACTCCTGCTCTGACTGTTACCGCAGCTTCATCCGGAAGTCCCACCTGACCAGCCACCAGCGTACGCATCGGGGAGAGCGCCCCTACCCCTGTGAGATATGCGGCAAGCGATTCCACTACCGCCACCACCTGGTGGGACACAAGCGCATCCACACGGGGGAGAAGTTGTTCTCTTGTGAATATTGTGGGATCCAGTTCAACCATAAAGGGAACTACCAGACGCACCAGCGGCTGCACACGGGGGAGCGCCCCTTCTCCTGTGACATGTGCGGCAAGAGCTTCAACCGCAAGGCCGACCTGATCACGCACTGCCGCATCCACACCGGCGAGAGGCCTTTCACCTGTTCTGATTGCGGGAAAAGTTTTAGTCGTAAGCAGCACCTGGTGACCCACCGGCGTAGACACACGGGCGACACCCCCTTCCCCTGCGACCAGTGCCCGCAGAGGTTTGCCCACAGGAAGGCTCTGCTGCGGCACCAGGAGCTTATCCACTCCACCGAGCGGCCGTACAGCTGCCCAGATTGTGGCAAGGGGTTTGCCTGCCGGTCCCATCTCCTCACCCACCAGCGTGCCCATCAGAATGCCAGCTGCGCGGGTGGTGAGAAGCCCTTCTCCTGTGATCAGTGCCGCAGGAGCTTTGTGGCGCAGCCACATCTGCAGGCCCATCGGAGAAGCCACAGCGGCGTGCCAGGAGAGCGCCCCTTCAAATGTGCCGACTGCGGCAAAGGATTCAATAGCAGAAAGTACCTGAGCCGCCACCAGAAGATCCACACCGGGGAGCGGCCATTCCGCTGCAACGTCTGTGGAGACACTTTCATACAGAAGCCCAACCTGGAGCGGCACAAGGGCATCCACAGTGGCCAGCGGCCCTTTTCTTGCCTGGTGTGTGGGGGAAGTTTTTACAAGAAGCACAACCTGGTCCGACATCAGAGGATCCACACGGGCGAGAGGCTGCACTCCAGCTGCAAAGTGTCCCAGCCCATTGCCCGCACAGCGCGGGACCCCTACAACCACAGTGGGGGACCCCTACAACCAGAGCAGGGCCACAGCAGACGTGTTCAAGAAGGGCTGTAACCGCGCTCACTCCCAGCAATAATAATTGTATCGTGAGGTTACACGGGTGGGGGCCAGTGCCGGAGCAGAGAAGGGGCAGCCATACATCATTTCTAGTCACCAGACCCCAAATGACAAGACGTGACACAGACTAGTGCGGTGTGACCCGACACGGGGCGAGACTCCCACCCCCACCGTGTGACCTAACACAGTGCGAGACTCCCACCCCCACCGTGTGACCCGACACGGGGCGAGACTCCCACCCCCACCGTGTGACCCGACACGGGGCGAGACTCCCACCCCCACCGTGTGACCCGACACGGGGCGAGACTTCCACCCCCACCGTGTGACCCGACACGGGGCGAGACTTCCACCCCCACCGTGTGACCCGGCAGAGGGCGAGGCTCCACCCCAACCGTGTGACCCGGCAGAGGGCGAGGCTCCACCCCCACCGTGTGACCCGGCAGAGGGCGAGGCTCCACCCCCACCGTGTGACCCAACACAGGATGAGACTCCAACCCCCACCGCATGAGCCGACACGGGGCGAGACTCCAAGCCCCACCTCGTGACCTGACACAGCGTGAGGCTCCAAATGGCGCACAGTGACCTGGTGTGAACCGACACTGGGAGATGTGCGGACCGGGTGGTGGGACCCGACACTGGGAAAGGTGCGGACCAGCGTGGTGGGACCTGACACTGGGAGAGGTGCGGACCGGGGTGGTGGGACCCGACACTGGGAGAGATGCGGACTGGCGGGGCCCAACACTGGGAGAGGTCCGGGGCCCAACACTGGCAGAGGTGCGAACCGTCGGATTGGGACCTGACACTGGGAGAGGTACGGACCGGTGTGGTGGGGCCCGACCCTGGGAGAGGTGCGGACCGGCGGGACGGGACCCAACGCTGGGAGAGGTGCGGACCGGCGTGGTGGGACCTGACACTGGGAGAGGTGCGGACCAGCGTGGTGGGACCTGACACTGGGAGAGGTGCGGACCGGCGTGGTGGGACCTGACACTGGGAGAGGTGCGGACCGGCGTGGTGGGACCTGACACTGGGAGAGGTGCGGACAGGCGTGGTGGGACCTGACACTGGGAGAGGTGCGGACCGGCGTGGTGGGACCTGACACTGGGAGAGGTGCGGACCGGCGTGGTGGGGCCTGACCCTGGGAGAGGTGCGGACCGGCGGGACGGGACCCGGCGGGACGGGACCCAACACTGGGAGATGTGCGGACAGGCGTGGTGGGGCCCGACACTGGGAGAGGTGCGGACCAGCGAGGTGGGACCTGACACTGGGAGAGGTGCGGACCGGCGGGACGGGACCCGGCGGGACGGGGCCTGACACTGGGAGAGGTGCGGACAGGCGTGGTGGGACCTGACACTGGGAGAGGTGCGGACCAACGAAACCTAGACTGTAGCAGTGTGATGTGACGCGGGGAGGATCTCTGGATACTATAGGTGTAGATGGGAACATATACACAGACCGTGAGATGGAGATGGCGGCTACTGAGGATTCATGATGGCTGATGGCGCTCGTCTACATGGAGGACAGCTGGAGGATTATATGTTATATCGCTCTGCCTTCTAGGACATGCACTGGGGCTCCACAATGTAACGTCCACATTATAAGAGGAGCCCCCAACTGTGCCGCCACCAAAGCCTGTGTGTATATACTGTATATAGTGTGCGCTGTGCTGGTTGTATGTATAATGTGTATATACTCTACGCTATGCTGGTTGTATGGATAATCTGTATATACTGTACGCTATGCTGGCTGTATGTATAAGGTGTATATAGTGTGCGCTATGCTGGTTGTATGTATAATGTGTATATACTGTATGCTATGCTGGTTGTATGGATAATCTGTATATACTGTGTGCTATGCTGGTTGTATGTATGTGTATATACTGTATATAGTGTGCGCTATGCTGGCTGTATGTATAAGGTGTATATAGTGTGCGCTATGCTGGTTGTATGTATAATGTGTATATACTGTGTGCTATGCTGGTTGTATGTATGTGTATATATTGTATATAGTGTGCGCTGTGCTGGTTGTAGGTATGTGTATATACTGTACGCTATGCTGGCTGTATGTATATACTGTATATAGTGTACGCTATGCTGGTTGTATGGATAATCTGTATATACTGCAGGGCTCCAGATGGCGACCAAAATGGTCGCCAATGCAACTGACATCTTGCAAATGGCGCCCAGATTTATTAATCTGGGCGCCATTTGCGACTGGCCCCGGCGGCGGCGCGCTGTCTCTTTAA
Organism: Dendropsophus ebraccatus; assembly: GCF_027789765.1. Lineage (NCBI taxonomy): Eukaryota > Metazoa > Chordata > Amphibia > Anura > Hylidae > Dendropsophus > Dendropsophus ebraccatus. The sequence goes on along the minus strand of NC_091455.1, from coordinate 218,469,439 downwards.
GGACAATGACCGCCTTCCGCACGCTGCACCGAAGCGTGTCTCCGCACACTGGGGACACGCTTCTCCAGTGACGTCATCCAGCACGTCCGTCATTCATTGGACGGACGGCCGCAGAGGTGCCACACTCCTCCAGCGCCTCTCTCCCGCCTCTCCTCACCCGGCGGTTCTTCAAGTTCACCCCAGCGGCACCAAGCTTAGATAGTGGGTGAGTACAACCGGAGGGACGGCAGGGGTGGCGGCCGGCCAGTAATGTGTGTGGGGGGACCGTGGCCTGGGCGGGGGATTGGTAGTGTGTCTGTTGTGATGGCGGCCAGGTGCGGTAGTCAGTGCGTGTGGGGTGCGAGGGGGGGGGGGGTATGTATAGACTGCACAGTACCACTTCCCTCAGTGTCTGTATGTATATACACTGCACAGCACCACTTCCCTCAGTGTCTGTATGTATATACACTGCACAGTACCACTTCCCTCAGTGTCTGGATGTATATACACTGCACAGTACCACTTCCCTCAGTGTCTGTATGTATATACACTGCACAGTACCACTTCCCTCAGTGTCTGTATGTATGTATAGACTGCACAGTACCACTTCCCTCAGTGTCTGGATGTATATACACTGCACAGTACCACTTCCCTCAGTGTCTGGATGTATATACACTGCACAGTACCACTTCCCTCAGTGTCTGTATGTATATACACTGCACAGTACCACTTCCCTCAGTGTCTGTCTGTATATACACTGCACAGTACCACTTCCCTCAGTGTCTGTATATATATAGACTGCACAGTACCACTTCCCTTAGTGTCTGTATGTATAGACTGCACAGTACCACTTCCTCAGTGTCTGTATGTATATACACTGCACAGTACCACTTCCCTCAGTGTGTATGTATATACACTGCACAGTACCACTTCCCTCAGTGTCTGTCTGTATATACACTGCACAGTACCACTTCCCTCAGTGTCTGTATGTATATACACTGCACAGTACCACTTCCCTCAGTGTCTGTATGTATATACACTGCACAGTACCACTTCCCTCAGTGTCTGTCTGTATATACACTGCACAGTACCACTTCCCTCAGTGTCTGTATATATATAGACTGCACAGTACCACTTCCCTCAGTGTCTGTATATATATAGACTGCACAGTACCACTTCCCTCAGTGTCTGTATGTATAGACTGCACAGTACCACTTCCCTCAGTGTCTGTATGTATATACACTGCACAGTACCACTTCCCTCAGTGTGTATGTATAGACTGCACAGTACCACTTCCCTCAGTGTCTGTATATATATAGACTGCACAGTACCACTTCCCTCAGTGTCTGTATATATATAGACTGCACAGTACCACTTCCCTCAGTGTCTGTATGTATAGACTGCACAGTACCACTTCCCTCAGTGTCTGTATGTATATACACTGCACAGTACCACTTCCCTCAGTGTCTGTATGTATATACACTGCACAGTACCACTTCCCTCAGTGTCTGTATGTATATATACACTGCACAGTACCACTTCCCTCAGTGTCTGTATGTATATACACTGCACAGTACCACTTCCCTCAGTCTCTGTATGTATATACACTGCACAGTACCACTTCCCTCAGTGTCTGTATGTATATACACTGCACAGTACCACTTCCCTCAGTGTCTGTATATATAGACTGCACAGTACCACTTCCCTCAGTGTCTGTATATATAGACTGCACAGTACCACTTCCCTCAGTGTCTGTATGTATATACACTGCACAGTACCACTTCCCTCAGTGTCTGTATGTATATACACTGCACAGTACCACTTCCCTCAGTGTCTGTATGTATATACACTGCACAGTACCACTTCCCTCAGTGTCTGTATGTATACACTGCACAGTACCACTTCCCTCAGTGTCTGTATATATATACACTGCACAGTACCACTTCCCTCAGTGTCTGTATGTATATACACTGCACAGTACCACTTCCCTCAGTGTCTGTATGTATATATACACTGCACAGTACCACTTCCCTCAGTGTGTGTCTGTATATACACTGCACAGTACCACTTCCCTCAGTGTCTGTATATATATAGACTGCACAGTACCACTTCCCTTAGTGTCTGTATGTATAGACTGCACAGTACCACTTCCCTCAGTGTCTGTATGTATATACACTGCACAGTACCACTTCCCTCAGTGTGTATGTATATACACTGCACAGTACCACTTCCCTCAGTGTCTGTATGTATATACACTGCACAGTACCACTTCCCTTAGTGTCTGTATGTATATACACTGCACAGTACCACTTCCCTCAGTGTCTGTATGTATATACACTGCACAGTACCACTTCCCTCAGTGTCTGTATGTATATACACTGCACAGTACCACTTCCCTCAGTATCTGTCTGTATATACACTGCACAGTACCACTTCCCTCAGTGTCTGTATGTATATACACTGCACAGTACCACTTCCCTCAGTGTCTGTCTGTATATACACTGCACAGTACCACTTCCCTCAGTGTCTGTATATATATAGACTGCACAGTACCACTTCCCTCAGTGTCTGTATATATATAGACTGCACAGTACCACTTCCCTCAGTGTGTATGTATAGACTGCACAGTACCACTTCCCTCAGTGTCTGTATGTATATACACTGCACAGTACCACTTCCCTCAGTGTCTGTATATATATAGACTGCACAGTACCACTTCCCTCAGTGTCTGTATGTATATACACTGCACAGTACCACTTCCCTCAGTGTCTGTATATATATAGACTGCACAGTACCACTTCCCTCAGTGTCTGTATGTATATACACTGCACAGTACCACTTCCCTCAGTGTCTGTATGTATATACACTGCACAGTACCACTTCCCTCAGTGTGTATGTATAGACTGCACAGTACCACTTCCCTCAGTGTCTGTATATATACACTGCACAGTACCACTTCCCTCAGTGTCTTTGTATGTATATACACTGCACAGTACCACTTCCCTCAGTGTCTGTATGTATATACACTGCACAGTACCACTTCCCTCAGTGTCTGTCTGTATATACACTGCACAGTACCACTTCCCTCAGTGTCTGTATGTATATACACTGCACAGTACCACTTCCCATATACATTGCCACAGGGGCTATATGTCATCGGCTGCCGGGGGCTATATATATATATATATAGTAGATCATTGCCGGTAAGATGGCAGCTGGCTGAGGGAACACACCGGCAGCAGGGGGGTATATGGTTGTCAGACTGTATATGGTTGTCAGACTGTATATGGTTGTCAGGTTGCAAGTTTCCATGTTGAACGTTTTCAAACTAAGAAAAGAGAGAATCTAAAGGAGGAGGAGGGGGAGGAGGAGGAGGAGGAGGCTGCCGTGGCCTCTGCACACAGTAAGTCCCATGTGACATAACATTAAATTTTACATGTTTTAAAATGTTGGCGACCAAATATTCTATTTGGCGCCTAAATTTTTCAGGTTAGGAGCCAATGGCTCCTAGGTAAATTTTTTTACTCTGGAGCCCTGTACTGTGTGCTATGCTGGTTGTATGTATGTGTATATACTGTATATAGTGTGCGCTATGCTGGTTGTATGTATAATGTGTATATACTGTACGCTATGCTGGTTGTATGTATGTGTATATACTGTATATAGTGTGCGCTATGCTGGTTGTATGTATAATCTGTATATACTGTGTGCTATGCTGGTTGTATGTATAATCTGTATATACTGTGTGCTATGCTGGCTGTATGTATAAGGTGTATATAGTGTGCGCTATGCTGGTTGTATGTATAATGTGTATATACTGTGTGCTATGCTGGTTGTATGGATAATCTGTATATACTGTACGCTATGCTGGTTGTATGTATGTGTATATACTGTATATAGTGTGCGCTATGCTGGTTGTATGTATAATCTGTATATACTGTGTGCTATGCTGGTTGTATGTATAAGGTGTATATAGTGTGCGCTATGCTGGTTGTATGTATAATGTGTATATACTGTGTGCTATGCTGGTTGTATGTATGTGTATATACTGTGTGCTATGCTGGTTGTATGTATAATCTGTATATACTGTGTGCTATGCTGGTTGTATGTATAATCTGTATATAGTGTGCGCTATGCTGGTTGTATGTATAATGTGTATATACTGTGTGCTATGCTGGTTGTATGTATGTGTATATACTGTGTGCTATGCTGGTTGTATGTATAATCTGTATATACTGTGTGCTATGCTGGTTGTATGTATAATCTGTATATAGTGTGCGCTATGCTGGTTGTATGTATAATCTGTATATACTGTGTGCTATGCTGGTTGTATGTGTATATACTGTACGCTATGCTGGTTGTATGTATAATGTGTATATACTGTGTGCTATGCTGGTTGGACTATGTAAATAACCTGTATATGGCGGTGGGATGTATAATGTGTGTATATAATTTCTGGACACTACAATACATCTGATCATTGCTGCTGGTTGTGTATATATATAATCCCGTGCTTGTGTGGCAGTGTGTAAGAACAGCGCCCCCTGCTGACCACCTATCAGCCCTTAATGGTGGAGGCTCCATATCTGCTCTGTATAGCTGCCGGCCCACAGAAGAGTTTACACTTGTAGTAATGAGGCCACGCTGCCCCCTACAGGAAGCACGTCTGATCTACAGTCATATCCCGAGTGACCAGATTATAATCTACAGCGATATCCTCATCCGCGTGGGATCAGATTATACAGCGATATCCTCATCCGCGTGGGATCAGATTATACAGCGATATCCTCATCCGCGTGGGATCAGATTATACAGCGATATCCTCATCCGCGTGGGATCAGATTATACAGCGATATCCTCATCAGACTGTGATCAGATTATACAGCGATATCCTCATCCGCGTGGGATCAGATTATACAGCGATATCCTCATCCGCGTGGGATCAGATTATACAGCGATATCCTCATCCGACTGTGATCAGATTATACAGCGATATCCTCATCCGCGTGGGATCAGATTATACAGCGATATCCTCATCCGCGTGGGATCAGATTATACAGCGATATCCTCATCCGCCTGTGATCAGATTATACAGCGATATCATCCGCGTGGGATCAGATTATACAGCGATATCCTCATCCGCGTGGGATCAGATTATACAGCGATATCCTCATCCGCGTGGGATCAGATTATACAGCGATATCCTCATCCGCGTGGGATCAGATTATACAGCAATATCATCCGCGTGGGATCAGATTATACAGCGATATCCTCATCCGCGTGGGATCAGATTATACAGCGATATCCTCATCCGCGTGGGATCAGATTATACAGCGATATCCTCATCCGCGTGGGATCAGATTATACAGCGATATCATCCGCGTGGGATCAGATTATACAGCGATATCCTCATCCGCGTGGGATCAGATTATACAGCGATATCCTCATCCGACTGTGATCAGATTATACAGCGATATCCTCATCCGCGTGGGATCAGATTATACAGCGATATCCTCATCCGCGTGGGATCAGATTATACAGCGATATCCTCATCCGCGTGGGATCAGATTATACAGCGATATCCTCCACATGCCCCCTCCAGCACACAACTGACGACCCGCGTCCGTGCTGTTACCCCCCCAGCCCAGATATTCCAATGCACTGCATGAAGGGAGATGTAGTTTCTTGGCGGACACCATCTTGGTTAATGATCTTTAGAAAAGCCTGTTACTCGGGAATGGTGACAGCTAGGAAGACGGCTCGGGGGACCTGGTGAGTAAGAACAGCTAGGTTTGGGGGCAATTAATTTTTTTAGCTCTTGGGTGGAATATTCCTTTTAACAGCCTTAAAGAGGACACCTAATGAGGTCAAAGTTCATTGGTTCACAAAGTGGGCGGAGTTAACTGTCCAGGAATGGTCTCAACACAAGAACAATCGTAAAAAAAGTAACTTGAAAACACTGGCTTCCCGTGATGTCAGTCTGTGTGTCAGTGCCCCAGGAGCATAGCTCTTGTCCCTCTCACATGTGCTAATGTTTTCACAGCTGGCCTCACTAGTGAACAGAACGGCCACGTCCAGGCAAGACTAGAGCAGAAACACCTCACTGACACAAGTGAGATGGTGGGACTCATGTAGGATGGTGAGACACGTGTGAGATGCTTGTAGGATGGTGGGACATGTTTGAGATGGTGAGACTCGTGTGAGATGGTGAGACTCGTGTGAGATGGTGAGACGCGTGTAGGATGGTGGGACTCTTGTAGGATGGTGAGACGCGTGTGAGATGGTGAGATGCGTGTAGGATGGTGAGACGCGTGTAGGATGGTGGGACTCTTGTAGGATGGTGGGACTCTTGTAGGATGGTGGGACTCTTGTAGGATGGTGAGACGCGTGTGGGATGGTGAGACGCGTGTAGGATGGTGGGACGCGTGTGGGATGGTGCGACTCGTGCAGGATGGTGCGACTCGTGTGCCTTTTACCAAACACTGGAAAAGTATATGGAACCTTCAGTCACGGATCTTACGCTGTATGCGTGTCATCTCCCATCAGCCAACAGAATGCACTGCGTCACTCATTCAAAATATGAACCTTTATATAGGTTACAGGATGAAATAAGGGTCATCAGGGAAGAACATGAAACATGAGGATAATGGGCCCCCTGAAAACCCGAAACAGATGGGTACTGCCATTGCCAAGGGAGCCCCTGTGGCTGAGCTAGCTTAGAGTGAGGGCCAGGGAGGTGGGCAAGGTTAAAGGACACCGGGTGCATTGTGTTAAGGGACAACCCATGGCCCCCTAGGAAGTTGACATTACTCCCCCTGACCATAAGGTATGGCAGCCTGAACACCATTATGCCTCCACCCAACACTCCCCGATGCTTCTGCCTTGCCACTTGTTACTGTGGTCCTGTGCAAGAGGGAGCCTGCAAATGGGGGGGGTCTCGCCTTTGCTGACCCCTGCTGGTGCCCCAACGCTTGTCAAGGCGATATTACTGCTTAGCTGACCGCGGACCGGAGCTGCCGTCGGACCCGCTTTGCCTGAGGCTCCTCTCCTTGCCGCTGGGATGCTCCAAACTCCTCTATGTGCTGGCTGCTCATCTTCAGGCCACAAGTTTCTACAACTGTCAGCTTCTCTCTTAAGGTTTTAGGCTCTGCTCCAGGCTCTATAGCTCAGGCAGCTGCTTCAGGTCCTCAGGCCCTATAGCTCAGGCAGCTGCTTCAGGTCTTCAGGCCCTATAGCTCAGGCAGCTGCTTCAGGTCCTCAGGTTTTATAGCTCAGGCAGCTGCTTCAGGTCCTCAGGTTTTATAGCTCAGGCAGCTGCTTCAGGTCCTCAGGTTTTATAGCTCAGGCAGCTGCTTCCGGTCTTCAGGCTCTATAGCTCAGGCAGCTGCTTCCGGTCTTCAGGCCCTATAGCTCAGGCAGCTGCTTCAGGTCCTCAGGTTTTATAGCTCAGGCAGCTGCTTCAGGTCCTCAGGCCCTATAGCTCAGGCAGCTGCTTCCGGTCTTCAGGCTCTATAGCTCAGGCAGCTGCTTCCGGTCTTCAGGCTCTATAGCTCAGGCAGCTGCTTCAGGTCCTCAGACCCTATAGCTCAGGCAGCTGCTTCAGGTCCTCAGACCCTATAGCTCAGGCAGCTGCTTCAGGTCCTCAGGCCCTATAGCTCAGGCAGCTGCTTCCGGTCTTCAGGCCCTATAGCTCAGGCAGCTGCTTCCGGTCTTCAGGCTCTATAGCTCAGGCAGCTGCTTCAGGTCCTCAGGTTTTATAGCTCAGGCAGCTGCTTCCGGTCTTCAGGCCCTATAGCTCAGGCAGCTACTTCCGGTCTTCAGGCTCTATAGCTCAGGCAGCTGCTTCAGGTCCTCAGGTTTTATAGCTCAGGCAGCTGCTTCCGGTCTTCAGGCTCTATAGCTCAGGCAGCTGCTTCCGGTCTTCAGACCCTATAGCTCAGGCAGCTGCTTCAGGTCCTCAGGCCCTATAGCTCAGGCAGCTGCTTCAGGTCCTCAGGCCCTATAGCTCAGGCAGCTGCTTCAGGTCCTCAGGTTTTATAGCTCAGGCAGCTGCTTCCGGTCTTCAGACCCTATAGCTCAGGCAGCTGCTTCAGGTCCTCAGGTTTTATAGCTCAGGCAGCTGCTTCCGGTCTTCAGACCCTATAGCTCAGGCAGCTGCTTCAGGTCCTCAGGTTTTATAGCTCAGGCAGCTGCTTCCGGTCTTCAGGCTCTATAGCTCAGGCAGCTGCTTCCGGTCTTCAGACCCTATAGCTCAGGCAGCTGCTTCAGGTCCTCAGGCCCTATAGCTCAGGCAGCTGCTTCAGGTCCTCAGGCCCTATAGCTCAGGCAGCTGCTTCAGGTCCTCAGGTTTTATAGCTCAGGCAGCTGCTTTCGGTCTTCAGACCCTATAGCTCAGGCAGCTGCTTCAGGTCCTCAGGTTTTATAGCTCAGGCAGCTGCTTCCGGTCTTCAGACCCTATAGCTCAGGCAGCTGCTTCAGGTCCTCAGGCCCTATAGCTCAGGCAGCTGCTTCCGGTCTTCAGGCTCTATAGCTCAGGCAGCTGCTTCCGGTCTTCAGGCCCTATAGCTCAGACAGCTGCTTCCGGTCTTTAGGCTCTATAGCTCAGGCAGCTGCTTCCGGTCTTCAGACCCTATAGCTCAGGCAGCTGCTTCAGGTCCTCAGGTTTTATAGCTCAGGCAGCTGCTTCCGGTCTTCAGACCCTATAGCTCAGGCAGCTGCTTCCGGTCTTCAGACCCTATAGCTCAGGCAGCTGCTTCAGGTCCTCAGGCCCTATAGCTCAGGCAGCTGCTTCTGGTCTTCAGACCCTATAGCTCAGGCAGCTGCTTCAGGTCCTCAGGTTTTATAGCTCAGGCAGCTGCTTCAGGTCCTCAGGCCCTATAGCTCAGGCAGCTGCTTCAGGTCCTCAGGCTCTATAGCTCAGGCAGCTGCTTCAGGTCCTCAGGTTTTATAGCTCAGGCAGCTGCTTCCGGTCTTCAGGCCCTATAGCTCAGGCAGCTGCTTCAGGTCCTCAGGTTTTATAGCTCAGGCAGCTGCTTCAGGTCCTCAGGTTTTATAGCTCAGGCAGCTGCTTCAGGTCCTCAGGCCCTATAGCTCAGGCAGCTGCTTCCGGTCTTCAGGCTCTATAGCTCAGGCAGCTGCTTCAGGTCCTCAGGTTTTATAGCTCAGGCAGCTGCTTCAGGTCCTCAGGTTTTATAGCTCAGGCAGCTGCTTCAGGTCCTCAGGCCCTATAGCTCAGGCAGCTGCTTCCGGTCTTCAGGCCCTATAGCTCAGGCAGCTGCTTCAGTCTTCAGGCTCTATAGCTCAGGCAGCTGCTTCAGGTCCTCAGGTTTTATAGCTCAGGCAGCTGCTTCAGTCTTCCCAGGTGATCTTCTCTCCTTAGGTGATCTTGAAAAGTGCTGTGTCCCTGGTCTGGTTACCCTGGTCCTTTTATACTCTACAACCCCGCCCCCTCTACCACCTAGCTCAGCTCACTACCTCCCCCAGGAATTCCCCCCCACATACTAATGACCCCTTTGTCTCTACACAAAGGCCATACCTGTTCCCCCTCCCCCACCCTCTACCAGGGGCCATCCTACCTGTAACCAAAATATTGCCACCATTACGCTTGCACTTCCAACTAACAAAACCCCACTAACCCTGTCATGGTTGCAGAGACCCTCCTTATGGCTCCTCACTGGGAGGCCCCTCTATCCCCAACTCGTCACCCTATATATACTGAGGATTAAACCCAGCATACAGGACAGGAGAAGTGGTACTGTGCACTGTGTATATATATATATAATATATACACTCACCGGTCACTTTATTAGGTACACCTGTCCAACTGCACGTTACCACTTAATTTCTAATCAGCCAATCACATGGCGGCAACTCAGTGCATTTAGGCATGTAGACATGGTCAAGACAATCTCCTGCAGTTCAAACCGAGCATCAGTATGGGGAAGAAAGGTGATTTGAGGCCTTTGAACGTGGCATGGTTGTTGGTGCCAGAAGGGCTGGTCTGAGTATTTCAGAAACTGCTAATCTACTGGGATTTTCACGCACAACCATCTCTAGGGTTTACAGAGAATGGTCCGAAAAAGAAAAAACCATCCAGTGAGCGGCCGTTCTGTGGGCGGAAATGCCTTGTTGATGCCAGAGGTCAGAGGAGAATGGGCAGACTGGTTCCAGCTGATAGAAAGGCAACAGTGACTCAAATAGCCAACCGTTACAACCAAGGTAGGCCGAAGAGCATCTCTGAACGCACAGTACGGCCAACTCTGAGGCAGATGGGCTACAGCAGCAGAAGACCACACCGGGTGCCACTCCGCTCAGCTAAGAACAGGAAACTGAGGCTACAATTTGCACAAGCTCATCGAAATTGGACAGTAGAAGATTGGAAAAACGTTGCCTGGTCTGATGAGTCTCGATTTCTGATGCGACATTCGGATGGTAGGGTCAGAATTTGGCGCCAACAACATGAAAGCATGGATCCATCCTGCCTTGTATCAGCGGTTCAGGCTGGTGGTGGTGGTGTCATGGTGTGGGGAATATTTTCTTGGCACTCTTTGGGCCCCTTGGTACCAATTGAGCATGGTTACAACGCCACAGCCTACCTGAGTATTGTTGCTGACCATGTCCATCCCTTTATGACCACAATGGACCCAACATCTGATGGCGACTTTCAGCAGGATAATGCGCCATGTCATAAAGCTAGAATCATCTCAGACTGGTTTCTTGTACATGACAATGAGGTCACTGTACTCCAATGGCCTCCACAGTCACCAGATCTCAATCCAATAGAGCATCTTTGGGATGTGGTGGAACGGGAGATTGGCATCATGGATGTGCAGCCGACAAATCTGCGGCAACTGTGTGATGTCATCATGTCACTATGGACCAAAATCTCTGAGGAAGCTTCCAGCACCTTGTTGTATCTATGCCACCAAGAATTGGGGCAGTTCTGAGGGCAAAAGGGGGTCCAACCCGTTACTAGCATGGTGTACCTAATAAAGTGGCCGCTGAGTGTATATACTACAGGAGAAGTGGTACTGTGCACTGTGTATATATATATATAGGGGGACACATAGTCACTGGGCCTGTGTGTGTATATATATATATATATATATATATATATATATATACTGAGGATTACACCCAGCATACAGGACAGGAGAAGTGGTACTGTGCACTGTATATATATATATACTGAGGATTACACCCAGCATACAGGACAGAAGTGGTACTGTGCACTGTATATATATATATATACTGAGGATTACACCCAGCATACAGGACAGAAGTGGTACTGTGCACTGTGTGTATATATACTGAGGATTACACCCAGCATACAGGACAGGAGAAGTGGTACTGTGCACTGTATATATATATATATATACTGAGGATTACACCCAGCATACAGGACAGAAGTAGTACTGTGCACTGTATATATATATATATATATATATATATATATATATATATATATATTGAGGATTACACCCAGCATACAGGACAGAAGTAGTACTGTGCACTGTATATATATATATATATATATATACTGAGGATTACACCCTGTATACAGGACAGAAGTAGTACTGTGCACTGTATATATATATATATTGAGGATTACACCCAGCATACAGGACAGAAGTAGTACTGTGCACTGTGTATATATATATATATATATATATACTGAGGATTACACCCTGTATACAGGACAGAAGTAGTACTGTGCACTATGTATATATATATATACTGAGGATTACACCCAGCATACAGGACAGAAGTGGTACTGTGCACTGTATATATATATATATACTGAGGATTACACCCTGTATACAGGACAGAAGTGGTACTGTGCACTGTATATATATATATATATACTGAGGATTACACCCAGCATACAGGACAGAAGTAGTACTGTGCACTGTGTGTGTGTGTATATATATATATATATATATATATATATATATACTGAGGATTACACCCTGTATACAGGACAGAAGTGGTACTGTGCACTGTATATATATATACTGAGGATTACACCCAGCATACAGGACAGAAGTGGTACTGTGCACTGTATATATATATACTGAGGATTACACCCAGCATACAGGACAGAAGTGGTACTGTGCACTGTATATATATATATACTGAGGATTACACCCAGCATACAGGACAGAAGTGGTACTGTGCACTGTATATATATATACTGAGGATTACACCCTGTATACAGGACAGGAGAAGTGGTACTGTGCACTGTATATATATATATACTGAGGATTACACCCAGCATACAGGACAGAAGTGGTACTGTGCACTGTATATATATATATATATATATATATATATATATATATATATATATATATATATATATATATATATATACTGAGGATTACACCCAGCATACAGGACAGAAGTGGTACTGTGCACTGTATATATATATATATATATATATATATATATATATATATATATATATATACTGAGGATTACACCCTGTATACATGACAGAAGTGGTACTGTGCACTGTATATATATATATATATATATATATATATATATATATACTGAGGATTACACCCAGCATACAGGACAGAAGTAGTACTGTGCACTGTGTATATATATATACTGAGGATTACACCCTGTATACAGGACAGAAGTGGTACTGTGCACTGTATATATATATACACTGAGGATTACACCCTGTATACAGGACAGAAGTAGTACTGTGCACTGTATATATATATATATATATATACTGAGGATTACACCCTGTATACAGGACAGAAGTAGTACTGTGCACTGTGCAGGTCTTTTCCTCTTTCATAGATATTATAATAAATTGGTGATGTCACTGGGCTACACAGCAGGGTGGGCGGGGCTACACAGCAGGGTGGGCGGGGTTACACAGCATGTTGGGCGGGGCTACATACTAGAGAGAAGTCCTGCAGATAGAGGGGGGCTGATGGGCTGCAGTATGGAGGAGAGATGACGGCTTCCCCCAGCACCGAGCAGGTCTTGTATATAGGACATTATATATATATAATCTGTCATTATTACTGGTGTTTTTGTCAGCAGTTTCTGTGTTATTGTTTCCATTCCTGTATCTGTCACCTAATAATCAACATCCCCCAGATATGTCACCAGAGACCCCCAAATCCCTGCCCCCCCCCACAGAGACCCCCAAATCCCTGCCCCCCCCACAGAGACCCCCAAATCCCTGCCCCCCCCACAGAGACCCCCAAATCCCTGCCCCCCCCACAGAGACCCCCAAATCCCTGCCTCCCCCCCCCCACAGAGACCCCCAAATCCCTGCCTCCCCCCCCCACAGAGACCCCCAAATCCCTGCCCCCCCCCACAGAGACCCCCAAATCCCTGCCTCCCCCCACAGAGACCCCCAAATCCCTGCCTCCCCCCCCCACAGAGACCCCCAAATCCCTGCCTCCCCCCCCACAGAGACCCCCAAATCCCTGCCCCCCCCACAGAGACCCCCAAATCCCTGCCCCCCCCCACAGAGACCCCCAAATCCCTGCCTCCCCCCCACAGAGACCCCCAAATCCCTGCCCCCCCCACATCTTACTCTGTATGTGGGTCCAGGATGTGAGGTGGGGGGTGGTCGGGCACTGCTGTATGTGAGTCCATGATGTGAGGTGGGGGGTGGTCGGGCACTGCTGTATGTGAGTCCATGATGTGAGGTGGGGGGTGGTCGGGCACTGCTGTATGTGAGTCCATGATGTGAGGTGGGGGGTGGTCGGGCACTGCTGTATGTGGGTTCATGATGTGAGGTGGGGGGTGGTCGGGCACTGCTGTATGTGGGTTCATGATGTGAGGTGGGGGGCGGTCGGGCACTGCTGTATGCGAGTCCATGATGTGAGGGGTGGTCGGGCACTGCTGTATGTGAGTCCATGATGTGAGGTGGGGGGTGGTCGGGCACTGCTGTATGTGGGTCCATGATGTGAGGTGGGGGGTGGTCGGGCACTGCTGTATGTGGGTTCATGATGTGAGGTGGGGGGTGGTCGGGCACTGCTGTATGTGGGTTCATGATGTGAGGTGGGGGGTGGTCGGGCACTGCTGTATGTGGGTTCATGATGTGAGGTGGGGGGTGGTCGGGCACTGCTGTATGTGAGTCCATGATGTGAGGTGGGGGGTGGTCGGGCACTGCTGTATGTGGGTCCATGATGTGAGGTGGGGGGTGGTCGGGCACTGCTGTATGTGGGTACAGTGTGTGAGGTGGGGGGTGGTCGGGCACTGCTGTATGTGGGTTCATGATGTGAGGTGGGGGGTGGTCGGGCACTGCTGTATGTGGGTTCATGATGTGAGGTGGGGGGTGGTCGGGCACTGCTGTATGTGAGTCCATGATGTGAGGTGGAGGGTGGTCGGGCACTGCTGTATGTGGGTCCATGATGTGAGGTGGGGGGTGGTCGGGCACTGCTGTATGTGGGTCCATGATGTGAGGTGGGGGGTGGTCGGGCACTGCTGTATGTGGGTTCATGATGTGAGGTGAGGGGTGGTCGGGCACTGCTGTATGTGGGTCCATGATGTGAGGTGGGGGGTGGTCGGGCACTGCTGTATGTGAGTCCATGATGTGAGGTGGGGGGTGGTCGGGCACTGCTGTATGTGAGTCCATGATGTGAGGTGGGGGGTGGTCGGGCACTGCTGTATGTGGGTCCATGATGTGAGGGGTGGTCGGGCACTGCTGTATGTGAGTCCATGATGTGAGGTGGGGGGTGGTCGGGCACTGCTGTATGTGGGTCCATGATGTGAGGTGGGGGGTGGTCGGGCACTGCTGTATGTGGGTCCATGATGTGAGGTGGGGGGTGGTCGGGCACTGCTGTATGTGGGTTCATGATGTGAGGTGGGGGGTGGTCGGGCACTGCTGTATGTGAGTCCATGATGTGAGGTGGGGGGTGGTCGGGCACTGCTGTATGTGAGTCCATGATGTGAGGTGGGGGGTGGTCGGGCACTGCTGTATGTGAGTCCATGATGTGAGGTGGGGGGTGGTCGGGCACTGCTGTATGTGGGTTCATGATGTGAGGTGGGGGGTGGTCGGGCACTGCTGTATGTGGGTCCATGATGTGAGGTGGGGGGTGGTCGGGCACTGCTGTATGTGGGTCCATGATGTGAGGTGGGGGGTGGTCGGGCACTGCTGTATGTGGGTCCATGATGTGAGGTGGGGGGTGGTCGGGCACTGCTGTATGTGAGTCCATGATGTGAGGTGGGGGGTGGTCGGGCACTGTTTTCCCTCGTGATGACATCACACCTGGTAGTTTATAGATATAATGGATTGCTTCCACATTATAGAAAAGCAGTGACCGCTTCTTAGTCCAAGCACACAGTCTCCTAGCAACAGCAGCTAGGGGCTTCAGTGCTGGCAACCGGGGGCCTGGAAACCAGGTATCCTAGCAACCGGCAAGTGACTAGCGGGTTGGTTTCCTGGCAACAAAGATGGGAAGAATATTTGTATCCTAGAAACCATAAGGTCGGTGCCCGGCGGTAGCCATGGAGGACAATGAGAGGAGTCCAGACTCCTCTGTCCCCTCACGCCCCGTCCAGACTCCTCTGCCCCCTCACGCCCCGTCCAGACTCCTCTGTCCCCTCACGCCCCGTCCAGACTCCTCTGTCCCCTCACGCCCGTCCAGACTCCTCTGTCCCCTCACGCCCCGTCCAGACTCCTCTGTCCCCTCACGCCCCGTCCAGACTCCTCTGTCCCCTCACGCCCCGTCCAGACCTCACCTCCTCTTCACTGCATGCTCCACCATACATCCTATGCCCACACCCTTCAGCACCCTGCATATCCACAGCGGGAGCCTTCCGTGGGCCATACAGCATATCCCTCCGTGTACCGTACATTATACCATACAGCATATCCCTCCGTGTACCGTACATTGTACCATACAGCATATCCCTCCGTGTACCGTACATTGTACCATACAGCATATCCCTCCGTGTACCGTACATTATACCATACAGCATATCCCTCCGTGTACCGTACATTGTACCATACAGCATATCCCTCCGTGTACCGTACATTATACCATACAGCATATCCCTCCGTGTACCGTACATTGTACCATACAGCATATACCTCCGTGTACCGTACATTATACCATACAGCATATCCCTCCGTGTACCGTACATTGTACCATACAGCATATCCCTCCGTGTACCGTACATTGTACCATACAGCATATCCCTCCGTGTACCGTACATTGTACCATACAGCATATCCCTCCGTGTACCGTACATTATACCATACAGCATATCCCTCCGTGTACCGTACATTGTACCATACAGCATATCCCTCCGTGTACCGTACATTGTACCATACAGCATATCCCTCCGTGTACCGTACATTATACCATACAGCATATCCCTCCGTGTACCGTACATTGTACCATACAGCATATCCCTCCGTGTACCGTACATTGTACCATACAGCATATCCCTCCGTGTACCGTACATTGTACCATACAGCATATCCCTCAGTGTACCGTACATTGTACCATACAGCATATCCCTCCGTGTACCGTACATTGTACCATACAGCATATCCCTCCGTGTACCGTACATTATACCATACAGCATATCCCTCCGTGTACCGTACATTGTACCATACAGCATATCAATCCGTGTACCGTACATTGTACCATACAGCATATCCCTCCGTGTACCGTACATTGTACCATACAGCATATCCCTCCGTGTACCGTACATTGTACCATACAGCATATCCCTCCGTGTACCGTACATTGTACCATACAGCATATCCCTCTGTGTACCGTACATTGTACCATACAGCATATCCCTCTGTGTACCGTACATTGTACCATACAGCATATCCCTCTGTGTACCGTACATTGTACCATACAGCATATCCCTCCGTGTACCGTACATTATACCATACAGCATATCCCTCCGTGTACCGTACATTGTACCATACAGCATATCCCTCCGTGTACCGTACATTGTACCATACAGCATATCCCTCCGTGTACCGTACATTGTACCATACAGCATATCCCTCTGTGTACCGTACATTATACCATACAGCATATCCCTCCGTGTCTTTCAGGCCGCACACATGTTTGAGGACACAGCCCTGTCCTTCTCAGATGAGGAATGGCTGGGACTGACCGCATGGCAGAGAGAACTCTACAGGACCGTAATGAGGGACACCATGGAGCTGGTCACCTCTCTGGGTAAGATGCCATATAGAGTGTGATACTACACCGATGTCTCCTCCTCCTCCTGTACCAGTCACTACACTGATGTCTCCTCCTCCTCCTGTACCAGTCACTACACTGATGTCTCCTCCTCCTGTATCAGTCACTACACTGATGTCTCCTCCTCCTGTACCAGTCACTACACCGATGTCTCCTCCTCCTCCTGTACCAGTCACTACACTGATGCCTCCTCCTGTACCAGTCACTACACTGATGTCTCCTCCTCCTGTACCAGTCACTACACCGATGTCTCCTCCTCCTCCTGTACCAGTCACTACACTGATGTCTCCTCCTCCTCCTCCTGTACCAGTCACTACACTGATGTCTCCTCCTCCTGTACCAGTCACTACACCGATGTCTCCTCCTCCTCCTGTACCAGTCACTACACTGATGCCTCCTCCTGTACCAGTCACTACACTGATGTCTCCTCCTCCTCCTGTACCAGTCACTACACTGATGTCTCCTCCTCCTCCTGTACCAGTCACTACACTGATGATGTCTCCTCCTCCTCCTGTACCAGTCACTACACCGATGTCTCCTCCTCCTCCTCCTGTACCAGTCACTACACTGATGTCTCCTCCTCCTCCTGTACCAGTCACTACACTGATGTCTCCTCCTCCTGTACCAGTCACTACACCGATGTCTCCTCCTCCTCCTGTACCAGTCACTACACTGATGTCTCCTCCTGTACCAGTCACTACACCGATGTCTCCTCCTCCTCCTGTACCAGTCACTACACTGATGTCTCCTCCTGTACCAGTCACTACACCGATGTCTCCTCCTCCTCCTGTACCAGTCACTACACTGATGTCTCCTCCTCCTCCTCTACCAGTCACTACACCGATGTCTCCTCCTCCTCCTCCTGTACCAGTCACTACACTGATGTCTCCTCCTGTACCAGTCACTACACCGATGTCTCCTCCTCCTCCTGTACCAGTCACTACACCGATGTCTCCTCCTCCTCCTGTACCAGTCACTACACCGATGTCTCCTCCTCCTCCTGTACCAGTCACTACACTGATGTCTCCTCCTCCTCCTGTACCAGTCACTACACTGATGTCTCCTCCTCCTCCTGTACCAGTCACTACACTGATGTCTCCTCCTCCTCCTGTACCAGTCACTACACTGATGATGTCTCCTCCTCCTCCTGTACCAGTCACTACACTGATGATGTCTCCTCCTCCTCCTCCTGTACCAGTCACTACACTGATGTCTCCTCCTCCTGTACCAGTCACTACACCGATGTCTCCTCCTCCTCCTGTACCAGTCACTACACTGATGTCTCCTCCTCCTCCTCCTGTACCAGTCACTACACTGATGTCTCCTCCTCCTGTACCAGTCACTACACCGATGTCTCCTCCTCCTCCTGTACCAGTCACTACACTGATGTCTCCTCCTCCTCCTGTACCAGTCACTACACTGATGTCTCCTCCTCCTGTACCAGTCACTACACTGATGTCTCCTCCTCCTCCTGTACCAGTCACTACACTGATGTCTCCTCCTCCTCCTGTACCAGTCACTACACTGATGTCTCCTCCTCCTCCTGTACCAGTCACTACACTGATGTCTCCTCCTCCTGTACCAGTCACTACACTGATGTCTCCTCCTCCTCCTGTACCAGTCACTAGACTGATGTCTCCTCCTCCTCCTGTACCAGTCACTACACTGATGTCTCCTCCCCCTGTACCAGTCACTACACTGATGTCTCCTCCTCCTCCTGTACCAGTCACTACACTGATGTCTCCTCCTCCTGTACCAGTCACTACACTGATGTCTCCTCCTCCTCCTGTACCAGTCACTACACTGATGTCTCCTCCTCCTCCTGTACCAGTCACTACACTGATGTCTCCTCCCCCTGTACCAGTCACTACACTGATGTCTCCTCCTCCTCCTGTACCAGTCACTACACTGATGTCTCCTCCTCCTCCTGTACCAGTCACTACACTGATGTCTCCTCCTCCTCCTGTACCAGTCACTACACTGATGTCTCCTCCCCCTGTACCAGTCACTACACTGATGTCTCCTCCTCCTCCTGTACCAGTCACTACACTGATGTCTCCTCCTCCTCCTGTTCCAGTCACTACACTGATGTCTCCTCCTCCTGTACCAGTCACTACACTGATGTCTCCTCCTCCTGTACCAGTCACTACACTGATGTCTCCTCCTCCTCCTCTACCAGTCACTACACTGATGTCTCCTCCTCCTCCTCTACCAGTCACTACACTGATGTCTCCTCCTCCTCCTGTTCCAGTCACTACACTGATGTCTCCTCCTCCTCCTGTACCAGTCACTACACTGATGTCTCCTCCCCCTGTACCAGTCACTACACTGATGTCTCCTCCTCCTGTACCAGTCACTACACTGATGTCTCCTCCTCCTGTACCAGTCACTACACCGATGTCTCCTCCTCCTCCTGTACCAGTCACTACACTGATGTCTCCTCCTCCTGTACCAGTCACTACACTGATGTCTCCTCCTGTACCAGTCACTACACTGATGTCGTCTCCTCCTCCTCCTGTACCAGTCACTACACTGATGTCGTCTCCTCCTCCTCCTGTACCAGTCACTACACTGATGTCTCCTCCTCCTCCTCCTGTACCAGTCACTACACTGATGTCTCCTCCTCCTGTACCAGTCACTACACTGATGTCTCCTCCTCCTGTACCAGTCACTACACTGATGTCTCCTCCTCCTGTACCAGTCACTACACTGATGTCTCCTCCTGTACCAGTCACTACACTGATGTCTCCTCCTCCTGTACCAGTCACTACACTGATGTCTCCTCCTCCTCCTGTACCAGTCACTACACTGATGTCTCCTCCTCCTGTACCAGTCACTACACTGATGTCTCCTCCTCCTCCTGTACCAGTCACTACACTGATGTCTCCTCCCCCTGTACCAGTCACTACACTGATGTCTCCTCCTCCTCCTGTACCAGTCACTACACTGATGTCTCCTCCTCCTCCTGTACCAGTCACTACACTGATGTCTCCTCCTCCTCCTGTACCAGTCACTACACTGATGTCTCCTCCTCCTCCTGTACCAGTCACTACACTGATGTCTCCTCCTCCTGTACCAGTCACTACACTGATGTCTCCTCCTCCTGTACCAGTCACTACACTGATGTCTCCTCCTCCTCCTGTACCAGTCACTACACTGATGTCTCCTCCCCCTGTACCAGTCACTACACTGATGTCTCCTCCTCCTCCTGTACCAGTCACTATACTGATGTCTCCTCCTCCTGTACCAGTCACTACACTGATGTCTCCTCCTCCTGTACCAGTCACTACACCGATGTCTCCTCCTCCTCCTGTACCAGTCACTACACTGATGTCTCCTCCTCCTGTACCAGTCACTACACTGATGTCTCCTCCTCCTGTACCAGTCACTACACTGATGTCTCCTCCTGTACCAGTCACTACACTGATGTCTCCTCCTCCTGTACCAGTCACTACACTGATGTCTCCTCCTGTACCAGTCACTACACTGATGTCTCCTCCTCCTCCTGTACCAGTCACTACACTGATGTCTCCTCCTCCTCCTGTACCAGTCACTACACTGATGTCTCCTCCTCCTCCTGTACCAGTCACTACACTGATGTCTCCTCCTGTACCAGTCACTACACTGATGTCTCCTCCTCCTCCTCCTGTACCAGTCACTACACTGATGTCTCCTCCTCCTCCTGTACCAGTCACTACACTGATGTCTCCTCCTCCTGTACCAGTCACTACACTGATGTCTCCTCCTCCTCCTCCTGTACCAGTCACTACACTGATGTCTTCTCCTCCTCCTGTACCAGTCACTACACTGATGTCTCCTCCTCCTCCTGTACCAGTCACTACACTGATGTCTCCTCCTCCTGTACCAGTCACTACACTGATGTCTCCTCCTCCTCCTGTACCAGTCACTACACTGATGTCTCCTCCTCCTGTACCAGTCACTACACCGATGTCTCCTCCTCCTCCTGTACCAGTCACTACACTGATGTCTCCTCCTCCTCCTGTACCAGTCACTACACTGATGTCTCCTCCTCCTCCTGTACCAGTCACTACACTGATGTCTCCTCCTCCTCCTGTACCAGTCACTACACTGATGTCTCCTCCTCCTCCTGTACCAGTCACTACACTGATGTCTCCTCCTGTACCAGTCACTACACTGATGTCTCCTCCTCCTCCTCCTGTACCAGTCACTACACTGATGTCTCCTCCTCCTCCTGTACCAGTCACTACACTGATGTCTCCTCCTCCTCCTGTACCAGTCACTACACTGATGTCTCCTCCTCCTGTACCAGTCACTACACTGATGTCTCCTCCTCCTCCTGTACCAGTCACTACACTGATGTCTCCTCCTCCTGTACCAGTCACTACACTGATGTCTCCTCCTCCCCCTGTACCAGTCACTACACTGATGTCTCCTCCTCCCCCTGTACCAGTCACTACACTGATGTCTCCTCCTCCTCCTGTACCAGTCACTACACTGATGTCTCCTCCTCCTCCTGTACCAGTCACTAGACTGTTTACCATTTTCTATAAAATACCATTTACAGTGTTGAATATCAGCCAGAGATCTCCGTATATCTTCTCCCTGACCTCCATACATCTCCTCCCTGCATCACCTCCATCAAGCAAAATAGCCAGCTCTACCTTCTTTTTATGATCTAAGACTAACATCCTCCTTAATCTGCTTGTTTCTATGTACATGCATCTTCTTCCTCACCTCCATGCCCCTCACCCCTCACCTCCTTGCACCTCCTCCCTCACCTCCATGCATCTCCTCCCTCACTTCCTTGCATCTCCTTCCTTACCTCCATGCATCTCCTCCCTCACCTCTATGCACCTTCTCCCTCACCTCCATGCATCTCCTCCCTTACCTCCATGCACCTTCTCCCTCACCTCCATGCATCTCCTCTGTCACCTACATGCACCTCCTCCCTGACCTCCGTACATCTCCTCCCTCACCTCCATGCACCTCCTCCCTGACCTCCGTACATCTCCTCCCTCACCTCCATGCATCTCCTCCCTTACCTCCATGCATCTCCTCCCTCACCTCCATGCATCTCCTCCCTCACCTCCATGCATCTCCTCCCTTACCTCCATGCATCTCCCTACCTCCATGCATCTCCTCCCTTACCTCCATGCATCTCCCTACCTCCATGCATCTCCTCCCTTACCTCCATGCATCTCCTCCCTTACCACCATGCATCTCCTCCCTCACCTCCATGCATCTCCTCCCTCATCTCCATGCATCTCCTCCCTCACCTCCATGCATCTCCTCCCTTACCTCCATGCATCTCCCTACCTCCATGCATCTCCTCCCTTACCTCCATGCATCTCCTCCCTCACCTCCATGCATCTCCTCCCTCACCTCCATGCATCTCCTACCTCACCTCCATGCATCTCCTCAGTCACCTCCATGCATCTCCTCAGTCACCTCCATGCATCTCCTCCCTCACCTCCATGCATCTTCTCCCTCACCTCCATGCATCTCCTCCCTCACCTCCATGCATCTCCTCCCTCACCTCCATGCATCTCCTACCTCACCTCCATGCATCTCCTTCCTCACCTCCATGCATCTCCTCAGTCACCTCCATGCATCTCCTCCCTCACCTCCATGCATCTCCTCCCTCACCTCCATGCATCTCCTCCCTCACCTCCATGCATCTCCTCCCTCACCTCCATGCATCTCCTTCCTCACCTCCATGCATCTCCTCAGTCACCTCCATACATCTCCTCAGTCACCTCCATACATCTCCTCAGTCACCTCCATGCATCTCCTTCCTCACCTCCATGCATCTCCTCCCTCATCTCCATGCATCTCCTCCCTCACCTCCATGCATCTCCTCCCTTACCTCCATGCATCTCCCTACCTCCATGCATCTCCTCCCTTACCTCCATGCATCTCCTCCCTCACCTCCATGCATCTCCTCCCTCACCTCCATGCATCTCCTCCCTCACCTCCATGCATCTCCTCCCTCACCTCCATGCATCTCCTCCCTCACCTCCATGCATCTCCTCCCTCACCTCCATGCATCTCCTTCCTCACCTCCATGCATCTCCTTCCTCACCTCCATGCATCTCCTCCCTCACCTCCATGCATCTCCTCCCTCACCTCCATGCATCTCCTCCCTCACCTCCATGCATCTCCCTACCTCCATGCATCTCCTCCCTCACCTCCATGCATCTCCTCCCTCACCTCCATGCATCTCCTCCCTTACCTCCATGCATCTCCTCCCTTACCTCCATGCATCTCCTCCCTTACCTCCATGCATCTCCTCCCTCACCTCCATGCATCTCCTCCCTCACCTCCATGCATCTCCTCCCTCACCTCCATGCATCTCCCTACCTCCATGCATCTCCTCCCTTACCTCCATGCATCTCCTCCCTCACCTCCATGCATCTCCTCCCTCACCTCCATGCATCTCCTCCCTCACCTCCATGCATCTCCCTACCTCCATGCATCTCCTCCCTTACCTCCATGCATCTCCTCCCTCACCTCCATCAAGCACAATAGCCAGCTCTACCTTCTGTTAATGACATAAGACTAATATCCTCCTTAATCTGCTGCACGTGACCTCAGTGATCTCTTGGATGATCAGCTTCCTTTCTACACCTATAGATGACTTCTTTCCTTCCGTTATTCCTCACGGACACTTTCTTATGACCGTCCCCTTTCTCCTGTACGCAGAGGCCTCACTCTCACCTTGTAGAGAGGGGGGTGCTTTTCTTCCAGTATGGGTCTTATAGATAATCACCTTTGTGTCTTCCAGGTCACATGTTTCTGAAGCGGGAGGAGGCTGAGCAGACGGACTGTACAGAATCCGAGGAGACTGCCCTAACAGACATCACCCAGATACCAATGACCCCAGAGACTATGGCACCATCTCCCGGTGAACCCTTTTTTCCATACCCATACATGTCTGCAGCTCCTGTAGTTTTTCCACGTCTAAAAACATCTGTGATCCAGAGACAGCTGGAAGATTCCTTCACTGACAAACAACCTCTGATCACTGAAGCACAGAAGACATTAGGACAAGAGAGTCCTGATCCTCCGGACCCAAAGACGGTCTTTGTCCTTGACGCGACACCAGAAAGTAAAGATGGATCCCACGGGAATGAACAAAGTCTTTATTGCGGTTCTGGACCAGTCCTGTGTGGACCTAGCATTGATCTCCTCTATGAGGGAGATCAGACACAGGATCTCCTTGAAGGTGAGCAGGTTCCTTTTACCTGTAATCTCTGAAGGTCCCCATGCACTTCATAATGATGTCGGCCAAACCGCCACTCTGTGAGATCAGTGGAGATAGGAATGGGGGGGGGGGATGGATTTTCACGGCCCAACCCCTTTGTTCTCGGAGAGGTATCACAGTCAGAGTTGTCTGCTCTTCCCCCCACATAGAGAACACAGAGGACCATAGAGAGCGTTTAGTAAGGGTGCTTGGGCTCCTTCTCTGTGGAGGAGCCAGGGTCAGACTCTCACCACTGATCTGTATGGAACCTCCAGGAGGAGGACATCAGAGAAAGCTTCATGAATGATGAATTTATCATGCCCGCTCCCTCACTGCTGCCAGGAGTTACGATCCTGCCAGTGGGGGGCGGCATGGGTGTGTGACAGCCTTTCATGTCGGCAATTCTGCATATAAAATTATAGGGAAGTTGAAAGGGATATAATGTAGCTGTCATCTTCCTGGCTCAATCCATAGCCAGGACTGTGACTATAGAAACCATGTGCGTCGTTTCCTGGGTCCACATCAGACGGCACTCATTCTCACCATCTCTAATCAATCTGAAACTAAAAACGTAAAAGGTTTGTAACTGGGACCATGGAACATGATCTACAGGTGTCGTACAGGCGTATTAACCCAAACTCAAGATTCCACCTCCGGTTGTGGACATTTCCTCCGGTTGTTGAGATTCCACCTTCGGTTGTGGTGGAATCTCCGGTTTTTGAGATTCCACCTCCGGTTGTTAAGATTGCACCTCTGGTTGTTAAGATTCCACCTTCGGCTGTGGACATTTCCTCCGGTTGTTGAGATTCTACCTCCGGCTGTGGACATTTCCTCCGGTTGTTGAGATTCCACCTCTGGTTGTAGGCATTTCTTCCGCTTGTTGAGATAGCACCTCCGGTTGTTGAGATTCCACCTTCAGTTGTAGGCATTTCCTCCGGTTGTTGAGATTGCACCTCCGGCTGTGGACATTTCCTCCAGTTGTTGAGATTCTACCTCCAGCTGTGGACATTTCCTCCGGTGGTTGAGATTCCACCTCCGGTTGTAGGCATTTCCTCTGGTTGTTGAGATTCCACCACCGGTTGTTGAGATTCCACCTCCGGTTGTAGGCATTTCCTCCGGTTGTTGAGATTCCACCTCCGGTTGTTGAGATTCCACCTCCGGTTGTTGAGATTCCACCTCCGGCTCTTGAGATACCACCTCCCGCTCTTGAGATTCCACCTCCGGCTGTGGACATTTCCTCCGGTGGTTGAGATTCCACCTCCGGCTGTGGACATTTCCTCCGGTTGTTGAGATTCCACCTCCGGCTGTGGACATTTCCTCCGGTGGTTGAGATTCCACCTCCGGCTGTGGACATTTCCTCCGGTGGTTGAGATTCCACCTCCGGTTGTTGAGATTCCACCTCCGGTTGTAGGCATTTCCTCTGGTTGTTGAGATTCCACCACCGGTTGTTGAGATTCCACCTCCGGTTGTAGGCATTTCCTCCGGTTGTTGAGATTGCACCTCCGGTTGTTGAGATTCCACTTCCGGTTGTTGAGATTCCACTTCCGGTTGTTGAGATTCCACCTCCGGTTGTAGGCATTTCCTCTGGTTGTTGAGATTCCACCACCGGTTGTTGAGATTCCACCTCCGGTTGTAGGCATTTCCTCCGGTTGTTGAGATTGCACCTCCGGTTGTTGAGATTCCACCTCCGGTTGTTGAGATTCCACCTCCGGTTGTTGAGATTCCACCTCCGGTTGTTGAGATTCCACCTCCGGTTGTTGAGATTGCACCTCCGGTTGTTGAGATTCCACCTCCGGCTGTGGACATTTCCTCCGGTGGTTGAGATTCCACCTCCGGCTGTGGACATTTCCTCCGGTGGTTGAGATTCCACCTCCGGCTGTGGACATTTCCTCCGGTTGTTGAGATTCCACCTCCGGTTGTTGAGATTCCACCTCCGGTTGTTGAGATTCCACCTCCGGCTCTTGAGATTCCACCTCCGGCTGTTGACATTTCCTCCGGTGGTTGAGATTCCACCTCCGGCTGTGGACATTTCCTCCGGTTGTTGAGATTCCACCTCCGGCTGTGGACATTTCCTCCGGTGGTTGAGATTCCACCTCCGGCTGTGGACATTTCCTCCGGTGGTTGAGATTCCACCTCCGGCTGTGGACATTTCCTCCGGTTGTTGAGATTCCACCTCCGGTTGTTGAGATTCCACCTCCGGTTGTAGGCATTTCCTCTGGTTGTTGAGATTCCACCACCGGTTGTTGAGATTCCACCTCTGGTTGTAGGCATTTCCTCCGGTTGATGAGATTGCACCTCCGGTTGTTGAGATTGGACCTCTGGCTGTGGACATTTCCTCCAGTGGTTGAGATTCCACCTCCGGCTGTGGACATTTCCTCCGGTTCTTGAGATTACACCTCTGGTTCTTGAGATTCCACCTCTGGTTCTTGAGATTGCACCTCCGGTTCTTGAGATTGCACCTCCGGCTGTGGACATTTCCTCCGGTTGTTGAGATTCCACCTCCGGCTGTGGACATTTCCTCCGGTTGTTGAGATTCCACCTCCGGCTGTGGACATTTCCTCCGGTTGTTGAGATTCCACCTCCGGCTGTGGACATTTCCTCCGGTGGTTGAGATTCCACCTCCGGCTGTGGACATTTCCTCCGGTGGTTGAGATTCCACCTCCGGCTGTGGACATTTCCTCCGGTGGTTGAGATTCCACCTCCGGTTGTAGGCATTTCCTCCGGCTGTTGAGTTTCCACCTCTGGTTGTAGGCATTTCCTCCGGTTGTTGAGATTCCACCTCCGGTTGTTGGGATTCCACCTCTGGCTGTGGACATTTCCACCGGTTGTTGAGATTCCACCTCCGGTTGTTGAGATTCCACCTCTGGCTGTGGACATTTCCTCCGGTTGTTGAGATTCCACCTCCGGTTGTTGAGATTCCACCTCCGGTTGTAGGCATTTCCTCTGGTTGTTGAGATTCCACCACCGGCTGTTGAGATTCCACCTCCGGTTGTAGGCATTTCCTCCGGTTGTTGAGATTGCACCTCCGGTTGTTGAGATTCCACCACCGGCTGTTGAGATTCCACCTCCGGTTGTAGGCATTTCCTCCGGTTGTTGAGATTGCACCTCCGGTTGTTGAGATTGCACCTCCGGTTGTTGAGATTGCACCTCCGGTTGTTGAGATTGCACCTCCGGTTGTTGAGATTGCACCTCCGGTTGTTGAGATTGCACCTCCGGTTGTTGAGATTGCACCTCCGGTTGTTGAGATTGCACCTCCGGTTGTTGAGATTCCACCTCCGGTTGTTGAGATTCCACCTCCGGTTGTAGGCATTTCCTCTGGTTGTTGAGATTCCACCACCGGTTGTTGAGATTCCACCTCCGGTTGTAGGCATTTCCTCCGGTTGATGAGATTGCACCTCCGGTTGTTGAGATTCCACCTCCGGTTGTTGAGATTCCACCTCTGGCTGTGGACATTTCCTCCGGTTATTGAGATTCCACCTCCGGCTGTTGAGATTCCACCTCCGGCTGTGGACATTTCCTCCGGTTCTTGAGATTCCACCTCCGGCTGTGGACATTTCCTCCGGTTCTTGAGATTCCACCTCTGGTTCTTGAGATTCCACCTCTGGTTCTTGAGATTCCACCTCTGGTTCTTGAGATTCCACCTCTGGTTCTTGAGATTCCACCTCTGGTTCTTGAGATTGCACCTCTGGTTCTTGAGATTGCACCTCCGGTTCTTGAGATTGCACCTCCGGCTGTGGACATTTCCTCCGGTTGTTGAGATTCCACCTCCGGCTGTGGACATTTCCTCCGGTTGTTGAGATTCCACCTCCGGCTGTGGACATTTCCTCCGGTTGTTGAGATTCCACCTCTGGCTGTGGACATTTCCTCCGGTGGTTGAGATTCCACCTCCGGCTGTGGACATTTCCTCCGGTGGTTGAGATTCCACCTCCGGCTGTGGACATTTCCTCCGGTGGTTGAGATTCCACCTCCGGCTGTGGACATTTCCTCCGGTGGTTGAGATTCCACCTCCGGCTGTGGACATTTCCTCCGGTGGTTGAGATTCCACCTCCGGCTGTGGACATTTCCTCCGGTGGTTGAGATTCCACCTCCGGTTGTAGGCATTTCCTCCGGCTGTTGAGTTTCCACCTCTGGTTGTAGGCATTTCCTCCGGTTGTTGAGATTCCACCTCCGGTTGTTGAGATTCCACCTCCGGTTGTAGGCATTTCCTCTGGTTGTTGAGATTCCACCACCGGCTGTTGAGATTCCACCTCCGGTTGTAGGCATTTCCTCCAGTTGTTGAGATTGCACCTCCGGTTGTTGAGATTGCACCTCCGGTTGTTGAGATTCCACCTCCGGTTGTTGAGATTCCACCTCCGGCTGTGGACATTTCCTCCGGTTGTTGAGATTCCACCTCCAGCTGTGCATATAACCAGTATCATCACTGTGTATGGAGGATCCAAGACTGTGCTTACACCTATAGCAGCGAGCCACACACCATTACAGAAAAACCATGTTCACATTCCACTACTAGACATGTGACACACCATAGACCTCGCTTACACGTATGCATTTAAGACTATCCACTGAAGTGAGGACGGTGATAAAAGACCCTTCTGTGGCCACCATAACCTTTGTGCCAAGACCCTAAAGAGCCTCTGTCTTCTATAGACCACTCTGCCCTACTGCAGATATCCATTATAACCCCCCATGGCCATAAGGCTCTACCTCTAGACTCCCGATTCCTCCATCAGTTTGTTCTATCCATTAGTGACCAGAAATCTATGGTTCACTTTATCTGCTTAGGCTGGGTTCACACTACGTATATTTCAGTCAGTATTACAACTAAAACCAGGAGTGGATTAAAAACACAGAAAGGATCTGTTCACACAATGTTGAAATTGAGTGGATGGCCGCCATATAATAGTAAATAACGGCCATTATTTCAATATAACGGCCGTTCTAAAATAACAGCAAATATTTGCCATTAAATGGCGGCCATCCACTCAATTTCACCATTGTGTGAACAGATCCTTTCTGTGTTTTTAATCCACTCCTGGTTTTGGTTGCTATATGAGAACCACAATACTGACTGAAATATACGTAGTGTGAACCCAGTCTTATAACAGTTTCATACATCCAAACATTCAAGCCATTTTACCATTGTATTTTATTCTAGGGGTAAAAAAAAAGTTTCATATCATTTTCTTATATAGATTAAATAGTTTCATAATTTTTCACAATTTTTTCTTCTTTAAACTATAATAGGCCACAAATGTATGTACTTTCTGTATACTTTGTTTATCATATATTTCCATCAGTTTTCTTTTATTTTGGCTTTAGTTAAAAAAAAAAAAATTACTCAAATTTGAAAACTAATTAACCACTTTTTTTATAAATTGTGAATTGTATTTTATTTCCTGCATCAAGCAGAGTTTCAGGGGCTCATTCGTGCCAGAACAATAGGAAGAGGTGTATTCTCCTCAACCTGACACAGTACTTATCAGCTGCTGTATGTCCTGCAGGAAGTGGTGTATTCTCCTCAGCCTGACACAGTACTTATCAGCTGCTGTATGTCCTTTTATAAATCTGTTATGCCCCATTGTACACCTGAAGGGGTATTGAGCTGCCAGAACAATAGAAACCCCCCACAAATGACCCCATTTTGAAAACTAGACCCCTTAAGGAATATATTTTAAATGAATTCCATGCACAGCAGGTAAATTAACAAACACATTTTAAAAATCAATGAATGAAAGCTGAGGTGTGTGCGTGCAGGGTGGTCGGCATGTCCGTCTGGTTCCGGTCACAGCCAGCAGGTTATCACTTGCCAGTGTGAATGGCGCCCCCCTTGTACCTGCTGGGACAGTCTCTCTGGTGGGAGTCCTGCTCAGCCGTCACGGACCATCTCGCAGGCCTCGGTGTTTGCAGCATGAAGGGGCACACTACAAAGGAAATTGTCCGTGTACAGATGGGAGCCATCTCTGGAGAAAAGGCGCCATCAGCTCCCAGACTATTTATGCGCTGAGGCCTGCTGGGTCTGGGCAGCCTGGGGGGTTGAGTTGGGGGGCCCTGCCCTCATACAAGTGTAACCAGCGGGGCTCTTGCACACTTTATAAACCTTCACTCCATATCTTGGCCTCTTAGATGTCGGCCTATAAAGTTCATAAGGGGCTCATCCACTGCCAATTGTCTGGGGTGGACACACTTAGAAATGTTTCTTCTAGGAGGGATAAGAGGGGTCCAGAATCGGGGGGATTTCTTGGGGGGCCTTGTGCATTGTCATTAAAAAGTTCTCATACCGGCTGCGTGACATCACTGCTGCAAACACAGGGGTGCTATGGACAGCCCGACCAGGGGCGACCGGACAGGGACAGGGGTGACAGATAGAGATGATCGAACCTCGGAAAATCCTAGATTCGATGGAACTCGAACATACCCGAACCTTCCGCATAAGATTGCTGATGTCTTCCCGGTCCATGAGGAAGGAGGAGAGTGCCCGGGATTCAGCCTATTACCTAGGATTTTCCGAGGTTCGATCATCTCTAGTGACAGACAGGGGCAGCGGCCAGGGGTGACAGACAGGGGCAGCGGCCAGGGGGGGAGACAGACAGGGGCAGCGGCCAGGGGGGGAGACAGACAGGGGCAGCGGCCAGGGGTGACGGACAGGGGCAGCGGCCAGGGGTGACGGACAGGGGCAGCGGCCAGGGGTGACGGACAGGGGCAGCGGCCAGGGGTGACGGACAGGGGCGACGGACAGGGGCAGCGGACAGGGGCAGCGGCCAGGGGCGACGGACAGGGGCAGCGGCCAGGGGCGACGGACAGGGGCAGCGGCCAGGGGCGACGGACAGGGGCAGCGGCCAGGGGCGACGGACAGGGGCAGCGGACAGGGGCAGCGGCCAGGGGCGACGGACAGGGGCAGCGGCCAGGGGCGACGGCCAGGGGTGACGGACAGGGGCAGCGGCCAGGGGTGACGGACAGGGTATGTGTTGTGTGCTTTGTGTGACTAGTCACAGCACTAGACTTGTATCTCTCTCCTCTCCCAGATAAAAAGCAGCAGGCCCTGGGCCTTGTATAGTAAACAGACTGTGAGGACTGTGATATGTGTATTGGGTGAGGGACCAATCAGATTGCTCCCTCCCTTGTTGCTATGTGTAGCTAACGGTGCGTGTGGGTGCCATTTTTACCAGAGGGGAGGGGGGCCGGCGGCCATGTCAGGGGGACAGGTGAGGGGACCCGTCTACAGCATTTTTTTAGTCATTCAATTTCAAATATTGGCGATAAAAAATGCTTTTTGCCACAACTACCATTGGTTATAATGAGATCGCCATTATTCCATGAACGGCGACTGCATACCCGGGACCGCTCACCATGGCCCCTGATGGCTTCTCCAGCAGCTGAGAGCAGGGAGATTTTAACCCCTGTGGCGCCAGAATTTTATTTCGATGCACCGCCGTTAAAAGGCATACGCATCACATGATGACCCATCATACACAATAAGCACCTTTAACACGTATGGGCAGTCACTGACAGGTTAAGCTGTCCATACACATTAGATAAGACCTAAAGCAACGTCATCAGCAGGTTTGGCCAACTATTGAAGAAGTATCGGCGCCTGACGACTCCTCCGAAGTGTCAGCTAGGTTGATAATTTTGTTTTCTAGAGAAATAAGCTGCTGGCAGAGCTGGGTGTTACACCCCCCCCCCCCCAACACATGAACGTGTACAGAGATCAGAAGAGGGAGCTGTCCGCCTGACACACTATTAGCACTCGTCTGCTCTTTGTTCCCGCTCGCTGCTGCCGCTATTCTACGCAGGTGAGTCTGGGGAGGGCTACGGGAGGCAGCCTGGGTGATCACTAGACTGTCCGGGCAGCCCATATAGGATATCGGCGGTCTGCTGCCTCCTATTCCACGGAGCACCGGCAGCAGATCGCTGCTATACAAGTCGTTTATCTTTCAACATGTTGAAAGACAAACGGCTTCAATGATCAGCCGACATGAACAATGACGGCTGATCGTTGCCTCCTATTCCACGGGACGATTATCAGCTGAATAATGGTTTCGTGGAGAAGGGCCTTTAGACGTCTTCCCCTCCAGGTTTTATTCTTCTCCTTCAGAGCAGCACTCCTCTTGCAGGTCCACCCCTTGTTTCATCTTCAGACTCCTCTGTATTATCCAGCGGAGTGTGCCTGGAAAGGCTATAGAATAGAGTGAAGCTGTCCTCCCTCATCCCCCCCACGGTACAGGAGGCTCCAGCCACATTGGGCAGGATACGGCAATATGTATAAGCAGTCATGACCGCTGACCAGTTTTTCTCTTTCTTCCAGATGCGGAGTTGTTGACTGTCATTAAGGTGGAGGAAATAAATGAAGTAACGTCCCTCAATAATGAAAGCTGGTGGCAGAGTCATCCAGAGGAGCCCTGGGACCCTCAGGATGGAGCAGCCATCACCAATTCTCACCACCCAACCAGTTATTACATACCATGGACAGAAAACCAGGAGATTCTCTCTCCAGGGACCCTGCAGTGGACTGAGCGGACCCCGGGTCAGATTGTGGAGGAAGGTGGTGCCTGGATAACGCCTTCTGACCAACAGAGATCCACATCGGAGCACCTGGACTCTGAAACCTTCTATAAATGTGCTGTGTGCAGCCGACACTACTTACAGGGTCCAAACCACTATGAGAGTCTGCAGGTCGTGGACAGGATCTTCATGTGTCCCACATGCTACAGCCAGCCCATTGCTGACCAGCATGTGCAGGACCCTCCCCAGCAGACACCCCTTCCACCGTTCTTCAGAGATGGACGACCTGACGTAACAGACTCCACACGACAGGACAAACACAACTTTACCTGTCAGAAGTGTAACCACAGTTTCTCGCAGCTTATTGGACTCCATCGCCACCTGAAGACTCACCCTCGTAACAAGACGCCTGCAAAAGTCATGGCCCCTCCCCAGAGGAAGGTCTACAGAGGACCAATGCTGCAAGCCCTGGAGCACAGGGAGACAAAGCCTACAACGTCGTCAAGAGAGGCCTACTCCAAGCTGCACCAACACCTGCAGATCTCCACCGCCTTCCTCCAGCAGCTCATGGCGTCCACCGGCGGGTTCCAGTATGACTGACATTGGGCTGCGAACAGACTGGAAAAGAGATCATGGTGACTGTGATGTAAAACAAAAATAAAACAAGGCTTCCTGGGGCCAGACTTGGTTTGTCCATAGGGGAAATGTCAGGGCTGAGAAGCCTCTGGATCACGTTGTGGAGAATCTGTAAATAATTCTTATGTTACACGTAGGTCATGTGACTCTACGAGATTAGAGTCTTTTTTTGTTCTATAATCCCATTAACACCACATCCATTGCATTCACAAGTCCTGTTATACAGGACAGTTGGTTAGTGGTCGGAGATCATCGGTAGATTAGGGATCTATCCATGGAGCAGACTTTTCAGCCTGAGGTACAGACATTCGAGGAACACATTGTGGAGCTGGGATCACCATACGGGAAGCCGGTGGAGTCACATCTGACGGCATAAATGGCCACTGTCATTAGGGAAAACATTTGATTGGTCTGGTTCAGAGTTTCTTACCACATCTGATTAGGAGTTCAAGCCGGAAGACTCCATAACGTGGCTGCAACAGTCACATAATGTAATTCTATGGAGCGGTCTCACACATAGGGAGGGTGAGGGATAGGGACGCACAACAGCAACGACCTCCCCCTGATCGCTTAAGGTCTGAGTGTTCAGACCACCATAAAAACTTTGGATGGGTCTCTGTGACAGGAATGCTTTATCCCAGAGCAGATACATCAGTGTGTCCAGCAGCATGGCTCACATAAAGGGTGGGTGCCATGGATAGAGAACAGCGGGGTCGTACACAAGTATAATGGCTACCTCATACAATTGCCCCTGTACGAACATCAATCATACACAGTGAGAAATAAAATCTTATGCTAATACCTCCATAGTACAGGGACCCATAATAATAGGAGAGAGTCCAGAAATAAAAGTGCACTGACATGGCAGCATATTACAGACCGACACATTTCAGTCTTCTCTCATCGGTCTTCATTCATGGTCTAAACTAGGAAAAGGCAAGGATGTTTTCTATGGGGATTTGCTGCTGCTCTGGACAGTTCCTGACATGGACAGAGGTGGCAGTAGAGAGCACTGTGTCAGACTGGAGAGAATACACCACTTCCTGCAGGGCATACAGCAGCTGATAACTACTGGAAAACTGGAGATTTTGTACATGGAAGTAATTTACAGTTCTGTATAACTATCTGACACCAGTCGATTTGAGAAAAAAATTAGGATCCGTTCAGTGGTGACAAATGATCGGGACTTGTCTGCATTACCTTTACAAGGCACGACTAATCGAACAACCATTACACCGTCTATGCGGCCATGTGACTATAATGTTTACACAGGGAGATGTGCCCTTTTACACAGGCTGATCAGCACGCCATCAGGGGTTCTCCTGGTCCGTGAATAGGGTCCGTCAGCAGTGAAAACCAGCCATGTTTACATCCATTTTGCATGTGTCCGTGTTTTTCACAGACTGGTTAAATCTGTGTTTTTCATGGATGTCACATCTGCGGATCTCATCGATTTCTATAGGAGAACCCGTGCCCTTATTTCTTCATGGAACCTATTGAGGATCCGTGAAAACGCTGATCAGAATAGATCAATACCAATTTGTCAGTGCACACGGACCACTTCACAGAAAGTGACTGCAACAGAGTGTTTCTAGGGACGTTCTTTGCCAATAATCGGCCACCTGTGCATAGGATATTTTTGCAAATACATAAATTTAGCAAACTTCTCTCCCCCTTCCAATGTCGAGAGCTCGTAGTAGTGGTCTGGCTGGTGTGTATATACACTCATACTATCTACATCAGTAATGGGAAACCTTCCGCCCTCCAGCTGTTACAGAACTACAATTCCCATCATGCTTGGACAGCCAAAGGTTCCCCATCCCTGAGCCATGTATATAGCAGCCGGACCACCACTTTTAGAGCCATCACCTGTAGGAGGGAAGTAGCAGATCACCACACGGAGGAATGATTGCTTGGTGATTGTGTTTGCAAAAATATTTAAATTGATAGTTTCTACACGTATAGCTTTGTAAGTTGAGATAGGAGTTCCCCCTTAAGCAGTCTTCCTAGAAACGATCAGTCACCTGATAATCTGCTCGGCGGCTAATTTGATCTTTAGTGCGGCCGCTAAAATCATCATCGCCCACACAGAGAGGATGTGCAGCTGACAAACGATACAGCACTGGGGCTGCCCAATTAACGGTGCCTTGTAAAGCACGGGAGGAAGGCACAGACCTTGCCAATCGGTGCTCAGGAGCAGCCGGACACAACCACATAATGAGCCGTGTAAACAGGCCCTTAAAGTAGATCTATACCCCCTCACTGAAGGATTTCGAAAACCAGATCCGGGAAGAACTTTAGTTCAAATAGTAAATGGTACCAGTGGTTTGGAGGTGGGCTCAGTGAGCAGATTCACTTTAAAGTCACATCCACATATCCCGCCAACATCCTTTCTGCCCATTTTCACATTCTATCATTTATTTTACCAGATGAGGGCGCCTTATAATGATGACGTGGAGAATACACCGCATATCACAACTCACACACAATACCCTGCTCAGTATCAGGCACCTGCAGCCAAAGCCGCTGCAGGTGTAGCATCCTCTGGTAAAATAAATGGAAGAATGCGGCAATGGGCAGAGCCATTATTGGGGGGATAGAGACTCTAAACCCGCTGCATAAGGGCATGGATGATGGTTTAGTGTAACAAACTATAGTGACCAGTGCCCTTTAAGGATACAAATAAAGTTTATTTAAAAAAGAAAATGTAAAAAAAAAAAATGTTTCCGCCCTAGCTGAAGCAGTAATCATGTGATCACTATTTTAGTGTCCTGGAATAGAAAGTATATATAGCATTATTGCCTGTGTTACACTGTCATAAAAGAACGGCATCTGTGATATACAGTCAGCAGTTGGCGTCTCAGACTGAACTCTTGACTTCTGGAACTCTCCTATGGATGCCGGGAACAGTTAAATCATTATGCTACTATATTGACAGTCGTGGCCATTCAGCAGCAGTAGTAGTTAAGTTGTTTCAGAGCTCCCGGCACACTAACTTGTGTACGGCCACATAAGTGAATCAATCCACCTGCTTGTATGTAATGTGCATGCCCACCAAGCTCTCACAACCCTATGGAACAGACCATTTGGACTACAGATCTACACTAAAAGGGAACCGGTCACTAAGACGAGACCCTCCAAGCACCAAAAGTAAATAGGTGCCAATGCCATGTGATTTAGGCAGTAGCTGTAAAAGCAAATCTTACATACTGGGTCATAGTGCACGGAGCCAGGAACATGTCCGGTGTCCATCATGAACAGAACAAAAGCCTGACACCGACCTGCTCGGGCCCACCAGAACCATAAAACAAAAACCTTTAGGTAACCCTAGTTAACAAAAACTGCGGCTGGCAGGAACACGGGAGGGTAAAGGCCTATGGAGCTACAGTCACTACTGGTGAGGTAAAGGGGCAAATATCCGTCAAATGACAAAGCTGTCAGGAGACCAAGTGCCAATCCTGGCAGCACAGAAGACACCACACCTTGTGCCATACAATGATATTTTATTAAAAGACAACAGCATAAATTTAACGGCTTCAACATAAT
This sequence comes from Dendropsophus ebraccatus, assembly GCF_027789765.1. Classification (NCBI taxonomy): domain Eukaryota; kingdom Metazoa; phylum Chordata; class Amphibia; order Anura; family Hylidae; genus Dendropsophus; species Dendropsophus ebraccatus. The sequence continues at coordinate 218,432,341 of NC_091455.1, read as the reverse complement.
CATCATCAGGATATAAGAACACTGCTACGTAAGGTTTGGAGGTTGGGCATGTCCTCCTTACTCCTTGCTATTCTTCCCCCCCATCTTGGCTTTACTCAGCCCTTTCTTCTTCACGGTCGCCTTCTTCTTGCCCCCACTAATCACAGCCTGAAGTTTTCTCTTCTTGACAGTAGCAGCAGCGATCATCCTCCACTTCTTTAGGCTCTCACTATTAACCTTTTGACGCTTCTGCTTTTGTGGCACTTTCTTTAGAACCTTCTTTATTTTGCCGACATCTTTAGGTTTTTTTTCTTTCCCAGTTTCCTTCTCCTTGGACACAGTCTCCAGAGTTTTCTCAGGTTTCCCATCGCTCTGCTTCTCACCCTCTGGCTCCTGCTCAGTTTCTCCCTTTGGTTTCTTTATCTTCTTCTCGTTGCTGCTCTTAGCTTTACCCTTCTCTTTACCCGCTGCCATCTTCTTAACTTTGTTCAACTTTTTATTTTTTAGTTTCTGCATGGCAGTCACAACTTTCTTCTCATTTTTCCTCTTCTTTGGGGCACTCTCTTCATTAGTGCATCCATCTTTCATTTTTCTCTTCTTCGGGACCTTTTCTTTCCCCAGGAGGGTTTTTGCCTTGCTCCTCTTAAGACAAACTGGTACGTGATTCATAAGTGATTTCTGAAACAAGAATCTCTTTCCACAATGTCCACATCTTAAGACATCTTCCCCATGTATAAGCTTGTGACGGACAAGAATCTTCAATCGCGTGAACCGCATGTGGCATATGGGACAGGCAAAAGGCTTTTCCTCAGTGTCTATCTTTAGGAGCTGCTCACTGTCTGCAGACGTGTCCTGACCGTGTAATTTCAGGTGGGACAGAAGCCGGCCTTTAGTCGAATAGATTTTGCCACAGTCTTTACAATGATAAGGCTTCTCTTCCATATCAGCCGGTGCGGTGGAGCTCTGGTCACTGCCCAGTACTACTCTGTGCACCTTACAATGAAGAACAAAGCTAGCCTTGGTGGAGCAGACTTTATTACAGTCCTTGCATGTGAAGGGCTGTTGCCCAGTTCCATCTTTCTGCACAAGGTTAGGTGAGGACCTGTGCACTTTTCTATGTAGCACAAAGGAGGCCTTAGTTGAGCAGACGAACCCACATTTTTTACAAAGAAAAGACTTTTGCTCCTTCAGTTTAAGGATCTTCTCATTGCTGGACAAAACCTTGTGCACTTTACAGTGAAGTACAAAACTGGCCTTGGTAGAACAGACTTTTTTACAGAGCTTGCAAATGTAAGGGGGATCCCCAATAGTTGCTTTGAGGTCACTTATTAATGGAGACTTGTGCACTTTACGGTGAAGAACAAGACTGGCTTTAGTGGAGCAAACTTTACCACAGTCCTTACACATGAATGCTGGACTACCAACATCTGATCTCTGTGACAGACGGTGCACTTTACGATGAAGAACAAAACTGGCCTTGGTGGAAAAAACTTTGTTACAGTCCTTGCAACTTAAAGGATGTCCCTCTTGTTCAGTCTTGATACCAAGATCCTCCTCTGAGGCTAATGGTATGTCACTTGTGATCCCTTCTGGGTTTTCCTCATGACTGCTGCTCTGGGAAAATATGGCCGAAGCCCTGTGAACTTTGCGATGAAGTACAAAGCTAGCCTTAGTGGAGCAGACCTTATCACAGTCCTTGCACTGGAATGGCGGACCGTCCAACTCTTCTTTACAGCTGGCATTTGGCTCAACACCAGACGAAGCCTCAGGAATTTTGTGGATCTTACGATGCACGTAAAGTCTTGACTTACTGGGGAAGACTTTGTCACAGTCCTTACAGGAGAATGGGCATTCCCCGGTGTGAAGGCGTTCATGTATGACTAGCCTTTCCTTCTGCTTAAAGCTTTTATTGCATACTGAACACTGATACGGTTTTAGCATCATGAGCTGGAGGTTTCTGTGTGTGTAACGATGGATAATCAGGCTGCCCCTCTGTCGAAACCTGCATGGGCAATCAGGGCAGGCATAGGGTCGTGACCCTGTGTGCACACGTCTATGTACACCAAGGTGGTTCCTTCTGGTAAAGGTTTTATTGCACTCTGGGCAGCGAAAAGGAGGTCCTTCAGCATGCACATTAACGTGAATACTTAAATACTGCTCTGTAGAGAAGCTTTGGGGGCACTGTGCACAAGTGAATGGTTGGCCCTCAATGTGACCTTGCTGGTGACTCAGCAGAAGGTCAATGTTTGGGAAAACTTCATTACATTCTAAACACTGGTTTTCTTCCTCCTCTTTAACAGATACTGCAGTACTCAATGGGTCATCAGTATATGGGGGCAGTATATGCTGTTCCTCCACTTTTATGATGTTCTTTTCTTTGTACACGCACTTCTTGCCGACTTTCGATACTCCACTCAATATTTTCTTGTGGGAGACTTGTAACCCTGAAGACCCCGGGTCACATTTGGAAGAAGTATCAGAATCAGCTGGTTCTGGGCCATCACTGGTCCTCACTTGGTTAGGACTCTTTATAGACACTTTCTTTTTTCTGGGCTTTTGGGTCAGGCCCTTCACAGCCAAAATCATATTCATCCAGTTGAGTTCTTTTTTAAGTTTGGCAGTGGATTGGACTTTCTTAGTTCTCACCACCTTTGACTTCTTCATTTTTAGTCGCAGAGAAGCCATGTTCTTCTCCCTGGAGACCTTATCACTGGGGAGCACGCCCTCAATGGCACTGTCAGGAAGTCCTTTTTCTTTGGTGAGGAGTCTACAGACACGACACTTCTTGGACCAGCGACCTGCTCGCTTCTTTTTCTGCAGACGACAACCACAAGACTCGCACTGTGTGGCCGAATGACTCAGCAGGTGAAGATGAAGTGACCTATTGCATTTAAATACCTTGCCACATTCTGGACATAAACGTGGCTTTTCACCATCTGGGGCCACCGACTGGTCACTAATATCCAATTCAGTAAAAGGCTCATTGTCCTCTTCTTTACAGAATTCATCAGGACTCTCGTTCTCATGGCTCAGTGAAGAGTCACCTAGCAGTAAGTTTTGCCTTTCAGTCTCGATTGGAGACTGCCTTTTGCCCTTCTTTAGTTGTTTGCCCTCTATAGTTTGGCAATGAACATGACTGCCCGTTGCCAGTCGATCTCGGACTGGCTTTTGGCAACTCTTACATATCTTGGATTGTCTTCCTCCACTCTTCAGGACATCACAGGTACAGTACAGGGCACGTATTGCAGGGTTCATTTTTTTACGCTCTCTCATGAATATAGAGTGGAATGGCTCAGTCCCTTTTCTAACACTTCCTGGCTTGGGAACATCTATCTTGGTAGAAGTCAGACTGGGTTCATTTTCTTCATCATCACCACTGCTCAGGCTTTCTAAATCTGAATCATCAGCAGAGACAGATCCACTGTCAGACTCCAGACTGTCCTTGTGATCAGCACCAGACAGGGCCTTCTCCTCTTTCCTCTGACGCTTGAGCTTCTGTAAACACTTGTGGCACCTCTTAGGAATGCGTTTGGTTTTATACTTAAGTGTCAATGGGCACCCACATGTTAGACACTGCGGTGATGAATGACATTTCATGTGGCTAGCTAACAATGCTGGGAATTTGAAGGCCTTCTCACACTTTGGACATTTATACATTTTTCGGTGCAAGGTGCCCGATTCTTGTTTGATTGAATTTATATCGTGGCCTGGTTTTGCAGCTTTATAAAAGGAGTCATCCTGCACAGGGTCAGTCTCTTGCTTGATACAGAAACTTGAGAAGTCTGATGACGTACCTTCCCCTGAAAGGCGCTCCTCACGCTTTGCTTTCAGCCGGCACTTATAGCAGACGGGAAACCAAACCAGCTCTTTTCTACCTCTTCTAACCCGTCGCCCACACTTCAAACATAGGCCCCCAAAACCTACTTGCTTATCATCTTGGCCCTCTGTGTACTCGCTTTCCTGGACTTCAGGGGAGAGCATGTCTGCTAACTCATGGGATGTACCCTCATCACCCACAGAAACAGAAGAGATGTCGTCACCTTTAGTTGCTTCTTTCAGACTTGGAGCATCAAGTAAAATAGTGCCAGAACCAACAAAATCATCTGCCAGGTCATTTTCGGTAAGGTTGGCATTAGACATCTGAATGTACTGCTTCTGTGGGTCATCATGGGAAAGGTTCTTCTCGATGTCACTTTCTGTTAGGTCTTTCATCTCATCACTGCTTAGTAAACATTTCTCAGATAAATCCTCAAGGTCAGGAGACAGTTCTAAAGTTGGTTCCAGAAGACACAGCGATGCCCCCAAATCTTCACCTTCCAGTTTTTGGAGCAAAATGTCATCTTTGAGGTCTGAGCTTTCTATATGTCTGGTACTTGTTATCTTCTTATCGCTCAGACTTGCTGCAGTGTCTTGCTCTGTAGGTTCAGTTTCTTGAATTAAAATACGTTCTTGAGCCTTGACACAAGCGGATGTGATGCTCACCAAGGTTGGCACACTGAAGGAAACACTTTCTGCACAAGTTCCTAAAGATAAATCTTCATCACACAGCGGCAGTATGTCATCTGCAGCACTCACTGCCTGGGGCTCAAGAAGACTGAATGGGATTTCTTCACCTGACTCTTCCACTGACATCTCGGTATCAACACATCTGATATCCTGCACAGGTGCCTGGATATCCTCAGATGAGGCGTTATCAATTGTGTTTTCTGTACTAGTAAGTGAATCAGTCTCTGCAGGGGTCACTCCTGAAGCTTCACTGTCTGTCTCTTCTTTCTTGGTGGACTGTCTCACAGCAAAGGAGATGTCAGACTCTGTCTTGTTTTCTGTTAAGTTCACATCTTGCTCTACATGACTGCCCTCTGGAGGCTGGATGTGGTGAAGCAGAGAACCTGGGTCATTGTCTGGACTGGGCTCTAAGGTGCTGTCATTCGTCTGAGGAGGATCAGGAGCGAGTAAATCCTTCTCATACTCTCCTTGACCATCTCCCTCCTTTGTTTCTAGACCCTGCTCTGGTGGAACATCTTGAAGTATAGGCATTGTCCCACTGGCAATCGGTGATAACCTATCAGACATATCAGGCTGGCTAACTTGTTTCTCTAATGAAGTAAGAACTTTCTCATCAATGTCCCTTTCCACAGGAGATTCCTCACGACTTAATGGGCCAAGAGTTCTCGGATTAGGAGTGTCCACAGATATCACAGCACTTGCCGTACTTAAAGACTTTGATTCTGAAGATACATCAACAGAAGGAAAATGGCCTGATGCCTCATCATAGACTCCTTGGCTCAGCTTGGAAATTTCTGCATCACTTACGCCAGGCTCCAGTCCATGCTTGGATGCAGTGTCATTCCCATCTTTTGGATTGACTTTCGCATCATCAATAGGAATGTTGAAGACTCCGGTAGCTGCGGCAAGGTCTGCCTGGAGGACAGGGTCATGGTCCAAGCTGCTACCATCTGTAGACGAGAAAATGTTGGCACTCTCTTTCTGGCGCTCATCAGATTCTGACACACGCTCTGTGACTGGTGTTTGTAGCATCACACTGTCACCTTCCAACATGGTTACATTTTGCGTCTCATCTGGAGGACTGAGTGACACTTCTCCAGAGTCCTCCAGACCAGTCTTGTGCTCTATAATAAAGTCCAGGTCACTCTTAGGCTCCTGAGCGTCCTTTGCACCTGTTATAACTAACTGATCTTTGTCTTTACTCAGGTCCAGTGAATCAGTAACAGAGGGATCTTTTAGGACTGTTTGGATATCGTAACCATTGCCATCTTTTTCCTGGTAGTTGATGCGTACAGATGGTTCTGGAGACTTGTCCTCTTTTTGGAGAAGACTACGCTGTAACAACTCAGAATAGTCCACAGGTACAGAGATAGGATCATCCTGAGCCCCAACCTGTAGTGTAGGAACCCCAGTGCGGGCAGTTACTTCAGACAGTTCATTGTTACACACAATCCCATCTCCTACGATGGGAGCTTCTGGAATCATCTGGACACTACAAGTCATTGTGGTGCCTTCATCATTTCTTGGTGCTTTGGCATCTGGCTGACTTACTATGCCCTCATTGCCAGTTACACAAGGTGTATCCAACTCACGAGGGGTGTGAGCAGGGCTAATGTCCTCATCACAGAGATCAGGCATAGTCTTAGGTGAGGCACTGGCACTGGAGACAGATTCCATAGGACATAACGGAAGATCATCTTCCATTGCATCCTCGTTTATAGTGTCATCAGTCTCAGATATTTCTGCTTGAGGGGGAGAAAGTGCCCCCATCTGGTCAGGCTTGTCAGGATAGACAGTACTGGAGGGGGGTGCAGCAGGGATCTCGGAGGTTCTGGAGTCACTAGAGGGGCTCACGCTCCCATCTTCCTCGTCAGCTTCCCCAATGGTGTAAGAGTTGAAAACTTCAGCCAGGATTTCTAGGGTGTTCCCATAGGGGTCAATCAGACGTACAGTGCTGTCAGATAGCTTCGATATTCTTAACTCAAACTGCGTCTTTCTGTCCACACTGTCTGTCCTCTGGCAGGGAGGCGAATACGTCCCTTGGGTGCGTCTTGTCACACACTCAGTGGGGGTGACCTCTTGGCTGACTTTCCATTCCCTTTTGAATTCTACTTTGGAGTTAAGGTGATAGACAGACTTGCTGGGGGCGGCTGTCACATGAATAACATCAGTTTCTGGCAGCGGCTTACTGCTCCTGGTGGAGATGACACGACCTGTAGATGGCTTAGTGAGGGGCGTGCGGGGGATCCCATCCTCATGGCTCCTCTCATGCATCTGTAAGAAGAACTGGTGGTGAAATCCTCGTCCGCAGTGGGAACACGTGAATTGCTTCTTGGTCACATGACTCTGACGATGGGAGTTGAGCTCCAGCTTATTGTTGAAGGTTTCGCTGCACTCAATGCAGATGTACTGGCCGGTGTCTGGGGGGGCGTTCTGGGGCTCACGGTTCGGCACTGGCTCGGTGACATATCTCTTGGAGGAGCGAGTGCTTCTCTCCGTATTCTGCATTCTGCCGGTCACAGGAAGAATCTGGAAAGAGAACAGAAGACATTATAGTCCTGGGTGATACATGGGGGAGGGGGCACACTATGGTAAGGCAGGGTCCTCCTGGGTGATACATGGGGGAGGGGGCACACTATGGTATGGCAGGGTCCTCCTGGGTGATACATGGGGGAGGGGGCACACTATGGTAAGGCAGGGTCCTCCTGGGTGATACATGGGGGAGGGGGCACACTATGGTAAGGCAGGGTCCTCCTGGGTGATACATGGGGGAGGGGGCACACTATGGTAAGGCAGGGTCCTCCTGGGTGATACATGGGGGAGGGGGCACACTATGGTAAGGCAGGGTTCTCCTGTGTGATACATGGGGGAGGGGGCACACTATGGTATGGCAGGGTCCTCCTGGGTGATACATGGGGGAGGGGGCACACTATGGTATGGCAGGGTCCTCCTGGGTGATACATGGGGGAGGGGGCACACTATGGTAAGGCAGGGTCCTCCTGGGTGATACATGGGGGAGGGGGCACACTATGGTAAGGCAGGGTCCTCCTGGGTGACATATAGCATGATCATTACATTGCAGCTTTACCTCCACGTTACGGACACACCATCATGCACAGGAACGGGGGAGGGGGTTGGAGAATAAGGAACCCCCTGGAGGAGACGTTAGAGATGATAACACTGATCACCGATCAGGCCACCGACCACTTACCCCTGTGCCGCCTTATCAGCCAGTCACACACCGGTCTTCTAAGAATTCTCCACAAGCTTACTGTGAAATTTAAAACATGAGGTCAGTGGGGGGCGTAAGGGGCAAACACATAGGAAGGGGGCAATCGTGAGGGGCACATGCAGAGGGAATGGGAGCAAATGGAAAATGCCCAGGGGGTTCAATCATGAGGAGCAGGTAAAATAGAGGAAAGGGAGCAAGGTGCAATGGTGGGCGCTCAATCTATAACCCACAGAGTGAGGACCGCATGAATCCCTGGGGTACCGGCCCTCACACAGGGACACTGAGGATCCTATCTAACCCTGGGGTACCGGCCCTCGCACAGGGACACTGAGGATCCTATCTAACCCTGGGGTACCGGCCCTCGCACGGGGACACTGAGGATCCTATCTAACCCTGGGGTACCGGCCCTCGCACGGGGACACTGAGGATCCTATCTAACCCTGAGGTACCGGCCCTCGCACGGGGACACTGAGGATCCTATCTAACCCTGAGGTACCGGCCCTCGCACAGGGACACTGAGGATCCTATCTAACCCTGGGGTACCGGCCCTCGCACAGGGACACTGAGGATCCTATCTAACCCTGGGGTACCGGCCCTCGCACAGGGACACTGAGGATCCTATCTAACCCTGGGGTACCGGCCCTCGCACAGGGACACTGAGGATCCTATCTAACCCTGGGGTACCGGCCCTCGCACAGGGACACTGAGGATCCTATCTAACCCTGGGGTACCGGCCCTCGCACAGGGACACTGAGGATCCTATCTAACCCTGGGGTACCGGCCCTCGCACAGGGACACTGAGGATCCTATCTAACCCTGGGGTACCGGCCCTCGCACAGGGACACTGAGGATCCTATCTAACCCTGGGGTACCGGCCCTCGCACAGGGACACTGAGGATCCTATCTAACCCTGGGGTACCGACCCTCACACAGGGACACTGAGGATCCTATCTAACCCTGGGGTACCGGCCCTCGCACAGGGACACTGAGGATCCTATCTAACCCTGGGGTACCGGCCCTCGCACGGGGACACTGAGGATCCTATCTAACCCTGAGGTACCGGCCCTCGCACAGGGACACTGAGGATCCTATCTAACCCTGGGGTACCGGCCCTCGCACAGGGACACTGAGGATCCTATCTAACCCTGGGGTACCGGCCCTCGCACAGGGACACTGAGGATCCTATCTAACCCTGGGGTACCGGCCCTCGCACGGGGACACTGAGGATCCTATCTAACCCTGAGGTACCGGCCCTCGCACAGGGACACTGAGGATCCTATCTAACCCTGGGGTACCGGCCCTCGCACAGGGACACTGAGGATCCTATCTAACCCTGGGGTACCGGCCCTCGCACAGGGACACTGAGGATCCTATCTAACCCTGGGGTACCGGCCCTCGCACAGGGACACTGAGGATCCTATCTAACCCTGGGGTACCGGCCCTCGCACAGGGACACTGAGGATCCTATCTAACCCTGGGGTACCGGCCCTCGCACAGGGACACTGAGGATCCTATCTAACCCTGGGGTACCGGCTCTCGCACAGGGACACTGAGGATCCTATCTAACCCTGGGGTACCGGCCCTCGCACAGGGACACTGAGGATCCTATCTAACCCTGGGGTACCGGCCCTCACACAGGGACACTGAGGATCCTATCTAACCCTGGGGTACCGACCCTCACACGGGGACACTGAGGACCCTATCTAACCCTGAGGTACAGCCCTCGCACCGGCACTAAGGACCCTATCTAACCCTGAGGTACGGCCCTCATACAGACAACCCCATAAAACTGTAGGGTGTCAGAGCCACACCTAACCCTGGGGCGCCACCTCCCATATACACTTTATATACACTCCCGCCCCCATATATGTATATACACACTCTATACGCCGCCTACCCCCCATATACACTGCCTACACACTCTATATACACTTCCTACCCCCCATTTACACTCTATATACACTGCCTACCCCCATATACACACTCTATATACACTGCCTACCCCCATATACACACTCTATATACACTGCCTACTCCCATATACACTCTATATACACTGCCTGCCCCCCCATATACACACTATATATACACTGCCTACTCCCATATACACACTCTATATACACTGCCTACTCCCATATACACTCTATATACACTGCCTACCCCCATATATACACTCTATATACACTGCCATCCCCCAGATACACACACTATATACACTGCCTACCCACCATATACACACTCTATATACACTGCCTACCCCCCATATACACACACTATATACACTGCCTGCCCCCCCATATACACACTCTATAAACACTGCCCACCCCCATATATACACTCTATATACACTGCCACCCCCATATACACACACTATATACACTGCCTACCCCCAATATACACACACACACTATATACACTGCCACCCCCCATATACACACTCTATATACACTGCCTACTCCCCAATATACACACACACTACATACACTGCCACCCCCCATATATACACACTCTATATACACTGCCTACCCCCTATAAACACTCTATATACACTGCCTACCCCCATATACACACTCTATATACACTGCCTACCCCCATATACACACTCTATATACACTGCCTACCCCCCATATACACACTATATACACTGCCTACCCCCCATATACACACTATATACACTGCCTACCCCCCATATACACACTATATACACTGCCTACCCCCATATACACACTCTATATACACTGCCTACCCCCCATATACACTACCTACCCCCCCATATACACACTGCCTACCGCCATATACACACTCTATATACACTGCCTACCCCCACCCATATACACTCTATATACACTGCCTACAACCCATATACACTACCTACCCCCCTATACACACACTCTATATACACTGCCTACCCCCATATACACACTCTATATACACTGCCTACAACCCATATACACTACCTACCCCCCATATACACACTCTATATACACTGCCTACCCCCCATATACACACTCTATATACACTGCCTACCCCCCATATACACACTCTATATACACTGCCTACCCCCCATATACACACTCTATATACACTGCCTACCCCCCATATACACACTCTATATACACTGCCTACCCCCACCCATATACACTCTATATACACTGCCTACAACCCATATACACTGCCTACCCCCCTATACACACTGCCTACCCCCATATACACACTCTATATACACTGCCTACCCCCATATACACACTCTATATACACTGCCTACCCCCCATATACACACTCTATATACACTGCCTACCCCCCATATACACACTCTATACACACTGCCTACCCCCATACACACACTCTATATACACACACTCTATATACACACACTCTATATACACACACTCTATATACACACACTCTATATACACACACTCTATATACACACACTCTATATACACACACTCTATATACACACACTCTATATACACACACTCTATATACACACACTCTATATACACACACTCTATATACACACACTCTATATACACACACTCTATATACACACACTCTATATACACACACTCTATATACACACACTCTATATACACACACTCTATATACACACACTCTATATACACACACTCTATATACACACTCTATATACACACTCTATATACACACTCTATATACACACTCTATATACACACTCTATATACACTGCCTGCCCCCCCATATACACACTATGTACACTGCCTCCCCCCATATACACACTATATACACTGCCTACAGCCCATATACACTCTATATACACTGCCTACCCCCATATACACACTATATACACTGCCTACCCCCATATACACACTATATACACTGCCTACCCCCATATACACACTATATACACTGCCTACAGCCCATATACACACTATATACACTGCCTACCCCCATATACACACTATATACACTGCCTACCCCCATATACACACTATATACACTGCCTACCCCCATATACACTACCTACCCCCCCATATACACACTATATACACTGCCTACCGCCATATACACTTTATATACACTGCCTAACCCCCATATACACACTATATACACTGCCTAACCCCCATATACACACTCTATATACACACACTATATACACTGCCTACCCCCCATATACACACTCTATATACACTGCCTGCCCCCCCTTCCCTGTCGTCCCACAGTGGCACAATAACGGGGTTTATTGCCCCTGTGTACTGGGCAGGACAAAAAGGAATATGTAATAGTACTAGCCAATTAAAGAAAAGGCTCCTCCCCTCCTGGAGTATAAAGACACTCTCTCACCCAGTGACCATGAGTTTTTATTTTGTCCTGGTGTAGGGCAGGTCTGGATCTCCCCTCCTTCCCACCCTTTTATTACCTTTCTTTTCTCTTGTTTCAGATCCTGGCGCTACTGAAGCCGATTCCTAGGTGGAACTTCACCGACCGGTGTGTATTCAGACTCCGGCGGCGGTGGAATGCAGTTTGCGTTCCACTTCGTCCGGCTGCCGGAAGTGACGTGGTTCGCGTCATTCCTTGTCCGGCGCATGCGCAGTTGCGTTCCTCTTCGTCCGGCTGTCGGAAGTGACGTAATTCGCGTCATTCCTTGTCCGGCGCATGCGCAGTTCGCCGGCGAGGACGCGATCCACGCCAGGTTGCTGCTCTTCTTCTACAGGTATCCGGAGTTTTGATTTTTCACTACGGCTTATTAAAGGGCGCCAGATGGTCAGTTGCTGTCTGTCCTTGTGGCTGACAGTGTGGTAGTAAGGCTGCAGGCTTCTACTATTGTTTTCCTACAGAGTAGCTGGCGATTTCAGGTGGGTGCCTCACCTCTGAGCTGCCGCCGTTAGTAGGATCTAGCGTTATAGGTCCTCCTTTTTTCTAGTATGTCCTCCCGGGAGTCTTCAGGAAGAAAATCCACATCTAAAAGACATCACCTTCAATGCAGAGCATGCGGTATGTACCTACTACTGCACTTATAGTTGGAATTATATGAGCCTGAATGTTGTTTCTCTCTTTAGAAACTCCACTGCCAGATGACCGTGATTACACTACCTGCCTCTCCTGCCGTCCAAAGATTCAGGACAAGAATGAGCCCAACATTCAAGATGTAGTGATCTGGGTCAAGGATCTGATGCAGTAAGCATCTGGAATGAGGTTTGGAATTTCATATTATTCTATTAGAGACTTCTACTGGTGTCTCTTAGGTCTACTATGAAGGATATGCGTACTTCCTTGAAGGAAGAGATGGCGGCTATGATCCCTAAGAAAAGGCCCAGAAGAACCCATAATTCCTCTCCTTCTGTATCTATAGAGGAGTATACTGTACTTGATGAAGCGTGCTCTTCACCTTCTCATAAAGAAGAGGAAGAAAAGGAGGACAAATTTGTGTTCAATCCTGAAAGGATTGCTAGACTGCTGAAAGCGATTCAAGTAGAGAATCCTGAGGATTATGGTGATTCTCCTGAGTCTTCTAAAGGCTCTAAGGGCTTTAATATTGATAAGTTTTTGTTGGATTTAATTAAGAATGAGTGGGAGAAGCTGGATAAGGCTCCTCCCATAAGTAAACGATTTTGGTCTCTCTTTCCCTTGAACGAGGAACAGTCCAAGTCCTGGATTTCTCCTCCGAAGGTGGACAGAGCTATATCAAAATTGTCTAGGAACATATTGGTTCCTTCTGAGGATGGGTCTAGCCTCAAAGACCCCATGGACCGTAGGATTGAAGCCACACTTAAAAGATCATATACTACGGCGGGTCAAACCGCTATTGGTGTGGCTAATCACGAGGTAACTAAAACTTTAAAGAAATGGGTATCTAAAGTTCAAGATGATATAGACTCCGGTATCAGTAGAGACACTATTCTGGCTTCTTTTAAAAACATAACACTAGCAGTGGATTACTTATTTGATTCAGCCTCCCATCTTACCAGGTTGGGGTCCAGGGCTATGGCTTTGTCTTCCGCTTCCCGCAGAGCCCTATGGTTGCGTCCCTGGTCTGGGGATAACCCTTCTAAGTACAACGTCTGTAACTTAGAATAGACGCCTGGTAAGCTATTTGGCGCAGAGCTAGATACACTCATGGAGGAGTTGTCTGATAAAAAAGGTAAATCCTTACCAAGCTCACGTAACTCCTTTCGGAGGAGACAGCCTCGATCTCCCCAGAGAAGCAGACAGTACCGCTACAGAGGCAGAGGTTATGGAAATTACAGGAGAGGGGGCCAGTCTAAGGGTGCCAAGTCCCCTATCAGAAAGAAGGAATTCTGACGCCATCCTAGAGGTAGGGGGTCGTTTAGAGCATTTTCTCCAGGCTTGGGAAAGTTTTTTGTTGGACCCATGGGTCTTAAACATAATAAAGAGAGGTGGCTCAGGGAAGAAACAGAGTGCTGCACCTCACACCTATGGCTGATACTAGTGCCGCTTGGCTAAATAAAAAACACATCAGAATTTTGTGTATGAATTGATCAAGCCATACTGCCCCATGTACCTCGTGCCGGTATCTGATACACATGGGTCCCTACACTAAGTCCACACTGTGCCAGTCAGTGACCACCACCCCCGCAGACACGCACAGCCAGGGAAAGCCATTCTGTTTGCTGCAGCTATGGTGAGCGCAATACCTTATCCAGACTTCTGCTGCTTGGGGGCGACCTTCTCCGCCGGCGGTGCTGGCCGGGTTCTGGTGTGGTGTTTTTGGGTCTGGTCCTGTGGCATGGGGGTCGCAGGGCCGTCCCATGGCCCCCGTTCCCTGGCTGTGCGCGCCTGCGGGGTTGGTGGCCACTGACTGGCACGGTGTGGACTTAGTGTAGGGACCCATGTGTATCAGATACCGGCACGAGGTACATGGGGCAGTATGGCTTGATCAATTCATACACAAAATTCTGATGTGTTTTTTATTTAGCCTAGGGGCACTAGTATCAGCCATAGGTGTGAGGTGCAGCACTCTGTTTCTTCCCTGAGCCACATTTTGTTTCTCTCTTTTCTCCGTGTATTGCACTCCTCCTGGTGAGACCCACATGACCGCAATTAGCAGGAGACACCTGAGTGCACATGGTTTTAATCCCTCCTGTTTTTTTCCCATTCTGTTTGCTGCAGCTATGGTGAGCGCAATACCTTATCCAGACTTCTGCTGCTTGTGGGCGACCTTCTCCGCCGGCGGTGCTGGCCGGGTTCTGGTGTGGTGTTTTTGGGTCTGGTCCTGTGGCATGGGGGTCACAGGGCCGTCCAATGGCCCCCGTTCCCTGGCTGTGCACGCCTGCGGGGTTGGTGGCCACTGACTGGCACGGTGTGGACTTAGTGTAGGGACCCATGTGTATCAGATACCGGCACGAGGTACATGGGGCAGTATGGCTTGATCAATTCATACACAAAATTCTGATGTGTTTTTTATTTAGCCTAGCGGCACTAGTATCAGCCATAGGTGTGATGTGCAGCACTCTGTTTCTTCCCTGAGCCACATAATAAAGAGAGGCTATGTTATACCTCTTCATCCCCTGCCTCCAGAGTGTTTTCTTTCTTTCTCCCACAAAGCAGGTCATCTTGGAAGAATCCATCCTCGACTTGATCAGGATCAAGGCCTTGGAAACCGTTCCCCTCAGCGAGAGAGGTACCGGAGTTTATTCACCGGTGTTTCTGGTACCAAAGCCATCGGGGAAATGGAGACTCATCATAGACCTGAGATATCTAAACAAATTTATTACAAAAAACAGATTCAGGATGGAAACTATAGGATCAGTAAAGTCACTCCCGAACAGAGGCGACTATATGGCATCACTGGATCTCAAGGACGCTTACCTCCATATTCCGATCTTCAAGAATCACAGAAGATTCCTGAGAGTGGCAGTTTACATCAAAGGTCAGTTACACCACCTCCAGTTCAGGGTTCTACCCTTCGGGATTACCTCTGCCCCCTTTGTTTTCAAGAAGGTAGTAGCTGCTGTCGTTGCAACACTCAGGCTACAGGGAATAAGCGTTATCCCTTACCTAGACGATTGGCTTCTCCTGGCAGGCACAAGCAAGCAGCTAAGCCAAAATGTGTCAAAGACATTGACTCCCCTTTCTTCCTTGGGATGGATTGTCAACTGGGAGAAATCAGATCTAACCCCCTCTTTGACAAAGAAGTTTTTAGGGTTTTTGATAAATTCAGAAACCATGAAATCTCTCTATCTCCAGAGAGAAAGAACAGAATTCAAGAGGGGTGCAGTTTTCTGAGAGCTCCACGGCTGGTATCTCTCAGGACTCTAATGCGATTTTTAGGTCTTCTTTCCTCCGCAGCAGAGGCAGTTCCTTGGGCCCTATGGCACATGAGAGCTCTTCAGACGGAGGTTCTTCAAGCCTGGAACCGGAGATCTTCAGATCTAGAAAGAAAGATCAGACTGTCTTTAAGGACAAGAGCGTCTCTTCAATGGTGGTCCCAGTAAAGGACGGTTCCCGCATAGAAGAACCCGTCTGGGAAATTCTAACAACAGACGCCTCAGGCTCAGGTTGGGGAGCACATCTCAGAGATCTAACTGTTCAGGGGATGTGGTCATCCTTAGAAAGAACCCGCTCTTCCAACGAAAGAGAATTGAGGGCGATTTTCAAAGCTTTGCTACATTTCTCACCTCAACTTCAGGGGTTAGCGGTGAAGATAAAGACGGACAACATGGCGTCAGTCTTTTACATAAACAAGCAGGGAGGCACTCGATCAGGACCACTTCTTGTAGAAGTGGGAAGGATCTTAGAGTGGGCGGAAAAGAATATACCTTGCATTATGGCCATACATATCAGAGGAAACACACAATGTATTAGCAGATCGCCTAAGCAGACAAATGACGATCCCAGGGGAATGGTCGTTGAACAGGTCCATCTTCAATCAAATCATCAGACGATGGGGACAACCAGAAATAGATCTAATGGCGACTCAGAAGAATACAAAGGTTCCAAGATTTTGCTTCCTGTATCAAGCGGATTGCCCGGAGGCCACGGATGCGATGTCAATTCGGTGGAATTTCAACCTAGCTTACATCTTTCCGCCCACTGCCATGATCCCCAGAGTCCTGAAGAAGATCAGGCAGGACCAGGCTTCAGTGATTGCGGTCAAGACGTCTTTGGCCAAAGAGGTCTTGGTTTGCCCAGCTCATATCAATGAGCAAGGGAGATTATTGGGAATTGCCGATAATACACAACTTGGTGTCTCAGGGCACCCACTTGTGTCAGGACCTACGCTCCCTCCACCTAACAGCCTGGAGATTGAACGGTCCATATTGAGAGGTAAAGGTTTTTCCAATAGAGTGTTGGATACAATGTCTCATACGGGAAGTGATGCCACCAACAGAGCTTACTCTAGAGTCGGTAGAGTATTCCAGTCTTGGTGCTCTTCTAGGCAGAAAGACCATGTTAATCCCTCTACTCCGGACATACTGGAATTTTTGCAGGACGGATTTGATAGGGGCCTTGCACCTAATACCCTCAAGGTTCAGTTGGCAGCCATGTCAGTATTGCTACAGAAAAGACTTCTTCAGATTCCAGAAGTAAAGAATTTCATCAAGGCTGTTTCACGTCTACCTCCTAGAATATATAGACCAGTATGTCCGTGGGATTTGTCATTGGTTCTGAAGGTCCTGGCGCTCCAGCCCTTCGAACCTATAGAGGAGATTCCTCTTAAATTTCTAACTTTGAAGACAGTACTACTTTTAGCCATAACATCAGCTAAAAGAATAGGAGAACTCCAGGCTCTGTCTTCTGCTGAGCCTTATACTACGTTTTTAGCAGATAGAGTTCTTTTACGTTACTTACCCTCGTTCGCTCCTAAGGTGCCTTCTTTTTCCAACCTTAAGCAAGTAATTTCTATTCCTATTCCTATTCTTTCCCAAGAGGCCATCGCTGAGGATCAGACTCTGGAAAAGCTGGACATTGTAAGATGCTTGAGAATGTACCTACAACGCACAAGCGAATTCAGAAGGTCTGAAAATTTGTTTATTTCTCTAATGGGAAAGAATAAAGGTCAGAAGGCTTCCAAGCCTACAATATCTAGATGGATAACGGAATGTATCAACAGATGTTACTTACTCAGTAAGCTGGAGCCTCCAGAGTTCACAAAGGCACACTCCACTCGATCGGTGGCTTCTTCGTGGGCCGAAAGGGCACTGATACCATTGGAGCAGATCTGCCTATCGGCATCATGGTCTTCTCCCGGGACCTTCTTTAAGTATTACAGAATTAGTTCTTTGTCTGCTCCAACATTTTCTTCTTCTGTGATACAGTCTGCTGTACAATTAACCCTCCCATAATGGGTTTGTACGTGCTAAATCCCCGTTATTGTGCCGCTGTGGGACGACAGGGAAGTGAACATTACGCATGTTAATGTTTTTTCCCTAAGTCCCATCAGCGGCACAAGCTTCCCTTCCCTATTGTGTATTTGTTGTTGTTGTTAATTTGATCTTTATAATAAACTCATGGTCACTGGGTGAGAGTGTCTTTATACTCCAGGAGGGGAGGAGCCTTTTCTTTAATTGGCTAGTACTATTAAATATTCCTTTTTGTCCTGCCCAGTACACAGGGGCAATAAACCCCATTATTGTGCCGCTGATGGGGCTTAGGGAAAACACATTAACATGCATAATGTTCACATATACACACTCTATATACACTGCCTACCCCCCATATACACACACTATATACACTGCCTACCCACCAAATACACACTCTATATACACTGCCTACCCCCCATATACACACTCTATATACACTGCCTGCCCCCCATATACACACCCTATATACACTGCCTACCCCCCATATACACACACACTATATACACTGCCTACCCACCATATACACACACTATATACACTGCCTACCCACCATATACACACACTATATACACTGCCTACCCCCCATATACACACACACTATATACACTGCCTACCCACCATATACACACTCTATATACACTGCCTACCCCCCATATACACACTCTATATACACTGCCTACACCCCATATACACACCCTATATACACTGCCTACCCCCCATATACACACACACTATATACACTGCCTACCCACCATATACACACACTATATACACTGCCTACCCACCATATACACACACTATATACACTGCCTACCCACCATATACACACTCTATATACACTGCCTACCCACCATATATACACTGCCTACCCCCCATTTACACACTATATACACTGCCTACCCCCCATTTACACACTATATACACTGCCTACCCCCATATACACACTATATACACTGCCTACCCCCATATACACACTATATACACTGCCTCCCCCCATATACACACTATATACACTGCCTACCCCCATATACACACTATATACACTGCCTACCCCCATATACACACTCTATACACTGCCTACCCCCATATACACACTATATACACTGCCTACCCCCATATACACACTATATACACTGCCTACCCCCATATACACACTATATACACTGCCTACCCCCATATACACACTATATACACTGCCTACCCCCATATACACACTATATACACTGCCTACCCCCATATACACACTATATACACTGCCTACAGCCCATATACACACTATATACACTGCCTACCCCCATACACACTATATACACTGCCCCCCCCCATATACACACACTATATACACTGCCCCCCCCATATACACACACTATATACACTGCCCCCCCCATATACACACTCTATATACACTTCCCCCCATATACACACTATATACACTGCCTACCCCCCATATACACACTATATACACTGCCTACCCCCCATATACACACACTATATACACTGCCTACCCCCCATATACACACACTATATACACTGCCTACCCCCCATATACACACACTATATACACTGCCTACCCCCCATATACACACACTATATACACTGCCTACCCCCCATATACACACTATATACACTGCCCCCCTATATACACTGCCCCCCCATATACACACTCTATATACACTTCCCCCCATATACACACTATATACACTGCCCCCCTATATACACTGCCCCCCCCTATACACACTCTATATACACTGCCTACCCCCCATATACACACTCTATATACACTGCCTACCCCCCATATACACACTATATACACTGCCTACCCCCATATACACACTCTATATACACACACTATATACACTGCCTACCCCCATATACACACTATATACACTGCCTGCCCCCATATACACACTATATACACTGCCTACCCCCATATACACACTATATATACACTGCCTACCCCCCATATACACACTCTATATACACTGCCTACCCACCATATACACACTATATACACTGCCCCCCCATATACACACACTATATACACTGCCCCCCCATATACACACTATATACACTACCTACCCCCCTATACACACTCTATATACACTGCCTACCCCCCATATACACACTATGTACACTGCCTACACCCCATATACACTCTGTATACACTGCCTACACCCCACATACACTCTATATACACTGCCCCCCCATATACACACACTATATACACTGCCTACCCCCCATATACACACTATATACACTGCCTACCCCCCATATACACACTCTATATACACTGCCTGCCCCCCATATACACACTCTATATACACTGCCCCCCCATATACACACTATATACACTACCTACCCCCCTATACACACTCTATATACACTGCCTACCCCCCATATACACACTATGTACACTGCCTACACCCCATATACACTCTGTATACACTGCCTACACCCCACATACACTCTATATACACTGCCTACCCCCCATATACACACACTATATACACTGCCTACCCCCCATATACACACTATATACACTGCCTACCCCCCATATACACACTATATACACTGCCTACCCCCATATACACACACTATATACACTGCCTACCCCCCATATACACACTCTATATACACTGCCTACCCCCCATATACACTGCCTACCCCCCATATACACACTCTATATACACTGCCTACCCCCCATATACACACTATATACACTGCCTACCCCCCATATACACTGCCTACCCCCATATACACTGCCTCCCCCCCATATACACACTATATACACTGCCTCCCCCCCATATACACACTCTATATACACTGCCTACCCCCCATATACACACTGCCAACCCCCATATATACACCCTATATACACTGCCTACCCCCCATATACACACTCTATATACACTGCCCCCCCATATACACACTCTATATACACTGCCTACCCACCATATACACACTCTATATACACTGCCTACCCCCCATATACACACTCTATATACACTGCCTACCCCCCATATACACACTATATACACTGCCTACCCCCCATATACACCCTATATACACTGCCTACACCCCATATACACTCTATATACACTGCCTGCCCCCCATATACACACTCTATATACACTGCCTACACCCCATATACACACTCTATATACACTGCCTACCCCCATATACACACTCTATATACACTGCCTACCCCCATATACACACTATATACACTGCCTACCCCCATATACACACTATATACACTGCCTACCCCCCATATACACACTCTATATACACTGCCTACCCCCCATATACACACTATATACACTGCCACCAATATACCTGCAACAAAAATGCTCAGGCTGCAGGTCACACTGTGCGGTAGTGATGATATGAGGCTAATGCAGTACCGGGGCTGCACACCGGCGGGGAGAAGGGGGAGGGGAGGAGGCGGCGTGTATCTCACCTGCGTTCCCCGTTTTCACCGCTTTCCTGTGACCCGGAAGAGCTGATGACGTCACGTCAAGGAAAAGCACAGACTGCGAAACTGACCTCTGTGGGCGGGGACTATGAAAAGAGGCGAACACTAGAGGGCGGCCACACCCCCACACCGGCGCCATCTTACCGGAGACCGGAAAAGCCAATGTTATTAGGAGTAGGAGAACAGCGCCCCTGGTATACAGCAACATCTCACCCCTCCCCCTGTATACAGTAATATCTCACCCCTCCCCCTGTATATAGTAATATCTCACCCCTCCCCTGTATACAGTAATATCTCACCCCTCCCCCTGTATATAGTAATATCTCACCCCTCCCCCTGTATATAGTAATATCTCACCCCTCCCCTGTATATAGTAATATCTCACCCCTCCCCTGTATACAGTAATATCTCACCCCTCCCCCTGTATATAGTAATATCTCACCCCTCCCCTGTATACAGTAATATCTCACCCCTCCCCTGTATACAGTAATATCTCACCCTCCCCCTGTATATAGTAATATCTCACCCCTCCCCCTGTATATAGTAATATCTCACCCCTCCCCCTGTATATAGTAATATCTCACCCCTCCCCCTGTATATAGTAATATCTCACCCCTCCCCTGTATACAGTAATATCTCACCCCTCCCCCTGTATACAGTAATATCTCACCCCTCCCCCTGTATACAGTAATATCTCACCCCTCCCCCTGTATATAGTAATATCTCACCCCTCCCCCTGTATACAGTAACATCTCACCCCTCCCCCTGTATATAGTAATATCTCACCCCTCCCCTGTATATAGTAATATCTCACCCCTCCCCCTGTATACAATAATATCTCACCCCTCCCCCTGTATACAGTAATATCTCACCCCTCCCCCTGTATACAGTAATATCTCACCCCTCCCCTGTATACAGTAATATCTCACCCCTCCCCCTGTATACAGTAATATCTCACCCCTCCCCCTGTATATAGTAATATCTCACCCCTCCCCTGTATATAGTAATATCTCACCCCTCCCCTGTATACAGCAACATCTCACCCCTCCCCTGTATATAGTAATATCTCACCCCTCCCCCTGTATATAGTAATATCTCACCCCTCCCCTGTATATAGTAATATCTCACCCCTCCCCTGTATACAGTAATATCTCACCCCTCCCCCTGTATACAGTAATATCTCACCCCTCCCCCTGTATATAGTAATATCTCACCCCTCCCCCTGTATACAGTAATATCTCACCCCTCCCCCTGTATATAGTAATATCTCACCCCTCCCCCTGTATATAGTAATATCTCACCCCTCCCCTGTATACAGTAATATCTCACCCCTCCCCCTGTATACAGTAATATCTCACCCCTCCCCCTGTATACAGTAATATCTCACCCCTCCCCCTGTATATAGTAATATCTCACCCCTCCCCCTGTATACAGTAACATCTCACCCCTCCCCCTGTATATAGTAATATCTCACCCCTCCCCTGTATATAGTAATATCTCACCCCTCCCCCTGTATACAATAATATCTCACCCCTCCCCCTGTATACAGTAATATCTCACCCCTCCCCCTGTATACAGTAATATCTCACCCCTCCCCTGTATATAGTAATATCTCACCCCTCCCCCTGTATACAGCAACATCTCACCCCTCCCCCTGTATATAGTAATATCTCACCCCTCCCCTGTATACAGTAATATCTCACCCCTCCCCTGTATACAGCAACATCTCACCCCTCCCCTGTATACAGTAATATCTCACCCTCCCCCTGTATATAGTAATATCTCACCCCTCCCCCTGTATATAGTAATATCTCACCCCTCCCCCTGTATATAGTAATATCTCACCCCTCCCCCTGTATATAGTAATATCTCACCCCTCCCCCTGTATACAGTAATATCTCACCCCTCCCCCTGTATATAGTAATATCTCACCCCTCCCCTGTATATAGTAATATCTCACCCCTCCCCCTGTATATAGTAATATCTCACCCCTCCCCCTGTATACAGTAATATCTCACCCCTCCCCCTGTATACAGTAATATCTCACCCCTCCCCCTGTATACAGTAATATCTCACCCCTCCCCCTGTATATAGTAATATCTCACCCCTCCCCTGTATACAATAATATCTCACCCCTCCCCCTGTATATAGTAATATCTCACCCCTCCCCCTGTATACAGCAACATCTCACCCCTCCCCTGTATACAGTAATATCTCACCCCTCCCCCTGTATATAGTAATATCTCACCCCTCCCCCTGTATACAGTAATATCTCACCCCTCCCCCTGTATATAGTAATATCTCACCCCTCCCCCTGTATACAGCAACATCTCACCCCTCCCCCTGTATACAGTAATATCTCACCCCTCCCCCTGTATACAGTAATATCTCACCCCTCCCCCTGTATACAATAATATCTCACCCCTCCCCCTGTATACAGTAATATCTCACCCCTCCCCCTGTATACAAAAATATCTCACCCCTCCCCCTGTATACAATAATATCTCACCCCTCCCCCTGTATATAGTAATATCTCACCCCTCCCCCTGTATACAGTAATATCTCACCCCTCCCCCTGTATATAGTAATATCTCACCCCTCCCCTGTATATAGTAATATCTCACCCCTCCCCCTGTATATAGTAATATCTCACCCCTCCCCCTGTATACAGTAATATCTCACCCCTCCCCCTGTATACAATAATATCTCACCCCTCCCCCTGTATACAATAATATCTCACCCCTCCCCCTGTATACAGTAATATCTCATCCCTCCCCCTGTATATAGTAATATCTCACCCCTCCCCTGTATACAGCAACATCTCACCCCTCCCCCTGTATACAGTAATATCTCACCCCTCCCCCTGTATACAGTAATATCTCACCCCTCCCCCTGTATACAGTAATATCTCACCCCTCCCCTGTATATAGTAATATCTCCCCCCTCCCCCTGTATACAGTAATATCTCACCCCTCCCCCTGTATATAGTAATATCTCACCCCTCCCCTGTATACAATAATATCTCACCCCTCCCCCTGTATACAGTAATATCTCACCCCTCCCCCTGTATACAGTAATATCTCACCCCTCCCCCTGTATATAGTAACATCTCACCCCTCCCCTGTATACAGTAATATCTCACCCCTCCCCCTGTATACAGTAATATCTCACCCCTCCCCCTGTATATAGTAATATCTCACCCCTCCCCCTGTATACAGTAATATCTCACCCCTCCCCTGTATACAGCAACATCTCACCCCTCCCCTGTATACAGTAATATCTCACCCCTCCCCCTGTATATAGTAATATCTCACCCCTCCCCCTGTATATAGTAATATCTCACCCCTCCCCCTGTATACAGTAATATCTCACCCCTCCCCTGTATATAGTAATATCTCACCCCTCCCCCTGTATACAGTAATATCTCACCCCTCCCCCTGTATATAGTAATATCTCACCCCTCCCCCTGTATATAGTAATATCTCACCCCTCCCCCTGTATATAGTAATATCTCACCCCTCCCCCTGTATACAGTAATATCTCACCCCTCCCCTGTATATAGTAATATCTCACCCCTCCCCCTGTATATAGTAATATCTCACCCCTCCCCCTGTATATAGTAATATCTCACCCCTCCCCTGTATATAGTAATATCTCACCCCTCCCCTGTATATAGTAATATCTCACCCCTCCCCCTGTATATAGTAATATCTCACCCCTCCCCTGTATATAGTAATATCTCACCCCTCCCCCTGTATATAGTAATATCTCACCCCTCCCCCTGTATATAGTAATATCTCACCCCTCCCCCTGTATACAGTAATATCTCACCCCTCCCCTGTATACAGCAACATCTCACCCCTCACCCTGTATATAGTAATATCTCACCCCTCCCCCTGTATACAGTAATATCTCACCCCTCCCCCTGTATACAGTAATATCTCACCCCTCCCCCTGTATACAGTAATATCTCACCCCTCCCCTGTATACAATAATATCTCACCCCTCCCCTGTATATAGTAATATCTCACCCCTCCCCTGTATATAGTAATATCTCCCCCCTCCCCCTGTATACAGTAATATCTCACCCCTCCACCTCTATACAGTAATATCTCACCCCTCCCCTGTATACAGTAATATCTCACCCCTCCCCTGTATACAGTAATATCTCACCCCTCCCCCTGTATATAGTAATATCTCACCCCTCCCCTGTATACAGTAATATCTCACCCCTCCCCCTGTATATAGTAATATCTCACCCCTCCCCCTGTATATAGTAATATCTCACCCCTCCCCCTGTATACAGTAATATCTCACCCCTCCCCTGTATATAGTAATATCTCACCCCTCCCCTGTATATAGTAATATCTCCCCCCTCCCCCTGTATACAGTAATATCTCACCCCTCCACCTCTATACAGTAATATCTCACCCCTCCCCTGTATACAGTAATATCTCACCCCTCCCCTGTATACAGTAATATCTCACCCCTCCCCCTGTATATAGTAATATCTCACCCCTCCCCTGTATACAGTAATATCTCACCCCTCCCCCTGTATATAGTAATATCTCACCCCTCCCCCTGTATATAGTAATATCTCACCCCTCCCCCTGTATACAGTAATATCTCACCCCTCCCCTGTATACAGTAATATCTCACCCCTCCCCTGTATACAGTAATATCTCACCCCTCCCCTGTATACAGTAATATCTCACCCCTCCCCCTGTATATAGTAATATCTCACCCCTCCCCCTGTATACAGTAATATCTCACCCCTCCCCCTGTATACAGTAATATCTCACCCCTCCCCCTGTATATAGTAATATCTCACCCCTCCCCCTGTATATAGTAATATCTCACCCCTCCCCCTTTTTTACAGTAATATCTCACCCCTCCCCCTTTTTTACAGTAATATCTCACCCCTCCCCCTGTATATAGTAATATCTCACCCCTCCCCCTGTATATAGTAATATCTCACCCCTCCCCCTGTATACAGTAATATCTCACCCCTCCCCCTGTATACAGTAATATCTCACCCCTCCCTCTGTATATAGGGTCTGGGTTATCTATATACTGGTGTCACTGTTCTCCTGTCTGTGTTATCTATATACTGGTGTCACTGTCCTCCTGTCTGTGTTATCTATATACTGGTGTCCTCCTCCTGTCTGTGTTATCTATATACTGGTGTCACTGTCCTTCTGTCTGTGTTATCTATATACTGGTGTCACTGTGCTCCTGTCTGTGTTATCTATATACTGGTGTCACTGTCCTCCTGTCTGTGTTATCTATATACTGGTGTCACTGTCCTCCTGTCTGTTATCTATATACTGGTGTCACTGTCCTCCTGTCTGTGTTATCTATATACTGGTGTCACTGTCCTCCTGTCTGTGTTATCTATATACTGGTGTCACTGTCCTCCTGTCTGTGTTATCTATATACTGGTGTCACTGTCCTCCTGTCTGTGTTATCTATATACTGGTGTCCTCCTCCTGTCTGTGTTATCTATATACTGGTGTCCTCCTCCTGTCTGTGTTATCTATATACTGGTGTCCTCCTCCTGTCTGTGTTATTTATATACTGGTGTCACTGTCCTCCTGTCTGTGTTATCTATATACTGGTGTCACTGTCCTCCTGTCTGTGTTATCTATTTACTGGTGTCACTGTCCTCCTGTCTGTTTTATCTATATACTGGTGTCACTGTCCTCCTGTCTGTGTTATCTATATACTGGTGTCCTCCTCCTGTCTGTGTTATCTATATACTGGTGTCCTCCTCCTCCTGTCTGTGTTGTCTATATACTGGTGTCACTGTCCTCCTGTCTGTGTTATCTATATACTGGTGTCCTCCTCCTGTCTGTGTTATCTATATACTGGTGTCCTCCTCCTGTCTGTGTTATCTATATACTGGTGTCCTCCTCCTGTCTGTGTTATCTATATACTGGTGTTAGTTTTAGGCCCATTGGTCAGAAAAAAAACCTGCTAATTTTCAGAATTATTTTATATTACACAAAGTAAAATAAAAATTTAAAACAAAAAACAATCATCTTAAATAGACACGTGCCCTCTAAGCTCCAGCTACCGGTGGCAGTCACCTGACACCCCCTGCTGTCATGTGATCCATATGGCCAATCAGTGCACTCCACAATGATGATTGGTTGCTGCAATCACGTGATGTCTCTATGGATGTGACAAGACACAATGGCAACCAGTGAGGCCCTGCGCAATGTCCGATTGGTGACCTTGGGGGCCCATCTACAGCCATAAACAACGTCCATGTTATTATGGCGAGGAACATCCTAAGCGCATCACAAACAGGTCACATGACGTCTGGAGACCCAATCATACCCCACAGGTCCTGCACCTCTCATAATGGACTGTGACTGTCCTCCTGCAGCTGGTGGAGACTTCATCCAGGAGACCTCACCACCACCGGTCATATGGGTCATGTGATGCTCGGCACTCATCTACGTGATGTGTCCATCTGTGTCCGGGGTGTGTGATGATGCCAGGAGACCTCACCACCACCGGTCATATGGGTCATGTGATGCTCGGCACTCATCTACGTGATGTGTCCATCTGTGTCCGGGGTGTGTGATGATGCCAGGAGACCTCACCACCATCGGTCATATGGGTCATGTGATGCTCGGCACTCATCTACACGGTGTGTCCATTTGTGTCCGGGGTGTGTGATGATACCAGGAGACCTCACCACCATCGGTCATATGATGCTCGGCACTTATCTACGCAGTGTGTCCATCTGTGTCTGCGGTGTGTTATGATGCCAGGAGACCCCACCACCACCGGCCATATGGGTCATGTGATGCTCGGCACTCATCTACACGGTGTGTCCATCTGTGTCCGCGGTGTGTGATGATGCCAGGAGACCCCACCACCACCAGCCATATGGGTCGTGTGATGCTCGGCACTCATCTGTGTCCGGGGTGTGTGATGATACCAGGAGACCTCACCACCACTGGCCATATGGGTCATGTGATGCTCGGCACTCATCTACACGATGTGTCCATCATTGCCCAGTAACACGGTCAGGCTCACAGCGCTCCGCGAGTTCTTTGCTCCCTCCTGGAGGTGGATCCTTTCGTGACTTAGTAAGATGCCCCTGCGGTTAAACCTTTTGCCGCACTGGTTGCAGGCGTAGGGCCGTTCTCCGGTGTGAATCCTCTGGTGGGTGGTCAGGTTGTGTTTCAGGCTGAAGCTTCTCCCGCACTCCTGGCAGGAGTAGGGCCTCTCACCAGTGTGGAGCCGCACATGCTTGGTGAGGTGCTGCTTCTGGATGAAGCTCTTGCCACAGGTGGGGCAGGGATATGGCCGCTCTCCCGAGTGGATCCTCAGATGGTTGATGAGGGTGTGTTTTTGGTTGAAGCATTTGCTGCACACAGAACATGGGAAGACTCGGCCATGGCCCTGGTGGACATGTTTCTGGCCACCTCTTTGCCTGCTCTTCAGTTCTGGAGTGGTGGTGAGGAGGCTGGAACATCTCTGGTGGCTTCTTTGATGCAGCGTTAACGTCTCCTGGTGGCTGAAGCTTTTCCCACACTTGCTGCATGGATGCGGCTTGTCTGCAGCCCTCGGCTGGAGGGCGGACAAATGTCTGAGGTTCTTATCGTTGGAGGACTGTCCATCACCAGCATGCAGCTTCTTATGCTTGGTCAACAGACTCTTCTGGAAGAATGTCTTCCCGCATTGGTCACAGGCGTGGATCTTCTCCCCACTGTGAAGAGGCTCATGTTGCTCCAGGTCCTCCCTCTGGCCAAATATCTGGCCACACCACTGACAGGAGAAGGTTGCCGGCCCTAGAATGGACTCTTCACAGATCGGCAGACTTAGGAGGCTTCCTAACATCTGGACTGCAGTATCTGGGTCCTCAAGGCTCTCCCCACTTTCTATGATCAGCAGTGATTTCTCCTCTGAGATCAGAGAGGTCACCATATCTGCCGGATCCTGGTGTAGATCTTCGAGCTGAGATGAGGGGTTCACGCTCAGGACGTTGCTCTGTCTGACGCTCGTTCCACAATCGGTGCAGCACTCAGGGATCTCGTGGACATCACTAGACGTCTTCCCACACCGGCCACATGTGATCGGTGTGGTCTCCCTCAGGAGATGCTGCTCCGGGACCTCCACAATGTAGACACTCTGATCCTGGGCAGGGTGGGAGGCTCCCGGGAGCTCTTCTGGTTTGGATTTGCAGTGGATTCTCTGATGAGCTTGGTAGGTGCTCCTCCGGGTGAATTTCTTGCCGCAGGCGGAGCAGCTGTAAGGCTTCTCTCCAGTGTGGGTCTTCATGTGTGTACACAGGTTATGCTTCATGCTGAAGCTGCGGCCACACTGGCTGCAGGTGTACGGCTTCTCCCCGGTGTGTGTGCGGATGTGCTTGGTCAGGTGCTGTTTTTGGATGAAGCTGCGTCCACACTCGGGGCAGGTGTGAGGCCTCTGACCGGTGTGGATCCGGTAGTGATTGATAAACGTCTGCTTGTTGAAGAATCTCTTTCCACACTGAGGACATATGAACGGTCTGGGATTTAAGACTCGCCCACTGCTGGAGACCTTAGGGGCAGGATTCTTCTCAGTTACTGGCTGCTCCTTGGGCTGGAGATGGACCAGACCAGAGGGGTTGACCAGCTGCTTGGATGCCACCTCGCTGCTGCCGCTGCCGGCTGACTTGTTCAGGTGACATCTTTGATGAGCGCGCAGGTTTTCCCGTCGGCTGAAGCTCCTGCCGCACGCAGTACAGGGATAAGGCTTCTCTCCAGTGTGAATCCTCTGGTGGGTGGTGAGGTTATGCTTCAGGCTGAAGCCACGGCCACACACCAGGCAGACGTACGGCCGTTCTCCAGTGTGCAGCCTCTGGTGCTTTGTCAGGTGCTGCTTTTGGATGAAGCTCTTCCCGCACTGGTCACAGCAGTATGGCCGCTCCCCCGTGTGAATGCGCTGATGTTTGATTAGATTATGTCGCTGTCCAAAAGCCCGTCCACACACAAGACAGTAAAAGGGCGCATTAACCTCCACAGGAGCAGCGCTTTGCAGATCTTCCTCTTCCCAGTGATCTTCTTCCTTACAGCTCACATCAAACTCCACTTTCACCTCAATGTGATTGGTCGATGGCATCTCATAGACAAGTGTGTTTATGGATGAGACATCTCCGTCCATCATGTGAGACTCTGAAGGAGATGGGAAGACATGAGCTGAAACATGGTCGATATGGGAAGAAACATAAGAGGAAAGGGGTAGGAGGAAAGTGATAACAGAGGAGGGGTAGGAGGAGAGTAATAGGAGAGGGGTAGGAGGAGAGTAATAGGAGAGGGGTAGGAGGAGAGTAATAAGAGAGGGGTAGGAGGAAAGTGATAAAAGAGGGGTAGGAGGAGAGTAATAAGAGAGGGGTAGGAGGAAAGTGATAAGAGAGGAGGGGTAGGAGGTGAGGGATAGGAGAGGGGTAGGAGGAGAGTAATAGGAGAGGGGTAGGAGGAGAGTAATAGGAGAGGGGTAGGAGGAGAGTAATAAGAGAGGGGTAGGAGGAGAGTAATAAGAGAGGGGTAGGAGGAAAGTGATAAGAGAGGGGTAGGAGGAGAGTGATAGGAGAGGGGTAGGAGGAAAGTGATAAGAGAGGAGGGGTAGGAGGAGAGTAATAGGAGAGGGGTAGGAGGAGAGTAATAAGAGAGGGGTAGGAGGAAAGTGATAAGAGAGGAGGGGTAGGAGGTGAGGGATAGGAAAAAAAATGTTAAGAGAGGAGGGGTAGGAGGTGAGGGATAGGAGGAAAGTGATAAGAGAGGAGGGGTAGGAGGTGAGGGATAGGAGGAAAGTGATAACAGAGGAGGGGTAGGAGGTGAGGGATAGGAGGAAAGTGATAAGAGAGGAGGGATAGGAGGAGAGTAATAGGAGAGGGGTAGGAGGAAAGTGATAACAGAGGAGGGGTAGGAGGTGAGGCATAGGAGAGGGGTAGGGGGAAAGTGATAAGAGAGGAGGGGTAGGAGGAGAGGGAAAGGAGGAAAGTGATAAGAGAGGAGGGGTAGGAGGAGAGTGATAGGAGAGGGGTAGGAGGAAAGTGATAAGAGAGGAGGGGTAGGAGGAGAGTAATAGGAGAGGGGTAGGAGGAAAGTGATAACAGAGGAGGGATAGGAGGAAAGTGATAAGAGAGGAGGGGTAGGAGGTGAGGGATAGGAGGAAAGTGATAACAGAGGAGGGGTAGGAGGAGAGTAATATGAGAGGGGTAGGAGGAAAGTGATAACAGAGGAGGGGTAGGAGGAAAGTGATAAGAGAGGAGGGGTAGGAGGAGAGGGATAGGAGGAAAGTGATAAGAGAGGAGGGGTAGGAGGAGAGTAACAGGAGAGGGGTAGGAGGAAAGTGATAACAGAGGAGGGGTAGGAGGAGGGTAATAGGAGAGGGGGGTAGGAGGAAAGTGATAAGAGAGGAGGGATAGGAGGAGGGTAATAGGAGAGGGGTAGGAGGAAAGTGATAAGAGAGGAGGGGTAGGAGGAGAGGGAAAGGAGGAAAGTGATAAGAGAGGAGGGGTAGGAGGAGAGTGATAGGAGAGGGGTAGGAGGAAAGTGATAAGAGAGGAGGGGTAGGAGGAGAGTAATAGGAGAGGGGTAGGAGGAAAGTGATAACAGAGGAGGGATAGGAGGAAAGTGATAACAGAGGAGGGGTAGGAGGAGAGGGATAGGAGAGGGGTAGGAGGAAAGTGATAAGAGAGGAGGGGTAGGAGGAGAGGGATAGGAGGAAAGTGATAAGAGAGGAGGGGTAGGAGGAGAGTGATAGGAGAGGGGTAGGAGGAAAGTGATAAGAGAGGAGGGGTAGGAGGAGAGTAATAGGAGAGGGGTAGGAGGAAAGTGATAACAGAGGAGGGATAGGAGGAAAGTGATAAGAGAGGAGGGGTAGGAGGTGAGGGATAGGAGAGGGGTAGGAGGAAAGTGATAACAGAGGAGGGATAGGAGGAAAGTGATAAGAGAGGAGGGGTAGGAGGAGAGGGATAGGAGGAAAGTAATAAGAGAGGAGGGGTAGGAGGTGAGGGATAGGAGAGGGGTAGGAGGAAAGTGATAACAGAGGAGGGATAGGAGGAAAGTGATAAGAGAGGAGGGGTAGGAGGTGAGGGATAGGAGAGGGGTAGGAGGAAAGTGATAAGAGAGGAGGGGTAGGAGGTGAGGGATAGGAGGAAAGTGATAAGAGAGGAGGGGAAGGAGGTGAGGGATAGGAGGAAAGTGATAAGAGAGGAGGGGTAGGAGGTGAGGGATAGGAGGAAAGTGATAAGAGAGGAGGAGTAGGAGGAAAGTGATAGGAGGAGAGGAGTGGGAGAAAAGTAAGAGGAGAAGAGTGGTAGGAGGAGAGTAATAGGAGAAGAGGGGTAGGAGAAGAGTGATAGAAGGGGTAGGAGGAGAGTAATAGGAGAGGAGGGGTAGGAGGAGAGTGATAGGAGTACAGCAATAGAAGAAGTGTGATAGGAGGAGAGTATTAGGGGGAGAAGGATAAAAGAGGGATTGGAGAGGGGTAAATAAGAATGTGATAGGAGGAGAGTAACAGGAAAAGAGGGATAGGAGATGAATAATCAGAGAAGAGGGATAGAAGGAGGAGGCTGATAGGAGAAGAGCTGTGTCGGACTGGCCAACTAGAGGACCAGAGAATCCTCCGCTTTAGGACCTGCACTACCACTGACTGACATGTTTCTCACTGGTTCTTCATTGGTGGGTCCCAGATACCCCAGTCCAACACTGGAGAAGAGGGATAGGAGGAGCCTGATAGAAGGAAAGGGATAGGAGGGGAAGAGTAGAAGAGGCATAGGAGGAGAGTGACAGGAGAAGAGAGGGATAGGTGAAAAAGGAAAAGGAGGAAAGGAATAATAGAAGGCCTATAGCAGAAGATGGATAGGAGGAGAGTAATAAGAAGAGAGGGATAGGAGGAGAGTAATAAGAAGAGAGGGATAGGAGGAGAGTAATAAGAAGAGAGGGATAGAAGAAGAGGGATAGGAGGAGAGTAATAAGAAGAGAGGGATAGGAGGAGAGTAATAAGAAGAGAGGGATAGGAGGAGAGTAATAAGAAGAGAGGGATAGGAGGAGAGTAATAAGAAGAGAGGGATAGGAGGAGAGTAATAAGAAGAAAGGGATAGAAGAAGAGGGAAAGGAGGAGAGTAATAAGAAGAGAGGGATAGGAGGGGGTAGGAGGAGAGGGATAGGAGGGAAGTAATAAGAAGAGAGGGATAGGAGGAGAGTAATAAGAAGAGAGGGATAGGAGGGGAGTAATAAGAAGAGAGGGATAGGAGGGGAGTAATAAGAAGAGAGGGATAGGAGGAGAGTAATAAGAAGAGAGGGATAGGAGGGGAGTAATAAGAGAGGGATAGGAGGAAAGTAATAAGAGAGGGATAGGAAGAGAGGGATAGGAGGGGAGTAATAAGAAGAGAGGGATAGGAGGAGAGTAATAAGAGAGGGATAGGAGGGGAGTAATAAGAGAGGGATAGGAGGGGAGTAATAAGAAGAGAGGGATAGGAGGAGAGTAATAAGAAGAGGGATAGGAGGGGAGTAATAAGAGAGGGATAGGAAGAGAGGGATAGGAGGGGAGTAATAAGAAGAGAGGGATAGGAGGGAAGTAATAAGAAGAGATGGATAGGAGGAGAGTAATAAGAAGAGAGGGATAGGAGGGAAGTAATAAGAAGAGAGGGATAGGAGGAGAGTAATAAGAAGAGAGGGATAGGAGGAGAGTGATAAGAAGAGAGGGATAGGAGGGGAGTAATAAGAAGAGAGGGATAGAAGAAGAGGGATAGGAGGAGAGTAAGAAGAAGAGAGGGATAGGAGGGGAGTAATAAAAAGAGAGGGATAGAAGAAGAGGGATAGGAGGAGAGTAATAAGAAGAGAGAGATAGAAGGAAAGTAAGAGGAGGAGAGTAATAAGAGAGGAAAAGGAGGAGATAGATCGTGGAAAAGGGATAGGAGCAGGATAACAGGAGAGGGATAGGAGGAGGAGAGTAATAGAGGGGTGGCATGAGAGGGATAAGAGAAGAGGACTAGAAAAAAGAGGTAGGAGGAGAGTAATAGGAGAGGGATATAGGGAAAAAGACAGGCGAAGAGTGATAGGAGGAGAGGCATAGAGGGGTGGGAGGAGAGGGATAGAAGGGTGGGAGGAGAGGGATAGGAGGGGGTGTGAGGAGAGGGAGGAGAGGCATAGAAGGATGGGAGGAGAGGGATAGAGGGGTGGGAGGAGAGGTATAGGAGGGGGTGGGAGGAGAGGGATAGGAGGGGGTGGGAGGAGAGGTATAGGAGGGGGTGGGAGGAGAGGGATAGGAGGAGAGGGATAGAGGGGTGGGAGGAGAGGTATAGGAGGGGGTGGGAGGAGAGGGATAGGAGGGGGTGAGAGGAGAGGGATAGAGGGGTGAGAGGAGAGGCATAGAGGGGTGGGAGGAGAGGGATAGAGGGGTGGGAGGAGAGGGATAGAGGGAAGGGAGGAGAGGGATAGGAGGGGGTGTGAGGAGAGGGATAGGAGGGGTGGGAGGAGAGGGATAGGAGGGGTGGGAGGAGAGGGATAGGAGGGGTGGGAGGAGAGGGATAGAAGGAGAAAGATAGGATAGGGATAGGAGGGGATAGAAGGAGAGGGATAGGAGAAGAGTTATAGGATAGGGATAGGAGGGGGTAGGAGGAGAGGGATAGGAGGGGTAGGAGGAGAGTGGTAGAAGGATAGTAGGAGAGAGATAAAAGGAGAGGAATAGAAGAAGAGGGGTAGGAGGGGGTAGGAGGAGAGGAATAGGAGAGGGATAGGAGGGGGAAGGAGGAGAGGGATAGGAGGAGACTAATAGGTGGGGGTAGGAGGAGAAAGATAGGAGGGGGTAGGAAGAGAGGGATAGGAGGGGGTAGGACGAGAGGGGTAGAAGGATAGTAGGAGAGAGATAGAAGGAGAGGAATAGAAGAAGAGGGATAGGAGAGAGATAGGAGGAGGAGAGGGATAAGGAGAGGGTAGGAGGAGAGGGGTAGAAGGATAGGAGGAGAGGGATAGGAGGAGAGGAATAGAAGAAGAGGGATAGGAGAGGGTAGGAAGAGAGGGATAGGAGGGGGTAGGAGGGGAGGGAGAGGAGGAGACTAATAGGATGGGGTAGGAGGAGAGGGATAGGAGGGGGTAGGAGGGGAGGGAGAGGAGGAGACTAATAGGATGGGGTAGGAGGAGAGGGATAGGAGGGGGGTGAGGGGAGGGATAGGAGGGGGGTGAGGGGAGGGATAGGAGGGGGGTGAGGGGAGGGATAGGAGGGGGGTGAGGGGAGGGATAGGAGGGGGTGGGAGGAGAGGGATAGGAGAGGGTGGGAGGAGAGGGATAGAAGGATAGTAGGAGAGAGATAGAAGGAGACGAATAGAAGAAGAGGGATAGGAGGGGGTAGGAGGAGAGGGATAGGAGGAGAGTAATAAGAAGAGAGGGATAGGAGGAGAGTAATAAGAAGAGAGGGATAGGAGGAGAGTAATAAGAAGAGAGGGATAGGAGGGGAGTAATAAGAAAAGAGGGATAGGAGGGGAGTAATAAGAAGAGAGGGATAGGAGGGGAGTAATAAGAAAAGAGGGATAGGAGGAGAGTAAAAAAAAGAGGGATAGGAGGGGAGTAATAAGAAGAGGGATAGGAGGAGAGTAATAAAAAGAGAGGGATAGGAGGAGAGTAATAAGAAGAGAGGGATAGGAGGAGAGTAATAAGAAGAGAGGGATAGAAGGAAAGTAATAGGAGGAGAGTAATAAGAAGAGAGGGATAGAAGGAAAGTAATAGGAGGAGAGTAATAAGAAGAGAGGAAAAGGAGGAGATAGATCGTGGAAAAGGGATAGGAGCAGGATAACAGGAGAGGGATAGGAGGAGGAGAGTAATAGAGGGGTGGCATGAGAGGGATAAGAGGAGAGGACTAGAAAAAAGAGGTAGGAGGAGAGTAATAGGAGAGGGATAGGAGGAGAGGGATATAGGGAAAAAGACAGGCGAAGAGTGATAGGAGGAGAGGCATAGAGGGGTGGGAGGAGAGGGATAGAGGGGTGGGAGGAGAGGGATAGGAGAGGGTGTGAGGAGAGGGATAGAGGGGTGTGAGGAGAGGGATAGAGGGGTGGGAGGAGAGGGATAGGAGGGGGTGGGAGTAGAGGGATAGGAGGGGGTGGGAGGAGAGGGATAGAGGGGTGGAAGCAGAGGGATAGGAGGGGTGTGAGGAGAGGGATAGGAGGGGGTGTGAGGAGAGGGATAGGAGGGGGTGTGAGGAGAGGGATAGGAGGGGGTGGGAGGAGAGGGATAGGAGGGGGTGGGAGGAGAGGGATAGGAGGGGGTGGGAGGAGAGGGATAGGAGGGGGTGGGAGTAGAGGGATAGGAGGGGGTGGGAGTAGAGGGATAGGAGGGGGTGGGAGGAGAGGGATAGAGGGGGTGGGAGGAGAGGGATAGGAGGGGGTGGGAGGAGAGGGATAGGAGGGGGTGGGAGGAGAGGGATAGAGGGGTGGGAGGAGAGGGATAGGAGGAGAGGGATAAGAGGGGGTGGGAGGAGAGGGATAGGAGGAGAGGGATAGGAGGAGAGGGATAAGAGGGGGTGGGAGGAGAGGGATAGGAGGAGAGGGATAGGAGGGGGTGGGAGGAGAGGGATAGAGGGGTGGGAGGAGAGGGATAGAGGGGTGGGAGGAAAGGGATAGGAGGGGGTGGGAGGAGAGGGATAGGAGGGGGTGGGAGGAGAGGGATAGGAGGGGGTGGGAGGAGAGGGATAGAGGGGTGGGAGGAGAGGGATAGGAGGGGTGGGAGGAGAGGGATAGGAGGGGGTGGGAGGAGAGGGATAGGAGGGGGTGGGAGGAGAGGGATAGAGGGGTGGGAGGAGAGGGATAGGAGGGGGTGGGAGGAGAGGGATAGGAGGGGGGTGGGAGGAGAGGGATAGAGGGGTGGGAGGAGAGGGATAGGAGGAGAGGGATAAGAGGGGGTGGGAGGAGAGGGATAGAGGGGGTGGGAGGAGAGGGATAGAGGGGGTGGGAGGAGAGGGATAGAGGGGTAGGAGGAGAGGGATAGAGGGGTGGGAGGAGAGGGATAGGAGGAGAGGGATAGAGGGGTGGGAGGAGAGGGATAGAGGGGTGGGAGGAGAGGGATAGGAGGGGGTGGGAGGAGAGGGATAGAGGGGTGGGAGGAGAGGGATAGAGGGGTGGGAGGAGAGGGATAGAGGGGTGGGAGGACACATGGTTGATGGGATAGGTGTAGACTTACCAGTAGATTTCTGACCCAAGAGATTTGTCTTTTTTCATTAGGAATAATCTTTGGGAAGATGCTCCCTGGAGAGACCGTCACTCTCTGCTCCCTGGAGAGACCGTCACTCTCTGCTCCCTGGAGAGACCGTCACTCTCTGCTCCCTGGAGAGACCGTCACTCTCTGCTCCCTGGAGAGACCGTCACTCTCTGCTCCCTTTGGTCACTCTCTGCCTGACTTTTTGGTGAATGGCCGACTGCTTCTTTCTGCACTCTCTAGTCACTTCCTGACTGTCTCTCTGTACTCTCTAGTCACTTCCTGAGTGTCTCTCTAGTCACTTCCTGACTGTCTCTCTGTACTCTCTAGTCACTTCCTGAGTGTCTCTCTAGTCACTTCCTGACTGTCTCTCTGTACTCTCTAGTTACTTTCTGATTGTCTTTCTGGTCACTTCCTGACTGTCTCTCTGTACTCTCTGGTCACTTCCTGACTGTCTCTCAATACTCTCTGGTAACTTCCTGACTGTCTCTCTGTACTCTCTAGTCACTTCCTGAGTGTCTCTCTATACTCTCTAGTAACTTTGTGACTGTCTTTCTGTACTCTCTAGTTACTTTGTGACTGTCTCTCTGTACTCTTTAGTCACTTCCTGAGTGTCTCTCTGGTCACTTCCTGACTGTCTCTCTGTACTCTTTAGTCACTTCCTGAGTGTCTCTCTGGTCACTTCCTGACTGTCTCTCTGTACTCTCTAGTCACTTCCTGAGTGTCTCTCTAGTCTCTTCCTTACTGTCTCTCTGTATTGTCAGGTCACTTCCTTACTGTCTTTCTTATCTCTTCCTGACAGTCTCTCTGGTCACTTTCTGACGGTCTCTCTGGTCACTGGGTGACTGCCCTCTATACAGTGCCTAGCCTAGCGGTTTCTCTCCCTGCGCTCTCTGTCTTTCCTTGAGCTCTTTGGTTATTCTTTGCCTGTCTACTGGTCTCTCCCACACTCTCTGTCACTCTCTCTAAAGTTAAAATTGCTGCATGTCTCTCCCTGCACTCTCTCTGATCACTTGCTCCCTGTCTCTCCCTGCACTGACTGTCTCTCCCTGCACTTCCTCTCCCTGCACTGACTGTCTCTCCCTGCACTCTCTCTGACTGATCACTTGCTCCCTGTCTCTCCCTGCACTGACTGTCTCTCCCTGCACTCTCTCTGACTGATCACTTGCTCCCTGTCTCTCCCTGCACTGACTGTCTCTCCCTGCACTGACTCTCTCTCCCTGCACTCTCTCTCTCCCTGCACTCTCTCTCTCCCTGCACTCTCTCTGACTGATCACTTGCTCCCTGTCTCTCCCTGCACTGACTGTCTCTCCCTGCACTTCCTCTCCCTGCACTGACTGTCTCTCCCTGCACTCTCTCTGACTGATCACTTGCTCCCTGTCTCTCCCTGCACTGACTGTCTCTCCCTGCACTGACTGTCTCTCCCTGCACTCTCTCTCTCCCTGCACTCTCTCTCTCCCTGCACTCTCTCTCTCCCTGCACTCTCTCTCTCTCCCTGCACTGACTGTCTCTCCCTGCACTCTCTCTCCCTGCACTCTCTCTCTCCCTGCACTCTCTCTGACTGATCACTTGCTCCCTGTCTCTCCCTGCACTGACTGTCTCTCCCTGCACTCTCTCTCCCTGCACTCTCTCTGACTGATCACTTGCTCCCTGTCTCTCCCTGCACTCTCTGGCTGTCTGCTTTGTATACGCACTCTTTGTTCAGTGTCTGTCTCGCTGCATTGTCTGCCGTCTGTCTCGGTGAGTCTCACCCTGCAGTCTGTGGGAGTCTCCTGCTGCAGCCCAGCTGCCTCCCTGCACATTGCATCATGGGAAGATTCTGCAGGGAGAGGGGGAGGAGACAGAGACATGCAGGACGAGACAAGAGACCGCGCACAGAGACATGCAGGAGAGAGACAGCACAGAGACATGCAGGAGAGAGTGACAGCACAGAGACATGCAGGAGAGAGAGACAGCACAGAGACATGCAGGAGAGAGAGACAGCACAGAGACATGCAGAAGAGAGAGACAGCACAGAGACATGCAGGAGAGAGACAGCACAGAGAGACATGCAGGAGAGAGAGACAGCACAGAGACATGCAGGAGAGAGACAGCACAGAGAGACATGCAGGAGAGAGACAGCACAGAGACATGCAGAAGAGAGAGACAGCACAGAGACATGCAGGAGAGAGACAGCACAGAGACATGCAGGAGAGAGAGACAGCACAGAGACATGCAGGAGAGAGAGACAGCACAGAGACATGCAGGAGAGAGAGACAGCACAGAGACATGCAGAAGAGAGAGACAGCACAGAGAC
The DNA here is from genome assembly GCF_027789765.1 of Dendropsophus ebraccatus. Classification (NCBI taxonomy): domain Eukaryota; kingdom Metazoa; phylum Chordata; class Amphibia; order Anura; family Hylidae; genus Dendropsophus; species Dendropsophus ebraccatus. The sequence goes on along the minus strand of NC_091455.1, from coordinate 218,392,353 downwards.
ATGCAGGAGAGAGACAGCACAGAGACATGCAGGAGAGAGAGACAGCACAGAGACATGCAGGAGAGAGAGACAGCACAGAGACATGCAGGAGAGAGAGACAGCACAGAGACATGCAGGAGATAGAGACAGCACAGAGACATGCAGGAGAGAGAGAGACAGCACAGAGACATGCAGGAGAGAGAGACAGCACAGAGATATGCAGGAGATAGAGACAGCACAGAGACATGCAGGAGAGAGAGACAGCACAGAGACATGCAGGAGAGAGAGACAGCACAAAGACATGCAGGAGAGAGAGACAGCACAGAGACATGCAGGAGAGAGAGACAGCACAGAGACATGCAGGAGAGAGACAGCACAGAGACATGCATGAGAGAGTGACAGCACAGAGACATGCAGGAGAGAGACCGCGCACAGAGACATGCAGGAGAGTGAGACCGCACAGAGACATGCAGGAGAAAGAGCGCACAGAGAGACATGCAGGAGAGAGAGACAGCACAGAGAGACATGCAGGAGAGAGAGACAGCACAGAGACATGCAGGAGAGAGACAGCACAGAGACATGCAGGAGACAGAGACAGCACAGAGACATGCAGGAGAGAGACAGCACAGAGACATGCAGGAGAGAGAGCGCACAGAGAGACATGCAGGAGAGAGAGAGCGCACAGAGAGACATGCAGGAGAGAGAGACAGCACAGAGACATGCAGGAGAGAGAGACAGCACAGAGACATGCAGGAGAAAGAGCGCACAGAGAGACATGCAGGAGAGAGACAGCACAGAGACATGCAGGAGAAAGAGACAGCACAGAGACATGCAGGAGAAAGAGACAGCACAGAGACATGCAGGAGAGAAAGACAGCACAGAGACATGCAGGAGAGAGACCGCGCACAGAGACATGCAGGAGAGTGAGACCGCACAGAGACATGCAGGAGAGAGAGACAGCACATAGACATGCAGGAGAGAGACCGCGCACAGAGACATGCAGGACGAGACAAGAGACCGCGCACAGAGACATGCAGGAGAGAGAGACAGCACAGAGACATGCAGGAGAGAGACAGCACAGAGACATGCAGGAGAGAGACAGCACAGAGACATGCAGGAGAGAGAGACAGCACAGAGACATGCAGGAGAGAGAGACATGCAGGAGAGAGTGACAGCACAGAGACATGCAGGAGAGAGAGACAGCACAGAGACATGCAGGAGAGAGAGACAGCACAGAGACATGCAGGAGAGAGTGACAGCACAGAGACATGCAGGAGAGAGAGACAGCACAGAGACATGCAGGAGAGAGACAGCACAGAGACATGCAGGAGAGAGAGACAGCACAGAGACATGCAGGAGAGAGACAGCACAGAGACATGCAGGAGAGAGACAGCACAGAGACATGCATGAGAGAGTGACAGCACAGAGACATGCAGGAGAGAGACAGCACAGAGAGATGCAGGAGAGAGACAGCACAGAGACATGCAGGAGAGAGAGACAGCACAGAGACATGCAGGAGAGAGAGACATGCAGGAGAGAGTGACAGCACAGAGACATGCAGGAGAGAGAGACAGCACAGAGACATGCAGGAGAGAGAGACAGCACAGAGACATGCAGGAGAGAGTGACAGCACAGAGACATGCAGGAGAGAGAGACAGCACAGAGACATGCAGGAGAGAGACAGCACAGAGACATGCAGGAGAGAGAGACAGCACAGAGACATGCAGGAGAGAGACAGCACAGAGACATGCAGGAGAGAGACAGCACAGAGACATGCATGAGAGAGTGACAGCACAGAGACATGCAGGAGAGAGAGACAGCACAGAGACATGCAGGAGAGAGACAGCACAGAGACATGCAGGAGAGAGAGACAGCACAGAGATATGCAGGAGAGAGTGACAGCACAGAGACATGCAGGAGAGAGAGACAGCACAGAGACATGCAGGAGAGAGAGACAGCACAGAGACATGCAGGAGAGAGACAGCACAGAGACATGCAGGAGAGAGAGACAGCACAGAGACATGCAGGAGAGAGAGACAGCATAGAGACATGCAGGACAGAGACATGCAGGAGAGAGAGACAGCACAGAGACATGCAGGAGAGAGAGACAGCACAGAGACATGCAGGAGAGAGAGACAGCACAGAGACATGCAGGAGAGAGAGACAGCACAGAGACATGCAGGAGAGAGACATGCAGGAGAGAGAGACAGCACAGAGACATGCAGGAGAGAGAGACAGCACAGAGACATGCAGGAGAAGAGACAGCACAGAGACATGCAGGAGAAAGAGACAGCACAGAGAGACATGCAGGAGAGAGAGCGCACAGAGAGACATGCAGGAGAGAGAGACAGCACAGAGACATGCAGGAGAAAGAGCGCACAGAGAGACATGCAGGAGAGAGAGACAGCACAGAGACATGCAGGAGAGAGAGACAGCACAGAGACATGCAGGAGAGAGACAGCACAGAGACATGCAGGAGAGAGAGACAGCACAGAGACATGCAGGAGAAAGAGACAGCACAGAGACATGCAGGAGAGAGAGCGCACAGAGAGACATGCAGGAGAGAGAGAGCGCACAGAGAGACATGCAGGAGAGAGAGACAGCACAGAGACATGCAGGAGAGAGAGACAGCACAGAGACATGCAGGAGAAAGAGCGCACTAGAGAAGACATGCTAGTGAGAGAGAGACAGCACAGAAGACCTGCAGGAAGAGAGACAGCACAGAGACAGGGCAGGGAAAGAGAAGGACAATGCAGGAGAGAGAGACAGCACAGAGACAGGCGAGACAGTAGACAGCAGCAGAGACATGCAGTAGAAAGAGAACAGCACAGAGACATGCAGGAGAAAGAGCGCACAGAGAGACATGCCTGGGAGAGAGAGAGCGCACGAGAGAAGACATGCAGAGTGAGAAGAGACAGTACAGAGAATGCAGGAGAGAGAGACAGCACAGAGACATGCAGGAGAAAGGGCGCACAGAGAGACAGGCAGGAGAGAGAGACCGCACAGAGACCATGCTAAGGAGAGAGCAGCACAGAGACATGCAGGAGAGAGACAGCACAGAGACATGCAGGAGAGAGAGACAGCACAGAGACATGCAGGAGAGAGAGACAGCATAGAGACATGCAGGAGAGAGACATGCAGGAGAGAGAGACAGCACAGAGACATGCAGGATAGAGAGACAGCACAGAGACATGCAGGAGAGAGAGACAGCACAGAGACATGCAGGAGAGAGAGACAGCACAGAGACATGCAGGAGAGAGAGACATGCAGGAGAGAGAGACAGCACAGAGACATGCAGGAGACAGAGACAGCACAGAGACATGCAGGAGAAAGAGACAGCACAGAGACATGCAGGAGAAAGAGCGCACAGAGAGACATGCAGGAGAGAGAGAGCGCACAGAGACATGCAGGAGAGAGAGACAGCACAGAGACATGCAGGAGAAAGAGCGCACAGAGAGACATGCAGGAGAGAGAGACAGCACAGAGACATGCAGGAGAGAGAGACAGCACAGAGACATGCAGGAGAGAGAGAGCGCACAGAGAGACAGCACAGAGACATGCAGGAGAAAGAGCGCACAGAGAGACATGCAGGAGAGAGAGACAGCACAGAGAGACATGCAGGAGAGAGAGACAGCACAGAGACATGCAGGAGAGAGACAGCACAGAGACATGCAGGAGACAGAGACAGCACAGAGACATGCAGGAGAGAGACAGCACAGAGACATGCAGGAGAGAGAGCGCACAGAGAGACATGCAGGAGAGAGAGAGCGCACAGAGAGACATGCAGGAGAGAGAGACAGCACAGAGACATGCAGGAGAGAGAGACAGCACAGAGACATGCAGGAGAAAGAGCGCACAGAGAGACATGCAGGAGAGAGACAGCACAGAGACATGCAGGAGAGAGACAGCACAGAGACATGCAGGAGAAAGAGACAGCACAGAGACATGCAGGAGAGAAAGACAGCACAGAGACATGCAGGAGAGAGACCGCGCACAGAGACATGCAGGAGAGTGAGACCGCACAGAGACATGCAGGAGAGAGAGACAGCACAGAGACATGCAGGAGAGAGACAGCACAGAGACATGCAGGAGAGAGAGACAGCACAGAGACATGCAGGAGAGAGACAGCACAGAGACATGCAGGAGAGAGAGCGCACAGAGAGACATGCAGGAGAGAGAGACAGCACAGAGACATGCAGGAGATAGAGACAGCACAGAGACATGGAGGAGAGAGACAGCACAGAGACATGCAGGAGAGAGAGACAGCACAGAGACATGCAGGAGAGAGAGACAGCACAGAGACATGCAGGAGAGAGAGCGCACAGAGAGACATGCAGGAGAGAGACAGCACAGAGACATGCAGGCGAGAGAGACAGAACAGAGACATGCAGGAGAGAGACAGCACAGAGAGACAGCACAGAGAGACATGCAGAAGAGAGAGACAGAACAGAGATATGCAGGAGAGAGAGACAGCACAGAGAGACAGCACAGAGAGACAGCACAGAGAGACATGCAGGAGAGAGAGACAGAACAGAGATATGCAGGAGAGAGAGACAGCACAGAGACATGCAGGAGAGAGACAGCACAGAGAGACATGCAGGAGAGAGAGACAGCACAGAGACATGCAGGAGAGAGACAGCACAGAGACATGCAGGAGAGAGACAGCACACAGAGACATGCAGGAGAGAGACAGCACAGAGAGACATGCAGGAGAGAGAGACAGAACAGAGACATGCAGGAGAGAGACATGCAGGAGAGAGACAGCACAGAGAGACATGCAGGAGAGAGACAGCACAGAGACATGGAGGAGAGAGACAGCACAGAGAGACATGCAGGAGAGAGAGACAGCACAGAGAGACATGCAGGAGAAAGAGCACAGAGAGACATGCAGAAGAGAGAGACAGCACAGAGACATGCAGGAGAGAGAGACAGCACAGAGACATGCAGGAGAATGAGACAGCACAGAGACATGCAGGAGAAAGAGACAGCACAGAGACATGCAGGAGAGAGAGCGCACAGAGAGACATGCAGGAGAGAGAGACAGCACAGAGACATGCAGGAGAGAGAGACATGCAGGAGAGAGAGACAGCACAGAGACATGCAGGAGAAAGAGACAGCACAGAGACATGCAGGAGAAAGAGACAGCACAGAGACATGCAGGAGAAAGAGACAGCACAGAGACATGCAGGGGAGAGAGACATGCAGGAGAGAGACAGCACAGAGATATGCAGGAGAGAGAGAGACAGCACAGAGACATGCAGGAGAGAGAGACAGCACAGAGACATGCAGGAGAGAGACAGCACAGAGACATGCAGGAGAGAGACAGCACAGAGACATGCAGGAGAGAGAGACAACACAGAGACATGCAGGAGAAAGAGACAGCACAGAGAGACATGCAGGAGAAAGAGACAGCACAGAGACATGCAGGAGAGAGACAGCACAGAGACATGCAGGAGAGAGAGACAACACAGAGACATGCAGGAGAAAGAGACAGCACAGAGAGACATGCAGGAGATAGAGACAGCACAGAGAGACATGCAGGAGAGAGACAGCACAGAGACATGCAGGAGAGAGACAGCACAGAGACATGCAGGAGAGAGAGACAACACAGAGACATGCAGGAGAAAGAGACAGCACAGAGAGACATGCAGGAGAAAGAGACAGCACAGAGACATGCAGGAGAGAGACAGCACAGAGACATGCAGGAGATAGAGACAGCACAGAGACATGCAGGAGAGAGACAGCACAGAGACATGCAGGAGAGAGAGACAGCACAGAGACATGCAGGAGAGAGAGACAGCATAGAGACATGCAGGAGAGAGAGACAGCACAGAGACATGCAGGAGAGAGAGACAGCACAGAGACATGCAGGAGAGAGACCGCGCACAGAGACATGCAGGAGAGAGAGACAGCACAGAGACATGCAGGAGAGAGAGCGCACAGAGACATGCAGGAGAGAGACCGCGCACAGAGACATGCAGGAGAGAGAGACCGCGCACAGAGACATGCAGGAGAGAGAGACAGCACAGAGACATGCAGGAGAGAGAGACAGCACAGAGACATGCAGGAGAGAGAGACAGCACAGAGACATGCAGGAGATAGAGACAGCACAGAGACATGCAGGACATAGAGACAGCACAGAGACATGCAGGAGAGAGACAGCACAGAGACATGCAGGAGAGAGACCGCGCACAGAGACATGCAGGAGAGAGAGACCGCGCACAGAGACATGCAGGAGAGAGAGACAGCACAGAGACATGCAGGAGAGAGAGACAGCACAGAGACATGCAGGAGAGAGAGACAGCACAGAGACATGCAGGAGAAAGAGACAACACAGAGACATGCAGGGGAGAGACAGCACAGAGAGACATGCAGGAGAGAGAGACAGCACAGAGAGACATGCAGGAGAGAGAGACAGCACAGAGACATGCAGGAGAAAGACAGCACAGAGATATGCAGGAGAGAGACCGCGCACAGAGACATGCAGGAGAGAGACAGCACAGAGACATGCAGGAGAGAGAGACAGCACAGAGACATGCAGGAGAGAGAGACAGCACAGAGACATGCAGGAGAGAGAGACAGCACAGAGACATGCAGGAGAAAGACAGCACAGAGATATGCAGGAGAGAGAGACAGCACAGAGACATGCAGGAGAGAGTGACAGCACAGAGACATGCAGGAGAGAGAGACAGCACAGAGACATGCAGGAGAGAGTGACAGCACAGAGACATGCAGGAGAGAGAGACAGCACAGAGACATGCAGGAGAGAGAGACAGCACAGAGACATGCAGGAGAAAGACAGCACAGAGATATGCAGGAGAGAGACAGCACAGAGACATGCAGGAGAGAGAGACAGCACAGAGAGATATATTGGGGTCTGGGATATGTAAATATATATATATATGTATATATATATATATATATATATATATATATATATATATATATATTGGGGTCTGTATATACACTACCGTTCAAAAGTTTGGGGTCACATTGAAATGTCCTTATTTTTGAAGGAAAAGCGCTGTACTTTTCAATGAAGATAACTTTAAACTAGTCCTAACTGTAAACCAATCCCCTCTATACATTGCTAATGTGGTAAATGACTATTCTAGCTGCAAATGTCTGGTGTTTGGTGTAATATCTACATAGGTGTATAGAGGCCCATTTCCAGCAACTCTCACTCCAGTCTTCTAATGGGACAACATACCTCCCAACCGTCCCGCGATCCCGGAATGCCCCCCGTGTCCCGCATTATATGTGGCCCCAGCGAATAAAACAACAAACCAGTAACTCACCTGTCCGCCGGCCCCAGCAGCTCCTCTCCTGGCAGAGCGCGCACTCCCGTCATCCTCCAGGGCGGGCAGCGGGGTACAGAGACACTGACTGTACCGGAAGTGATTCATATAGAGGCTGCAGGTCACTTCCGGTACAGTCAGTGTCTGTATATCCCGCTGCCCGCCCCGGAGGATGACGGGAGTGCGCGCTCTGCCGGAAGAGGAGCTGCTGGGGCCGGAGGACAGGTGAGTTACTGGTTTATTGTTTTTTTCCGCTAGGGCCACACAAATGGGGGGTATTGGCTACTATATGGGGGGATTGGCTACTATGTGGGGCACTATATGGGGGATTGGCTACTATGTGGGGCGCTATATGGGGGATTGGCTACTATGTGGGGCACTATATGGGGATTGGCTACTATGTGGGGCATATATGGGGATTGGCTACTATGTGGGGCATATATGGGGATTGGCTACTATGTGGGGCACTATATGGGGGCATTAGCTACTATGTGGGGCATATATGGGGATTGGCTACTATGTGGGGCATATATGGGGATTGGCTACTATGTGGGGCACTATATGGGGGCATTGGCTACTATGTGGGGCATATATGGGGGATTGGCTACTATGTGGGGCATATATGGGGGTATTGGCTACTATGTGGGGCACTATATGGGGGGATTGGCTACTATGTGGGGCACTATAATGGGGGATTGGATACTATGTGGGGCACTATATGAGGGGATTGGATACTATGTGGGGCACTATATGAGGGGATTGGCTACTATGTGGGGCACTATATGGGGATTGGCTACTATGTGGGGCATATATGGGGGATTGGCTACTATGTGGGCACTCTATGGGGGTTTGGCTACTATGTGGGGCACTCTATGGGGGGATTGTCTACTATGTGGGGCACTATATGGGGGCATTGGCTACTATGTGGGCACTTTATGGGGGTTTGGCTACTATGTGGGGCACTCTATGGGGGGATTGTCTACTATGTGGGGCACTATATGGGGGCATTGGCTACTATGTGGGCACTTTATGGGGGTTTGGCTACTATGTGGGGCACTCTATGGGGGATTGGCTACTATGTGGAGCACTATATGGGGGATTGGCTACTATGTGGGGCACTATATGGGGGGATTGGATACTATGTGGGGCACTATATGGAGGAATTGGCTACTATGTGGGGCACTATATGGGGATTGGCTACTATGTGGGGCACTATATGGGGGGATTGGCTACTATGTGGGCATATATGGGGGATTGGCTACTATGTGGGCACTATATGGGGGCATTGGCTACTATGTGGGGCACTATATGGGGGACTGGATAATATGTGGGGCACTATATGGGGATTGGCTACTATGTGGGGCACTATATGAGGGGATTGGATACTATATAGGGCATTTTTGGCGGGATTGGATACTATATAGGGCATTTTTGGCGGGATTGGATACTGTATAGGGCACTTTTCAGTCAGCAGCATGTGGTGACTGTAGGGGAGTGGCTATGGAGGGTTGCTATGGGGGCGTGGCTATGGAGGGTTGCTATGGGGGCGTGGCTATGGAGGGTCGCTATGGAGGCGTGGCTATAGAGGGTTGCTATGGGGGCGTGGCTATAGAGGGTCGCTATGGGGGCGTGGCTATGGGGACCGCGGCCACATGTCCCTCTTTGCTCTTTACAAAAGTTGGGAGGTATGGTACAATGTGTTTGCTCATTGGCTCAGAAGGATAATTGATGATTAGAAAACCCTTGTGCAATCATGTTCACACATCTGAAAACAGTCTAGCTGGTTACAGAAGCTACAAAACTGACCTTCCTTTGGGCAGATTGTGTTTCTGGAGCATCACATTTGTGGGGTCAATTAAACACTCAAAATGGCCAGAAAAAGAGAACTTTCATCTGAAACTCGACAGTTTATTCTTGTTCTTAGAAATGAAGGCTATTCCATGCCAGAAATTGCTAAGAAATGGAAGATTTTCTACAACGGTGTGTACCACTCCCTTCAGAGGACAGCACAAACAGGCTCTAACCAGAGTAGAAAAAGAAGTGGGAGGCACAACTAAGCAAGAAGATAAGCCCATTAGAGTCTCTAGTTTGAGAAACAGATACCTCACAGGTCCCCAACTGGCATCTTCATTACATAGTACCCGCAAAACACCAGTGTCACCATCTACAGGGAAGAGGCGGCTGCCGGATTTTGGGCTTCAGGGCAGAGTGGCAAAGAAAAAGCCATATCTGAGACTGGCCAATAAAAGAAAAAGATTAAAATGGGCAAAAGAACACAGAGATTGGGCAGAGGAAGACTGGGAAAAAGTGTTGTGGACGATGGATGAATCCAAGTTTGAGGTGTTTGGATGACAAAGAAGAAGGTTTGTGAGACGCAGAAGAAATGAGAAGATGCTGGAAGAATGCCTGACGCCATCTGTTATACATGGTGGAGGTCATGTGATGGTCTGGGGTTGGTGCTGGTAAGGTGGGAGATTTGTACAGGGTAACAGGGATTGTGAATAAGGAAGGCCATCACTCTGCACCGCCATGCCATACCCAGTGGGCAGCGCTTGGTTGGAGCCAATTTCATCCTACAACAGGACAATGACCCTAAACACCTCCAAATTGTGCAAGAACTATTTCCAGCAGAAGCAGCAGCTGGTATTCTATCATAGGTAATGGAGTGGCCAGCGCAGTCACCAGATCACCACCCCATTGTGGGAGCAGCTGGACCGTATGGTACGCCAGAAGTGCCCATCCAACCAATCCAACTTGTGGGAGCTGCTTCTAGAAGCGTGGGGGGCAATTTCTCCAGCTTACCCCAACAGATTAATAGCTAGAATGCCAAAGGTGTGCAATGCTGGAATTGGTGCACAAGGAGGATTCTGGGACGGAAGCAAAGTGTGATGGAAGAACAATGTTATTTCCCATACAAATCAGTATTTCTAACCTTGTCAATGTCTTGTCTCTATTTTCTATTCATTTCACAACGTACGGGGGTGAAGAAGTGTGACTTTTCATGGAAAACACTAAATTGTTTGGGGGACCCCAGACTTTTGAACAGTAGTGTATATATATATATATATATATATATATATATATATATATATATATATATATATATACATATTGGGGGTCTGGGATATGTATATATATATTGGGGGTCTGGGATATGTGTATATATATATATATATATTGGGGGTCTGGGATATGTATATATATATTGGGGGTCTGGGATATGTGTATATATATTGGGGGTCTGGGATATGTGTATATATATATATATATATATTGGGGTCTGGGATATGTATATATATATTGGGGGTCTGGGATATGTGTATATATATTGGGGGTCTGGGATATGTGTATATATATATATATATATATTGGGGGTCTGGGATATGTATATATATATTGGGGGTCTGGGATATGTATATATTGGGGTCTGGGATATGTATATATATATTGGGGTCTGGGATATGTATATATATATTGGGGTCTGGGATATGTATATATATATTGGGGTCTGGGATATGTGTATATATTGGCGGTCTGCGATATGTATATATTGGGGTCTGGGGTATGTATGTATATATTGGGGTCTGGGATATGTGTATATATTGGCGGTCTGCGATATGTATATATTGGGGTCTGGGGTATGTATGTATATATTGGGGTCTGGGATATGTGTATATATTGGCGGTCTGCGATATGTATATATTGGGGTCTGGGATATGTATACATATATTGGGGTCTGGGATATGTGTATATATATATATTGGGGTCTGCGATATGTATATATTGGGGTCTGGGATATGTATGTATATATTGGGGGTCTGGGATATGTATACATATATTGGGGTCTGGGATATGTGTATATATTGGCGGTCTGCGATATGTATATATATATTGGGGGTCTGGGATATGTGTATATATATATATATATATTGGGGTCTGGGATATGTGTATATATTGGGGGTCTGGGGTATGTATGTATATATTGGGGTCTGGGATATGTGTATATATTGGCGATCTGCGATATGTATATATATATTGGGGGTCTGGGATATGTGTATATATATATATATATTGGGGTCTGGGATATGTATATATATATTGGGGGTCTGGGGTATGTATGTATATATTGGGGTCTGGGATATGTATATATATATTGGGGTCTGGGATATGTATATGTATATATTGGGGGTCTGGGATATGTATACATATATTGGGGTCTGGGATATGTGTATATATTGGCGATCTGCGATATGTATATATTGGGGTCTGGGATATGTATATATATATTGGGGTCTGCGATATGTATATATTGGGGTCTGGGATATGTATATATATATTGGGGTCTGGGATATGTGCATATATATATATATATATTGGGGTCTGGGATATGTATATATATATTGGGGTCTGGGGTATGTATGTATATATTGGGGTCTGGGATATGTGTATATATTGGCGATCTGCGATATGTATATATTGGGGTCTGGGATATGTATATATATATTGGGGTCTGGGATATGTATACATATATTGGGGTCTGGGATATGTATATATATATTGTGGTCTGGGATATGTATATATTGGGGTCTGGGATATGTATGTATATATTGGGGTCTGGGGTATGTATGTATATATTGGGGTCTAGGATATGTGTATATATTGGCGGTCTGCGATATGTATATATTGGGGTCTGGGATATGTATATATATATTGGGGTCTGGGATATGTATATATATATTGGGGTCTGGGATATGTATATATATATTGGGGTCTGGGATATGTATACATATATTGGGGTCTGGGATATGTGTATATATTGGCGGTCTGCGATATGTATATATTGGGGTCTGGGATATGTATATATATATTGGGGTCTGGGATATGTATATATATATTGGGGTCTGGGATATGTATATATATATTGGGGTCTGGGATATGTATACATATATTGGGGTCTGGGATATGTATATATTGGGGTCTGCGATATGTATACATATATTGGGGTCTGGGATATGTATATATATATTGGCGGTCTGCGATATGTATATATTGGGGTCTGGGATATGTATATATATGTATATATATATATATTGGGGTCTGGGATATGTATATATATATTGGGGTCTGGGATATGTATATATATATTGGGGTCTGGGATATGTATATATATATTGGGGTCTGGGATATGTATATATATATTGGGATCTGGGATATGTGTACATATATATAGTGACCCCTATGCAGGAATGGTTGTGGAAGGGAGGTATATCTCTCCTAGCTTCCTCTCCTATGTCAGCTAACAGCCCCGGCCTCTCACCTGCGGGGTAATTAATGAAGCTGCTCAGAGGGCGGGTATATAAGAGAAGCCAGGAGGGCAGATAGATCTCTCTGGCTGGGGACACAGAAAGCCGCTCTGTGGGAGAGACTGGTGTGAGTAGTAGAAGGTTGCCTAATGGTGGTTTTACACGGAGCGATAATTCGCCCAATCGTACAATTAACGATTTTGAATGAACGATTTTTTTTTTATAACGATCGGCGTTTACACGGAACAATACATCGTATGGAATATTCGTTTTGCGATCGTTTTGCAATCGCTTAAGCCTATCTCACACATAGGGGAAATCGTTGAAAGAATATTTACACTGAACAATCTGCGAATTTTTTGCGAACGATCAACGACGATTTAAGAACTTGTTGAAAGATCAAAATGAATGATTTCTTGCTCGTCGCTTGATTGTTCGCTGCGTTTACACGTACGATTATCGTTCGAATTCGACTGTTATCGGGCAAATTCGGACGATACATCGTTCCGTGTAAAACCACCATAAGTGTTCTGTAAGCTGGCAGGGAGCGGCTCTGCAGCTGATAGTCAGGATACCTGAATGTATAGGAAGGGCCGGACAGGCAAGGATTTTCTTTCGTTGCTGTTCGTTTCTGCTTGCAACCTTTTAAATAAAGCTGACTACGTGTCAGATTGCAGCTATGTATGCTGTTGGCCTGATTTGGATGAACCAGATACGTGTCCTTTGACCCCAGCAAAGCCAATCCCAGTGACTTATATCACAATTGGTGCTTCGGATGCGGGCAGCACGTTAAAGTATCTGAGAAAATGGAGGACGTGGTGAACGCCTTGTTACGTTCTACTGCAGCCCAGCAGGAGGCAACCAGAGAACAACAGCGTACAAACGCTAACCAGCAAGAAGCAAACCGCTTGCTGTCTGAACAGCTGAGAACATTAATAGAGACCACAAGTAAAGACCGCCAGACGCTGCAGGAGGTGGTACAGCGGGTGGCAAGCCTGCCTGTGGTATCGCCAGAGGCACAGCAAAGACCAATTCATGTCAGCCAATATTTGCAAAAGATGACCCCGGAGGATGACGTTTGGGCTTTTATTACTACCTCTGAGAGGACTGCAGTGCGAGAAGCCTGGCCCCGAGCACGCTGGGCTGGTCTGCTTGCCCCGTTTCTGGCAGGAGAGGCGCAAAAGGCCGACTTTGATCTGGAACCAGAGGCAGCCCAGGACTTTGATAAGCTAAAAGCCGAGATCCTGGCTAGATTGGGTGTAACCCTAGCGGTCAGAGCCCAGAGAGTACACCAGTGGACTTACAGAGCGGATAAACCTCCATGTTCGCAGATGTTTGACCTCATCCACCTGAGCAGAAAGTGGCTACAACCAGAGGTGTTATCAGCACCTGAGGTGGTTCAACGGATCGTCATGGACCGGTATCTACGGGCACTACCCCCGGCACTGAGGAAGTGGGTAAGCCATGGTCACCCTAAAACAGCCGATGAGCTGGTGGACCTGGTCGAACGTTATTCAGCGTCAGCAGAGCTGCTGAGCGATACCCAGCATCAACCTTCATCTCCTCGGATGGCGAAATTTCCAGGTGTTCCTGGTAAGACTGTTCCGGGTGTCACGGCCTCGGCGGCGTTCCGTGCTCCGGACCGCCGCCGCGACCTCTCCATGCAGCTGCCGGGGTCCATGTGCAGGGACCCGGCGCTGCTACTAGCTCGGCCCCGGGGGGCGCCTTACCTCGCCCGCTCCTGTCACCCGCTGTGCCGGGCGGCGCGTGCGTCCCCACCTCCTAGGGCACGCGCGCCGGCTGTCTCAGATTTAAAGGGCCAGTCCGCCCCTAATTGGAAGTTGCACTAATCACTTCCTATATATTCCAGCCCTGCCCCACTACAGGTGTTGGAGCCTCTACATGCTTCCCATTGCGTTTGGCCCAGCTCCCTGTTGTTCCTGATTCCTGTCCGCTACCTGGTCCCTAGTCCTTGTTCCTGGTTCCTATCCGCTACCTGGTCCCAAGTCCTTGTTCCTGGTTCCTGCTCCCCTGTCACTCCATTGCTCCTGTGTTCAGCCTGTCACCTGCGGTTACGCCTACAGACCTCTGCTATCACCATCTCCTGCCTACTGATCCTGCCACGCCTCGCCTGCCGTCACTAGCAACCAAGCCAGGGGTAGCGACCTGGGGGTCGCCTGCCGCAGCAAGTCCATCCCGCCTTGCGGCGGGCTCTGGTGAAAACCAGCGGCCCCTTAGACTCCGCTCCCTGGTGAGGTTAGTGCCATCGCTGGTGTTGGCTCAGTGGATCCACTACTCCAGGCGTTACAGTAGGTTCCAACCATGGATCCCGGCGAGGTGCCTGATATCCGTGACGTAGCCCGAGTGGTCGCCCTACAGGCTCAACAAATCCAGCAACAGTCGCAGCAGATCCAGCAACTCACTGCCGCCTTACAGCAGCATACTACAGCCCAGCGCTCACCACCTCCTGCTGCTTTTTCTACACTTCGACTGGCTCTCCCAAGCAAATACGCTGGTGACTCCAAGTTGTGCAGAGGATTCCTGACTCAATGCACCATGCATATTGAACTCTTAAAGGGGTTGTCCGGCGATAAAAAATTATTCACAGAATAACACACATTAGAAAGTTATACAACTTTGTAATGTATGTTATGTCTGTGAATGGCCCCCTTCCCCGTGTTTCCCCCCACCCACGCTAGACCCGGAAGTGTGGTGCATTATACTCACCGCATCTCGTGTCGTCCACGCTCTCCGATCGTCAGCAGTGACGTCTTCTTCGGGAGGCCAGTGGATCTTCCCGAGTGCCGGCCGCCCTCTGCAGCGTCATCCGAAGCTCAGCCGCGATTGGCTGAGCATAACTGAGCTCAGCCAATCGCGGCTGAGCGGCTGATGACGCGGCCATGTCATCAGCTGCTCAGCCGCGATTGGCTGAGCACAGTTATGCTCAGCCAATCGCGGCTGAGCTTTGGATGACGCTGCAGAGGGCGGCCGGCACTCGGGAAGATCCGCTGGCCTCCTGAAGAAGACGTCACTGCTGAGGATCGGAGACCGTGGTCGGCACGTGACAGGTAATGTATAGCGCACCACACTTCCGGGTACACGGGTGGGGGTGGGGGGACACGGGGAAGGGGGCCATTCACAGACATAACATACATTACAAAGTTGTATAACTTTGTAATGTGTGTTATTCTGTGAATAATTTTTTATCGCCGGACAACCCCTTTAAGTAGTCAGTTTTCCACCGAGCGCTCTAAAGTGGCTTTCATCATCAGCCTATTGGAGGGTAGAGCTCTGGCCTGGGCCACGCCGCTGTGGGACCGAGATGATCCTGTTGCTGCCAATCTCCGAACCTTCCTGGCCGAGTTTCGCTCTGTCTTTGAGGAACCTGCCCGTGCTACTTCAGCTGAGACTGCTCTCCTCAACCTCTCTCAAGGGAGCTCCTCTGTTGGTGACTACGCCATCCAGTTCCGCACCCTGGCGGCAGAATTAGACTGGAATGAGGCCGCTCTAATAGCCACCTTCAAGAAGGGTCTGTCTAGTCGGGTGAGAGACGTGCTTTCCGCCCGAGACCTACCTACCTCCCTGAACGAACTCATCCTACTGGCTTCCAGGGTCAATACTCGTTTTTCTAAGAGGGAGGAGGAGGTCTGGCATGAACGGCGACTAAGCCTGCCCCGTCGCCATCATCAGCTGGCGCCGGTCTTCCAGAATCCTGACGTTCCGGTGTCCCAGTCAACTCCTGAGATTCCTATGCAGGTGGAACGGGCTCACCTGACGCCTGATGAAAGAATTCGTCGTCTGGAGCTGAATCTCTGCCTCTACTGCGGTGGTTCGGATCACTTTCGGCTGAGATGTCCCCAACGTCCTCAAGCGTCCGGGAAACGCCAGCACCTAGGTCCGGTGGGAGAGGCCTCCCTAAGTGTGAATGCCACCTCTCCAAGGTTGCCTGTGCCAGTCTCCATCCAGACACCCTCAGGACAAACTCACCAGACTACTGCCTTTCTCGATTCTGGGTCAGCAGGCAGTTTTATTGCAGCTACATTGGTCCAAAGATGGCGGCTACCCGTGACCCAACTAGCCAGACCCCTGACTATCTCCTCAGTCACGGGCGAGATTCTTACTGACCATGTGCATTACCAGACCGCACCTCTAGTCCTCCAGGTGGGCACTTCACATCAGGAAAAGATCTCCTTCTACGTCCTGCCCCATTCTTCTTCCACCATCCTCCTGGGACTCCTTTGGCTGCAATTACATGCCCCTAAGCTGGACTGGAGAACCGGGAAGATTCTTAGTTGGGGTCAGGACTGTTCCAACCAGTGTCTGAGGTCACCTCAGCCCAAGTACTCTATGTTGTCACCCGACCCCGCCAAGCCTCTATCCAGCCTACCGGCGGAATACCAAGACTTGCCTGATGCCTTCTCTGCCACGGAGGCGGACTCTCTACCACCTCATCGGGCGTACGATTATCCCATAGACCTCCTTCCTGGAACTTCTCCTCCACAAGGTCGGTTGTACCCTCTCTCAGTACCCGAGACTGAGGCCATGTCCTCTTACATCCGGGAGAACTTACAGAAGGGTTTCATCCGCAAATCCACATCCCCTCGCCACATAGGGATGGACTTCATCACTGATTTGCCTCCATCTGCAGGCAAGAAAGAGGGGGAGGCCAAAAGGGGGGGGGGGGTACTGTCACGGCCGCGGCGGCGTCCCGTGCTCCGGACCGCCGCCGCGACCTCTCCATGCAGCTGCCGGGGTCCATGTGCAGGGACCCGGCGCTGCTACTAGCTCGGCCCCGGGGGGCGCCTTACCTCGCTCCGCTCCTGTCACCCTCTTTGCCAGCCGGCACGCGCGTCCCCGCCTTCTAGGGCGCGCGCGCCGGCTGTCTCAGATTTAAATGGCCAGTCCGCCCCTTATTGGAAGGTGCACTAATCACTTCCTATATATTCCAGCCCTGCCCCACTACAGGTGTTGGAGCCTCTACATGCTTCCCATAGTGTTTGGCCCAGCTCCCTGTTGTTCCTGATTCCTGTCCGCTACCTGGTCCCTAGTCCTTGTTCTTGGGTACTGCTCCTCTGTTACACTATTGCTCCTGTGTTCAGCCTGTCACCTGCGGTTACGCCTACAGACCTCTGCTATCACCATCTCCTGCCTACTGCTCCTGCCACGCCTCGCCTGCCGTCACTAGCAACCAAGCCAGGGGTAGCGACCTGGGGGTCGCCTGCCGCAGCAAGTCCATCCCGCCTTGCGGCGGGCTCTGGTGAAAACTCCCTGGTGTGGTTTTGTGCCATCGCTAGTGTCGGCTCAGTGGATCCACTACTCCAGGCGTTACACCGGGGTTTAGGGGAGCTGGGAAGAATGTAAAGACTGTGAATGCGGATAATGATGAGACTGTGGGCCCAGGAAAACCTAAAATGCCTAATTATGGACTAAGCAAAGGTCCTATAAGGTGTTTCCGTTGCCACGAGTTGGGTCATATTGCGATGAACTGTCCTGTAACTACTGAACCTATGCAATGTGATGTTGCCTTTTTGAAAAAACGTATGTCAATGTTTGCTCAGTTGGTGTGTACTGCTGCGCGCTCAGATGACTCTAAAAAACATCTGTGTGGATTGACAGTGGATGGTAAAAATGTGATTGCATTGCTTGACTCGGGGAGTGTGGTAACTCTGGTAAAGGCCAAGCTTATCAGTCCTCCAGTCAGTCAGTCAGACACTTTCACAGTAACTTGTGTGCATGGGGATACATGTGAATACCAAACTACAATTGCTTGTGTTACAACCCCCTATGGGTCAGTGTACCATAAGGTTGGGCTAGTCCCAACTTTAATGCATGATGTTATTCTGGGAAGGGATTTTCCATATTTTTGGAAATTATGGGAAAGCAAGTTGGTGACTACAGAGAGTACTCCTTCCATAAGCCCAGAACCATTTGAGGTTCCCCCACAAGTGGCTGTAGTTGGGGTTTCGTCAGAAAGGCCCACTCCCTTCCCATTTTCTGTTATGGCAGGGGACTTAGAGGAGCCGTCCTCAGAGACTGAAAATGAAGGGGCCACACAACAGACTAGGCCTGACTTAGAGTTCAGAAAAGATGACTTCCAGACTGAACAGTTGAGGGACCCTACACTTGCTCGAGCTAGGGCAAATGTAAAAGTAGTGAACGGGGTAGCTGTGGAGCCTGGGGCTAGGCTAGCTTTCCCATACATGGCCCTGGAAAATGAATTGCTGTATCAAATTGACAAAAAGGGTGAGGAAACCATACAGCAATTAGTTGTTCCTAAGGCCTACAGGAGGACAGTTCTGGATCTGGCACATGGACACATTGTTGGTGGCCACTTGGGGATCCAGAAAACGACAGAGAGAATATTGCTGAGGTTTTTCTGGCCTGGCATGCATGGTGACATAAAAGCTTATTGTGAGTCATGTCCTGAGTGTCAGCTATCTGCGCCTATGCCTCACTTTCGTAGCCCCTTAGTACCCTTACCAATCATTGAAATACCTTTTGAGCGTATTGGGATGGATTTGGTAGGTCCCTTAATAAGGTCTGCACGGGGTCACCAGCACATCTAGTCATAATGGATTATGCTACACGTTATCCTGAGGCCATTCCTTTACGTAATACAGCATCTAAAACCATTGGAAAGGAGTTAGTCCAGGTATTCAGTAGAGTGGGTATTCCAAAGGAAATACTGACAGACCAAGGGACACCATTTATGTCTAAAGTAATGAAGGAACTTTGCAGGCTGTTTAAGGTGTCACAGTTACGTACCTCAGTCTATCATCCCCAGACAGATGGTTTAGTTGAGAGATTTAATAAGACTCTGAAACAGATGTTGAAGAAGGTAGTGGACAAGGATGGCAAAAACTGGGATTTCTTGCTTCCATATCTGTTGTTTGCTGTAAGAGAAGTACCACAGTCATCCACAGGGTTCTCACTTTTTGAGCTGGTGTATGGTAGACCTCCCAGAGGCTTATTGGATGTGGCTAGAGAAGCCTGGTCGCCCCCTACAGAAGCGCGATAGAACATATTTCACAGATGCAGGGTAGGATTTCAGCAGTCATGCCAATTGTAAAGAACACATGGAACGGGCTCAAGGAGCCCAGAAGATGGTTTATGACAGGGGTGCTAGGGTCCGTACGTTTTCCCCAGGAGATAGAGTACTCATTCTTGTCCCTACAGTGGAGAGCAGATTCCTGGCCAAATGGCAGGGTCCATTTGAGATAATTGAAAAGGTAGGGGACGTTAATTATAAAGTGTACCAGCCAGGGAAAAGGAAAGAAGAACAGATTTACCATGTGAATCTGATTAACCCTTGGAAAGAGCGTCAGGCCCTGGCTGCAGAGCTTAACTCACCGCTCCGTAATGAGTCAGTAATACCTGAGGTGAAGGTAGCAGAGTCCCTATCTGATGGGCAAAAGAAAGAGGCTAGACACTTGGTCCTTCATAACACAGATTTTTTTCTGACAAACCAGGGCAGACTCCACTTATAAAACATGACATCATAACCGAACCTGGAGTAAGGGTACAGGTAAAGCCCTATAGAACTCCTGAGGCCAGGCGGGAGGCAGTCTCAAAGGAAGTGAAAGAGATGCCGGAGTTGGGAGTGATTGAGGAATCTCATAGCGAATGGTCCAGCCCTATCGAGCTAATACCAAAACCAGATGGTACCATAAGATTTTGTAATGACTTTAGAAAGCTAAACTCCGTATCCAAGTTTGATGCTTATCCAATGCCACGAGTGGATGAGCTCATAGACCAACTTGGCAAAGCTAGGTACATAACAACTTTAGATCTGACAAAAGGGTATTGGCAGATTCCTTTGACTAAGTCTGCCAAGGAAAAGACGGCATTTTCCACACCGGATGGTCTATTTCAATATGTAACTATGCCTTTTGGTCTACATGGTGCTCCAGCGACCTTTCAGAGGTTAATGGATAGAGTGCTGAAGCCACATAGGCAATATGGTTCAGCCTATCTTGAAGACATAGTGGTACATAGCCCCGACTGGCAAACACACTTTTCAAAAGTTCAGGCCGTCATTGATAGTTTGAAGGAGGCAGGGCTGACTGCGAACCCTAAGAAATGTCACATTGGGCTAGAGGAAGCCAGATATTTGGGGTACATAATTGGAAGAGGTATAGTCAGGCCTCAAGTTGACAAGATTGAAGCAATTCAGAAATGGCCCCAACCAATTAATAAAAAACAGGTGAGGGCATTTCTGGGAATTACTGGGTATTATAGACGCTTCATACCCAATTTTGCAGCCATAGCAGGTTCCCCGACTGATCTCACCAGGGGAAAAGAGTCAGTGATGATAAAGTGGAACCCTGAAGCAGAAAGAGCCTTCCGAACACTTAAAGTGTCTCTTTGTTCACAGCCAGTGGTGGTCACTCCGGACTTCAAAAAGGAATTTGTGGTACAAACAGACGCTTCAGAGGCGGGAATAGGGGGCGGGAATAGGGGCGGGAATAGGGAGGCGGGAATAGGGGCGGGAATAGGGGCGGGAATAGGGGGGCAGGAATAGAGGCCGTCTTGTCTCAAGTCAGGGATGGGGAGGAACGTCCAGTGCTTTATCTAAGCAGAAAGTCAAATAAACATGAGAAAAACTATGCAATTGTTGAAAAAGAATGCTTGGCCATCAAATGGGCTCTGGAATCCCTCAAATATTATCTGCTGGGAAGAAAATTCAGGTTAGTCACAGACCATGCCCCCTTAAAGTGGATGAACCTGAATAAAGGAAGGAATAGCAGAGTAACTAGATGGTTCCTAGCTCTTCAGGCATACAAATTTACAGTAGAGCATAGGCCGGGAAGCCTACAGGGCCGATGCATTGTCTCGTGTGCACTGTCTAGTGGTTACGGTTGCCCAGTCCCACTGGCCTGAGCAGAGGGGGGGGGGGGATATGTGACACCTATGCAGGAATGGTTGTGGAAGGGAGGTATATTTCTCCTAGGTTCCTCTCCTATGTCAGCTAACAGCCCAGGCCTCTCACCTGCGGGGTAATTAATGAAGCTGCTCAGAGGGCGGGTATATAAGAGAAGCCAGGAGGGCAGATAGATCTCTCTGGCTGGGGACACAGAAAGCCGCTCTGTGGGAGAGACTGGTGTGAGTAGTAAAGGTTGGCTAAGTGTTCTGTAAGCTGGCAGGGAGCAGGGAGTCAGGATACCTGAATGTATAGGAAGGGCCGGACAGGCAAGGATTTTCTTTCGTTGCTGTTTTGTTTTATTTTCTGCTTGCAACCTTTTAAATAAAGCTGACTACGTGTCAGATTGCACCTATGTATGCTGTTGGCCTGATTTGGATGAACCAGATACGTGTCCTTTGACCCCAGCAAAGGCGATCCCAGTGACTTATATCACAATATACAGTATATTTTATATATATATATATATATATATATATATATATATATATATATATATATATATATATAATCACTGCCAAATTGGGTATACCAAAATTTCCAGCCAAAATACTAATCACAGAAATGGAAATAAAATGTAACCTTTATTCATAAATATTAAAACACTCTTGCAACAACGTATGAACAAAAAAATATATGGCGATCAAGTCCGAGATAAAAAGACTATCGCAGAAAGTCGACGCGTTTCATCTCCTAAAATCCTCAGGAGACCCGATATTAGGATAATGGATACTGTCCATGCTAGCCATGTCTGCCATGAACGTCAAAGACGTGGTTGTCGACGAGTTATGGCTATCCACCACGTCTTTGACGTTCATGGCAGACATCGCTAGCATGGACAGTATCCATTATCCTAAAGGTTTTATTTCCATTTCTGTGATTAGTGTGTGTGTGTATATATATATTGGGGTCTGGGATATATATATATATATATATATATATTGGGGTCTGGGATATATATATATTGGGGTCTGGGATATATATATATTGGGGTCTGGGATATATATATATATATATATATATATATATATATATATATTGGGGTCTGGGATATATATATATATATATATATATATATATTGGGGTCTGGGATATATATATATTGGGGTCTGGGATATATATATATATATATATATATATTGGGGTCTGGGATATGTGTATATATTGGGGTCTGGGATATATATATATATATATATATTGGGGTCTGGGATATATATATATATATATATCTATATCATAAAAATGAAAGTCTGTCTGTCCGTCCGTCTGTCCCATATAGACTTCCAAATGCCTGAACCGTTTGACCCCAAATTTGGCCACAGATACATTGGGTGCCCAGGAAGGTTTTAGCGAAGGTCCCGTCCCCGCCAGATGTACAGGAGGGGAGGGGGAGGGGGAAGAGCGGCGCCCCATAGAGATGAATTGGAAAATCTCCACATTGCACACACATAACTAGATTTGCATTTCCAGGGAAATACATAGTGCTTGAAAAGAGCGCCCCTTTACCAGTGACCTCCAGAGCGCCCCTTTACCAGTGACTTCCAGAGCGCCCCTTTACCAGTGACCTCCAGAGCGCCCCTTTACCAGTGACTTCCAGAGCGCCCCTTTACCAGTGACCTCCAGAGCGCCCCATTACCAGTGACCTCCAGAGCGCCCCTTTACCAGTGACCTCCAGAGCGCCCCTTTACCAGTGACTTACAGAGCGCCCCTTTACCAGTGACCTCCAGAGCGCCCCATTACCAGTGACCTCCAGAGCGCCCCTTTACCAGTGACCTCCAGAGCGCCCCTTTACCAGTGACTTACAGAGGGCCCATTTACCAGTGACCTCCAGAGCGCCCCTTTACCAGTGACTTACAGAGGGCCCATTTACCAGTGACCTCCAGAGCGCCCCTTTACCGGTGACTTCCAGAGCGCCCCTTTACCAGTAACTTCCAGAGCGCCCCTTTACCAGTAACTTCCAGAGCGCCCCTTTACCAGTGACTTCCAGAGCGCCCCTTTACCAGTGACCTCCAGAGCGCCCCATTACCAGTGACCTCCAGAGCGCCCCTTTACCAGTGACCTCCAGAGCGCCCCATTACCAGTGACCTACAGAGCGCCCCTTTACCAGTGACTTCCAGAGCGCCCCATTACCAGTGACCTCCAGAGCGCCCCTTTACCAGTGACCTCCAGAGCGTCCCTTTACCAGTGACTTCCAGAGCGCCCCCTTTACCAGTGACTTCCAGAGCGCCCCTTTACCAGTGACTTCCAGAGCGCCCCTTTACCAGTGACCTCCAGAGCGCCCCTTTACCAGTGACCTCCAGAGCGCCCCTTTACCAGTGACTTCCAGAGCGCCCCTTTACCAGTGACCTCCAGAGCGCCCCTTTACCAGTGACTTCCAGAGCGCCCCTTTACCAGTGACTTCCAGAGCGCCCCTTTACCAGTGACTTCCAGAGCGCCCCTTTACCAGTGACTTCCAGAGCGCCCCTTTACCAGTGACGTCCAGAGCGCCCCTTTACCAGTGACTTCCAGAGCGCCCCTTTACCAGTGACTTCCAGAGCGCCCCTTTACCAGTGACCTCCAGAGCGCCCCTTTACCAGTGACTTCCAGAGCGCCCCATTACCAGTGACCTCCAGAGCGCCCCTTTACCAGTGACTTCCAGAGCGCCCCTTTACCAGTGACTTCCAGAGCGCCCCTTTACCAGTGACCTCCAGAGCGCCCCTTTACCAGTGACCTCCAGAGCGTCCCATTACCAGTGACCTCCAGAGCGCCCCTTTACCAGTGACTTCCAGAGCGCCCCATTACCAGTGACCTCCAGAGCGCCCCTTTACCAGTGACTTCCAGAGCGCCCCTTTACCAGTGACTTCCAGAGCGCCCCATTACCAGTGACTTCCAGAGCGCCCCTTTACCAGTGACCTCCAGAGCGCCCCTTTACCAGTGACCTCCAGAGCGCCCCTTTACCAGTGACCTCCAGAGCGCCCCATTACCAGTGACCTCCAGAGCGCCCCATTACCAGTGACTTCCAGAGCGCCCCTTTACCAGTGACCTCCAGAGCGCCCCATTACCAGTGACCTCCAGAGCGCCCCATTACCAGTGACCTCCAGAGCGCCCCTTTACCAGTGAGTTCCAGAGCGCCCCATTACCAGTGACCTCCAGAGCGCCCCTTTACCAGTAACTTCCAGAGCGCCCCTTTACCAGTGACTTCCAGAGCGCCCCTTTACCAGTGACCTCCAGAGCGCCCCTTTACCAGTGACCTCCAGAGCGCCCCTTTACCAGTGACTTCCAGAGCGCCCCTTTACCAGTGACCTCCAGAGGGCCCCTTTACCAGTGACTTCCAGAGCGCCCCATTACCAGTGACTTCCAGAGCGCCCCTTTACCAGTGACTTCCAGAGCGCCCCTTTACCAGTGACTTACAGAGCGCCCCTTTACCAGTGACCTCCAGAGCGCCCCTTTACCAGTGACCTCCAGAGCGCCCCTTTACCAGTAACTTCCAGAGCGCCCCTTTACCAGTGACCTCCAGAGCGCCCCTTTACCAGTGACCTCCAGAGCGCCCCATTGCCAGTGACCTCCAGAGCGCCCCTTTACCAGTGACCTCCAGAGCGCCCCATTACCAGTGACCTCCAGAGCGCCCCTTTACCAGTGACCTCCAGAGCGCCCCTTTACCAGTGACCTCCAGAGCGCCCCTTTACCAGTGACCTCCAGAGCGCCCCTTTACCAGTGACCTCCAGAGCGCCCCTTTACCAGTGACCTCCAGAGCGCCCCATTACCAGTGACCTCCAGAGCGCCCCATTACCAGTGACCTCCAGAGCGCCCCTTTACCAGTGACTTCCAGAGCGCCCCTTTACCAGTGACCTCCAGAGCGCCCCATTACCAGTGACCTCCAGAGCGCCCCTTTACCAGTGACCTCCAGAGCGCCCCATTACCAGTGACCTCCAGAGCGCCCCTTTACCAGTGACCTCCAGAGCGCCCCATTACCATAGACTTCCAGAGCGCCCCTTTACCAGTGACCTCCAGAGCGCCCCTTTACCAGTGACTTCCAGAGCGCCCCTTTACCAGTGACTTCCAGAGCGCCCCCTTTACCAGTGACTTCCAGAGCGCCCCTTTACCAGTGACTTCCAGAGCGCCCCATTACCAGTGACCTCCAGAGCGCCCCTTTACCAGTGACTTCCAGAGCGCCCCTTTACCAGTGACTTCCAGAGCGCCCCCTTTACCAGTGACTTCCAGAGCGCCCCTTTACCAGTGACTTCCAGAGCGCCCCATTACCAGTGACCTCCAGAGCGCCCCTTTACCAGTGACTCCCAGAGCGCCCCTTTACCAGTGACCTCCAGAGCGTCCCTTTACCAGTAACTTCCAGAGCGCCCCTTTACCGGTGACCTCCAGAGCGCCCCTTTACCAGTGACCTCCAGAGCGCCCCTTTACCAGTGACCTCCAGAGCGCCCCTTTACCAGTGACCTCCAGAGCGCCCCATTACCAGTGACCTCCAGAGCGCCCCTTTACCAGTGACCTCCAGAGCGCCCCTTTACCAGTGACTTCCAGAGCGCCCCTTTACCAGTGACCTCCAGAGCGCCCCTTTACCGGTGACCTCCAGAGCGCCCCTTTACCAGTGACCTCCAGAGCGCCCCTTTACCAGTGACCTCCAGAGCGCCCCTTTACCAGTGACCTCCAGAGCGCCCCATTGCCAGTGACCTCCAGAGCGCCCCTTTACCAGTGACCTCCAGAGCGCCCCATTACCAGTGACCTCCAGAGCGCCCCTTTACCAGTGACCTCCAGAGCGCCCCTTTACCAGTGACCTCCAGAGCGCCCCTTTACCAGTGACCTCCAGAGCGCCCCTTTACCAGTGACCTCCAGAGCGCCCCTTTACCAGTGACCTCCAGAGCGCCCCATTACCAGTGACCTCCAGAGCGCCCCTTTACCAGTGACTTCCAGAGCGCCCCTTTACCAGTGACCTCCAGAGCGCCCCTTTACCAGTGACTTCCAGAGCGCCCCTTTACCAGTGACTTCCTTTTAACTTTAATCCTGGGTGCCGTCCCTTTAAGAGCGACATGGCTCCCGTCCCTTTAAGAGCGACATAGGTCCCTTTAGTAGCGACTTGGGTCCCTTTAAGAGCGATCTGAGTACTTATAATGGTAAAGACCATTGCTCGGTTACCATGACAATCTTACTCATGTTAGTTAGACAAAATCGTTAAGGACCTTCCATATATTACATCTTCTATTGGCCAATAGTGGACATGTGACTGTGGATGGTGTGATATATTGCATGACGAGACCTTAGAGTTCTGAAGAAGAAGAAGAAAGAAGAAGATGGTGATGGCCTGCTTAGAAGACAAATACATATTTACAGATGATGCTTAGAAGACAAATACATATTTACAGCTGATGATGAATTTCTGAAGCATATCCAGTGGATTGGTCGTTATATTGACGATTTGGTCCTAGTGTGAATGGACTCAAAGGAAAATTTCCATTTATTTACAGAGTATCTTAATAATAATGGATATGGCCTAAAATTCACATCATTTTTGGAGGTAGCGAGATTCCCTTTCTAGATGTCGGTCTGGTGGCGGACATGGAGAACAATTGTGTTCATAGTTTGCCATATCGCAAAGACTGTGCGGGCAATGCCATCTTATGGCGAATTCATGTCACCCACCACACGTCATCCGCAACATCCCATATGGGGAATGCCTGAGACTGAAAAGAAATTGCAGCGTTCCGAATATATACAATACAGAGTTGAAGAAATTACAAGATAGATTGAGAGAAAGAGCATTTAGACAGGACATGCGAGATTCAGGCAGACAGAGAGCAGCACAGATCAGCAGAGAAGATCTGCTAAGTGAAGATGCATCAGACAGGAGAAGAGATCACTAAATAAACAAGTCGTCTTTGTCACCGCAGATAGTAAAGCAGTTTCCCAGAATAAGTAAAATAATAACACACACACACTTACCATTGCTGTGGCCGGACGATAAACTACAGAAAATGACGGAAGGTGGAGTAAAAGTAGTATCCCGCAGGCCCCACAATAGGAATCTCTCCATCCCCCTCTCTCTATGGTAAAGACCAAGAGCACAAACATGGCTGGAAGTGAAGGGGTCTTATAAGTGCGGGCACCAGCGATGTAGAACATGTTCACACACTGCAGTTTCTAAAGTAACGTCATGCTCAAATGGCAACACATATAAAATACAAAGCGACATGAATTGTAAGACAAGATTTGTGGTTTCTGTGGCCACTTGTACAGCTGGCAATGTCCATCCACCAGCCTGAAGATGAGAATCAGAAAACACATATCAGATGGGGAATGGATCATCTCTAACCAGACACTTCAGAGAGGTTCATGCCGGCAATGTACAGCCCCGAAAAATTATGCCCATTGAAAAAATCTTCCCCTTAAAAAGGTCGGGGTTCTTTACGGCACAAGCTGCTGAATAGAGAATCCTTCTGGATTTTTAGATTGGGAACAAGAACTCCAGAGGGTCTCAATTCTAGACATGATCTAATCCTAAGGCCCCGTTCCCACTGAGCAAAGCTAGCGGAATTCCGCGACGGAATTGTCCGCCGCGGAATGCCGTTAGCCTCCCGCTCATAATGGGACTCTATGGGAGGCGCGCGCTCCTGCCCTGTCCGCGCTGAAGAATGAACATGTTCATTCTTCAGCGCGGACAGAGCAGCAGCGCGCGCCTCCCATAGAGTCCCATTATGAGCGGGAGGCTAACGGCATTCCGCGGCGGACAATTCCGTCGCGGAATTCCGCTAGCTTTGCTCAGTGGGAACGGGGCCTAATCTATTAAAGTGTCTTTGGGAGTGAGTGACCTCGACCTGCGATATGCCCACCTGCGATATGCCCACCTGCGTTATGCCCACCTGCGTTATGCCGACCTGCATTATGCCGACCTGCGTTATGCCCACCTGCGTTATGCCGACCTGCGTTATGCCCACCTGCGTTATGCCGACCTGCGTTATGCCGACCTGCGTTATGCCGACCTGCGTTATGCCCACCTGCGTTATGCCGTCCTGCGTTATGCCGACCTGCGATATGCCGACCTGCGTTATGCCCACCTGCGTTATGCCGACCTGCGTTATGCCCACCTGCGTTATGCCCACCTGCGATATGCCGACCTGCGTTATGCCGACCTGCGTTATGCCCACCTGCGTTATACCCACCTGCGTTATGCCCACCTGCGTTATGCCGACCTGCGATATGCCGACCTGCGTTATGCCGACCTGCGTTATGCCCACCTGCGTTATGCCGACCTGCGTTATGCCCACCTGCGTTATGCCCACCTGCGTTATGCCCACCTGCGTTATGCCGACCTGCGTTATGCCCACCTGCGCTATGCCCACCTGCGTTATGCCGACCTGCGTTATGCCCACCTGCGTTATGCCCACCTGCGTTATGCCGACCTGCGTTATGCCGACCTGCGTTATACCCACCTGCGTTATACCCACCTGCGTTATGCCGACCTGCGTTATGCCCACCTGCGTTATGCCCACCTGCGTTATGCCCACCTGCGTTATGCCGACCTGCGTTATGCCGACCTGCGTTATGCCGACCTGCGTTATACCCACCTGCGTTATGCCCACCTGCGTTATGCCCACCTGCGTTATGCCCACCTGCGTTATGCCCGCCAGTTCTTGCACACATATTCTGTCTTTTTAGGTGTAACCCAATAATGTGACTCACAGCATTTAATGAGTTAATCGCTGCTCTGTGACTTTCCCTGTAAGAGTTAACTTCTCTACCTTGAAGTTACAAAGGCTTTTAAACATGTGATACCAAGTGGTTTTAACTGATTGTGTAACATGAGATGTATGATGCCGCCCCTTAAATAGAGATATGGGGTTTGCATCCAGTCTGTTTAAGTTGTGAACAAGGCGCAAGAAGCGCTGAAACGCGTAAACTTTTTTATTCACTGCACCTGATGTGAAGAATTACAATAAAGACCGAGCTTTATGGGATTTTGGTGCTGGACTTTTCCTTTTTGTATGCTGTGACCCTGGCTCCGGCTCTTACCGTGCACCGAGGGCGATACCGCGGCAGGTGAGCTGGCCTACAACAGACTGTTTGCATACTATATATTGGGGTCTGGGATATGTGTGTGAGTATATATATATATTCTACGGATCCGTAGAAGCACGTTGTTACGTGCGAAACAGCTGCCATGCATTAACAACCATCAGAGCCTGGCGTTCCATGTTCCTGCTGCACTTTGAATGGATATTTTAATGAAGATTTAATAAAGAGTTTTTTTAGGGTGAGTGCCCCCATTTATTCATTTTTCCTTATATTTGTTGGCACTGTACATTTTTTCTGTGGGTGAGCACCCCAATTATTATTCACTCCCTACTGCTACCATGTTCCCATGATCTGATACCGGATAGTGCCAGACCACTGTTTCTTTTTGGAGCTTATATATATATTGGGGTCTGGGATATGTGTATATATATATATATTGGGGGTCTGGGACATGTATATATATATTGGGGGTCTGGGATATGTATATATATATATTGGGGGTCTGGGATATGTATATATATATTGGGGGTCTGGGATATGTATATATATATATGGGGGGTCTGGGATATGTGTATATATATTGGGGGTCTGGGATATGTATATATATATATTGGAGTCTGGGATATGTATATATATATATTGGGGTCTGGGATATGTGTGTGTGTGTATATATATATATATATATTGGGGTCTGGGATATGTATATATATATATATATATATATATATATATATATATATATATATTGGGGTCTGGGACATGTATATATATATTGGGGTCTGGGATATGTATATATATATTGGGGTCTCGGATATATATATTGGGGTCTCGGACATGTGTGTATATATATATATATATATATATATATATATTGGGGTCTGGGATATGTATATATTGGGGTCTGGGATATGTATATATATATATATATATATATATATATATATATATATATATTGGGGTCTGGGACATGTATATATATATATATTGGGGTCTGGGACATGTATATATATATATATTGGGGTCTGGGACATGTGTATATATATATATATATATATATATATTGGGATCTGGGATATGTATATATATATTGGGGTCTGGGATATGTGTATATATATATTGGGGTCTGGGATATATATATTGGGGTCTGGGACATGTATGTGTATATTGGGGTCTGGGATATGTATATATATATTGGGGGTCTGGGATATGTGTATATATATATATATATATTGGGGTCTGGGATATGTGTATATATATATTGGGGTCTGGGACATGTATGTGTATATATATATATATTGGGGTCTGGGACATGTATGTGTATATATATATATATTGGGGTCTGGGACATGTATATATATATATATTGGGGTCTGGGATATGTATATATATATTGGGGTCTGGGATATGTATATATATATATTGGGGTCTGGGATATGTATATATATATTGGGGTCTGGGACATGTGTATATATATATATATTGGGGTCTGGGATATGTATATATATATTGGGGTCTGGGACATGTGTATATATATATATATATTGGGGTCTGGGATATGTATATATATATTGGGGTCTGGGACATGTGTATATATATATATATTGGGGTCTGGGACATGTATATATATATATATTGGGGTCTGGGATATGTATATATATATATTGGGGTCTGGGATATATAGAGAGATGTGATATTGAATATTGGGGTCCCAGTTTTCTCCTGAATGTGGACTACAAGTTCCTCGCCAAGCAGCTGACGGCCATTATCGGACAGGTCATCCACTTGGAGCAGACGTCTGGCATCTCTTGCCCTAGTGAGGGTCACGGTCTCCTCCATCCAATGCCGTTACGGATCTGTGTGACCGGTTGTACCGCGAGGTGATGGGCCGGGTAATATATTGGCTGTGTATGGGGAAGATGGTCTGTTCCTAGGTTAACCTGATGTGTCTTGACATTTGCAGCGAGGTTCTAGGGACCAGCGGGGGACTGACCCCTCTCTTCTTCTGTCTGGAGGACTGACCCCTCTCTTCTTCTGTCTGGAGGACTGACCCCTCTCTTCTGTCTGGAGGACTGACCCCTTTTCTTCTTCTGTCTGGAGGACTGACCCCTCTCTTCTTCTGTCTGGAGGACTGACCCCTTTTCTTCTTCTGTCTGGAGGACTGACCCCTTTTCTTCTTCTGTCTGGAGGACTGACCCCTTTTCGTCTTCTGTCTGGAGGACTGACCCCTTTTCGTCTTCTGTCTGGAGGACTGACCCCTCTCTTCTTCTGTCTGGAGGACTGACCCCTCTCTTCTTCTGTCTGGAGGACTGACCCCTCTCTTCTTCTGTCTGGAGGACTGACCCCTCTCTTCTTCTGTCTGGAGGACTGACCCCT
The DNA here is from genome assembly GCF_027789765.1 of Dendropsophus ebraccatus. Taxonomy (NCBI): domain Eukaryota; kingdom Metazoa; phylum Chordata; class Amphibia; order Anura; family Hylidae; genus Dendropsophus; species Dendropsophus ebraccatus. The sequence continues at coordinate 218,360,482 of NC_091455.1, read as the reverse complement.
CTCTTCTTCTGTCTGGAGGACTGACCCCTCTCTTCTTCTGTCTGGAGGACTGACCCCTCTCTTCTTCTGTCTGGAGGACTGACCCCTCTCCTCTTCTGTCTGGAGGACTGACCCCTTTCTTCTTCTGTCGGGGGTCAGCTCAGGCTGCCCTTTTTCTGTACATAGGACTGACCCCTCTCTTCTTCTGTCTGGAGGACTGACCCCTTTCTTCTTCTGTCGGGGGTCAGCTCAGGCTGCCCTCTTTCTGTACATAGGACTGAAGGCCTCCGAGGACGCTCAGAAGCTGCCAGGTTTAGTGAGCGTATATCAGGGAAGTTGAGGCCACCGTGTTGCTTGGTTTGTTGTAGGATAGTATAAGAGATTTTAGATTTTTGTCGCCCCAAATAAAGAATCTATAGAGACAATTGATCCTCCGCTCATCTTTGGGGCGTAAATAAATTGGGAGAGTCTGTAGCTGGTATAGAAGTTTTGGCACTTCCACCATTTCTAGAAGGCTGGCACGACCCATAAACGTTAGAGGGAAGCGTTTCCAAAGCGTGAGAGAATGTTCTAAGAACTTAATGTATTTATCAATGTTTGCGGAATATAGTTTAGCCGGTGATTTGGTGATCTCAATCCCCAGGTATTTTATTTGGGTTGTGTTCCAATGGAGTGGAGTAGAGGCCGACCACAGTGGGCGGTTCGGGCCCTTGAGTAGTAGTGCCTCACATTTAGTCAGGTTCAGGGTGTAACCTGAAAGGGCACCCCTAGCCTGAAGATCCTCAAGGGCCACTGGAAGGGAAAGTCTTGGAGAGGACAGCGTTAGTAAGAGGTCATCAGCGAAGGCCAGGGCTTTGAGATCGGAACCACCAATTTTGATATTTTGATATATTGGGGAATGTTCAATATGTCGTAGGAGAGGGTCAATTGGGATATTAAAAAGGAGGGGGGAGAGGGGCAACCTTGACGTGTGCTACGGAATATGTCGATCAGAGGTGTGTTCTTTCCATTAATAGTGAGGGCCGTTGCTGCCTGGCTGTTTATGTGTTGTAGAAATGACAGGAAGAGTTATGTTCAGAGAGGGTGTCATACAGGAACGGCCAGGCGACCTTATCAAAGGCCTTCTCTGCGTCCAGGCTAAGCAGCATGGTAGGGCGATTATCTTTGTTCATGGCATGAACCGTAACTGCCACCGCTCTCCGAACGTTCCTGACTGAGTGTCTGTTTAAGAGGAAGCCCTGCTGATTTTGGGAAAGAAGGGAGGGGAGAAAGGATTGAAGACGGGTGGCTAGAATTTTTGATAGTATCTTATATGTTATAATCCTGGTTAAGGAGGGCTATCGGTCTATAGGACTGGGGGAGGGTTGGATCCTTTTGGGGTTTAAGTAGTAAGATTGTTCCGGAATGAGCCAAGTCATTTAGTCATTTACACTTAATTTATAGTATTCCCCGGAGAAGCCATCGGGGCCCGGAGTCTTATTGTTGGAGAGTGAGTGTATAGCTTGTGTGACTTCTAGCTCCGAGATGCCTCCAAGGATGCTTTATGGTTCGCAGATAAATTAGGGAGGTGGAGGGAGTCAAGAAAGGTGTGTATGGCTGCTTGATTTGAGGGCTCAGCTCTATATTAGTGTTCATAATAGTCCGAGAGTATTCGTTCAATCTTGTCTTGCGTTAGCGTTAGCGTTGTCGTGCGTTAGCGTTTGAGAAACGGGGTCACGCAACAATGTGTGTCTCGAGTTGGGGGGACGAGTCACTTTTGCTAAGAGAGGGCCTATTTTATTCTGGATCTCTCTGGAGCACATCTGGATCTCAAAAGATAAACGGGGAGTCAGATTAGCATTATGGAAAAGCGATTAAACAAGACATATCCCGAATCCACAAGGCAAATGGAAATAAACATTATCAGCAACAAGAAACAAACAGCGTCCCATGAGGGTCCAAAGGAGAGAAAAGAGTGATAAAGACCAAAAGAAAGGAAAGGGAGAGAAGAAAGAAAAAAAAAAGTGAAAAAAAAAAAGGGGTTGGGGCAGACAAAAGAAGGCCACATAAAAGGATCAGGAGGACAAACATAGATAAGGGAGGGCGACAACACCAATGGGTGGGGGGAGGGGGGGGAAGGCTTCACCTGTGGAAGAATACCTCAAGATCTACAAAAAAGAAAAATAGAGCAAAACTCACAAGTAGTTTCATACGGTATGTTGGGAAATCCAAGTGGCAAGATCTCCCGAACCACTGAAGGAATCCCAAGTAAACCATGTTTTAGTAAATAGTGATTGGCCTCATTCATCAGTAGCAGATGGCTCTTCCATACGCCTAATGGCCAGAAGACAATCCAGAAAATCTCCAAGAGAGGGAGGCACAGTAGATTTCCATTTGCGGGGAATAGCTTGCCGAGCGGCATGTAAAAAATGCCTCAATAAGCGCCTTTTAAATTTCTGCACGGAACCCCCATGAAGAGACAACAGAGCTAGATCTATTGAGGGTCGAGTGGTCTCAGAGCAAACTTTATCATAGAGAGCAAAAATTAACTTCCAGAAAGGCTTTATCATTCTGCAAGACCACCATATATGTTGTGCATCACCTCTCACATCCCCGCACCGCCAACAATTGGGGTCAACCGCCGGGAACATTCTATGCAATCTCTCTGGATAATAATACCAAAAAGAAAGAATCTTATAGTTTTTCTCTTGGGCATAACTCAATAAGGAAGATTTATGCACCAATTGAAAAACAGTAGACCAATCTTCTGTAGATAGGGTTCGTCCCAACACCGTCTCCCACTTGGCAACAAATGGGGGAATATAAGTGTCATCCCTGGAAGAAAGAAATAAGCCATACAACAACGAAATGGTGTGTTCAGGAGGTTGAGTAGCTACACAGAGCTGTTCAAAGACAGTCAGATTATGGAGGGAGCCCCAGCTATCCTTTATTGTGAGAAAAAGACTGCGTAATTGTTCATACAGCAACCATTCAGAAGCTTGTAGAATACCCGTTTCAATAAATTCAGTAAAGGGGCGAATACCCGCTGAAGTACAAATATGACGCAGGTGTAGGTTATGCACATTCGGCGTGAAACGCTGAAATCTAATGGTTAACTCAGGGTTCAAGAGCCCTGAGCTCAGGACAGGAGTCAGAGGACCCGGCCTAAAAAGTTTATGTGTTAGTGCGAATCTATCCCGAAACCCTATAAGAGTTTTAACCAGCGCTGGGGTATTGCCTAGTGAGGGTCTATTTCCCGGTGCACACCACAACAAAGTCAGAGGAGGGCTCACAGAGAGTTCTGCCAGCAGCGAGACCCATTGTTTAGAAGTAGCGTTATGGAACAGGTCGAGAAGACAGGTGCCCAACACGGCTTGAAGATAAAGCTTGAAGTCCGGAGCACCCGCGCCTCCCTTCAACTTCGGCTGCGACAGGAGTCTAAAAGGCAACCGGGCCCTTTTATGTCTCCAGATAAATTTCAAGACCATGGTTCTCAAACGTTTCAGAAAAGATCCTATTGGAACCATTGGTAGAGTTTGAAAAAAATATAGTACTCGTGGGAGGATGTCCATCTTTACAGCCGACAACCTTCCAAACCAGGAGAGGTTCAACTGCCGCCATTTACCTAAGTCCTTTTCAATGTCGCGTAATAAAGGAAGGAAATTAGCAGAGAATAGGGAAATAGGATCTCGTGTTTTATATATATATCTATATCCAAGTATCTCAGGGAGTTCGCTTGCCATTTAAAGGGGAAAACAGATTGTAAATGGGACACAACAGGGTCAGGAAGAGAGATATTAAGAAATTCAGATTTAGTTGTGTTAATCTTAAGGTTACTCACTGCGCCATATGCTCTTATTTCCGGACACTAACTAGCGGCTGTGAAACATACAACAGAACATCATCCGCAAACATGGCCAATTTCTGTTCCCTCCCTCCCACCAGGGGCCCATGAATATTGTCATTATTTCTAATGGCTGCTGCCAAAAGTTCCATAACCAGAATGTACAGAAGAGGGGATAGAGGGCAACCCTGTCGCGTCCCATTCAGAATCGGGAAAGGGGATGACAGTGATCCATTTACCTTAACTTGGGCCGATGGATTACTATAAAGAGCCATGATCCCCTGTTGCATCATAGGGCCCCTACCTACAATTTGCAATGTTGATTGCAGGAACCCCCAATGCACCCTGTCAAAGGCCTTCTCGGCGTCAAGGGACACAGGGCACAGGGGGATACCCGAAGCCCTGGCTCTTTCTATTAGGGTCAGTGTACGGATTGTATTATCCTGTGCCTCTCTCTGCCTCACAAAGCCCACCTGGTCATTAGAAATTAGCAAATGAAGAAAAGGACTTATCCGTTGGGCCAACATTTTTGAATATAATTTGATGTCCAAATTGATTAGGGAAATAGGTCTGAAATTGCTACAGACATTAGGGGGCTTACCTGGTTTAGGAAGAACCGTTATATGAGCTAAAAGGCCGACGAGGGAAATGTTCCGCCATGGAGTACGCTATTGAAGGCAGAGAGAAGCATCGGGGACAACAGGCCACCAAGAAGCTTATAAAATCCAGCCGAATAGCCGTCAGGGCCTGGGCTCTTGCCAATTTTGGAGTCTTTTATGACATCTTCTAACTCTGTAGCTGAGAAATCTTTTTCCATTACTTCCTTAATCTCGGGGGGAAGTGTAGGGATCGGATGTGTAGCCATGTTTGCCTGTATCTTGGCCTTCAGAGCCAAGTCTGAGATTGAGGCAATAGAATAGAGAGTAGCATAGTAGTCTCTAAACAAATTTAAGATGTCTTTAACTGCATGAACTTTATGACCCTGTTGGTCTCGCAGGGAAGAGATATAAGGGGTACTCCACCTAGGATGAAGGGCCCTTGAGAGCAAACGACCACTTTTGTCTCCAAACATAGAGTAGCGGGCTTGCAATTTAGCTCTAAAGCAAGCAGATTTTTGGTCTAGAATTTGAACCAATTCTGCTCTCTGTACTGCTAACTCTGCATATATGCCAGGAGACAAAGACCGTTTATGTCGCAACTCTAGGTCTCTTATCTTCTCGGAAAGTTTACAGATAGTGATCCCACGGTCCCTTTTTAGGCGAGAACCATGAGAGATAAGAACCCCACGCAACTCTGTCTTAAGGGTTTCCCACTGTATCGGGGCCGACGTAACATCGTCCTTATGAATATTCCTAAAATCTGCAACAGCCTTCCTTAAATCGGCAAGACAACATCTGATAAGAGAGACTTATTAAGTCTCCAGGTAAATGACTTCCTCTGTCCGGGCTGAAGAACAAGCGACCCACTGACAGGAGCATGGTCCGACCATAAGATGCCTCCCACTGCAGCTGAGGGGGAATAGTCTAGTAAAGTCTGAGAAAGAAAAAGTAGGCCTAGTCTGCTATATGTGGAGTGCACTGGTAGGCCTAGTCTGCTATATGTGGAGTGCACCGGTAGGCCTAGTCTGCTATATGTGGAGTGCACCGGTAGGCCTAGTCTGCTATATGTGGAGTGCACTGGTAGGCCTAGTCTGCTATATGTGGAGTGCACTGGTAGGCCTAGTCTGCTATATGTGGAGTGCACCGGTAGGCCTAGTCTGCTATATGTGGAGTGCACTGGTAGGCCTAGTCTGCTATATGTGGAGTGCACTGGTAGGCCTAGTCTGCTATATGTGGAGTGCACTGGTAGGCCTAGTCTGCTATATGTGGAGTGCACTGGTAGGCCTAGTCTGCTATATGTGGAGTGCACCGGTAGGCCTAGTCTGCTATATGTGGAGTGCACCGGTAGGCCTAGTCTGCTATATGTGGAGTGCACCGGTAGGCCTAGTCTGCTATATGTGGAGTGCACCGGTAGGCCTAGTCTGCTATATGTGGAGTGCACCGGTAGGCCTAGTCTGCTATATGTGGAGTGCATCGGTAGGCCTAGTCTGCTATATGTGGAGTGCACCGGGGAAAAGAAACTATCTTTAGGGTGTAAGGCGCGCCATAGCTCCACCAGTCTTAATCTATGAAAAAGGGCCTGAACCTTACGTGTTGCCAAGTGGGAGAGGGAAGACTTACCCGAAGAAGAATCCATCTTTGGGTCGAGGACAAGATTAAATCTCCTCCCAGAATTATTGGTAGAGATTCCGCAAAACGTTCCAGGCTGGTCAAGCAATGTTTAGCAAAAGCCACCTGCCCCTGATTGGAAAGTACACATTTGCTAATACATAAAGGTGGTTCTGCCACGAGACCTTTAGAAAGAGAAATCTTCCGGAGGGATCTATAATCCCTTTACCACCTAGCTCAGCTCACTACCTCCCCCAGGTATTCCCTCTGCATACTAATGACCCCTTTGTCTCTACACAGAGGCCATACCTGTTCCCCCCCTCCCCCACCCTGTATCGGGGGCCATCTTAGTTTCTTAGCTTACCTGTAACCAAACTACTGCCACCATTACGCTCGGACTTCCAATTAACAAAACCCCAGTAACCCTGTCGTGGTCGCAGAGACCCCCCTTATGGCTCCTCACTGGGAGGCCCCTTTATCCCCAACTCGTCACCCTATAGGATTGCAGGATGTGGGGGGTTCCCACATTATCTTCTAGGCGGCACACTTAATCTGGTGGGATGTCGAAGTGCCTTGACGCCTGTTCAGGATCTTCTAAGAGGAGGGTTCTGTTGTCCACGGTGACACGAAGTCGGGCAGGATACTGTGGTTGAAATCGGTGGTTGTGGTCTAACAGGCGTGAATATCGGCGTGAAGGCCCTACGCTTCTGTGTCACCGTCGCAGAGTAATCTTGGATAATAAGGACAGTGGGACCTTGTACGTTGGGGGGGGGGGGGGGGTTGTAAGCTCTAAGAATGGCCTCTTTGACTTGGAAGTGGAAGAATCGGGCTATGACTTGTCGGGGGCGAGCAGGGCGATCTCTTTTCTCGGGACCAATCCGGTGGATACGTTCAATCATTAAGGATGGAAGCTCCAGTGATGGTTCAAGTGCAGCGGGTATGGCAGGTGAGGTCATCCCCCTCGATTGATTCCGGAATTCCTGGGAATCTAAGATTGTTCCTCCTGCTCCTATTCTCGAGATCGTCCAGCTTGTCTCGCATAGACTTTATGATGTCAGCTTGGGCGGGATTGTTCCTGCACAGTGGATAGGGATGCTTCGTTGTCCAATAATCTGGTCTCCAGGTCATTCAACTTTTGTGTGTTGGACCTAATTTGAGCCAACGCGTTTGTGATGGACGTGTGGAGGAGGTCCAACTTCTTGTCAAGTAAGGGCATGATTAGTCTGGAGACCTCTTGGGCCACAGATGCCGCCTGCGTCCCCGTCTCTTCGGCGTCCATTCGGGTAGATTTGGATGACGTCATGGCTTCGTCAAGCGAGTCCTATCTGTAGCTCACGTTGTCGGTGGTTGGACGCTTTTAGTTTTGGTTTTATTAGACCCCTTGGCAGGAGACGGTGGAGGGTGATCACTCAGCTTAGAGCTTCTTAGCGTTTTGTGCATACCCCCAGTGGAAGTGGTGATAAATTTGTCCAGGACATGAACAGAGGGATAGGTGAACCCCAATGGAGGGAGATGGGAATCCTGGAGGACGCCGCCTCTACATCAGGGGGGCATCACCCACAGTGTGTGACAATAACAATGGCCAGCAACAGATTATTTTGGGGGTACTTATGAAAGGGAGTAATCACCATCAAGCGGCAGTCCTGTGCAACAACAAAATGTACAACAGGAACGGACAGGAGAAAGAGCTGCATAATCTTGTGAGGTGATTTGCTGCTCTCTAGTGGTTAACCAAGGAATTACCAGCAGATAGTTTACAGGTAGAGCACAAGAGATTGGAGAGGGAACACTGCTGCCCCCTGATGGTGGAACAGAGAAATTCACTGCCAGGGAGATGGTGTTAGGTAAGAATAAGCAGATTAGAGCTTCAAGAGCAATTTCTTCAGTGTTTCTCCCTGCTGCTGTATGTGTATGTTAGAAGAGAGTCTGCACCTTGTTTTATGGGGTCTGCACCTTGTTTTATGGGGTCTGCACCTTGTTTTATGGGGTCTGCACCTTGTTTTATGGGGTCTTCACCTTGTTTTATGGGGTCTGCACCTTGTTTTATGGGGTCTGCACCTTGTTTTATGGGGTCTGCACACCTTCACTGTTATGGGGTCTGCACCTTGTTTTATGGGGTCTGCACCTTGTTTTATGGGGTCTGCACCTTGTTTTATGGGGTCTGCACCTTGTTTTATGGGGTCTGCACACCTTCACTGTTATGGGGTCTGCACCTTGTTTTATGGGGTCTGCACACCTTCACTGTTATGGGGTCTGCACCTTGTTTTATGGGGTCTGCACACCTTCACTGTTATGAGGTCTGCACCTTGTTTTATGGGGTCTGCACACTTTCACTGTTATGGGGTCTGCACCTTGTTTTATGGGGTCTGCACACTTTCACTATTATGGGGTCGGGTAAACAAAATGGCAGCCGATTCATGCACTGCGTCCCCTGCGGCGGCAGGGTCTGCACTGGGGTCCCCCAGGGGGGTACTGATGCCAGGTGTCGGGGAGAAGTCCCAGCCACTGGGGATTATGTTAATGTTCCCTCAGGGTCCCGGTCAGTGGCAGTTAGTGGAGAAAATGGTGGCCGCCTCCTTTACTGTGTCCCCTATGGCGGTGAAGCTGCGTCCTAGAGCGCCAGGGAGAACAAAGACACTGGGGGGAGATGGGAGGGGGTCTTCCCTGCAAGAGTCTGCTGGCGCGGCTATGCCACGGTGCGGCCAGTGGTACGGCGCCGGTACCTGGTGGTCAGTCAAGATGGCACCGGCTCACTTCTCTAGGCCCCCTGTGGCGGCAGAGCAGGTTCCCGGGGTGTCGGAGAGGGCGCAGATGCAGGAGGGCAGAGAGAGGGGGCTCTCCCCTGCAGGTATGTCTATGCAGGGCCGCGCTGCAGTGTGGTTGGGAGCCTGGTGGTTGTGCCTGTGGATCGGGCAAGATGGCGCCGCGGCATCTGCATGTGTCTCTGTCTCCCGTTACAGAGCCCTCACTTCGGGCCGGACTCCGATGCAGAGACCGCGGTCTCTGAAGGCTACTGGCGTCCCTAGGAGCCTCCGGGTGTCAAGATTATGAGGCTTTGTGGCTAGTATGAGCCTAGGGCGCGGAGCCAAAGTAAAATGCGGCCACTCTGGTGTCCCGCCCACTGGAAGTCTCAGGGGGTCTATTGTTATAGCTCCAGCCAGTGCACGGTGCATGTCTAGTTATTATTTTTCTTCACTCTGTTCACTTTTCACACGTTTTTCACCAGGGCTGTGGAGTTGGAGTCGTGGAGTTGGAGCTAGTTTTGGCTGGAGTCGGAGTTGGAAAAAAATGTACTGACTCCGACTCCAGCTTTATAAAAATCTTTAAAAAATGTAGAATTGGACTTCCAGTTCCGGCGCCATGCGATGGAGACTTCCGGAAATCGCGGCGCCTTCACCGAGGGGACGCCAACATGGCGGCGGCGCCTGCATCTTCCTGGGCTACCTCACAAGACAGGTGTGAGCGGGAGTCATCAGGGGGAGAAGAGGACATGCTGTGGCCCTGGCAGCTGAGGTAGCCAAACGGATCCCCCCAGGTCTGAAAGGATCAGTAACTGCACCCTGGAGCAGGTACAGAGGGAGCTCGGGGGGGGGGGAGACTGTCAGCCATAGAGGAGAGGATGAATGCTGTGGAAGACAAAGCAGATCTTGTAGCCTCCCGATTTCTGTCTATTGAATCTGAAAATAAGAGACTGTGGGACAAAGTAGAGGATCTGGAAAATAGATCCAGGAGGACCAACCTCCGGATTGTGGGAGATCCTGAAGCTAATACAACGAGATCTCCTGCCTCTTTGTGAATCCACCATTCCTAAACTGCTGGGGATCAACCATCCATGTAAAGTGGAGCGGGCCCATCGTCTGGGTCCGGATGTCACCGAGCACCCGATAAAGGTATCCCCACAGGCCTGACCCAGAGGGACCCCGTCATGTAATAGTCAAATACCTGGATTTCACGGACAAGGTTCTGATTCAACGTGCCTTCCAGAATAAAAGGGACGGCCTCATGCTAGATGGGCGCAAACTCCTGATTTTTGGGGATTCTTCTGTGGAAGTCTCCAGAAGGAGGAAACTGTTTTCACCCTTGTGCACATCGCTAGTCAGCTAGACATCGCTATTCCGTCAGCAAGTGCGCGTTGCGCTGTTATACCCCGCCTCACTCAGGATTTTTCATGCAGATGGATCCTTCTCCACATATTCAAACGCAGATGAGGCAAAAGAAGCCCTCAAGGACTATCTGAGACCTGGATCACCACCTTCACAAGGTGGCTCGCCCCCCCATAATCAACCTGCAGGCCCCCTGAGCCAGCCGTCTCCCCGGCCAGAAGGAAATGTGGTGGTGGACCTATCTCAACCCGGCTGGAAATCCTGGAGCCGTCCCCCTATGGACCAGGGACACAGAAATGATGCTGCGACACCCGATTGAGCCACCTATAGAATGCGAGACGCAAGCTCCGAGGGAGAGACATTGCACTTTTCTCCATTTTCCCGGGGTTGGCATAAGTAACATCTGCCTCTCAGTGGACAGGAAGTATAGGATTGGTGTAGCTAGGATTGGCGTGTGTTTGTGCGTCCCCGGGACGGTTGGGACGTTACACATGCTGTTATTTGTCTCTCTCACGCTCCTACTGCATGGTGGTCCTGATGTCTTACTGTTTGTTTGTTTGTTTCCCCTTCTTTTCTCTCTTTTCCTTCGTCTTTTTTTAAGCTCTATAGCTTGGAAAATAGTGAAGTCCTGAGTTCCCAGGTGTTCTAGAACATTAAACCCCTGGCGAGGACACTAAAGGACACCGCTCTATATACTGTTTGACATACAAGGTTTTTGGGGCGGGGGGGGGGGGGGTTACTCATGGTCTGTTGTTATCACAGGGTTATGGTTTCTTTGGCATATGTAAAAACATCCTCAATATGGTTTGTATTGTTTCATGGAACGTGAATTGGCTTCGGTCCCCACTCAAGAGACATCTGATATTGCGGCATCTAAAAAAGATGTCACCAGATCTGGTTTTGCTGCAAGAGACGCACTTGGTCTCGGCAGACTTTTTAGAATGCGCAAACAATGGGTGGGCCAAGTTTTTGGCTCTGCTGCCATTGACAGGAAAGCGGAGGTGCTTATTTTGTCATTATCTATTATTATCATTATCTATCTTATTTATCATAAAGTATTTAATTGTGAAATTGTTGACTCTTGGGCTGATGATGAGGGCAGAATTCTTCCGACTGCAGAATTCTTGGCTGTTAATGTCTATGGTCCAAATGACAATAATTCTGCAATCTTCTCTTCCCTATCTACTTTAGTGCTGAACAATCAGGTGACAAACAAAATTATTGGCGGAGACTTTAACGCAGTGATGCACCATCATGAAGACAGGCGTTCGGGTCATGGTAGAATGGCAGCTCCTAGACATAGAGATGCAATCCTATCTTCTTGGTCGTCCTCGGCGGGAGTGACGGATGCTTGGAGATGGTCCAACCCAGATGCACGGAGATGGTCCAACCCAGATGCACGGAGAAGGTCCAACCCAGATGCACGGAGATGGTCCAACCCAGATGCACGGAGATGGTCCAACCCAGATGCACGGAGATGGTCCAACCCAGATGCACGGAGAAGGTCCAACCCAGATGCACGGAGATGGTCCAACCCAGATGCACGGAGATGGTCCAACCCAGATGCACGGAGAAGGTCCAACCCAGATGCACGGAGATGGTCCAACCCAGATGCACGGAGATGGTCCAACCCAGATGCACGGAGATGGTCCAACCCAGATGCACGGAGATGGTCCAACCCAGATGCACGGAGATGGTCCAACCCAGATGCATGAGAGTATACACATTATTCTCATCCTCATTCCTCCTGGTCCAGGTTGGATTATCTCTTTCTCTCTCCCTCTCTGCTTTCCCGAATAGACCGAGCCGAGATCAAGGATCTGGTTATCTCTGATCATGCTCCAGTCACTATTACACTGCATGATATCTTACCTAAAGGAACTGATTTCTTATGGAAATTTCCGGTAGGTCTTTCCAGAGATGAAAACTTTAAGGCCTTTCTCAAAGGTTGGTGGTTGGAGTAGGCTGCACACAATTCAGAACATATTTCTGACCCCCGACTGTGTTGGGATACAGATAAAGCTGTACTCAGGGGCCGTATTATGGCCTAGGTTTCTTCTCTGAAAAAGAAAATTTAAGTGCAGCTCAAAACTTATAGTGACGAATTGTGTGCGGCTTACACCAATTTTACACAGTGTCCCTCCCGGGAGGCTAGAGGTGAATGGATAGCAACACAATCTTCGTATGAGCACTGGCTTGATATGAGCTAAGGGCCCTTACACTACCCATCACATCCAATCTCTAAAAGACAACACTGGGAGGGCTCATAGGGATTCCTTAAGGGTTAATGCTATTTTGCGGGACTTTTTCAGAGACCTCTACGCGGACTCTCCTCCTCTGACTGTCCCAACTAGAAATTGGTTGAGAGCTGCTGCACTACCATCTTTAACGGTAGTGGACAAAGGGATGTTAAATTAGTAAAGTGATTAAGGAATTGAAAGCTAACAAAGCTCCTGGAGCGGATGACTTCACAGGAGACTTTTACAAGATGCTGGTCCCCGAGATAGGCCCCACCCTCTTGTCATTATACAACTCCTTTCACAGGGCTCACCAGTCTCTTTGCTGTTATTAGAGTTTTACCCAAGCCAGGTAAGGACTTGTCTGAACCGGGAGGGTATCGTCCTATCTCACTGATAAACGTGGACCTTAAGATTGCTTCCAAAGTTATGGCGGATCCCCTCTCACTGATTTTACCTGACCTAATATCACACAACCAGGTGGGATTCGGGAAAGGCAGATCAGCGGTCACAAACATTAAGAAAGTGATTGCTGTGTTGGATGGGGTCCAACAGCATCCCGAGCTTCACCCCTCCCCCGCCATTTTATCCATTGATGCAGAAAAAGCGTTTGATAATGTGCGGTGGGATTGGCAGGTGATGCAAGCCATGGGATTGGAGGGGGCATTCATGACTTACCTGAAATCCCTCTATACCTTTCTTCAGGCTAGAGTGGGCACCCCAGGGTTTCTATCATCCCCCTTTACTCCTGGCAAGGGGACCAGACAGGGATGCCCTCTCTCACCCTTATTATTCAATCTGGCCATTGAGCCTCGGTCGAGAGTTCTCGCCAATCATCCTAACCTTCAGGGTCTTATGATAGGGGGCATCCCTGTACGGCACGCGTTATTTGCAGATGATCTACTGATATATTTGGATAATCCAGTGACAGATTTACAGATAATATTTGACACCATAAAGGACTTTGGAATCCTCTCTGGCTTCCGGGTTAACGTAGCCAAAAGGACGGTCTTAGACCTCTCCAGAGGTACAAGGGGGCTCTCCGCTTCTATGCTAACTACTCCTGGGACAATAACCCGACAACAGATCAAGTATTTGGGGATAAATATAGGGAAATACCCGAGTACGTTATATAGGTTGAGTTTTCCACCGCTATTTCAGTCCATTTTCCAAAGGTTACACCAATGGAAATCATTGGCACTCTCTTTCCTACCCAGATGCACCTTATTAAGATGATGGCTTTTTCACGTCAGCTCTATCCTATGCAAACCATTCCTGTTCTACTTAAACACGTAGACATACAAAGAATGAACTCTGCGTTTGTGAAGTTCATTTGGGGGGGGGAAACGCCCTCGCATAGCCTTAAAAAAATGAGTGTAGTTTAGGGATCAGGGCGGTTTAAATTTTCCGGATGTACGCCGATATAATTTAGCTTGACTTTTACGGCATGGAGTGGATTAGATGAGGGGGGGGGGGTGCTTATACTAATGTGCAATTAGAAGAAGCAATGGCGTTTCCCTGGCCTTTGCAAGCTCTTCTCTATACCAAGCTGCCGGCCATCCCCCTCATACCAAGCGCTGCTCTCTGTTAGGGATACTATTATTGCTTGGAAATCATGTCTTAAAGACATAAAACTGCCCTTTGCTATAGGAAGGCATATGCCAATGTGGTGCCACCCTGAACTACAGCGGGAAGCCATCAATAGATCTCACCGGGAATGGTTACAGGAAGGTATTACGGAGGTTACCCACCTTTCCAAGACTCCGAACATAGATGTCTCCAGTTTGGGGAACTGCAAATACAATACTCCCTAGGCCCGGCTCATTTTCTTCTTTATAACCAACTAATGTCTTTTTTGAGACCTAGGGGGAGGGACATGAAATTTTTATACCAACCAAATGTTATTGATGAGGTACTTAGATTGGAGGCACCTATTCATTCTTAATCATATCTCTATTGGGCCATTAGACTTCAGGTCTCTGAGACGGAGCCGAGACATAAAGTATTGGGAGTCCTACTTACAGAAAGAGGACCTTACCAAACCTATATCAGATGGCTGGGCGCTCATACGAATGAGACCTGGAGGGAGACCCAATATAAATTGATTGACCGAGCCATTTACCGTTTTACTCTCCCAAAACACCCTGACAATCCAGACTGTATAGAGGTCTGTCCCAATTGCAATCCCAGAGGCACGGATGGTTCATGGCCTGGTCACACGCCCCCTATGGCCTGGTCACACGCCCCCTATGGCCTGGTCACACGCCCCCTATGGCCTGGTCACACACCCTATGGCCTGGTCACACGCGCCCTATGGCCTGGTCACACGCCCCCTATGGCCTGGTCACACGCCCCCTATGGCCTGGTCACACGCCCCCTATGGCCTGGTCACACGCGCCCTATGGCCTGGTCACACGCCCCCTATGGCCTGGTCACACGCCCCCTATGGCCTGGTCACACGCCCCCTATGGCCTGGTCACATGCCCTATGGCCTGGTCACACGCCCCCTATGGCCTGGTCACATGCCCTATGGCCACACTTCTGGGCCACACTGAAGGAGATGTTATCTAGCAAATATCTGTATCTACTGACCCAATGTTCCTTCTGTTCCACCTTCCTCGAGCTGAGGACAAGCTGTCCGCATTATGCCAAGTGTTCATAGTAGTAGCCAAAAGAGGTTTGCTTTCCAAAGGGTTAATCTCCCAGAGGCCACAGGTCGAGGAAGTAATTCATCAAGGCAAAAAATCTGTGCATTTTGACCAAATGGAAGAGTCGCGGTCAATGGAAAAACTGACAAAAGGTTTCTTTAAAAAATGGAAAACTTTTATTTGCAGTGCACTGTGTATTACATAAGGGTGGTCGGGGGATATATCAGTAATAGGACACTGGCCCCATTACATAAGGGTGGTCGGGAGATATATCAGTAATAGGACACTGGCCCCATTACATAAGGGTGGTCGGGGAATATATCAGTAATAGGACACTGGCCCCATTACATAAGGGTGGTCGGGGAATATATCAGTAATAGGACACTGGCCCTATTACATAAGGGTGGTCGGGGAATATATCAGTAATAGGACACTGGCCCTATTACATAAGGGTGGTCGGGGAATATATCAGTAATAGGACACTGGCCCTATTACATAAGGGTGGTCGGGGAATATATCAGTAATAGGACACTGGCCCTATTACATAAGGGTGGTCGGGGAATATATCAGTAGTAGGACACTGGCCCTAGTACATAAGGGTGGTCGGGGAATATATCAGTAATAGGACACTGGCCCTATTACATAAGGGTGGTCGGGGAATATATAAGAGATAGGACACTGGCCCCATTACATAAGGGTGGTCGGGGGATATATCAGTAATAGGACACTGGCCCTATTACATAAGGGTGGTCGGGGAATATATCAGTAATAGGACACTGGCCCTATTACATAAGGGTGGTCGGGGAATATATCAGTAATACAGCACTGGTCCTATTACATAAGGGTGGTCGGGGAATATATCAGTAATAGGACACTGGCCCCATTACGACCACCCTTATGTAATAGGGCCAGTGTCCTATTACTGATATATTCCCCGACCACCCTTATGTAATGGGGCCAGTGTCCTATTACTGATATATTCCCCGACCACCCTTATGTAATGGGGCCAGTGTCCTATTACTGATATATTCCCCGACCACCCTTATGTAATGGGGCCAGTGTCCTATTACTGATATATTCCCCGACCACCCTTATGTAATGGGGCCAGTGTCCTATTACTGATATATTCCCCGACCACCCTTATGTAATAGGGCCAGTGTCCTATTACTAATATAGTCCCCGACCACCCTTATGTAATGGGGCCAGTGTCCTATTACTGATATATCCCCCGACCACCCTTATGTAATGGGGCCAGTGTCCTATTACTGATATATCGGGGGATATATCAGTAATAGGACACTGGCCCCATTACATAAGGGTGGTCGGGGGATATATCAGTAATAGGACACTGGGTGGTCGGGGGATATATCAGTAATAGGACACTGGCCCCATTACATAAGGGTGGTCGGGGGATATATCAGTAATAGGACACTGGGTGGTCGGGGGATATATCAGTAATAGGACACTGGCCCCATTACATAAGGGAGGTCGGGGGATATATCAGTAATAGGACACTGGCCCTATTACATAAGGGTGGTCGGGGAATATATCAGTAATAGGACACTGGCCCTATTACATAAGGGTGGTCGGGGAATATATCAGTAATAGGACACTGGCCCCATTACATAAGGGTGGTCGGGGAATATATCAGTAATAGGACACTGGTCCTATTAGATAAGGGTGGTCGGGGAATATATCAGTAATAGGACACTGGTCCTATTACATAAGGGTGGTCGGGAGATATATCAGTAATAGGACACTGGCCCTATAACATAAGGGTGGTCGGGGAATATATCAGTAATAGGACACTGGCCCTATTACATAAGGGTGGTCGGGGAATATATCAGTAATAGGACACTGGTCCTATTAGATAAGGGTGGTCGGGGAATATATCAGTAATAGGACACTGGCCCTATAACATAAGGGTGGTCGGGGAATATATCAGTAATAGGACACTGGCCCTATTACATAAGGGTGGTCGGGGAATATATCAGTAATAGGACACTGGGTGGTCGGGGAATATATCAGTAATAGGACACTGGGTGGTCGGGGAATATATCAGTAATAGGACACTGGGTGGTCGGGGAGAGGCTGTCGGTCACTATTTGGCAGTTTGTTCCTGAGCTGGAAGAGTCCATTGTGTGGGGGGAGATCTGTGCTGGTCTCTTCCTGGATGACTGTATATGAGCAGCAGTGTAATATGGAGATATCCTGTGTAATATAGAGGAGGAGGAGGAGACATAAGTAATGTAGCTGTAACCTCTGACCTCAGGGCCGGGTTTTTCTTCAGTGTTCTATGGCTGCAGCTGTGTGTGTGTGTGTGTGTGTGTGTGTGTGTGTGCCCCCACAGTGACCTTCTATATTACTGTGTGACCTCTCTCTCTATATCACTATGTGTGACCCCTCTCTATATCACTATGTGTGACCCCTCTCTATATCACTATGTGTGACCCCTCTCTCTATATCACTATGTGTGACCCCTCTATATCACTATGTGTGACCCCTCTATATCACTATGTGTGACCCCTCTCTATATCACTATGTGTGACCCCTCTCTATATCACTATGTGTGACCCCTCTATATCACTATGTGTGACCCCTCTCTATATCACTATGTGTGACCCCTCTCTATATCACTATGTGTGACCTCTCTATATCACTATGTGTGACCTCTCTCTATATCACTATGTGTGACCCCCTGTATATCACTATGTGTGACCCCTCTCTATATCACTATGTGTGACCCCTCTCTATATCACTATGTGTGACCCCTCTCTATATCACTATGTGTGACCCCTCTCTATATCACTGTGTGACCCCTCTCTCTCACTATGTGTGACCCCTCTCTCTATATCACTATGTGTGACCCCTCTCTCTATATCACTATGTGTGACCCCTCTGTCTATATCACTATGTGTGACCCCTCTCTATATCACTATGTGTGACCCCTCTCTATATCACTATGTGTGACCCCTCTATATCACTATGTGTGACCTCTCTATATCACTATGTGTGACCCCTCTCTATATCACTATGTGTGACCCCTCTCTATATCACTATGTGTGACCCCTCTCTATATCACTATGTGTGACCTCTCTCTATATCACTATGTGTGACCTCTCTATATCACTATGTGTAATCCCCCTCTATATCACTATATGTGACCTCTCTATATCACTATGTGTGACCCCTCTCTATCACTGTGTGTGACCCCTCTCTATCACTATGTGTGACCCCTCTCTATATCACTATGTGTGACCCCTCTCTATCACTGTGTGTGACCCCTCTCTATCACTATGTGTGACCCCTCTCTATATCACTATGTGTGACCCCTCTCTATATCACTATGTGTGACCCCTCTCTATATCACTATGTGTGACCCCTCTATATCACTATGTGTGACCCCTCTCTCTATATCACTGTGTGTGACCCCTCTCTATATCACTGTGTGACCCCTCTCTATATCACTGTGTGTGACCTCTCTCTATATCACTATGTGTGACCCCTCTCTATATCACTATGTGTGACCCCTCTCTATCACTATGGGGGTCACACACAGTGATATAGAGAGGGGTCACACATAGTGATATAGAGAGGGGTCACACATAGTGATATAGAGAGGGGTCACACATAGTGATATAGAGAGGGGTCACACATAGTGATATAGAGAGGGGTCACACATAGTGATATAGAGAGGGGTCACACATAGTGATATAGAGAGGGGTCACACATAGTGATATAGAGAGGTCACACATAGTGATATAGAGAGGGGTCACACATAGTGATATAGAGAGGGGTCACACATAGTGATATAGAGAGGGGTCACACATAGTGATATAGAGGGGTCACACATAGTGATATAGAGAGGGGGTCACACATAGTGATATAGAGAGGGGTCACACAGTGATATAGAGAGGGGTCACACATAGTGATATAGAGAGGGGTCACACATAGTGATATAGAGGGGTCACACATAGTGATATAGAGGGGTCACACATAGTGATATAGAGAGGGGTCACACATAGTGATATATAGAGAGGTCACACATAGTGATATAGAGAGGTCACACATAGTGATATAGAGAGGGGTCACACATAGTGATATAGAGAGAGGTCACACATAGTGATATAGAGGGGTCACACATAGTGATATAGAGAGGGGGTCACACATAGTGATATAGAGGGGTCACACATAGTGATATAGAGGGGTCACACATAGTGATATAGAGAGGGGTCACTGTGTGTGACCCCTCTATATCACTATGTGTGACCCCTCTATATCACTATGTGTGACCCCTCTATATCACTGTGTGACCCCTCTATATCACTATGTGTGACCTCTCTCTATATCACTATGTGTGACCCCTCTCTATATCACTATGTGTGACCTCTCTATATCACTATGTGTGACCTCTCTATATATCACTATGTGTGACCCCTCTCTATATCACTATGTGTGACCCCTCTATATCACTATGTGTGACCCCTCTATATCACTGTGTGACCCCTCTCTATATCACTATGTGTGACCCCTCTATATCACTATGTGTGACCCCCTCTCTATATCACTATGTGTGACCCCTCTATATCACTATGTGTGACCCCTCTCTATATCACTATGTGTGACCCCTCTATATCACTATGTGTGACCCCTCTCTATATCACTATGTGTGACCCCTCTCTATATCACTATGTGTGACCTCTCTATCACTATGTGTGACCTCTCTATATCACTATGTGTGACCCCTCTATATATCACTATGTGTGACCCCTCTCTATATCACTATGTGTGACCCCTCTATATATCACTATGTGTGACCCCTCTCTATATCACTATGTGTGACCCCTCTCTATATCACTATGTGTGACCCCCTCTCTATATCACTATGTGTGACCCCTCTCTATATCACTATGTGTGACCCCTCTATATATCACTATGTGTGACCCCTCTCTATATCACTATGTGTGACCCCTCTCTATATCACTATGTGTGACCCCCTCTCTATATCACTATGTGTGACCCCTCTCTATATCACTATGTGTGACCCCTCTCTATATCACTATGTGTGACCCCCTCTCTATATCACTATGTGTGACCCCTCTCTATATCACTATGTGTGACCCCTCTCTATATATCACTATGTGTGACCCCTCTCTATATATCACTATGTGTGACCTCTCTATATCACTATGTCTGACCTCTATATCACATATATCTGGCAGTGTTAGTATTTCTGTGTTTCTGTGGTGAATATTAGTTAGAAACATAGAAGATGTCAGAGGGAAAAGCCCCCCTGCTCCATCTAGTCTAGTTGTGAGTAGTTCAGGACATGGAGGCTGGAGACTGGCTGCACCCACTGCACACAGGAGAAGCTGCTGTATATACAGTATATATTCCCTCAGATCATGTAGGACATTAGGGAGAAGCTGCTGAGCCGGTGTGATAGATATCTCCCCTGGTATATGACCGGCCATTTATCAAGGAGCAGGAGGCTGAGTCAGGAGTCGGTCCTGATAAAATTCAGGAGTCGGAGTTGGAGTCGGAGCTGCGACTTACTGACTCCACAGCTCTGGTTTTCACAAGGATTTTCAGCTTGCGGTCCCCTTTTGGGCGTTCCTTGCCTCCCTGCAATCCTGGGTCTCTTTCGGGAGGTAGAGACCCTGTCCATGGGGGCGGTGGTGATAAGGTAACACCTGACAGACAGAGGGACTATCCTCACTACAGAGCATTGCTGCCACTGCTGAATATACATGTTTCCTTTTACAGAATTACCTATAAATATCAGTCCTCTATCTGTGCACTTAGGTGAGAACTTAGAACTTAAAAGGAACTTTAGGATTAAAAGGGCCACTTACTATGGCGGTGTCCTTCCAGGAGCCAACCCTTGGCTAGGTTCTTCCTTTGAGGGATATCTGGGATATGGGTGTCAGAGGATGGGGTGTACAGGGGTCAGAGGATGGGGTGTACAGGGGTCAGAGGATGGGGTGTATGAGGGTCAGAGGATGGGGTGTAAGGGGGTCAGAGGATGGGGTGTACAGGGGTCAGAGGATGGGGTGTATGAGGGTCAGAGGATGAGGTGTACAGGGGTCAGAGGATGGGGTGTACAGGGGTCAGAGGATGGGGTGTATGAGGGTCAGAGGATGGGGTGTATGAGGGTCAGAGGATGGGGTGTAAGGGGGTCAGAGGATGGGGTGTACAGGGGTCAGAGGATGGGGGTGTATGAGGGTCAGAGGATGGGGTGTACAGGGGTCAGAGGATGAGGTGTACAGGGGTCAGAGGATGGGGTGTACAGGGGTCAGAGGATGGGGTGTATGAGGGTCAGAGGATGGGGTGTAAGGGGGTCAGAGGATGGGGTGTACAGGGGTCAGAGGATGGGGTGTATGAGGGTCAGAGGATGGGGTGTAAGGGGGTCAGAGGATGGGGTGTACAGGGGTCAGAGGATGGGGTGTATGAGGGTCAGAGGATGGGGTGTAAGGGGGTCAGAGGATGGGGTGTACAGGGGTCAGAGGATGGGGGTGTATGAGGGTCAGAGGATGGGGTGTACAGGGGTCAGAGGATGGGGTGTACAGGGGTCAGAGGATGGGGTGTACAGGGGTCAGAGGATGGGGGTGTATGAGGGTCAGAGGATGGGGTGTAAGGGGGTCAGAGGATGGGGTGTAAAGGGGGTCAGAGGATGGGGTGTACAGGGGTCAGAGGATGAGGTGTACAGGGGTCAGAGGATGGGGTGTAAGGGGGTCAGAGGATGGGGTGTAAGGGGGTCAGAGGATGGGGTGTAAGGGGGTCAGAGGATGGGGTGTACAGGGGGGTCAGAGGATGAGGTGTAAGGGTGTCAGAGGATGGGGTGTAAGGGTGTCAGAGGATGGGGTGTAAGGGTGTCAGAGGATGGGGTGTAAGGGGGTCAGAGGATGGGGTGTACAGGGGTCAGAGGATGGGGTGTACAGGTGTCAGAGGATGGGGTGTAAGGGGGTCAGAGGATGGGGTGTAAGGGTGTCAGAGGATGGGGTGTAAGGGGGTCAGAGGATGGGGTGTAAGGGGGTCAGAGGATGGGGTGTAAGGGTGTCAGAGGATGGGGTGTAAGGGTGTCAGAGGATGAGGTGTACAGGGGTCAGAGGATGGGGTGTAAGGGGGTCAGAGGATGGGGTGTAAGGGGGTCAGAGGATGGGGTGTAAGGGGGTCAGAGGATGAGGTGTACAGGGGTCAGAGGATGGGGTGTAAGGGGGTCAGAGGATGAGGTGTACAGGGGTCAGAGGATGGGGTGTAAGGGGGTCAGAGGATGGGGTGTAAGGGGGTCAGAGGATGGGGTGTAAGGGGGTCAGAGGATGGGGTGTAAAGGGGGTCAGAGGATGGAGTAGGGGGCATCTGCGTTTGGGGTACAAGGGTTTCCGTGTCCTGTTCTTCTTCATGTCCTCAGAGGGAACAAAGGCCTGACAGGCTGCACAATGGAAATACAGAATGGGGCAAAAATCAGCAGAACATGGCCACCACTCACCCGACCCCCCTGTGACCGTGGCCACCACTCACCCGACCCCCCTGTGACCGTGGCCACCACTCACCCGACCCCCCTGTGACCGTGGCCACCACTCACCCGACCCCCCTGTGACCGTGGCCACCAGTCACCCGACCCCCCTGTGACCGTGGCCACCACTCACCCGACCCCCCTGTGACCGTGGCCACCACTCACCCGTCCCCGTGGCCACCACTCACCCGACCCCCCTGTGACCGTGGCCACCACTCACCATACCCCCCTGTGACCGTGGCCACCACTCACCCGACCCCCCTGTGACCGTGGCCACCACTCACCCTGTGACCGTGGCCACCACTCACCCGACCCCCCTGTGACCGTGGCCACCACTCACCCGACCCCCCTGTGACCGTGGCCACCACTCACCCGCCCCCCCTGTGACCGTGGCCACCACTCACCCTGTGACCGTGGCCACCACTCACCCGACCCCCCTGTGACCGTGGCCACCACTCCCCCGACCCCCCTGTGACCGTGGCCACCACTCACCCGACCCCCCTGTGACCGTGGCCACCGCTCACCCGACCCCCCTGTGACCGTGGCCACCGCTCACCCGACCCCCCTGTGACCGTGGCCACCGCTCACCCGACCCCCCTGTGACCGTGGCCACCAGTCACCCGACCCCCCTGTGACCGTGGCCACCACTCACCCGACCCCCCTGTGACCGTGGCCACCACTCACCCGACCCCCCTGTGACCGTGGCCACCACTCACCCGACCCCCTGTGACACCGCTCCACTCTTAAAGGAGAAGTACGGGTAGTCCTCTTTTTCACAAGTGATGGGCGGGGGAGGATAAGAGAAATAAAATACTCTCACCTCCCCCGCTCCAGCGGCCGTTTCCTGGTCTGAGTGGGGACCGGTCAAGTCCACTCAGCCAGTCAGCGGCAATAATGGGGTCCCACCAGGAACCGGATCGGTCGTATGTGGCCACCAGTGCTGGAGAGCCCATTTAAAGGGATTATCCAGCGAAAATCTTTTTCTTTCAAATCAACTAGTGTCAGAAAGTTATATAGATTTGAGATTTTTTAATAGAAGTAGAGCCTTCCCATACTTATCAGCTACTGTATGTCCTGCAGGAAATTATTTTCAGTCTGACACAGGGCTCTCTGCTGACATCTCTGGCCGAGACAAACTCTGTTTTCTATGAATCCCCATAGAAAACCTCTCCTGCTCTGGACAGTTCCTGTCTCGGCCAGAGATGTCAGCAGAGAGCACTGTGTCAGACTGAAAATAAAACAACACTTCCTGCAGGACATACAGCAGCTGATAAGGGAAGATATGGGAAGACTTGAGATTTTTTAATAGAAGTTAATATATAACTTTCCAACACTAGTTGATTTGAAAGTAAAAGATTTTTGCTGGACAACCCCTTTAAGAAAACTAAAGTTGAATCCAAGATGGTGGTCCTGACATGCTCAGAGCTGCTCTTTCTACATGTTCTAGGATTTAGATTTGCATACAGTGAACCTTTCTGACCAGCCAAAACTGTTCACATCTGACAGGAAGGACGTGCTGGCCGTGTTTCTCCACACAGATCTGGATCCATCTGACCGGCCGTGTTTCTCCACACAGATCTGGATCCATCTGACCGGCCATGTTTCTCCACAGAGATCTGGATCCATCTGACCGGCCGTGTTTCTATATAGAGATCTGGATCCATCTGACCGGCCGTGTTTCTATATAGAGATCTGGATCCACCTGACCGGCCATGTTTCTCCACAGAGATCTGGATCCATCTGACCGGCCATGTTTCTCCACAGAGATCTGGATCCATCTGACCGGCCGTGTTTCTATATAGAGATCTGGATCCATCTGACCGGCCGTGTTTCTCCACAGAGATTGGGATCCATCTGACCGGCCGAGTTTCTCCACAGAGATCGGGATCCATCGGCCATGTTTCTCCACAGAGATCGGGATCCATCGGCCATGTTTCTCCACAGAGATCGGGATCCATCGGCCATGTTTCTCCACAGAGATCGGGATCCATCGGCCATGTTTCGCCACAGAAATCGAGATCCATCTGACGTATTTCTCCACAGAGATCGGGATCCATCGTACTTTTTTCTCCACAGAGATCGGGATCCATTGGACGTGTTTCTCCACAGAGATCGGGATCCATCGGACGTGTTTCTCCACAGAGATCGGGATCCATTGGACGTGTTTCTCCACAGAGATCGGGATCCATCGGACGTGTTTCTCCACAGAGATCGGGATCCATCGGACGTTTTTCTCCACAAAGATCGGGATCCATCGGACGTGTTTCTCCTAGAGATCGGGATCCATTGGACGTGTTTCTCTGTAGAGATGCCAGCACCTAACCCATTATCAGGCCGCAGAGTTTTATACCCTCAGATTAAGCAGTGATGCAGAGAGATGACGTTTATTGTCGGGAGACGCTATAAATGACGCAATAAAATAAATTTTCTGACATGAAAAGTAAAACGTCTACAAGAGACCACCCCCCCACCCCCCCCGATATTGCTTCATTGGCCGGTGTGTTGTTGGTGCGGCCCTCAGCTTCCATCCTCCTCCTCAGACACCTGATCAGCGGGAACCAGCCGCAGGTTGTTGGCTCTTACACTGGTGAGGGAGGGGCAGCTGCTCATGAGGTCAGACACCCCCTGGAGAGAGACCCCAGAACCGTCTAGACTCAGCTGTACCAGGGCCGTGTGTCTCAGGAACCGGAGCCCTAGGGGAAAAAGTAGGAGGTCAGAGGTCACAGAGTCCTATCCTATACACGATACACAAAGGGCCCTATTCCACCGGACGATTATCGTTCAGATTATCGTTAAATCATTCGAATCTAAACAATAATCGGTTGAAATGCGAACGAGAAATCGTTGATCACTTTAAAAGACCTGGACCTAATTTTATCGTTGCTCGTTCGCAAATCGTTCGCATTGAATAAGACGTCGATCGGTCATTTGCAGTAGATACGAATGCCATAGCGAAGAAATAGCAAAGAAAAAACTATCGTAAATACGATCATAAGTAACGATTATCGCTCCATGTAAATGAGTGAACGTTTTCAGGTCTTTCGTAATAGCCGTCGTTTGTGATCCTTAATCGTTAACGATTATGCAAACGATAATCATCTGGTGGAATAGGGCCCTAAGTATCATCCATACAGACACGACCAATCAATCTATAGATTTATCGCAGTCATGGAAAACAGATGAAGCTTTCAATGACTGATCCGTCACAACGGAGCCGAACGCTGATCCGTCACAATGGAGCTGATCCGTCACAACGGAGCCAATCGCTGATCCGTCACAACGGAGCCGAACGCTGATCCGTCACAATGGAGTTGATCCGTCACAACGGAGCCCATTGCTGATCCGTCACAACGGAGCCGATCCGTCACAACGGAGCCAATCGCTGATCCGTCACAATGGAGCTGATCCGTCACAACGGAGCCAATCGCTGATCCGTCACAATGGAGCTGATGCGTCACAACGGAGCCAATCGCTGATCCGTCACAATGGAGCTGATGCGTCACAACGGAGCCAATCGCTGATCCGTCACAATGGAGCTGATGCGTCACAACGGAGCCAATCGCTGATCCGTCACAATGGAGCTGATGCGTCACAACGGAGCCAATCGCTGATCCGTCACAACGGAGCCAAACGCTGATCCGTCACAACGGAGCCAAACGCTGATCCGTCACAACGGAGCCAAACGCTGATCCGTCACAACGGAGCCAAACGCTGATCCGTCACAACTGAGCTGAACGCTGATCCGTAGGTGTAGATGCTCCCCATGTAGCCCCTCCTCCCCCCCCCCCCCGGCTACTCCAGCCTCACCTCCTGTCAGCACTCACCCTTGTTGGTGACGCGCGTTCGGCTTAGGTTGACTTTTAGAAGGTTCTTGCAATGTTGGACTCCGAGATTTAAGACGTTGTCACCGACATGTGTGTCTGACAGTCCGAGGACCTACCCGGGAGAACAGCACAGCTCAGTGAAAGGCGGTCCCCAATATAATCCTACACCAGGGCTGGTCATGTGACTGGGGCTGATTTGGTGCAGTCACTATATCCTACCCCCCTCCCCCATACACTGAATCTCAAACCAAGAATAGTTAGTGAGTCAGAGGGGAGTATAAGGGTCCCAATACCTAACCTGCAGGTGGGGGAGGTGGGGGATGCACATGGACACCCCTCTGCTGGTCACTTTAGTCCGGTCCAGACTTAACTCCTCCAAAAGCTTCAGCCCCCGCAGGTGAAGTAAACCGGAGTCCGACACTGACGTGTTACACAGCGACAGGACACGCAACCTGCAGGAACAACATACATGTACAGGAGTTTCTCATCACCTCCAATTCCTAATACATGACCCCAATGCAACCCCATCTGCATCCCACAGGACCCCTAATGCACCCCCTGCATCCCACAGGACCCCTAATGCACCCCCCTGCATCCCACAGGACCCCTAATGCACCCCCCTGCATCCCACAGGACCCCTAATGCACCCCCCTGCATCCCACAGGACCCCTAATGCACCCCCCTGCATCCCACAGGACCCCTAATGCACCCCCCCTGCATCCCACAGGACCCCTAATGCACCTCTCCATCCACAAGGACCCCCAATGCACCTCTCCATCCACAAGGACCCCCAATGCACCTCTCCATCCCACAGGACCCCCAATGCACCCCTGCATCCCACAGGACCCTAATGCACCCCTGCATCCCACAGGACCCCCAATGCACCTCTCCATCCACAAGGACCCCCAATGCACCTCTCCATCCCACAGGACCCCCAATGCACCCCTGCATCCCACAGGACCCTAATGCACCCCCCCTGCATCCCACATGACCCCTAATGCACCGCCCCTCCATCCCAAAGGACCCTAATGCACCCCTCCTCTATCCCACAGGACCCCTAATGCACCGCCCCTCCATCCCACAGGACCCTAATGCACCCCTCCTCTATCCCACAGGACCCCTAATGCACCCCCCCTGCATCTCACAGGACCCCTAATGCACCCCTCTATCCCACAGGACCCCTAATGCACCACCCCTGCATCCCACAGGACCCTAATGCACCCCTCCTCTATCCCACAGGACCCTAATGCACCCCCCCATCCCATAGGACCCCTAATGCACCCCTCTATCCCACAGGACCCCTAATGCACCCCTCCGCTATCCCACAGGACCCTAATGCACCCCTCTATCCCACAGGACCCCTAATGCACCCCTCCATCCCATAGGACCCCTAATGCACCCCTCTATCCCACAGGACCCCCAGAGGCCATGTCTGGGCATGAGTAGTGATGGCGCAGCGCTCTCACCGGGTGAGCTGTGAGATGTGCCGCACGCCATGGTCTGTGATCTGGGTGTGATCTGTGAGGTCTAATTCTATGAGACTGCACAGACGAGACAGATGTACGAGTCCACCATCCGACAGGCTGTGTTTCCCGGGAAGCAGCAGGCGGGTGAGAGACAGACCTGTGACAAAGGAGAGGCACACGAGTAACCACTACTGAGACATCTCCCAGGAAGAGACATCCAGGAACTCACCAGACAGGAGCTCCAACACCCGACTGGAGCTCAGAGACTGCACCCCGGACAGCGTGAGTGTGCAGAGCGCCGGCAAGGAAGAGACAGTCTGCAGGGAATCCTCAGTCACACGAGTGCTGTCTAAATGGAGAGTAGTCAGCTGCCTTAGACCACACAATGAGGAGATGTCCGAAACCTAAGAGACAGACAAAAAAGACATGGCAACACAGGCCGAGACCCCATGTCCCCCAGATACTCTCACAGCCTGGAGACCCATTATATATATATATATATATATATATATATATATATATATATTTGTGAATAATCACTGTATCCCCCAGATACACCTGCACCCTGCTCTCACCTGGGTGTGTTTCACGCTCAGCACCCTCAGCTCCGGGCTCCGCTGTAGCAGCAGGCTGAGTGTGCGCTCAGTGATCGCCGTCTGATTAACGCTCAGGTGGGTGAGGGAGCAGCTTGTGTTCTGCAGGAAATCGCACATTCCTCTATCACTGATCTTGGTCTGATCCAGGACAAGATGCGACAAATGCTTCAAATCTGCAGCAGAGAGAGAGAGAACAGTCAGACAGAAGACAATGATGCCAGAGAGAACAGTCAGACAGAAGACAACAATGCCAGAGAGAGGAATCAGACAGAACACAGCAATGCCAGAGAGAGGAATCAGACAGAACACAGCAATGCCAGAGAGAGGAATCAGACAGAACACAACAATGCCAGAGAGAGGAATCAGACAGAACACAGCAATGCCAGAGAGAAGAATCAGACAGAAGACAACAATGCCAGAGAGAACAGTCAGACAGAAGACAACAATGCCAGAGAGAGGAATCAGACAGAACACAGCGATATCAGAGGAATCAGACAGAACACAACAATGCCAGAGAGAGGAATCAGACAGAACACAATGTCAGAGAGAGGAATCAGACAGAACACAACAATGCCAGAGAGAAGAATCAGACAGAACACAACAATGCCAGAGAGAAGAATCAGACAGAACACAACAATGCCAGAGAGAGGAATCAGACAGAACAGAGAGAGGAATCAGACAGAACACATCGATGACAGAGAGAACAGTCAGACAGAACACAACAATGCCAGAGAGAAGAATCAGACAGAACACAGCGATGCCAGAGAGAGGAATCAGACAGAACAGAGAGAGGAATCAGAGAGAACACAGTGAGGACAGATACAGGAACCAGACAGAACACAGCGATGCCAGAGAGAGGAATCAGACAGAACACATTGATGCCAGAGAGAAGAATCAGACAGAACACAGCGATGCCAGAGAGAAGAATCAGACAGAACACAGCGATGCCAGAGAGAGGAATCAGACAGAACACAGCGATGCGAGAGAGAGGAATCAGACAGAACACATTGATGCCAGAGAGAGGAATCAGACAGAACACATTGATGCCAGAGAGAGGAATCAGACAGAACACATTGATGCCAGAGAGAGGAATCAGACAGAACACATTGATGCCAGAGAGAGGAATCAGACAGAACACATTGATGCCACACTGACACTTGTGAACAGTCCTCCCTGTAATGTCCTATGTAAAACTACAGACACACAGTGGCCACTAGAACAACCTGCTGGTGACACAGGGACACATACACTGGCCGCAGTGGCACATGACATAGTTAGCGGACAGATAGCGGTCACCTCGGAGGTGGAGCAGACAGGACTCAGTCAGGTTCCGGCAGGCGCTGAGGTTCAGGTGCTGTAATTTCTGAAGCTGCCGCAGGACGCACAGACCCTGATCTAAGAGGAAATACGGAATCTCAGAATTAGCCCAACAAGACGTGAGGAAGAAATAGGAGGAACAGGTCACCGCTGTGTGGAGCTGGAGGAGGCCGGGTGTACGTGTGCTCAGGCTGGAGGGGGAGGAGTCTGGCCGTACCTGTGCTCAGGCTGGAGAGGGAGGAGCCTAGCCGTACCTGTGCTCAGGCTGGAGGGGGAGGAGCCTGGACGTACCTGTGCTCAGGCAAGAGGGGGAGGAGCCTGGACGTACCTGTGCTCAGGCAAGAGGGGGAGGAGCCTGGACGTACCTGTGCTCAGGCAAGAGGGGGAGGAGCCTGGACGTACCTGTGCTCAGGCAAGAGGGGGAGGAGCCTGGACGTACCTGTGCTCAGGCAAGAGGGGGAGGAGCCTGGACGTACCTGTGCTCAGGCTGGAGGAGGAGGAGCCTGGACGTACCTGTGCTCAGGCTGGAGGGGGAGGAGCCTGGACGTACCTGTGCTCAGGCTGGAGGGGGAGGAGCCTGGACGTACCTGTGATCAGTCTGGAGGAGGAGCCTGGCTGTACCTGTGATCAGGCTGGAGGGGGGAGGAGCCTGGCTGTACCTGTAATCAGGGTGAGGGAGGAGGAGCCTGGACGTACCTGTGCTCAGGCTGGAGGGGAAGGAGCCTGGACGTACCTGTGATCAGGCTGGAGGTAGAGCAGCCTAGACGTATAGACGTACCTGTGATCAGGCTGGAGGGGGGGGAGCCTAGACGTACCTGTGATCAGGCTGGAGGAGCCTGGCCCTACCTGTGATCAGGATGGAGGAGGAGCCTGGCTGTACCTGTGATCAGGCTGGAGGGGGAGGAGCCTGGCCGTACCTGTGGTCAGGCTGGAAGGGGAGGAGCCTGGACGTACCTGTGATCAGGCTGGAGGGGGAGGAGCCTGGCTGTACCTGTAATCAGGGTGAGGGAGGAGGAGCCTGGCCGTACCTGGGGTAAGGCTGGAGGGGAAGGAGCCTGGCCCTTCCTGTGGTCAGGCTGGAGGGAGAGGAGCCTGGCCGTACCTGCGGTCAGGCTGGAGGGGGAGGAGCCTGGCCTTACCTGTGATCAGGCTGGAGGGGGTGTAGCCTGGTCGTACCTGTGGTGAGGCTGGAGGGGGAGGAGCTTTGCCGTACCTGTGATCAGGCTGGAGGAGCAGAGACTCAGTCTTCTCAGGCCTGGGAAGCCTCGCAGCTGTCTTATCAAATCATTGGTGCAGTAGGGGTAGCAGCTAAGCGTCATCCTGCGCACCGGGCAGCCGGCAAACAGCTCCAGGGTCCTTGGACGCAGAACGTGTTCCTTCACCATATAATCAATTATCATCTCGGACAGATCCGGAGTGAGACCTGACAGGGAGCCGGGGTACTGCATGCTGGGGCCTGAGGAGAGGAGGAGAGCTGTACCCACCGGTCATACCCCCCCCCCACAGCACATATGTGTACTATACATGTATCATACCCCCCCCACAGCACATATGTGTACTATACATGTATCATACCCCCCCCACAGCACATATGTGTACTATACATGTATCATACCCCCCCCCCCCCCAGCACATATGTGTACTATACATGTATCATACCCCCCCCCACAGCACATATGTGTACTATACATGTATCATACCCCCCCCACAGCACATATGTGTACTATACATGTATCATACCCCCCCACAGCACATATGTGTACTATACATGTATCATACCCCCCCCACAGCACATATGTGTACTATACATGTATCATACCCCCCCACAGCACATATGTGTACTATACATGTATCATACCCCCCCCACAGCACATATGTGTACTATACATGTATCATACCCCCCCACAGCACATATGTGTACTATACATGTATCATACCCCCCCCACAGCACATATGTGTACTATACATGTATCATACCCCCCCCACAGCACATATGTGTACTATACATGTATCATACCCCCCCACAGCACATATGTGTACTATACATGTATCATACCCCCCCCACAGCACATATGTGTACTATACATGTATCATACCCCCCCCACAGCACATATGTGTACTATACATGTATCATACCCCCCCCACAGCACATATGTGTACTATACATGTATCATACCCCCCCCCACAGCACATATGTGTACTATACATGTATCATACCCCCCCCACAGCACATATGTGTACTATACATGTATCATACCCCCCAGCACATATGTGTACTATACATGTATCATATCCCCCCACAGCACATATGTGTACTATACATGTATCATATCCCCCCACAGCACATATGTGTACTATACATGTATCATATCCCCCTAGCACATATGTGTACTATACATGTATCATATCCCCCAGCACATGCATGTATCATACCCTCACAGCACATACATGTATTATACCCCACAGCACATACATGTATTATACCCCACAGCACATATGTGTACTATACATGTATCATATCCCCCCACAGCACATATGTGTACTATACATGTATCATATCCCCCCACAGCACATATGTGTACTATACATGTATCATATCCCCCTAGCACATATGTGTACTATACATGTATTATACCCCACAGCACATACATGTATTATACCCCACAGCACATACATGTATTATACCCCACAGCACATATATGTATTATACCCCACAGCACATATATGTATTATGTATCAATCATCATACAGGACTCACCAGTAATGACTGGCAGGGCCCGGCGCAGTGCCAGGCTCCTCAGGGTGGGGATGGGCATGGCCCTGGAGATTCTGTGTGATTCTGGCCTCTCCATACTCTCTAGGCGCATCTCTGCGGCCGCCCGCGCCATAACGCGCGGAGGATGAGGAGAGCAGCCATCATTATTCTGGGGTGATGGCCTAAGGGACAAAGAGGATCCCAAGTAATGGGGAGACCTGCGCTGACACACAGCAACGCATCTCAGCTGCTCACAGGCCGCACCTCCCCCTGACATCTATACATATATATATACACTATATACCCCGGGACAGAGGGATCAGCGAGCACCGACACCTCCTTATACCCCGGGACACAGAGGGATCAGCGGGCACCGACACCTCCCTATACCCCGGGACACAGAGGGATCAGCGGGCACCGACACCTCCCTATACCCCGGGACACAGAGGGATCAGCGGGCACCGACACCTCCCTATACCCCGGGACACAGAAGGATCAGCGGGCACGACACCTCCCTATACACCGGGACACAGAGGGATCAGCGGGCACCGACACCTCCCTATACATCAGGACACAAAGGGATCAGCGGGCACCGACACCTCCCTATACACCGGGACACAGAGGGATCAGCGGGCACCGACACCTCCCTATACACCGGGACACAGAAGGATCAGCGGGCACGACACCTCCCTATACACCGGGACACAGAGGGATCAGCGGGCACCGACAACTCCCTATACCCCGGGACACAGAGGAATCAGCGGGCACCGACAACTCCCTATACCCCGGGACACAGAGGAATCAGCGGGCACCGACACCTCCCTATACCCCGAGACACAGAGGGATCAACGGGCACCAACAACTCCCTATACATCAGGACACAGAGGTATCAGCGGGCACCGACACCTCCCTATACCCCGGGACACAGAAGGATTAGCGGGCACCGACACCTCCCTATACACCGGGACACAGAGGGATCAGCGGGCACCGACACCTCCCTATACCCCGGGACACAGAGGAATCAGCGGGCACCGACACCTCCCTATACCCCGAGACACAGAGGGATCAACGGGCACCAACACCTCCCTATACCCCGGGACACAGAAGGATCAGTGGGCACCAACAACTCCCTATACATCAGGACACAGAGGGATCAGCGGGCACCGACACCTCCCTATACCCCGGGACACAGAAGGATTAGCGGGCACCGACACCTCCCTATACACCGGGACACAGAGGTATCAGCGGGCACCGACACCTCCCTATACCCCGGGACACAGAAGGATTAGCGGGCACCGACACCTCCCTATACACCGGGACACAGAGGGATCAGCGGCCACCGACACCTCCCTATACCCCGGGACACAGAAGGATCAGCGGGCACCGACGCCTCCCTATACACCGGGACACAGAGGGATCAGCGGGCACCGACACCTCCCTATACACCGGGACACAGAAGGATCAGCGGGCACCGACACCTCCCTATACACCGGGACACAGAGGGATCAGCGGGCACCGACACCTCCCTATACACCGGGACACAGAGGTATCAGCGGGCACCGACACCTCCCTATACCCCGGGACACAGAGGGATCAGCGGGCACAGACACCTCCCTATACATCAGGACACAGAGGTATCAGCGGGCACCGACACCTCCCTATACACCGGGACACAGAGGGATCAGCGGGCACCGACACCTCCTTATACCCCGGGACACAGAGGGATCAGCGGGCACCGACACCTCCCTATACCCCGGGACACAGAGGGATCAGCGGGCACCGACACCTCCTCGTATTGCCCATAGTGATGGATACCACCCAGTGTGCCTCTGGTAACCTCGCTCACCGCAGTCGAACGCCATTCTCCGGCCACCGATGCGGCTCAGCCCTTTCAGCTCCATCATCAGGAGAAGCAGCTCGGACACCTGAGAGGGAGGAGGATAAGAAGGGAAAACTGAAGATTCTCCTCAATCCTCTGAGAGACCCTCATCCTCCCCACTCTACCAACACCGCAACCCTCATCCTCCTCCCTCTACCAACACCGCAACCCTCATCCTCCTCCCTCTACCAACACCGCAACCCTCATCCTCCTCCCTCTACCAACACCGCAACCCTCATCCTCCTCCCTCTACCAACACCGCAACCCTCATCCTCCTCCCTCTACCAACACGGCAACCCTCATCCTCCTCCCTCTACCAACACGGCAACCCTCATCCTCCTCCCTCTACCAACACCGCAACCCTCATCCTCCTCCCTCTACCCCCACTACAACCCTCATCCTCCTCCCTCTACCATCACTGCAACCCTCATCCTCCTCCCTCTACCCTCACTACAACCCTCATCCTCCTCCATCTACCCTCACTACAACCCTCATCCTCCTCCATCTACCCTCACTACAACCCTCATCCTCCTCCCTCTACCCTCACTACAACCCTCATCCTCCTCCATCTACCATCACTACAACCCTCATCCTCCTCCATCTACCCTCACTACAACCCTCATCCTCCTCCCTCTACCCTCACTACAACCCTCATCCTCCTCCATCTACCCTCACTACAACCCTCATCCTCCTCCATCTACCATCACTACAACCCTCATCCTCCTCCCTCTACCCTCACTACAACCCTCATCCTCCTCCCTCTACCCTCACTACAACCCTCATCCTCCTCCATCTACCCTCACTACAACCCTCATCCTCCTCCATCTACCCTCACTACAACCCTCATCCTCCTCCCTCTACCCTCACTACAACCCTCATCCTCCTCCATCTACCATCACTACAACCCTCATCCTCCTCCATCTACCCTCACTACAACCCTCATCCTCCTCCCTCTACCCTCACTACAACCCTCATCCTCCTCCATCTACCCTCACTACAACCCTCATCCTCCTCCATCTACCATCACTACAACCCTCATCCTCCTCCCTCTACCCTCACTACAACCCTCATCCTCCTCCCTCTACCATCACTACAACCCTCATCCTCCTTTATCACAGCCTCTATGGAGCATTCAATCAGCAGGAAGCCGGAGATGTCCCTATGTGTTTGGCTGGAGAACTTCCAGACCTCAGACTCTCTCCCCCCTCCACCCTCTGGCACTCTCTTCCTCTGACTCTCTCCCCCCTCCACCCTCTGGCACTCTCTTCCTCAGACTCTCTCCCCCTCCACCCTCTGGCACTCTCTTCCTCAGACTCTCTCCCCCCTCCACCCTCTGGCACTCTCTTCCTCTGACTCTCTCCCACCTCCACCCTCTGGCACTCTCTTCCTCAGACTCTCTCCCCCCTCCACCCTCTGGCACTCTCTTCCTCAGACTCTCTCCCACCTCCACCCTCTGGCACTCTCTTCCTCAGACTCTCTCCCCCTCCACCCTCTGGCACTCTCTTCCTCAGACTCTCTTCCCCCTCCACCCTCTGGCACTCTCTTCCTCTGACTCTCTCCCCCCTCCACCCTCTGGCACTCTCTTCCTCAGACTCTCTCCCACCTCCACCCTCTGGCACTCTCTTCCTCAGACTCTCTCCCCCCTCCACCCTCTGGCACTCTCTTCCTCTGACTCTCTCCCCCCTCCACCCTCTGGCACTCTCTTCCTCAGACTCTCTCCCCCCTCCACCCTCTGGCACTCTCTTCCTCAGACTCTCTCCCCCCTCCACCCTCTGGCACTCTCTTCCTCTGACTCTCTCCCCCCTCCACCCTCTGGCACTCTCTTCCTCTGACTCTCTCCCACCTCCACCCTCTGGCACTCTCTTCCTCAGACTCTCTCCCCCCTCCACCCTCTGGCACTCTCTTCCTCTGACTCTCTCCCCCCTCCGGCACTCTCTTCCTCTGACTCTCTCCCCCCTCCACCCTCTGGCACTCTCTTCCTCAGACTCTCTCCCCCCTCCACCCTCTGGCACTCTCTTCCTCAGACTCTCTCCCCCCTCCACCCTCTGGCACTCTCTTCCTCTGACTCTCTCCCCCCTCCACCCTCTGGCACTCTCTTCCTCTGACTCTCTCCCCCCTCCACCCTCTGGCACTCTCTTCCTCTGACTCTCTCCCACCTCCACCCTCTGGCACTCTCTCCCTCTGGCAAAACGTCATATACCCGCGTTGCCTCCATTACCGTCTGCTTCCTCTTCCTCCTCAGCTGCGCTCTTCTCCTGATGTGCCAAGCGGTGCCCGCGTCCTGCTGAGCAAGAGGGTACAGAGGATCAGTGCACGGGGGGGGGGGGGGGGGGGGGCGGAGGGGGACATATACCGTATATAACATGTACAGAGGATCAGTGGGGGGGGGGGGACATATACCGTATATAACATGTACAGAGGATCAGTGGGGGGGGGACATATACCGTATATAACATGTACAGAGGATCAGTGGGGGGGGGGACATATACCGTATATAACATGTACAGAGGATCAGTGGGGGGGGAACATATACCGTATATAACATGTACAGAGGATCAGTGGGGGGGGGGACATATACCGTATATAACATGTACAGAGGATCAGTGGGGGGGGGGGGGGACATATACCGTATATAACATGTACAGAGGATCAGTGGGGGGGGGGGGGGACATATACCGTATATAACATGTACAGAGGATCAGTGTGGGGGGGGGGGACATATACCGTATATAACATGTACAGAGGATCAGTGTGGGGGGGGGGGACATATACCGTATATAACATGTACAGAGGATCAGTGCACGGGGGGGGGGGACATATACCGAATATAACATGTACAGAGGATCAGTGCACGGGCGGGGGGGGGGGGGGGGGGGGGACATATATACCGTATATAACATGTACAGAGGATCAGTGCACGGGGGGGGGGGGGGGAAGGACATATACCGTATATAACATGTACAGAGGATCAGTGTACGGGGGGGGGGGGGGGACATATACCGTATATAACATGTACAGAGGATCAGTGCACGGGCGGGGGGGGGGGGACATATATACCGTATATAACATGTACAGAGGATCAGTGTACGGGGGGGGGGGGGGGGGGGACATATATACCGTATATAACATGTACAGAGGATCAGTGCACGGGCGGGGGGGGACATATATACCGTATATAACATGTACAGAGGATCAGTGTACGGGGGGGGGGGGACATATACCGTGTATATATATACACACACACACGCCCTGTACATTATATATATATACACACCCTGTACATTATATATACACACACACCCTGTACATTATATATACACACCCTGTACATTACATACACACACACCCTGTACATTATATATACACACACCCTCTACATTATATATACACACACCCTCTACATTATATATACACACCCTGTACATTATATATACACACACCCTCTACATTATATATACACACACCCTGTACATTATATATACACACTCTGTACATTATATATACACACACCCTGTACATTATATATACACCCTGTACATTATATATACACACCCTCTACATTATATATACACACACCCTCTACATTATATATACACACACCCTGTACATTATATATACACACTCTGTACATTATATATACACACCCTGTACATTATATATACACCCTGTACATTATATATACACACACCCTGTACATTATATATACACCCTGTACATTATATATACACACCCTCTACATTATATATACACACACCCTGTACATTATATACACACACACCCTGTACATTATATATACACACACCCTGTACATTATATATACACACACCCTGTACATTATATATACACACACCCTGTACATTATATATACACACCCTGTACATTATATATACACACACCCTGTACATTATATACACACACCCTGTACATTATATATACACACACCCTGTACATTATATATACACACCCTGTACATTATATATACACACACCCTGTACATTATATACACACACCCTGTACATTATATATACACACACCCTGTACATTATATACACACACACCCTGTACATTATATATACACACACCCTGTACATTATATATACACACACCCTGTACATTATATATACACACACACCCTGTACATTATATACACACACACCCTGTACATTATATACACACACCCTCTACATTATATATACACACACCCTGTACATTATATATACACACACCCTGTACATTATATATACACACACACCCTGTACATTATATACACACACCCTCTACATTATATATATACACACCCTGTACATTATATATACACACCCTCTACATTATATACACACACACCCTGTACATTATATATACACACACACCCTGTACATT
This sequence comes from Dendropsophus ebraccatus, assembly GCF_027789765.1. NCBI lineage: Eukaryota > Metazoa > Chordata > Amphibia > Anura > Hylidae > Dendropsophus > Dendropsophus ebraccatus. The sequence continues at coordinate 218,321,752 of NC_091455.1, read as the reverse complement.
ATATATACACACACCCTGTACATTATATACACACACACCCTGTACATTATATATACACACCCTGTACATTATATATACACACACCCTGTACATTATATATACACACACCCTCTACATTATATATACACACACCCTGTACATTATATATACACACCCTGTACATTATATATACACACACCCTGTACATTATATACACACACCCTGTACATTATATATACACACACCCTGTACATTATATATACACACACACCCTGTACATTATATACACACACACCCTGTACATTATATATACACACCCTGTACATTATATATATATACACACCCTGTACATTATATATATACACACCCTGTACATTATATATACACACACCCTGTACATTATATATATACACACCCTGTACATTATATATATACACACACCCTGTACATTATATATATACACACACCCTGTACATTATATATACACACCCTGTACATTATATATACACACCCTGTACATTATATATACACACCCTGTACATTATATATACACACACGCCCTGTACATTATATATATACACACCCTGTACATTATATATACACACACCCTGTACATTATATATACACACACCCTGTACATTATATATACACACACCCTGTACATTATATATACACATATCCTGCACATTATATATACACACACCCTGTACATTATATATACACACACCCTGTACATTATATACACACACACCCTGTACATTATATACACACACCCTGTACATTATATATACACATATCCTGCACATTATATATACACACACCCTGTACATTATATATACACACACCCTGTACATTATATACACACACACCCTGTACATTATATATACACATATCCTGCACATTATATATACACATATCCTGCACATTATATATACACACCCTGTACATTATATATACACACACACCCTGTACATTATATATACACACCCTGTACATTATATATACACACACCCTCTACATTATATATACACACCCTGTACATTATATACACACACCCTGTACATTATATACACACACACCCTGTACATTATATATACACACACCCTGTACATTATATATACACACACCCTCTACATTATATATACACACACCCTGTACATTATATATACACACCCTCTACATTATATATACACACACCGTACATTATATATACACACACCCTCTACATTATATATACACACCCTGTACATTATATATACACACACCCTGTACATTATATACACACACCCTGTACATTATATATACACACACCCTGTACATTATATATACACACACCCTCTACATTATATATACACATATCCTGCACATTATATATACACACACCCTCTACATTATATATACACACACCCTGTACATTATATATACACACCCTCTACATTATATATACACACACCGTACATTATATATACACACACCCTCTACATTATATATACACACCCTGTACATTATATATACACACACCCTGTACATTATATATACACACACCCTGTACATTATATATACACACACCCTGTACATTATATATACACACACCCTCTACATTATATATACACACCCTGTACATTATATATACACACACCCTGTACATTATATATACACATATCCTGCACATTATATATACACACCCTGTACATTATATATACACACACCCTCTACATTATATATACACACCCTGTACATTATATACACACACCCTGTACATTATATACACACACCCTGTACATTATATATACACACACCCTGTACATTATATACACACCCTGTACATTATATATACACACACCCTGTACATTATATATACACACCCTGTACATTATATACACACACACCCTGTACATTATATATACACACACCCTGTACATTATATATACACACACCCTGTACATTAATTATACACACACCCTGTACATTATATATACACACACCCTCTACATTATATATACACACACCCTGTACATTATATATACACACACCCTGTACATTATATATACACATATCCTGCACATTATATATACACACCCAGTTTATTATATACGCACCCCAGCTGTGCTGCAGTTGGGGTTCTGCCACTATGTGGATGTTGTGGGTAACGGCCTGGGCTGGGGAGCGGAGGATGGGCAGCAGCCGGTCTCCCTGCATCATCAGCTCAGCTGCGTCACACATCAGGGGCTCCTGGGGGGTCTCGAGGGTCTCGTCTATGGGCTGGGGTTGGTTTCCCAGGTGCACACACAGGGTGGCGCTAGGGGTCAGTCCCAGCTCCTGGAGACTCCGGGGCAGATCCTCCTCTGTAAAGTGCCGGGTGGGAAAGGTCTGCACCAAGCTGCAGGAGGCCAGGGAGGTCTGCAGACCCCGCACGTGCTCATACACACACTGCAGCCGGGAGTCCCCCGCCAACCCCAAGCGTACCGACTGTCCAGAGGGGAGACGCACCTGCAAGAGAGGGAGCGCCAGTATGTGAGGTCTCATACAGGATCCCACACTGACACCTCATACAGGATCCCACACTGACACCTCATACAGGATCCCACACTGACACCTCATACAGGATCCCACACTGACACCTCATACAGGATCCCACACTGACACCTCATACAGGATCCCACACTGACACCTCATACAGGATCCCACACTGACACCTCATACAGGATCCCACACTGACACCTCATACAGGATCCCACACTGACACCTCATACACGATCCCACACTGACACCTCATACAGGATCCCACACTGACACCTCATACAGGATCCCACACTGACACCTCATACATGATCCCATACAGGATCCCACACTGACACCTCATACAGGATCCCACACTGACACCTCATACAGGATCCGACAGACACCTCATACACGATCCCACACTGACACCTCATACAGGATCCCACACTGACACCTCATACAGGATCCCACACTGACACCTCATACAGGATCCCACACTGACACCTCATACAGGATCCCACACTGACACCTCATACAGGATCCCACACTGACACCTCATACAGGATCCCACACTGACACCTCATACAGGATCCCATACAGGATCCCACACTGACACCTCATACAGGATCCCACACTGACACCTCATACAGGATCCCACACTGACACCTCATACAGGATCCCACACTGACACCTCATACATGATCCCATACAGGATCCCACACTGACACCTCATACAGGATCCCACACTGACACCTCATACAGGATCCCACACTGACACCTCATACAGGATCCCACACTGACACCTCATACAGGATCCCACACTGACACCTCATACATGATCCCATACAGGATCCCACACTGACACCTCATACAGGATCCCACACTGACACCTCATACAGGATCCCACACTGACACCTCATACAGGATCCCACACTGACACCTCATACAGGATCCCACACTGACACCTCATACAGGATCCCACACTGACACCTCATACAGGATCCCACACTGACACCTCATACAGGATCCCACACTGACACCTCATACAGGATCCCACACTGACACCTCATACAGGATCCCACACTGACACCTCATACAGGATCCCACACTGACACCTCATACAGGATCCCACACTGACACCTCATACAGGATCCCACACTGACACATCATACAGGATCCCACACTGACACCTCATACACGATCCCACACTGACACCTCATACAGGATCCCACACTGACACCTCATACAGGATCCCACACTGACACCTCATACAGGATCCCACACTGACACCTCATACAGGATCCCACACTGACACCTCATACATGATCCCATACAGGATCCCACACTGACACCTCATACAGGATCCCATACAGGATTCCCCACTGACACCTCATACATGATCCCATACAGGATCCCACACTGACACCTCATACAGGATCCAACACTGACACATCATACAGGATCCCACACTGACACCTCATACAGGATCCCACACTGACACCTCATACATGAGGGGGCCACCCAATAGATATAATACAGGGGCCACCCTATAGATATAATACAGGGGCCACCCTATAGATATAATACAGGGACCACCCTATAGATATAATACAGGGACCACCCTATAGATATAATACAGGGGCCACCCAATAGATATAATACAGGGGCCACCCTATAGATATAATACAGGGGCCACCCTATAGATATAATACAGGGGCCACCCTATAGATATAATACAGGGGCCACCCTATAGATATAATACAGGGGCCACCCAATAGATATAATACAGGGACCACCCTATAGATATAATACAGGGACCACCCTATAGATATAATACAGGGGCCACCCAATAGATATAATACAGGGGCCACCCTATAGATATAATACAGGGGCCACCCTATAGATATAATACAGGGGCAACCCTATAGATATAATACAGGGGCAACCCTATAGATATAATACAGGGGCCACCCTATAGATATAATACAGGGGCCACCCTATAGATATAATACAGGGGCCACCCTATAGATACTATACAGGGGCCACACTATAGATACAATAAAGAGGTCACACTATAAATATAATACAGGGGCCACCCTATAGATATAATACAGGGGCCACACTATAGATACAATAAAGAGGTCACACTATAAATATAATACAGGGGCCACCCTATAGATACTATACAGGGGCCACACTATAGATATAATACAGGGGCCACACGTGATCTTTGCTTTGGCTCTCACCATCAGTGCGCAGTGATTCGGGGTGGTTGCAGGGACAGACGGCTGCTCCTGGCTCACCAGCCGCTCATTCACCGTAGACGCCATTTTCTCCTTGTCATGCTGAATGCGCCGATCCTCAGCGATCCGCTGGAGAACCAGATCCCTGTCCTGAGGGGAGAACAACAAACACAAGTATAACAAGACTCAACACCTTTCTGCTAAACCTCCAGCCCAGCAGTACTAACACCCGAGTAACCTCCAGCCCAGCCGTACTAACACCTGTGTAACCTCCAGCCCAGCAGTTCTAACACCTGTGTAACCTCCAGCCCAGCAGTTCTAACACCTGTGTAACCTCCAGCCCAGCAGTACTAACACCTGTGTAACCTCCAGCCCAGCCGTACTAACACCCGAGTAACCTCCAGCCCAGCCGTACTAACTCCTGTGTAACCTCCAGCCCAGCCGTACTAACACCTGTGTAACCTCCAGCCCAGCAGTACTAACACCTCTCTGCTAAACCTCCAGCCCAGCCGTACTAACACCTGAGTAACCTCCAGCCCAGCAGTACTAACACCTCTCTGCTAAACCTCCAGCCCAGCCGTACTAACACCCGAGTAACCTCCAGCCCAGCAGTACTAACACCTCTCTGCTAAACCTCCAGCCCAGCCGTACTAACACCTGTGTAACCTCCAGCCCAGCAGTACTAACACCCGAGTAACCTCCAGCCCAGCAGTACTAACACCTCCCTGCTAAACCTCCAGCCCAGCCGTACTAACACCCGAGTAACCTCCAGCCCAGCCGTACTAACACCCGAGTAACCTCCAGCCCAGCCGTACTAACACCTGTGTAACCTCCAGCCCAGCAGTACTAACACCTTTCTGCTAAACCTCCAGCCCAGCCGTACTAACACCCGAGTAACCTCCAGCCCAGCCGTACTAACACTCGAGTAACCTCCAGCCCAGCAGTACTAACTCCTTTCTGCTAAACCTCCAGCCTTACTAACACCCGAGTAACCTCCAGCCCAGCAGTACTAACACCTTTCTGCTAAACCTCCAGCCCAGCCTTACTAACACCCGAGTAACCTCCAGCTAAAAGTGGGAAGAGTGGTGCATGGTGCAAGTGTGTCTGATCATGTGCCACTTAGAATAGATCTAAAGTTAGATGGTAATGGGGTCAAATATAGGGAATTTAAATGTAATCAGCATTGGCTTAAGTTAATTACTACACATGATCAAATTAAGAATGAGTTAAGGGAATTCTTTGAAAATAATGTGGGTACAGCAATCTATGTGTTGTCTGGGATACAGCCAAGGCCTTCCTAAGGGGGAAAGAGACTGAGGCCTTCCTAAGGGGGAAAGAGACTGAGGCCTTCCTAAGGGGGAAAGAGACTGAGGCCTTCCTAAGGGGGAAAGAGAGAGGTGGCAGGACTAAAAAGGAGTATAAAGAACAAGAGAGGAGGTTGTGGAAGGAGGTAAAAAAGATAGAGAGAGAATATACTGATAATCAGACAACACAGTCTCATAAAAATTGGTGTAATGCGGTAGACGATCTTAAAGAATACTTACAGGTTAAATGTCAAAATGAGTGTTGGTTTCAGGGGGCAAAACCCTATACACAGGGAGGGAGACCGGGCAGATACCTCGCTAACTTGATTAAAAATAGTGGTGTCATAAGTTGATAACTGAAATCAGAGACGCTAATGGAAGGATGGTTAGAGATGATGGAGGCATTTTGAACGTGTTTAAGGAGTTTCATGAGAAGGTGTATACATCTAGGGGGGATGTCTCGGTGCAGAGAAGTAAGGAATATTTAAGATCAATAAAGTTGCCAGTATTAGGGCAAGATGTGAAGACGTGGTTAGAACGTCCGATTGAAAAAGAGGAGTTGAAACTTGCAATAACAAACATGGCGAAAGAAAAGGCACCTGGACCTGACGGTCTGCCGGTGGAGGGTTTCTCTGTTACGAGCAAGCTCTCCTAAAACAACTGCATATGGTATTAGTTGATATGAGCAGGGGGGATTACCGCATACAATGTATGACGCAAATATTGTGTTGATACCTAAGGCAGATAAAAATCCAAGCGAGCCTGAGGCCTACCGCCCCATCTCCTTGACTAATGTAGATGTTAAGATCCTGGCCAGAGTATTGGCAAATAGATTGTCGGGGGTGATGGGGACGTTGGTGGGCCCGAGCAGGGTGGTTTCATAGTGGGAAGAACAACCCATGCTAATATCTCGAGGGTACATGCTAATATCCAGAGGGGGCCACTCCATACTGTCTCTTGATGCTGCTAAAGCATTTGACAGTGTGGAGTGGCCATAGGTTTGGGCCACATTGGAGAAATTTGGTATTGGGGAGGGATTTATAAGGTGGCTGAGAATAATATACCAGCATCCTAGGGCTAAAGTTTTGGTGAACGGAGAGGGGTCTGAGTATTTTGGATTGCAGAGAGGGACAAGGCAGGGCTGTCCCCTCTCCCCCTTGCTCTTTGCCCTGGCCATGGAGCCATTGGCTAGGAGAATCAATGATAATGAAGAGGTGGAGGGGTTTGGAGTAGGGGGGAGAGGGGACAAGATAGCTCTATATGCGGATGACATTCTCTTCTTCTTAGGAAATACCCAAAGGGGACTGGATGTAGTTATGCAAGAGGTGGAACTGTTTGGAGCTCACTCAGGGTTAACTATAAATTGGAATAAGTCAGTGTTGCTGCCATTAGAGGGAGAAGTGGTAGCAGATACTAGGTTACGGGTATTAGATATAACAGTGCCTGTAAGTATTTGGGAATATGGGTGACAGCTGAGCCGAGTAAATATGTCGTGCCCAGGTTAGAGAGGATGAAGCAACAAACAATGGTATGGAACAAGTTGAACCTGTCTAAAGCCGATAAGATCGGGCTAATAAAAATGGTATGGTTACCCCAACTTTTGTATATTATAAAGAGTGCACCAGTTTGGTTAGGAATATCTGTATTTAAGAGGATAGAGAGAGTCCTTAATGAATTGATCTGGAACAGAAAGAGGGTACGACTAAAAATCAGCTGTTTGACCCTATTAGAGGATGAAGGAGGGTTAGCAGTACCCGATTTGTTTCGGTATTATACTGCATCAATAATATCTTGGATGGTAAAATGGGAGAAGGTGAGCTTCCTGTTAGATTGGGTTAAAAAGCAAGAGGGGATTGCATGTAACATATATGAGCTATTGGAAATGAAGTCATAAATACCCCAAGAATTCAATGGAAAGGGCATTTTGTAAAACATGGGAACACCTTAGAAAGATGGAGAAAATTGAAGGGGTGCTGGATATTACGCCGCTATTTAACCCCTTCACGTCAGCCATCTGTATATACACGTTCCTATTGCACATGCCCCGTGCAGTAGGAATGTACATATACGTTCCTGCTTTGAGGGGGCTTTGTGATGAGAACGGGATCGCTGCAGGGACAGCGATCCCGCTCTCATCTGAGTGAGGCACCGGAGATAATGAGAATCAGCTGCGATCCCACAGCTGACCCCCATTAACCCCTTAGTGACCGCCGAAACGGCCGGTGCCGCCGCTATATTTCATCTCCCCCCACCGTGAATCCACGGTGGGGGGAGATGAAATAGTTAAAATCAGACCCAAGACCAGCCCCCCTAGTGCCCCCCCCCCCCAGTATCTAACCCCCCCTCCCCACGGCGGCCATCAGATCCAAGATGGCCGCCGCGATCACTGTGAACAGACTAATGTCTGTTCACAGTGATCTCTTTGTAAAAATTAATGAAAACCCCATGCTCTCCGCCACCAGAGGTAGCGGAGAGCATGGGGCAGTCATCGGGGACCCCCCCTGTGGGGTCCCGGTACAAGCGATCAGCGGTATATACTATATACCGCTGATCGCTTGTGCCATGTGCCGCCGGAACATTTTATCCCCTGTCACCATGAATGATTGGTGACAGGGGATAAAAAGTGATGTCCCCCCACCCCCCAAGTCGCCCCCCACCCCCCCTGTCACCCCCGTCCCCCAGTCACCCCCCCCCCTTCCCCATATACTCACCTGATCCTGGAGCTCCTTCCTCCTCGACGTCCTGGCCGGTTATGAAGTGCGCATGCGCTCCACAACCAGCCAACTCTGAAAATTTAAAGTGACAGAGACCAATTTGCTCTCTGTCACTGAACTATGGTTACTGTGATAGAAAATATCACAGTAATCATAGTAATACAGTGAAAAAGAATGTGAAAAGTACAAAAAGTGACAAACATACAAAAAAATAAAACACACACTTTCTATTATAGTAATAATTGCAGTTTACTCCCAAATTACCCCTAACCCCCCCAGATTACCCGTAACTACCGCAGCTAGCCCGTAACCCCCCCAGGTTGTCCGTAATCACGTCAGATTGCACGTAACCCCCCAGATTACCCGTAACCACCGCACGTTGCCCGTAACCACCGCACGTTGCCAGTGACCCCCTCCAGATTGTCCGTAATCACCCCAGATTGCCTGTAACCACCCCAAATTACATATACCCACCCCAGATTACCTATAAGCACTTCAGTCTATCCGTAACAATTCTAGATTGTCTGTAACCCCTCCAGGTTGCCCGTAACCACCGCAGGTTGCGCATAACCACCCCAGGTTGCCCGTAATCATGCCAGATTACATGTAACCCCCCAGATTGCACGCAACCACCGCAGGTCGCGTCTGACCACCGCACGTCGCATCTGACCACCGCACCTTGCCTCTGACCACCGCACGTCGCCACTGACCACTGCACGTCACCACTGACCACCGCACGTCGCCACTGACCACTGCACGTCACCACTGACCACCGCACGTCGCCACTGACCACCGCACGTCGCCACTGACCACCGCACGTCACCTCTGACCACCGCACGTCACCTCTGACCACCCCAATTTGCCAGTGACCCCCTCCAATTGCTCACAACCACGCCAGATTACAGGTACCCACCTCAGATTACCTATTAGCACTTCTGTTTATCCGTAACGACAGCAGGTTGCCTGTAACCACCCCAGATTGTCTGTAACCACCCCACGTTGCCCGTAACCACAGCAGGTTGCCTGTAACCACCCTAGATTGCCTGTAACCACCCTAGATTGTCTGTAACCACAGCAGGTTGTCCGTATTCACCCCAGGTTGCCTGTAACCACCCCAGGTTGCCGTAACCACAGCAGGTTGCCCGTGACCTCCCCATGTTGATGGTATCCATCCCAGATTACCCGTAACCACCCCAGATTGCCCGTAACCACCCCAGATTACCCGTAACCACCCCAGACTGCCCGTAACCACCCCAGACTGCCCGTAACCACCTCCAAATTACCCGGAACCACCCCACATTACCTGTAACCTAATTTTTTTTATTGTATTTTAGTAACTGCGCTATTCTAATAACTATTACTAGCTGTGGTTTTGCTCCAGCAAATTGGCGCTCCTTCCCTTCTGAGCCCTGCTGTGTGCCCATACAGTGGTTTATGCCCACATATGGGGTACCGTTGTACTCAGGAGAACCTGCGTTACAGATTTTGGGGTACGTTTTCTCTCATGTTCCTTGTGAAATTTAGAAATTTCAAACTAAACCAACATATTATTGGAAAAATTCAAGTTTTTCATTTTTACTGGCCAATTTTGAATACTTTCCTCTAATACCTGTGGGGCCAAAATGCTCATCCTACCGCAAGATGAATTCTTTGAGGGGTGTACTTTCCGAAATGGGGTGACTTTTGGGGGGATTCTATTCTGTAGACATTACAGGGGCTCTGCAAATGCACCTGGTGCTCAGAAACTTCTTCAGAAAAATCTGCACGGAAAAAGCTAATTGGCGCTCCTTCCGTTCTGAGCTCGGCTGTGTGCCCATACAGTGGTTTATGCCGACATATGTGGTACCGTTGTACTCAGGAGAACCTGCGTTACAGATTTTGGGGTGAATTTTCTCTCCTGTTCCTTGTGAAATTGAGAAATTTCAAACTAAAGGAACAAATTATTGGAAAAATTCTAGTTTTTCATTTTTACTGTCTACTTTTGAATACTTTCCTCTTATACCGGTGGGGTCAAAATGCTCACCACACCCCAAAATGAATTCTTTGAGGGGTGCACTTTCCAAAATGGGGTGACTTATTGGCGTTTTTCTCTCTGCTGGCACTACAGGGGCACTGCAAACGCACCTGGCGCTCAGAAACTTCTGCAGCAAAATCTGCATTGAAAAAGCTAATTGGCGCTCCCTTCCCTTCTGAGCCCGGCTGTGTGCCCATACAGTGGTTTATACCCACATATGAGGTACCTTTTTACTCAGGAGAACCTGTGTTACAAATTTTGGGGTACTTTTTTTCTCTTGTTCCTCGTGAAATCGAGAAATTTTAAACTAAAGGAACACATTATTGGATAAATTCGAGTTTTTCATTTTTACTGTCTACTTTTGAATACTTTCCTCTAACACCTGTGGGGTCAAAATGCTCATCCTACCCCAAGATGAATTCTTTGAGGAGTGTACTTTCCAAAATGGGGTGACTTATGGGGGGGTTTTCTCTCTGCTGACACTACAGGGGCGCTGCAAATGCACCTGGCGCTCGGAAACTTCTTCAGCAAAATCTGCAATGGAAAAGCTAGATGGCACTCCTTCCTTCTGAGCCCCGCTGTGTGCCCATGCAGTGGTTTATGCCCACACATGGGGTACCGTTCTACTCAGGAGAACCTGCGTTACAAATTTTGGGGTGCCTTTTCTCTCATGTTCCTTTTGAAAATGAGAAACTTTAATCTAAACGTATATATTATTGGAAAATTGTAATTTTTCATTTTTTTACGGCATAATGGTGAATGCTTTTCTCCAGCCCCTGTAGGGTTAAAATGCTCATTATACCCCTAGATTAATTCTTTAAGGTGTGTAGTTTCCAAAATGGGGTCACTTATGGGGGTTTCCAGTATACAAGCCTCCTAAATCAACTTAAGAAAAGAACTGGTCCCTAAAAAAATCAGTTTTGGAAACTTTTACGAAAATGTGGTAATTTGCTGATAAATTTCTAAGCCCCGTAACACCCTAAAAAAGTAAAATATGTTTATGAAATGAAGCCAGAATAAAGAGGACATATCGGTAATGTGACTTAGTAACTAATTTATGTGCTACGATTTTCTTTTTTAGAAGCAGAGAATTTCAAAGTTCATAAAATGCTAATTTTTTCAATTTTTCATGATATTTTTATGTTTTTCACAAAAAACACACAAAGTAGTGACCAAATTTTGCCACTAATATAAAGTGCCATATGTGACGAAAAAACAATCTCAGAATCGCTAGCATACGTTACAGCATCACTGAGCTATAAGAGCATAAAGTGAGACAGGTCAGATTTTTAAAAATGAGCCTGGTCTTTTAGGTGCAAATAGGCTTGGTCTTGAAGGGGTTAAAAATGACAGACTTTATGAATTAGGTACGAGTCCAGATCCAGTATATTGGAGGAGAATAGGTGCAGCAAAAGTATCACAGTTGTGTGTGGAAAGGAGGTTAAAGAAATATGATGAATTGTGTGTGTTTTTAGGGCAAAATATTTGTAGACTGAGGTATATGCAACTTGAGAGCGCTACACGAGTTTTGGGAAGAACAGGAAGATTAGGGGTGAAGGAGTCTAAATTAATAGGGAATATAACTGGTCTGACTGTAAACTCAAAAAAGGGGGTGAATGGGTGAGATCGAAGCCAATAGAGAGGTAATACTGTACAGGTAAATGGGAGAAGGTAATTGGGGATAGACAGAGACAATTTGGGAAGAGGTGTATGTATTAGCCAGATAGGAGGCACAAGGTTGGTCCATTATTTATTACGCACAGAATTTATTATGCGATGAAGGATATTAGTCGGTGGAGGTATGGAGGGGTATCAAATGTTTTTGGTGTGAGATTGGTGGGCTTGTAGAAAGCTGAGGGGGTATTGGAGTGGAGTATTTAATCGTATTACAATTATTTTCCATTTGAATATTGAAGAGGAGGACACGTGTGCACTGTTAGGGTACATAGAGATACAGAGGGATAGAGTGGTGTATAAAGTAAGCTTGGAAGTGAGAACAACCGTTGTTGGAAGAGACCGAAGAGAAGTTGTGGGACCAGTTAGAATTTGGTTGATATAATTGGGAATAAAGGAATAATAGACTGCCCACTCCTGAGGGGTGAGTGGAGCTGGATCCCACAGTGATATGCCAGGGAACTATGGCTATTAGCTGTCAGGGGTGGCCAGCAAAGGGGGACGACTCTCCATGATAAGTGGGGAGTGGGTCTCCGGAATGTGTGGTAGAGAGTGGCCCGTTGGCCCAGAGGGGATCCGTTTCTTAACAGGGGGCGGTTTCCTTCGGGGCAGGGGGGAAAGGCGGATGAGTGGATGAATGACCTTGGGAGTGGGAACCGAAGACGATTTTGAAGTAATCTTTGGTGAGATGGTGACAAAGGTCTGGAGGAGAGTGTGAGGAAAGGCGTGATTTGGGGTGATCAACAAGGGGCTGGCGAGTATAGAAGAGGAGGATGGAATTAGAGGGCGGAGGGAGGGGGCACCCTAAGGGGATACAGCTGTATTCTAAACAAGGGGCTGGCGAGTATAGAAGAGGAGGATGGAATTAGAGGGCGGAGGGGGGGGGCACCCTAAGGGGATACAGCTGTATTCTAAACAAGGGGCTGGCGAGTATAGAATAGAAGAGGAGGATGGAATTAGAGGGCGGAGGGAGGGGGGGCACCCTAAGGGGATACAGCTGTATTCTAAACAAGGGGCTGGCGAGTATAGAATAGAAGAGGAGGATGGAATTAGAGGGCGGAGGGGGGGGGGGGAACCCTAAGGGGATACAGCTGTATTCTAAACAAGGGGCTGGCAAGTATAGAAGAGGAGGATGGAATTAGAGGGCGGAGGGGGGGGGGGGGCACCCTAAGGGGATACAGCTGTATTCTAAACAAGGGGCTGGCGAGTATAGAAGAGGAGGATGGAATTAGAGGGCGGAGGGAGGGGGGGCACCCTAAGGGGATACAGCTGTATTCTAAACAAGGGGCTGGCGAGTATAGAATAGAAGAGGAGGATGGAATTAGAGGGCGGAGGGGGGGGGGGGAACCCTAAGGGGATACAGCTGTATTCTAAACAAGGGGCTGGCAAGTATAGAAGAGGAGGATGGAATTAGAGGGCGGAGGGGGGGGGGGGGGCACCCTAAGGGGATACAGCTGTATTCTAAACAAGGGGCTGGCAAGTATAGAATAGAAGAGGAGGATGGAATTAGAGGGCGGAGGGGGGGCACCCTAAGGGGATACAGCTGTATTCTAAACAAGTCCGGGCGTCCTAGGGGACATCTCTTGGCAGGACCTCAGACTAAATGAATGTCGAGCCGGTGATATTTTAGGAGGTCCTCAAGAAGCAAGAAAGATTCCACCAACCAAGGGAAATGGGGTAATATGATGTAAGTTATGGTATTTTGTATTAATAATTGTGGTATTATTTATAAGAAGATGAATAAAGAATAAAGTATTAAAAAAAAACAAAAAAAACCCCTCCAGCCCAGCAGTACTAACACCCAAGTATCCTCCAGCCCAGCAGTACTAACACCCATGTATCCTCCAGCCCAGCAGTACTAACACCCAAGTATCCTCCAGCCCAGCAGTACTAACACCTCCCTGCTAAACCTCCAGCCCAGCAGTACTAACACCTCCCTGCTAAACCTCCAGCCCAGCAGTACTAACACCCAAGTATCCTCCAGCCCAGCAGTACTAACACCCAAGTATCCTCCAGCCCAGCAATACTAACACCTCCCTGCTAAACCTCCAGCCCAGCAGTACTAACACCCAAGTATCCTCCAGCCCAGCAGTACTAACACCCAAGTATCCTCCAGCCCAGCAGTACTAACACCTCCCTGCTAAACCTCCAGCCCAGCAGTACTAACACCTCCCTGCTAAACCTCCAGCCCAGCAGTACTAACACCCAAGTATCCTCCAGCCCAGCAGTACTAACACCCATGTATCCTCCAGCCCAGCAGTACTAACACCCATGTATCCTCCAGCCCAGCAGTACTTACTCCTCTGCTAAACCTCCAGCCCAGCAGTACTAACACCCGAGTAACCTCCAGCCCAGCAGTACTAACAGCCGAGTACTGTATATCCTCCCGCCCAGCAGTACTAACACTCCTGGTGCGGTAGGTAACCTCTCCTGACCAGGTTCCCCCATAACAGCTGGAAGAAGAAGCTGTAGATCCTGCTATAGGAAGATACATACACTGCCCAGGTAGATGGATAAAGGGATCGGGTAGGATCTGCCCTTTCCTTTTGCACTGGTCCCCCTTCTGAGCGGCATTCTACCACCCCAGTTTTTAGTGGGGTAATAACCCTGGCCACATGTATTGTCTAGGCTTGTTGCAGATTCTTGGGGCTCTGGAAGGGTTTCTGGGAGATGGAGCTCCGCATTCCCCCCTTCTCAGCCAGAGACTCTCTTGGACCCAGATGCGTCTGAGCAGCGCTTCCCCTCTGACATCACCACGGCTGCCTCCCCTCTCCAGGACATGAAGTTGGCAACATAACCAGCATAGCCGTCCACTCTCAGGGTGATTCCTCCTCCTGACCCCTGGTCCAGAACCAACACGTCTGAGGAGCGGGTCAGCTGAGACGACATATAACAGTGGGCTCATTGTCCTGTCCACATTCAGAAGGGCTATGGGCCTCCAAACCTCTATGACAGAAGAATCAGGGCTGACCTCCTCAGTGACCCCGGCACACTGCCCGAGGAAAGACTCTCATTGAAGACCTCGGCAATAGGGAAACCAAGATGTCTCTGAAGGTCTTATACCACTCAGATGTTAAGCAACTTCCCCAGGGAAAGCCCTTCATTTACCAGCCTGACTTCCTCTTCCCTGATCTCTTCTGCCAAAACATGGAGAGCGGGGTCTACCCCTGGTTAGGAGGGGTCTCAGCCAGGAAACCCCACATCACATCCCCATCTAGATCCTTCCTCCCCAAGAGTAAAAGGATGTGGTGACCTCCAGGATCCCTGACCTGGAGCGGCTCAGAGAGCCCGTACTATCGGTGGAGCCAGGGATTCTCCCACATAAGGAACAGCATTTGGCTCATTTTCCAGGACTTCGGCATTTGTGGCCGGTATTGGTGGTTTTTACCGCCTTCTCAGCTCCTTCCGTTACATAAATTGGCACATCTGGTGTGGTTGGCGGCTGAGAAGCTGCTGCAATACAACGAGGTGATGCTGGAGACACCGCTCTGGTTTCATCCATACTTACCCCAACTCTCTGACCTATTCAATCCTCAATTTTGGGTTCAACATGGAGTTGGCAAGATAGGGATGTACGTAAGGACGGGATGTTCGGTTCCTTCCGGCAGTCACAGGAGACACACAACTTCTTTAGATCTCTCCAACTGAGAGGCGCATTTAGGGCTCAGTCTCCTGGGCCCAGCTCACCCTTCTCACACTACCCTCTCATTGGTGGGTTTTTTGGAAAATCTGTTTTTATTAGTTTTTGTCAAGAAAATACAGTAGCAAAAGAAAGACAAAGAGAAATGAGGAGAAAGAGCAGAAGAGTCCAGTACATAGCACCTGAGAGGAGCATCTCCGAGTGCAACAATGTCGCACTGCAACAAGTGTACCAATCATGTCAGTATAGAGAATAGAAAATTATAAAGCCACTAAACATAAACAAAACAGTCATTAGTATAACAATCATCACGCAACATCAACCACGTGTCGCACTGAATCCAAGGAAGCCAATGGTAACTAAGGCACAAAGGCAGCCGGGCCAACCATCTAGTTTCTGGAGCAGCTGTGACTACGTGCTGCCGGGAGCTAAGTGACCATGCGCTGCCGGGAGCTAAGTGACCATGCGCTGCCGGGAGCTAAGTGACCATGCGCTGCCGGGAGCTAAGTGACCATGCGCTGCCGGGAGCTAAGTGACCATGCGCTGCCGGGAGCTAAGTGACCATGCGCTGCCGGGAGCTAAGTGACCATGCGCTGCCGGGAGCTAAGTGACCATGTGCTGCTGGGTAGGAAGTGACTATGTACTGCCGGGAGGTAAGTGACTATGTGCTGCCAGGCTGCCCCTGGCATGTGCCTCTGCTGCTAAGGGTTCCATACGGTGGAGACAATCAAGCTCTGCCACCCATTCCGATCACAGATGGCGGAGTTGCTGGCCTCCAGTGTCTAAGTATTACTGTCCGTGTCGCTGACAAGAAGTGATGCAACAAATCTTTCTGAACCGCGGAAGGAGGACCAGGCTAAAGAGACAGCAAGGCGAGGCTAGGAGCAGGCGGGATGGCCTTACAGGTAGAAGAGACAGCAGGGCGAGGCTAGGAGCAGGCGGGATGGCCTTACAGGTAGAAGAGACAGCAGGGCGAGGCTAGGAGCAGGCGGGATGGCCTTACAGGTAGAAGAGACAGCAGGGTGAGGCTAGGAGCAGGCGGGATGGCCTTACAGGTAGAAGAGACAGCAGGGCGAGGCTAGGAGCAGGCGGGATGGCCTTACCGCTCACCAGATTGTAGATTCTGAACACCGCCTGCCAGAAGGGCTGGAGGGCCGGGCAGTCCCACCAGTCTCCCTCTCACACCTCCAGCAGAGATCTGAGACGTCAGCATAACAGTGATGCAAATGTTGGGGGTATCTGTATCAGGAGGTGAGGATTGAGGGCAGGCTGCCTGTAAGTCTGGTCCTCTGCGGGCAGGCTGCCTGTAAGTCTGGTCCTCTGCGGGCAGGCTGCCTGTAAGTCTGGTCCTCTGCGGGCAGGCTGCCTGTAAGTCTGGTCCTCTGCGGGCAGGCTGCCTGTAAGTCTGGTCCTCTGCGGGCAGGCTGCCTGTAAGTCTGGTCCTCTGCGGGCAGGCTGCCTGTAAGTCTGGTCCTCTGCGGGCAGGCTGCCTGTAAGTCTGGTCCTCTGCGGGCAGGCTGCCTGTAAGTCTGGTCCTCTGCGGGCAGGCTGCCTGTAAGTCTGGTCCTCTGCGGGCAGGCTGCCTGTAAGTCTGGTCTTCTGCGGGCAGGCTGCCTGTAAGTCTGGTCTTCTGCGGGCAGGCTGCCTGTAAGTCTGGTCTTCTGCGGGCAGGCTGCCTGTAAGTCTGGAAGTGGCTGTAAGGTGGTTCCCGATCCCAGGACTTGGCTCATCCTGACACCCTCCAAAGACCGCCACCCCAAAAAGGGATCTCTACCACAAGTGGACAGAAATGCAGTGTCATCAGAAAGTGGACTCCTTACACCCAAACGATGGGAGATATTGTGGGAGAGTATCGTCCTGTCCCATAGCTGTAGGAAGGACTGCGTTAATTAGGTGCATTGTGGAACCAGTCCACCAGTCTCAGCAACACCCACGCTTTGTGGTAAGGAGAAGTCAGGTAGTCCCGCACCCCCCATCAACTTTGTGACGCATGAGGGTTTTATATTTGAGGCCCCTAAACAAATTTCATCAACATAGTCCTTAATGGTTTAACTAGCGGGAACACAAAGCTACAGGAACCATCTTAGTGGCACTGATTCCTCCAAACCATGACCGTTGTGACATATCATAGGAGGAGAGATCAGATTTGGTTCAGGTTATCAGTGGCCGGTAGTTCAATGTAAACAAGGTGGACGGACCCGCAGGGACCCATGCCCCTAGGTATATAATGGTCGGGGTCTGCCAACGGAAGGAAAGAGTCCTCCAGCTAATGATTTCTGCCTTGGAGTAGTTGGCTTTATAGTTACTTACTTGACCAAACAGGTCAAGTTCCCTGAGAATTGCTGGGAAGGAGACCATAGGGTTCGTAATGTACATTAGGAGATCATCTGCGTATAACACCACTTCATAATGGGAGAGTTTTATTCTGGAGATATCGGGCGACGAACACAGGGTGGACACCAAATGTTCCATGAGTAAAATATAGAGCATGGGCGACAATGGGCAAGCCTGACGGGTCCCGTTCGCGATGGGAAATGGGGCTAAGAAGATGCTATTAACCTCGAGGGCAAAAATACCGAGCTAAAGGGCCCGCATTTATTGGAGCAGTCATAGAAAAAACGCTTGGATCGTTCCCTGTACCGGCAAGTTTTTGGTCTATCAGTTTCCTAAGCTCTATGAGAGTGGCCAATACCTGTCAGTCGTGCGTCTATTAGTTTGTAGTTTCCTCTGTGTGTTTCCTATTCAAAAGCCGATTAATTTTCAAGGTATTCTCCCTCTTCAGGCCCATCCGGTATGAGGACTCCGCGGATAACGCCTTTAAGTGCTTCCCACTGTAGTCACTGTGTCATCTCCCGTATGTGTCACAATAAACTCTGCTATGGTTTCCTTAATTTCAGCCTGACACCCTACATCTCTCAGAAGGTACCGATTGAGTCTCAAGTTCCATTACCGTTGGGCATGATCTGGGAGAGTCAATGTTAGGCTATGTTCACACTGCGTAAAACTACGGCTGTAGGGAATTTCAGCCGCAGAAAGCCCTCTCAGTGCACACAGCTTCACTGTGTGCTATGGGAAGCTCTGATGCGGGCACGCGCTGATGCGCCCGCATCAGAGCTCCGCGTCTGGAAAGATCACCCGGCCGGTACTTATGTCACGGAACGGCCGGTTGTTCACGTAATGTGAACATAGCCTTAAAGGGGTTATCCAGTGCTACAAAAACACGGCCCCTTTTCCCGCACTCGTCTCCAGGTCAGGTGTGGACTCTGTACCCACAATCTGACCCCCCAAACCACTTGTACTGTCAGATAGCTGCTTTTATTCCAAGATCTGTCCTGCGGTCCGTTCGGCAGGTGATGCGGTTATTGTCCTTAAAAATAACTTTTAAACTTGCAGCTCTGTGTCCAACTTCCGTGGCCTAGAATATCTGTGCACCATCCCTCCGTCCCTGGATAACCCCTTTAAGGTGGTAGGATCCTTAATGGTCTGGGGGTGCCAGGAAATCATAAGATCCTTAGTGGTCTGAGGGTGCCAGGAGAACATAGGATCCTTAGTGGTCTGGGGGTGCCAGGAGAGCATAGGATCCTTAGTGGTCTGGGGGTGCCAGGAGAGCATAGGATGTATAGTGGTTTGGGGGTGCCAGGAAAACATAGGATGTATAGTGGTCTGGGGGTGCAAGGAGAGCATAGGATGTATAGTGGTCTGGGGGTGCCAGGAGAGCATAGGATCCTTAGTGGTCTGGGGGTGCCAGGAGAGCATAGGATCTATAGTGGTCTGGGGGTGCCAGGAAAACATAGGATGTATAGTGGTCTGGGGGTGCCAGGAGAGCATAGGATGTATAGTGGTCTGGGGGTGCCAGGAGAGCATAGGATCCTTAGTGGTCTGGGGGTGCCAGGAGAGCATAGGATCCTTAGTGGTCTGGGGGTGCCAGGAGAGCATAGGATCCTTAGTGGTCTGGGGGTGCCAGGAGAGCATAGGATTCTTAGTGGTCTGGGGGTGCCAGGAGAGCATAGGATTCTTAGTGGTCTGGGGGTGCCAGGAGAGCATAGTATCCTTAGTGGTCTGGGGGTGCCAGGAGAGCATAGCAGGGCTCCAGACTAAAAAATTTACCTAGGAGCCATTGGCTCCTAACCTGAAAAATTTAGGCGCCAAATAGAATATTTGGTCGCCAACATTTTAAACCATGTAAAATTAATGTTATGTTACATGGGACTTACTGTGTGCAGAGGCCACGGCAGCCTCCTCCTCCTTTAGATTCTCTCTTTTCTTAGTTTGAAAATGTTCAACATGGAAACTTGCAACCTGACAACCATATACAGTCTGACAACCATATACAGTCTGACAACCATATACAGTCTGACAACCATATACAGTCTGACTCAGTACTTCAGCTTTTAATGAGGCTTACTCTTCTGAACTTGAACTTAAAGGGAACCTGTTGACCCCCGTGCCAGGGTGACAGGCTCCCAACCCCCCGTTAGAGCCCCCTATACTCACCTCATTGCGCCGGATCCCGCTTCTGAAGATGGTCGGGTCACGGAGATCTCAGCCGCTGCAGCCCGGCGTGCGCTGAGAGATGAGTCCAACCCTCATAGAGAATGACGGGAGAGTCCAGCGATCCGTCATTCTCTATGAGCGTTGGACTCATCTCTCAGTGTGCGCGCCGGGCTGCAGCGGCTGAGATCTCCGTGACCTGACCACCTCCAGAAGCGGGACCCGGCGCGATGAGGTGAGTATAGGGGGCTCTAACGGGGGGTTGGGAGCCTGTCACCCCGGCACCGGGGGTGACAGGTTCCCTTTAAAAGCTTGCAACAGTCTATACATACTGAGCTAGACTTATGACTGCAGCCATAGTGACCCCCCACAAGATGTGTATATAGATAGATATATCTCTCACCTAGTGACTAATGCAAGTGACCCCCTACAATACAGACACCTGAGGGGCCCTGATAATAATAATTGTGCATATATCTATCTCCCAGTGTCTGCAGCCAGTTTGCCCTACACTTATAGATGCCCCCTCCTCCCCCCCATTATAGATGCCCCCTCTCCCCCCCCATTATAGATGCCCCCTCTCCCCCCCCATTATAGATGCCCCCTTCTCCCCCCCCATTATAGATGCCCCCTTCTCCCCCCCATTATAGATGCCCCCTTCTCCCCCCCATTATAGATGCCCCCTTCTCCCCCCCATTATAGATGCCCCCTCTCCCCCCCCCCATTATAGATGCCCCCTCTTCCCCCCCCCTTATAGATGGTCCCCTCCCCTTATAGCTAGCCCCCTCTCCCCCCCTTGAACATGGCCCCTCTTCTCCCCCCATTATAGATGCCCCCCCTTCTCTTCCCCCCATTATAGATGCCCCCCCTTCTCTTCCCCCCATTATAGATGCCCCCCCCTTCTCTTCCCCCCATTATAGATGCCCCCCCCTTCTCTTCCCCCCATTATAGATGCCCCCCCCCCCCTCCTCCTCTATGCTAAGCAGTATTTAAAAAAATAAACACACAAACTCACCTGACAACCCGCTCCCCCGGCGATCCTCTTCTTCTTCAGGCGCTGTCCCCGGCGGCGGCGCGCTGTCTCTTTAAGTCCGGTCCCCGGCTGATGCGCGGCTGCCGGGGGTGTCCCGTCCTATCCCCGGCAGCGCGGCGCGTCAGTGAGCTCCCTGTACGCCGGGGCTGTGACTTCTGACACAGGAAGCGTCTCTGACGCGCGCTTCCTGTGCCGGAAGTCAGGGCCCCAGGCAGCTCACTGATGCGCCGCGCTGCCGGGGATAGGACGGGACACCCCCGGCAGCCGCGCATCAGCCGCGCATCAGCCGGGGACCGGACTTAAAGAGACAGCGCGCCGCCGCCGGGGCCAGTCGCAAATGGCGCCCAGATTAATAAATCTGGGCGCCATTTGCAAAATATTAGTCGCATTGGCGACCATTTTGGTCGCCATCTGGAGCCCTGCATAGGATCCTTAGTGGTCTGGGGGTGCCAGGAGAGCATAGGATTCTTAGTGGTCTGGGGGTGCCAGGAGAGCATAGGATCCTTAGTGGTCTGGGGGTGCCAGGAGAGCATAGGATCCTTAGTGGTCTGGGGGTGCCAGGAGAGCATAGGATCCTTAGTGGTCTGGGGGTGCCAGGAGAGCATAGGATTCTTAGTGGTCTGGGGGTGCCAGGAGAGCATAGGATCCTTAGCGGTCTGGGGGTGCCAGGAGAGCATAGGATCCTTAGTGGTCTGGGGGTGCCAGGAGAGCATAGGATCCTTAGTGGTCTGGGGGTGCCAGGAGAGCATAGGATGTATAGTGGTCTGGGGGTGCCAGGAGAGCATAGGATGTATAGTAGTCTGGGGGTGCCAGGAGAGCATAGGATCCTTAGTAGTCTGGGGGTGCCAGGAGAGCATAGGATCCTTAGTAGTCTGGGGGTGCCAGGAGAGCATAGGATCCTTAGTAGTCTGGGGGTGCCAGGAGAGCATAGGATCCTTAGTGGTCTGGGGGTGCCAGGAGAGCATAGGATCCTTAGTAGTCTGGGGGTGCCAGGAGAGCATAGGATCCTTAGTAGTCTGGGGGTGCCAGGAGAGCAGGTGATGGCTGATCAGGAACATGTCAATCCTACTGAAGGAGTCATGTACCGAGGAGTAGAAAGTGTAACCACAGGGTTCTGAACTCTCTACAGGCACAAACCTCTGGAGATGACGTCAGTGGCAGGAGTAGGGCCCAGGACTACACCCACCACCCCAGAACTTTCTGCCCCTTTTCTCTCTCCTAAGCCGAGTGGGGCTCTTAGAGTCCTATTACACAGAGCGATTTTTAACAATTAACGACTAATGATAAACGATCGCAAACAAGATTTTTATCTTTAACCTGAAATCGTTCACCATATAAAAAATCGTTACTTCGAAATAGTTAGTCATACGATCGGGCGAATTATCGTTCTGTGTAAACGCAGCATAACAGAGCGATAATCGATAGTTACGATCGTTACTGGGATCGTTACTATAATCTTTTACTCCTTCCGATTCCAGCAAAACAATGAACAATGTGCAAGTACACTAAACGATTGGTGAAAAAAATTAGCGAATGAATGTGGAATTACAGTGAACGATAAGCGATAATTTTAGGTTCAGATCTAAATCAACGATCAACGACATATGAACGATTTTTCGATCGTTGCCTGCAATTACACAGAACGATTTTGGTTTAAATTCGAACAATTTAACGATTTTTTGCACGATAATCGTCACGTGTAGGGCACTTACACTAGTCCTTGGCTCTTGTGCTTGCTCTCCTCTGCTGGTGCCCTCCCCCGCTGATCTAACCTCAGAGTTCCCCCCCCCCTAGCCTGGGTGGCTGCAGCATAAGAGAAAGGACACCTATTAGATGGGTGACCAAGGTCACCATACAGGAGGCTCCTAACCCGGCCACAGGATGCAGCCAGACGACTCTCCGCACCGCACAGTCTGCACAGCGGCTTGGAGCAGCTTCTGCCTCCCCTGGTAAAAGACTTGGATTCTGTTGCGACCAAGGAAAGTGTCTGATGTTATGTGAGCAACAGTAATGCCTGAACGTCTTAGACAAACTGAGAATGTCCAAGCTCCAGACCAGACGCCATGCTGACCCCGTCCCCTGCCCAACCTGGTCCTGATATCATAACAATCAAGTGACTCGTTACCTGTGAAAATGGTCACTTTCTTAACCATGATCTGGTGAAATATCACTCCTCTCCTCTATCCCCTCCGGGGCGGCCGCCCTCCTCTCCTCTATCCCCTCCGGGGCGGCCGCCCTCCTCTCCTCTATCCCCTCCGGGGCGGCCGCCCTCCTCTCCTCTATCCCCTCCGGGGCGGCCGCCCTCCTCTCCTCTATCCCCTCCGGGGCGGCCGCCCTCCTCTCCTCTATCCCCTCCGGGGCGGCCGCCCTCCTCTCCTCTATCCCCTCCGGGGCGGCCGCCCTCCTCTCCTCTATCCCCTCCGGGGCGGCCGCCCTCCTCTCCTCTATCGCCTTCGGGGCGGCCACCCTCCTCTCCTTTATCCTCTCCTCTATCCCCTCCGGGGCGGCCACCCTCCTCTCCTTTATCCTCTCCTCTATCCCCTCCGGGGCGGCCGCCCTCCT
The DNA here is from genome assembly GCF_027789765.1 of Dendropsophus ebraccatus. Taxonomy (NCBI): domain Eukaryota; kingdom Metazoa; phylum Chordata; class Amphibia; order Anura; family Hylidae; genus Dendropsophus; species Dendropsophus ebraccatus. Next base: position 218,297,596 of record NC_091455.1, on the reverse strand, counting down.
CTCCTTTATCCCCTCCAGGGTGGCTGCCCTCCCCTCCTCTATCCCTCCCCCACGACTCCTCAGGGCCTCGCTCTCCCCCGCCGACTCCTCAGGGCCTCGCTCTCCCCCGGTGACCCCTTAGGGCCTCGCTCTCCCCCGGTGACCCCTCAGGGCCTCGCTCTCCCCCGGTGACCCCTCAGGGCCTCGCGCTCCCCTGCTGACCCCTCAGGGCCTCGCTCTCCCCCGCTGACTCCTCAGGGCCTCGCTCTCCCCACACATCCCTCTGATGACTTCTGGACACTGCTGGAGCTTTCTTACCGGCAGGTTTCTTCCCGTCACCGGAAGCCTTGCTGCAGACCCTTCCAGATCAGCCCACTGGCCCTGTCCGGTAACTTCTCCATCCCCCCCCCCCCCCCCAGGTTCAGTAAGTGGAGACCTGGGAGTCCCGAGGATCCATGCTGGAAGCCTCGGCCAGGAGCTGCCACACTCCTCTCTCTCCGGCACAGACAGACACGCTGAGAGTGACCACACCACATATTTCAGTCACCTCCAGAGCTGTACTCACTATCACTGCTTGAGATTCTCACATCCTAAAACGCACCACAGCAGAGGATGTTCTCAGACAGCAGGGGGCAGCGGTGGGACAGGTCATCTGCTCTTACCTTCTTCTTGGTTTGTTTCTCCTCCTTGACCTCTTGTGCCAGGGTGGCACTGTGCCGCTCCTCGTATTCTCGCCTCTGCTGCAGGCGCCGGTTGCTGGGAAGAGGCTGAAGCTCTGGGGAGGATGGAGATCCTGGAGGGGAGGTGCAGTGTTACTGGACGCTCAAGAGCAGGGGAGGATCAGCATGTGACCAACCAACCAGTTCACTCATCAACCCCACAAATGCTCAAACAAGATCACTCACAGATCCCACACATCCTCAAACCAGATCACTCACAGATCCCACACATCCTTCAACCAGATCACTCACTGATCTAGTTGGTTGGAGGATGTGCGGGATCAGTGAGTGATCTGGTTGAAGGATGTGTGGGGTCATTGAGTTATCTGGTTGGTGGATGTGTGGGGTCGGTGAATGATCTGGTTGGTTGGAGGATGTGTGGGATCGGTGAGTGATCTGGTTGGTTGGAGGATGTGTGGGATCGGTGAGTGATCTGGTTGGAGGATGTGTGGGTCGGTGATCTGGTTGAAGGATTTGTGGGGTCATTGAGTGATCTGGTTGAAGGATGTGTGGGGTTGGTGAGTGATCTGGTTGGTTGAAGGATGTGTGGGGTCGGTAAGTGATCTGGTTGAAGGATGTGCAGGATGGGTAAGTGATCTGGTTGGTTGGAGATGTCCGGGATCGGTGAGTGATCTGGTTGAAGGATGTGTTGGGTCGGTGAGTGATCTGGTTGGAGGATGTGTGGGGTCGGTGAGTGATCTGGTTGGAGGATGTGTGCGGTTGGTGTTTAATCTGGTTGGTTGGAGGATGTGCGGGATCGAACACCAACCGCACACATCCTCCAACTCCACACATCTCCCAACCAGATCACTCACCGACAAAACACATCCTTCAACCAACCAGATTACTCACTGGCCCCAAACATCCCCCAACTATATCAATCATCGACAGCACACATCCTCCAACCAACCAGATCACTCACCGACCCCACATATCCCCCAACTAGATCACTCACAGACCCCACACATCCTCCAACCAGATCACTCACAGACCCCACACATCCTCCAACCAGATCACTCACAGACCCCACACATCCTCCAACCAACCAGATCACTCACCGACCCACACATCCATTAACCAGATAACTCAATGACCCCACACATCCTTCAACCAGATCACTCACTGATCTGGTTGGTTGGAGGATGTGCGGGATCAGTGAGTGATCTGGTTGGAGGATGTGTGGGGTCGGTGAGTGATCTGGTTGGAGGATGTGTGGGGTCGGTGAGTGATCTGGTTGGAGGATGTGTGGGGTCGGTGAGTGATCTGGTTGGAGGATGTGTGGGGTCGGTGTGTAATCTGGTTGGAGGATGTGTGGGGTCGGTGAGTAATCTGGTTGGACGATGTGTGGGGTCGGTGAGTGATCTGGTTGGAGGATGTGTGGGGTCGGTGAGTGATCTGGTTGGAGGATGTGTGGGGTCGGTGAGTGATCTGGTTGGAGGATGTGTGGGGTCGGTGTGTAATCTGGTTGGAGGATGTGTGGGGTCGGTGAGTAATCTGGTTGGAGGATGTGTGGGGTCGGTGAGTAATCTGGTTGGAGGATGTGTGGGGTTATTGAGGGATCTGGTTGGAGGATGTGTGGGGTTGGTGAGTGATCTGGTTGGTTGGAGGATGTGTGGGTTCGGTGGGTGATCTGGTTGGAGGATGTGCAGGATGGGTAAGTGATCTGGTTGGTTGGAGATGTGCGGGATCAGTGAGTGATCTGGTTGAAGGATGTGTGGGGTCGGTGAGTGATCTGGTTGGAGGATGTGTGGGGTCGGTAAGTGATCTGGTTGGAGGATGTGTGGGGTCGGTGAGTGATCTGGTTGAAGGATGTGTGGGGTCGGTAAGTGATCTGGTTGGAGGATGTGTGGGGTCGGTGAGTGATCTGGTTGAAGGATGTGTGGGGTCGGTGAGTGATCTGGTTGGAGGATCCAAACAGATCACTCACCGACCCCACACATCCTCCAACCAGATCACTCAATGACCCCACACATCCTGTATAGACAGGTTAAGAAGTCTCCTGGTCTGGGGGGTGTCACCTGCCCTCACCTGAGGACGATTCCTGTGAGGCTCCTCCTCCTAACGGGGGGTTGAAGGCGTTGGCAGCGGCTCCTGGCTGTGCTGGCTGCTGTGTGCGGAGCGTGCCTCGGGGCTGACCGCCCTGCAGGATCCTGGGAGGCAGAAGACAACCTGTTACTGGTGGGGACCATAGGAACAATACACCCCATCAATGAGATATAGGCCCCACAGGGGGCGGGGATAACCCAAGCTGGGGCCCCGCCTCTACAGGAGCTGCCGCCATCATGTGCCAGCTAACAGCACCCAACACATTTCCACAGCTGAAGCCTGAGCCACCGTGACAATGGGTCAGCAGAGGCATCAATAAATCCTAAACCTGCCCCTTCTGAGAGTAAATACCCGGCTCACCCGCCTGAGGGTAAATACCCGGCTCACCCGCCTGAGGGTAAATACCCGGCTCACCCGCCTGAGGGTAAATACCCGGCTGCCCCACTAACTTTTACTAATAATGATAAATACGTGTGACCCCAGTGGCACCTGTACCTGCTCCTGCCCCGTGGGGTGGGGTCTCCTCAATCACATGATCAGACCCCGCCAATACTTCCCGCCATCACTCACCACTCGGCAGCGTCCTGCACCCCGAAGCATCCGGCCCTGAGCGCCGACTGCACCTGAGACTCATCGAAGCCCATCTCATAGAGCGCCAGGAAGAGCGCGCCGATGGTCTGCGGGAGGAAGAGGAGAGCGGTGACAGCTCTATACTGGGGGGCAGCAGGCGACAGCCCTATACTGGGGGGGCAGCAGGCGACAGCCCGATACTGGGGGGGCAGCAGGCGACAGCCCTATACTGGGGGGGCAGCAGGCGACAGCCCTATACTGGGGGGGCAGCAGGCGACAGCCCTATACTGGGGGGGCAGCAGGCGACAGCCCTATACTGGGGGGGCAGCAGGCGACAGCCCGATACTGGGGGGGCAGCAGGCGACAGCCCGATACTGGGGGGGCAGCAGGCGACAGCCCTATACTGGGGGGCAGCAGGCGACAGCCCTATACTGGGGGGCAGCAGGCGACAGCCCTATACTGGGGGGGCAGCAGGCGACAGCCCTATACTGGGGGGGCAGCAGGCGACAGCCCTATACTGGGGGGCAGCAGGCGACAGCCCTATACTGGGGGGCAGCAGGCGACAGCCCTATACTGGGGGGCAGCAGGCGACAGCCCTATACTGGGGGGGCAGCAGGCGACAGCCCTATACTGGGGGGGCAGCAGGCGACAGCCCTATACTGGGGGGGCAGCAGGCGACAGCCCTATACTGGGGGGCAGCAGGCGACAGCCCTATACTGGGGGGCAGCAGGCGACAGCCCTATACTGGGGGGAAGCAGGCGACAGCCCTATACTGGGGGGAAGCAGGCGACAGCCCTATACTGGGGGGAAGCAGGCGACAGCCCTATACTGGGGGGCAGCAGGCGACAGCCCTATACTGGGGGGCAGCAGGCGACAGCCCTATACTGGGGGGCAGCAGGCGACAGCCCTATACTGGGGGGCAGCAGGCGACAGCCCTATACTGGGGGGCAGCAGGCGACAGCCCTATACTGGGGGGCAGCAGGCGACAGCCCTATACTGGGGGGCAGCAGGCGACAGCCCTATACTGGGGGGCAGCAGGCGACAGCCCTATACTGGGGGGCAGCAGGCGACAGCCCTATACTGGGGGGCAGCAGGCGACAGCCCTATACTGGGGGGCAGCAGGCGACAGCCCTATACTGGGGGGCAGCAGGCGACAGCCCTATACTGGGGGGCAGCAGGCGACAGCCCTATACTGGGGGGCAGCAGGCGACAGCCCTATACTGGGGGGCAGCAGGCGACAGCCCTATACTGGGGGGCAGCAGGCGACAGCCCTATACTGGGGGGCAGCAGGCGACAGCCCTATACTGGGGGGCAGCAGGCGACAGCCCTATACTGGGGGGCAGCAGGCGACAGCCCTATACTGGGGGGCAGCAGGCGACAGCCCTATACTGGGGGGCAGCAGGCGACAGCCCTATACTGGGGGGCAGCAGGCGACAGCCCTATACTGGGGGGCAGCAGGCGACAGCCCTATACTGGGGGGCGGCAGGCGACAGCCCTATACTGGGGGGCGGCAGGCGACAGCCCTATACTGGGGGGCGGCAGGCGACAGCCCTATACTGGGGGGCGGCAGGCGACAGCCCTATACTGGGGGGCGGCAGGCGACAGCCCTATACTGGGGGGCGGCACGCGACAGCCCTATACTGGGGGGCAGCACGCGACAGCTCTATACTGGGGGGGACACGACCACTCTATACTGGGGGGGGACACTACAGCTGTATACTGGGGGGGGGGGACACTACAGCTGTATACTGGGGGGGGACACTACAGCTGTATACTGGGGGGGGGACACTACAGCTGTATACTGGGGGGGGACACTACAGCTGTATACTGGGGGGGGACACTACAGCTGTATACTGGGGGGGGGACACTACAGCTGTATACTGGGGGGGGGACACCACAGCTGTATACTGGGGGGGGGGGACACCACAGCTGTATACTGGGGGGGGGGGGGGACACCACAGCTGTATACTGGGGGGGGGGGGACACCACAGCTGTATACTGGGGGGGGACACCACAGCTGTATACTGGGGGGGGGGGACACCACAGCTGTATACTGGGGGGGGGGGACACCACAGCTGTATACTGGGGGGGGGGGGACACCACAGCTGTATACTGGGGGGGGGGGACACCACAGCTGTATACTGGGGGGGGGACACCACAGCTGTATACTGGGGGGGGACACGACAGCTGTATACTGGGGGGGGACACGACAGCTGTATACTGGGGGGGGGGGACGACAGCTGTATACTGGGGGGCAGCACGCGACAGCTGTATACTGGGGGGCAGCACGCGACAGCTGTATACCGGGGGGCAGCACGCGACAGCTGTATACTGGGGGGGGGGGCGGCATGGCCCCTCCCCCTACAATGACCTCTGACCTCACTGACTCCGCCTTCTCACCCCATTTCTTGCAGACGCTTCCATCGTCAGTGAAACTCCGGCAGTCGCTGGAAAAAAAAAAAAATCACATTGTGCAGGAGGAGAGAAGCTCAAACATGGGAAGTGTCATCAACAGTCACAGCTCTCACCCCCTCTCCACCCCGCCTGCTCTCACCCCCTCACCACCCCGCCTGCTCTCACCCCCTCTCCACCCCGCCTGCTCTCACCCCCTCACCACCCCGCCTGCTCTCACCCCCTCTCCACCCCGCCTGCTCTCACCCCCTCTCCACCCCGCCTGCTCTCACCCCCTCTCCACCCCGCCTGCTCTCACCCCCTCACCACCCCGCCTGCTCTCTCCCCCTCACCACCCCGCCTGCTCTCACCCCCTCTCCACCCCGCCTGCTCTCACCCCCTCACCTACTCTCTTCCCCTCACCTGCTCTTTCCCCCTCTCCACTCCGCCTGCTCTCTCCCCCTCTCCATCCTGCCTGCTCTCTTCCCCTCACCTACTCTCTCCCCCATCCACCCAGCCTGCTCTCACCCCCTCACCACCCTGCCTGCTCTCTCCCCCTCACCACCACCCCGCCTGCTCTCTCCCCCTCTCTACCCCGCTTGCTCTCTCCCCCTCACCACCCCCCGCCCGCTCTGACCCCCTCTCCAAACTGCCTGCTCTCTCCCTCTTTCCACCCACCTGCTCTCTCCCCCTCACCACCCCGCCTGCTCTCTCCCCCTCACCACCACCCCGCCTGCTCTCTCCCCCTCACCACCCTGCCTGCTCTCTTCCCCTCACCTGCTCTCTCCCCCTCGCCACCCCGCCTGCTCTCTCCCCCTCACCTACTCTCTTCCCCTCACCTGCTCTTTCCCCCTCTCCACTCCGCCTGCTCTCTCCCCCTCACCACCACCCAGCCTGCTCTCACCCCCTCTCTACCCCGCTTGCTCTCTCCCCCTCACCACCCCCCCCCGCCCGCTCTGACCCCCTCTCCAAACTGCCTGCTCTCTCCCCCTTACCACCCTGCCTGCTCTCTCCCCCTTACCACCCTGCCTGCTCTCTCCCTCTCTCCACCCACCTGCTCTCTCCCTCTCTCCACCCACCTGCTCTCTCCCTCTCTCCACCCACCTGCTCTCTCCCTCTCTCCACCCACCTGCTCTCTCCCCCTCACCACTCAATCTCTCACTGTCTGCACTTTTTTTTAGCAGTCTCTCTTTCGTTTTTTTTAGCAGTCTCACACTTTCTTCAGCAGTTTGTCACTCTCTGCCGTCTCTTCAGCATCCCATCATTTACTGATTTCTCTTCATCAGTCTCTCACTCTCTGCTGTCTCTCTCACTCTCTGCAGTTTGTCTCTCTCTCTTCAGCAGTCTGTCTCGGCAGTCTTTCACACCCTGCTCTTGCTTTAGCAGTCTCTCTCAAATTCAGCAGTCTTTCAGTCTCTGCTGTCTCTCCCTCTCTGAAGTCTCTGATGTCTCTCTCACTCTCTGCAGTCTGTCAGTCTCTCCCTCTCTCTCTTCAGCAGTCTTTCAGTCTCTGCTGCCTCTCACTCTCTCTCTGTAGTCTGTCAGTCTCTGCTGTCTCTCTCTGTAGTCTGTCAGTCTCTGCTCTCTCTCTCTCTCTGTAGTCTGTCAGTCTCTGCTGTCTCTCTCTCTCTGTAGTCTGTCAGTCTCTGCTGTCTCTCTCTCTCTGCAGTCTGTCAGTCTCTGCTGTCTCTCTCTCTCTCTCTGTAGTCTGTCAGTCTCTGCTGTCTCTCTCTGTAGTCTGTCAGTCTCTGCTCTCTCTCTCTCTCTGTAGTCTGTCAGTCTCTGCTGTCTCTCTCTCTCTGTAGTCTGTCAGTCTCTGCTGTCTCTCTCTCTCTGCAGTCTGTCAGTCTCTGCTGTCTCTCTCTCTCTGTAGTCTGTCAGTCTCTGCTGTCTCTCTTTCTCTCTCTGTAGTCTGTCAGTCTCTGCTGTCTCACTCTCTGTAGTCTGTCAGTCTCTGCTGTCTCTCTCTCTCTGCAGTCTGTCAGTCTCTGCTGTCTCTCTCTCTGCAGTCTGTCAGTCTCTGCTGTCTCTCTCTCTGCAGTCTGTCAGTCTCTGCTGTCTCTCTCTCTCGGCAGTCTGTCAGTCTCTGCTGTCTCTCTCTCTCTGCAGTCTGTCAGTCTCTGCTGTCTCTCTCTCTCTGCAGTCTGTCAGTCTCTGCTGTCTCTCTCTCTCTGTAGTCTGTCAGTCTCTGCTCTCTCTCTCTCTCTGCTGTCTGTCAGTCTCTGCTGTCTCTCTCTCTCTCTCTGTAGTCTGTCAGTCTCTGCTGTCTCTCTCTCTCTGTAGTCTGTCAGTCTCTGCTGTCTCTCTCTCTGTAGTCTGTCAGTCTCTGCTGTCTCTCTCTCTCTGCAGTCTGTCAGTCTCTGCTGTCTCTCTCTCTCTGCAGTCTGTCAGTCTCTGCTGTCTCTCTCTCTGTAGTCTGTCAGTCTCTGCTGTCTCTCTCTCTCTGTAGTCTGTCAGTCTCTGCTGTCTCTCTCTCTCTATCTCTGTAGTCTGTCAGTCTCTGCTCTCTCTCTCTCTGTAGTCTGTCAGTCTCTGCTGTCTCTCTCTCTCTCTCTGTAGTCTGTCAGTCTCTGCTGTCTCTCTCTCTCTGTAGTCTGTCAGTCTCTGCTGTCTCTCTCTGTAGTCTGTCAGTCTCTGCTGTCTCTCTCTCTCTGCAGTCTGTCAGTCTCTGCTGTCTCTCTCTCTCTGTAGTCTGTCAGTCTCTGCTGTCTCTCTCTCTCTCTGTAGTCTGTCAGTCTCTGCTGTCTCTCTCTCTGTAGTCTGTCAGTCTCTGCTGTCTCTCTCTCTCTGCAGTCTGTCAGTCTCTGCTGTCTCTCTCTCTGCAGTCTGTCAGTCTCTGCCGTCTCTCTCTCTCTGTAGTCTGTCAGTCTCTGCTGTCTCTCTCTCTCTCTGTAGTCTGTCAGTCTCTGCTGTCTCTCTCTCTCTCTGTAGTCTGTCAGTCTCTGCTGTCTCTCTCTCTCTCTGTAGTCTGTCAGTCTCTGCTGTCTCTCTCTCTCTCTGTAGTCTGTCAGTCTCTGCTGTCTCTCTCTCTCTCTGTAGTCTGTCAGTCTCTGCTGTCTCTCTCTATCTCTGTAGTCTGTCAGTCTCTGCTCTCTCTGCTGTCTGTCAGTCTCTGCTGTCTCTCTCTCTCTCTCTCTGTAGTCTGTCAGTCTCTGCTCTCTCTCTGTAGTCTGTCAGTCTCTGCTGTCTCTCTCTCTTTCTGTAATCTGTCAGTCTCTGCTCTCTCTCTCTCTCTCTCTCTCTGCAGTCTGTCAGTCTCTGCTGTCTCTCTCTCTCTGCAGTCTGTCAGTCTCTGCTCTCTCTCTCTCTGCAGTCTGTCAGTCTCTGCTGTCTCTCTCTCTGCAGTCTGTCAGTCTCTGCTGTCTCTCTCTCTGCAGTCTGTCAGTCTCTGCCGTCTCTCTCTCTCTCTGCAGTCTGTCAGTCTCTGCTGTCTCTCTCCCTCTGTAGTCTGTCAGTCTCTGCTGTCTCTCTCTCTCTCTCTCTCTCTCTGCTGTCTCTCTCTCTCTCTGTAGTCTGTCAGTCTCTGCTGTCTCTCTTTCTCTCTCTGTAGTCTGTCAGTCTCTGCTGTCTCTCACTCTCTGCAGTCTGTCAGTCTCTGCTCTCTCTTTCTCTGCAGTCTGTCAGTCTCTGCTCTCTCTCTCTCTCTGCAGTCTGTCAGTCTCTGCTCTCTCTCTCTCTGCAGTCTCTGTTCTCTCTCTGCAGTCTGTCAGTCTCTGCTCTCTCTCTCTCTCTGCAGTCTGTCAGTCTCTGCTGTCTCTCTCTCTCACTCTCTGTAGTCTGTCAGTCTCTGCTCTCTCTCTCTGTAGTCTGTCAGTCTCTGCTGTCTCTCTCTCTCTCTCTCTGCAGTCTGTCAGTCTCTGCTGTCTCTCTCTCTCTCACTCTCTGCAGTCTGTCAGTCTCTGCTCTCTCTCTCTGTAGTCTGTCAGTCTCTGCTGTCTCTCTCTCTCTTTCTGTAATCTGTCAGTCTCTGCTGTCTCTCTCTCTCTCACTCTGTCAGTCTCTGCTCTCTCTCTCTCTCTGCAGTCTGTCAGTCTCTGCTGTCTCTCTCTCTGTAGTCTGTCAGTCTCTGCTGTCTCTCTCTCTCTCTCTCTGTAGTCTGTCAGTCTCTGCTGTCTCTCTCTCTCTCTCGGCAGTCTGTCAGTCTCTGCTGTCTCTCTCTCTCTCTCTGCAGTCTGTCAGTCTCTGCTGTCTCTCTCTCTCGGCAGTCTGTCAGTCTCTGCTGTCTCTCTCTCTCTGCAGTCTGTCAGTCTCTGCTGTCTCTCTCTCTCTGTAGTCTGTCAGTCTCTGCTGTCTCTCTCTCTCTGTAGTCTGTCAGTCTCTGCTGTCTCTCTCTCTCTGTAGTTTGTCAGTCTCTGCTATCTCTCTCTCTCTGTAGTCTGTCAGTCTCTCTCTCTCTCTCTGTAGTTTGTCAGTCTCTGCTGTCTCTCTCTCTCTCTCTCTGTAGTCTGTCAGTCTCTGCTGTCTCTCTCTCTCTCTCTCTGTAGTCTGTCAGTCTCTGCTGTCTCTCTCTCTCTCTCGGCAGTCTGTCAATCTCTGCTGTCTCTCTCTCTCTCTGCAGTCTGTCAGTCTCTGCTGTCTCTCTCTCTCGGCAGTCTGTCAGTCTCTGCTGTCTCTCTCTCTCTGCAGTCTGTCAGTCTCTGCTGTCTCTCTCTCTCTCTCTGTAGTTTGTCAGTCTCTGCTATCTCTCTCTCTCTGTAGTCTGTCAGTCTCTGCTGTCTCTCTCTCTCTCTGTAGTTTGTCAGTCTCTGCTGTCTCTCTCTCTCTCTCTCTCTGTAGTCTGTCAGTCTCTGCTGTCTCTCTCTCTCTCCGTAGTCTGTCAGTCTCTGCTGTCTCTCTCTCTCTTTGTAGTTTGTCAGTCTCTGCTGTCTCTCTCTCTCTCTCTCTCTCTCTCTCTCTCTGTAGTTTGTCAGTCTCTGCTGTCTCTCTCTCTCTCTGTAGTTTGTCAGTCTCTGCTGTCTCTCTCTCTCTCTCTGTAGTCTGTCAGTCTCTGCTCTCTCTCTCTGTAGTCTGTCAGTCTCTGCTGTCTCTCTCTCTCTTTCTGTAATCTGTCAGTCTCTGCTCTCTCTCACTCTCTGCTGTCTGTCAGTCTCTGCTGTCTCTCTCTCTCCGTAGTCTGTCAGTCTCTGCTGTCTCTCTCTCTCTCTGCTGTCTGTCAGTCTCTGCTGTCTCTCTCTCTCTGCTGTCTGTCAGTCTCTGCTGTCTCTCTCTCTCTCTGTAGTCTGTCAGTCTCTGCTGTCTCTCTCTCTCTCTCTGTAGTCTTTCAGTCTCTGCTGTCTCTCTCTCTCTGTAGTCTGTCAGTCTCTGCTGTCTCTCTCTCTCTGTAGTCTGTCAGTCTCTGCTGTCTCTCTCTCTGTAGTCTTTCAGTCTCTGCTGTCTCTCTCTCTCTCTGTAGTCTGTCAGTCTCTGCTGTCTCTCTCTCTCTCTCTGTGTAGTCTGTCAGTCTCTGCGGTCTCTCTCTCTCTGTAGTCTGTCAGTCTCTGCTGTCTCTCTCTCTCTGTAGTCTGTCAGTCTCTGCTGTCTCTCTCTCTCTGTAGTCTGTCAGTCTCTGCTGTCTCTCTCTCTCTGTAGTCTGTCAGTCTCTGCTGTCTCTCTCTCTCTGTAGTCTGTCAGTCTCTGCTGTCTCTCTCTCTCTGTAGTCTGTCAGTCTCTGCTGTCTCTCTCTCTCTCTCTGTAGTCTGTCAGTCTCTGCTGTCTCTCTCTCTCTGTAGTCTGTCAGTCTCTGCTGTCTCTCTCTCTCTCTCTTCAGCAGTCTGTCAGTCTCTGCTCGCTCTCTCTCTGCAGTCTGTCAGTCTCTGCTGTCTCTCTCTCTGTAGTCTGTCAGTCTCTGCTGTCTCTCTCTCTCTCTGCTGTCTGTCAGTCTCTGCTGTCTCTCTCTCTCTCTGTAGTCTGTCAGTCTCTGCTGTCTCTCTCTCTGTAGTCTGTCAGTCTCTGCTGTCTCTCTCTGTAGTCTGTCAGTCTCTGCTGTCTCTCTCTGTAGTCTGTCAGTCTCTGCTGTCTCTCTCTCTCTGTAGTCTGTCAGTCTCTGCTGTCTCTCTCTCTCTGCTGTCAGTCTCTCTCTGCTGTCTGTCAGTCTCTGCTGTCTGTCTCTCTCTCTCTGTAGTCTGTCAGTCTCTGCTGTCTCTCTCTGCTGTCTGTCAGTCTCTGCTGTCTCTCTCTCTCTCTCTCTCTGTAGTCTGTCAGTCTCTGCTGTCTCTCTCTCTCTCTCTGTAGTCTGTCAGTCTCTGCTGTCTCTCTCTGTAGTTTGTCAGTCTCTGCTGTCTCTCTCTCTGCTGTCTGTCAGTCTCTGCTTTCTCTCTCTCTCTGCAGTCTGTCAGTCTCGGCTGTCTCTCTCTCTGTAGTCTGTCAGTCTCTGCTGTCTCTCTCTCTGTAGTCTGTCAGTCTCTGCTGTCTCTCTCTCTCTGTAGTCTGTCAGTCTCTGCTGTCTCTCTCTCTCTCTGTAGTCTGTCAGTCTCTGCTGTCTCTCTCTCTCTGTAGTCTGTCAGTCTCTGCTGTCTCTCTCTCTCTCCGTAGTCTGTCAGTCTCTGCTGTCTCTCTCTGCAGTCTGTCAGTCTCTGCTGTCTCTCTCTCTGTAGTTTGTCAGTCTCTGCTGTCTCTCTCTCTCTGTAGTCTGTCAGTCTCTGCTGTCTCTCTCTCTCTCCGTAGTCTGTCAGTCTCTGCTGTCTCTCTCTCTCTCTCTCTGTAGTCTGTCAGTCTCTGCTGTCTCTCTCTCTGTAGTCTGTCAGTCTCTGCTGTCTCTCTCTCTCTCTCTCTGTAGTTTGTCAGTCTCTGCTGTCTCTCTCTCTGCTGTCTGTCAGTCTCTGCTGTCTCTCTCTCTCTCCGTAGTCTGTCAGTCTCTGCTCTCTCTCTCTCTCCGTAGTCTGTCAGTCTCTGCTCTCTCTCTCTCTCTGCAGTCTGTCAGTCTCTGCTGTCTCTCTCTCTGTAGTCTGTCAGTCTCTGCTGTCTCTCTCTCTCTCTCTCTGTAGTCTGTCAGTCTCTGCTCGCTCTCTCTCTGCAGTCTGTCAGTCTCTGCTGTCTCTCTCTCTCTGTAGTCTGTCAGTCTCTGCTGTCTCTCTCTCTCTCTCTGTAGTCTGTCAGTCTCTGCTGTCTCTCTCTCTCTGTAGTCTGTCAGTCTCTGCTGTCTCTGTCTCTCTCTCTGTAGTCTGTCAGTCTCTGCTGTCTCTCTCTCTGTAGTCTGTCAGTCTCTGCTGTCTCTCTCTCTGCAGTCTGTCAGTCTCTGCTGTCTCTCTCTCTCTGTAGTCTGTCAGTCTCTGCTCTCTCTCTCTCTGTAGTCTGTCAGTCTCTGCTGTCTCTGTCTCTCTCTCTGTAGTCTGTCAGTCTCTGCTGTCTCTCTCTCTGTAGTCTGTCAGTCTCTGCTGTCTCTCTCTCTGCAGTCTGTCAGTCTCTGCTGTCTCTCTCTCTCTGCAGTCTGTCAGTCTCTGCTGTCTCTCTCTCTCTCTCTCTCTGCAGTCTGTCAGTCTCTGCTGTCTCTCTCTCTCTCTCTCTGTAGTCTGTCAGTCTCTGCTCTCTCTCTCTCTGTAGTCTGTCAGTCTCTGCTGTCTCTCTCTCTGTAGTCTGTCAGTCTCTGCTGTCTCTCTCTCTCTCTCTGCAGTCTGTCAGTCTCTGCTGTCTCTCTCTCTCTCTCTCTGCAGTCTGTCAGTCTCTGCTCTCTCTCTCTCTCTCTCTGTCTGTCTTACTCTCTGCTGTCTCTCTCTCTCTCTCTCTCTCTCTCTCTCTCTCTCTTCAGCAGTCTGTCAGTCTCTGCTGTCTCTCTCTCTCTCTCTCTGCAGTCTGTCAGTCTCTGCTGTCTCTGCTCTCTCTCTCTCTGTCTGTCTTACTCTCTGCTGTCTCTCTCTCTCTCTCTCTCTCTCTCTTCAGCAGTCTGTCAGTCTCTGCCGTCTCTCACATTCTCTTTGCAGTCTCTCACATTCTTTTTGCCGTCTCTCACATTCTTTTTGCCGTCTCTGCCGTCTCTCACACTCTGTTTTCACACTCTCTTGTGCCGTCTGTCGCTTCCTCAGTTGGAGCTGTCACTCTTCCGCTTGGTTCCGTGGATCTAAGCGCTGATTGGCGGATATCACTGTCACTCTCCAACCACTGCGGGCTTATAGTCTGTCCCTCCCCTATCCCCGCCCCTCCCTTTCGTTTTATTGGCTGCTTTCAGGTCCCGTCCCGCCCACCACTCCCCTTCTACGAGTCGTTAGTAGCCAGTAAGGAAATGAATGGTGCTCCATACTCTCTGATTGGGTAAAAGTGGTTTGACTGTCAGCTCCCCGCCCCGCCCATGAACACGCCCAGAAGTCCGGAGGCGCAGCTGATCAGGACGACCTCGTGTGTTTGTTTTGGCGTAAGGTCGCGCCCGTGTGACGTCATCCCGCACTGAACGCGTAATATTTGATTTGCCCCGAATGTAAAGTGAGCGCTGACCGCGCCACGTGACCAAACAGAGAGAATTACAGCGCCCCCTGCCGGCGGGTCCTGGAGCTATAGAAGAGTCCAGGCTGAGGGAGAGGATGGAGGAGACCGGGAGAGGATGGAGGAGACCGGGAGAGGATGGAGGAGACCGGGAGAGGATGGAGGAGACCGGGAGAGGATGGAGGAGACCGGGAGAGGATGGAGGAGACCGGGAGAGGATGGAGGAGACCAGGAGAGGATGGAGGAGACCAGGATAGGATGGGAGAGGATGGAGGAGACCGGGACAGGATGGGAGAGGATGGAGGAGACCAGGAGAGGATGGAGGAGACCGGGAGAGGATGGAGGAGACCAGGAGAGGATGGAGGAGACCGGGAGAGGATGGAGGAGACCGGGATAGGATGGGAGAGGATGGAGGAGACCGGGAGAGGATGGGAGAGGATGGAGGAGACCAGGAGTGGATGGAGGAGACCGGGAGAGGGTGGGAGAGGATGGAGGAGACCGGGAGAGGATGGAGGAGACCGGGAGAGGATGAAGGAGACCAGGAGAGGATGGAGGAGACCGGGAGAGGGTGGAGGAGACCAGGAGAGGATGGAGGAGACCAGGAGAGGGTGGAGGAGACCAGGAGAGGATGGAGGAGACCAGGAGAGGATGGAGGAGACCAGGAGAGGGTGGGAGAGGATGGAGGAGACCAGGAGAGGATGGAGGAGACCGGGAGAGGATGGAGGAGACCAGGAGAGGGTGGGAGAGGATGGAGGAGACCAGGAGAGGATGGAGGAGACCGGGAGAGGGTGGGAGAGGATGGAGGAGACCGGGAGAGGATGGAGGAGACCAGGAGAGGATGGAGGAGACCGGGAGAGGGTGGGAGAGGATGGAGGAGACCAGGAGAGGATGGAGGAGACCGGGAGAGGGTGGGAGAGGATGGAGGAGACCGGGAGAGGATGGAGGAGAACAGGAGAGGATGGAGGAAACCGGGAGAGAATGGAGGAGACCGGGAGAGGATGGAGGAGACCAGGAGAGGATGGAGGAGATCGGGAGAGGGTGGGAGAGGATGAAGGAGACCGGAAGAGGATGGAGGAGACCAGGAGAGGATGGAGGAGACCAGGAGAAGATGGAGGAGACCAGGAGAAGATGGAGGAGACCAGGAGAGGATGGAGGAGACCGGGAGAGGGTGGGAGAGGATGGAGGAGACCAGGAGAGGATGGAGGAGACCAGGAGAGGATGGAGGAGACCGAGAAAGGATGGAGGAGACCGGGAGAGGGTGGGAGAGGATGGAGGAGACCAGGAGAGGATGGAGGAGACCGGGAGAGGGTGGGAGAGGATGGAGGAGACCAGGAGAGGATGGAGGAGACCAGGAGAGGGTGGGAGAGGATGGGGAAGACCGGGAGAGGATGGAGGAGACCGGGAGAGGATGGAGGAAACCGGGAGAGGGTGGGAGAGGATGGAGGAGACCGGAAGAGGATAGAGGAGACTGGGAGAGGGTGGAGGAGACCGGGAGAGGGTGGAGGAGACCAGGAGAGGATGGAGGAGACCAGGAGAGGGTGGGAGAGGATGGAGGAGACCGGGAGAGGATGGAGGAGACTGGGAGAGGATGGAGGAGACCAGGAGAGGATAGAGGAGACCAGGAGAGGATGAAGGTGACCAAGAGAGGGTGGAGGAGGAAGTTTGGAGTAAATAAGGTGCCCGGTGCTGCCTGGGTATAAGGGGTCACACATAGTGATATAGAGAGGTCACACATAGTGATATAGAGAGAGGTCACACATAGTGATATAGAGAGAGGTCACACATAGTGATATATAGAGGGTGTCACACATAGTGATATAGAGAGGGGTCACACATAGTGATATAGAGAGGGGTCACACATAGTGATATAGAGAGGGGTCACACATAGTGATATAGAGAGGGTGTCACACATAGTGATATAGAGAGAGGTCACACATAGTGATATATAGAGAGGGGTCACACATAGTGATATAGAGAGGGGTCACACATAGTGATATAGACAGAGGGGTCACACATAGTGATATAGAGAGGTCACACATAGTGATATAGAGAGGGGTCACACATAGTGATATAGAGAGGGGTCACACATAGTGATATAGAGAGGGGTCACACATAGTGATATAGAGAGGTCACACAGTGATATAGAGAGGGGTCACACATAGTGATATATAGAGAGGTCACACATAGTGATATAGAGAGGGGTCACACATAGTGATATAGAGAGGTCACACATATTGATATAGAGAGGTCACACATAGTGATATAGAGAGGGGTCACACATAGTGATATAGAGAGGGGTCACACATAGTGATATAGAGAGGGGTCACACATAGTGATATAGAGAGGGGTCACACATAGTGATATAGAGAGGAGTCACACATAGTGATATAGAGAGGAGTCACACATAGTGATATAGAGAGAGGTCACACATAGTGATATAGAGAGGGGTCACACATAGTGATATAGAGAGGTCACACATAGTGATATAGAGAGGTCACACATAGTGATATAGAGAGGGGTCACACATAGTGATATAGAGAGGGGTCACACATAGTGATATAGAGAGAGGTCACACATAGTGATATAGAGAGGTCACACATAGTGATATAGAGAGGTCACACATAGTGATATAGAGAGGGGTCACACATAGTGATATAGAGAGGGGTCACACATAGTGATATAGAGAGTGGTCACACAGTGATATAGAGAGGGGTCACACATAGTGATATAGAGGGGTCACTCATAGTGATATAGAGAGGGGTCACACATAGTGATATAGAGGGGGGTCACACATAGTGATATAGAGAGGGGTCACACATAGTGATATAGAGAGGTCACACATAGTGATATAGAGAGAGGTCACACATAGTGATATAGAGGGGTCACACATAGTGATATAGAGAGGGGTCACACATAGTGATATAGAGGGGTCACACACAGTGATATAGAGAGGGGTCACACATAGTGATATAGAGAGGGGTCACACATAGTGATATAGAGAGGTCACACATAGTGATATAGAGAGAGGTCACACATAGTGATATAGAGAGGGGTCACACAGTGATATAGAGAGGGGTCACACATAGTGATATAGAGAGGGGTCACACATAGTGATATAGAGAGGGGTCACACATAGTGATATAGAGAGGGGTCACACATAGTGATATAGAGAGGGGTCACACAGTGATATAGAGAGGGGTCACACAGTGATATAGAGAGGGGTCACACATAGTGATATAGAGAGGGGTCACACATAGTGATATAGAGAGGGGTCACACATAGTGATATAGAGAGGTCACACATAGTGATATAGAGAGGGGTCACACATAGTGATATAGAGAGGGGTCACACATAGTGATATAGAGAGGGGTCACACATAGTGATATAGAGAGGGGTCACACATAGTGATATAGAGAGGTCACACATAGTGATATAGAGAGGGGTCACACATAGTGATATATAGAGGGTGTCACACATAGTGATATAGAGAGGGGTCACACATAGTGATATAGAGAGGGGTCACACATAGTGATATAGAGAGGGGTCACACATAGTGATATACAGGGGTCACACATAGTGATATAGAGAGGTCACACATAGTGATATACAGGGGTCACACATAGTGATATAGAGGGGTCACACATAGTGATATACAGGGGTCACACATAGTGATATAGAGAGGTCACACATAGTGATATAGAGAGAGGGGTCACACATAGTGATATAAAGGGGTCACACATAGTGATATAGAGGGGTCACACATAGTGATATAGAGGGGTCACACATAGTGATATAGAGAGGGGTCACACATAGTGATATAGAGGGGGGGTCACACATAGTGATATAGAGAGGGGTCACACATAGTGATATAGAGAGGTCACACATAGTGATATAGAGAGAGGTCACACATAGTGATATAGAGAGGTCACACATAGTGATATAGAGAGGTCACACATAGTGATATAGAGGGGTCACACATAGTGATATAGAGAGGGGTCACACATAGTGATATAGAGGGGGGGTCACACATAGTGATATAGAGAGAGGTCACACATAGTGATATAGAGAGAGGTCACACATAGTGATATAGAGAGGGGTCACACATAGTGATATAGAGAGGTCACACATAGTGATATAGAGAGAGGTCACACATAGTGATATAGAGAGGTCACACATAGTGATATAGAGAGGTCACACATAGTGATATAGAGAGAGGTCACACATAGTGATATAGAGGAGGGGTCACACATAGTGATATAGAGGGGTCACACATAGTGATATAGAGAGGGGTCACACATAGTGATATAGAGAGGGGTCACACATAGTGATATAGAGAGGGGTCACACATAGTGATATAGAGAGGAGTCACACATAGTGATATAGAGAGGTCACACATAGTGATATAGAGAGGGGTCACACATAGTGATATAGAGAGGGGTCACACATAGTGATATAGAGAGAGGGGTCACACATAGTGATGTAGAGAGGGGTCACTCATAGTGATATAGAGAGAGGTCACACATAGTGATATAGAGAGGTCACACATAGTGATATAGAGAGGGGTCACACATAGTGATATAGAGAGAGGTCACACATAGTGATATAGAGAGGTCACACATAGTGATATAGAGAGGTCACACATAGTGATATAGAGAGAGGTCACACATAGTGATATAGAGAGGTCACACATAGTGATATAGAGGGGTCACACATAGTGATATAGAGAGGGGTCACACATAGTGATATAGAGGGGTCACACATAGTGATATAGAGAGGGGTCACACAGTGATATAGAGAGGGGTCACACATAGTGATATAGAGAGGGGTCACACATAGTGATATAGAGAGAGGGGTCACACATAGTGATATAGAGGGGTCACACATGGTGATATAGAGAGGGGTCACACAGTGATATAGAGAGGTCACACATAGTGATATAGAGGGGTCACACATAGTGATATAGAGAGGGGTCACACATAGTGATATATAGAGAGGTCACACATAGTGATGTAGAGAGGGGTCACACATAGTGATATAGAGAGAGGTCACACATAGTGATATAGAGAGGGGTCACACATAGTGATATAGAGAGGGGTCACACATAGTGATATAGAGAGGGGTCACACATAGTGATATAGAGAGGTCACACATAGTGATATAGAGGGGTCACACATAGTGATATAGAGAGGGGTCACACATAGTGATATAGAGAGGTCACACATAGTGATAGAGAGGGGTCACACATAGTGATATAGAGAGGTCACACATAGTGATATAGAGAGAGGTCACACATAGTGATATAGAGAGGTCACACATAGTGATATAGAGAGGGGTCACACATAGTGATATAGAGAGAGGTCACACATAGTGATATAGAGAGAGGTCACACATAGTGATATAGAGAGGGGTCACACATAGTGACATAGAGGGGTCACACATAGTGATATAGAGAGAGGTCACACATAGTGATATAGAGAGGGGTCACACATAGTGATATAGAGGGGTCACACATAGTGATATAGAGAGGGGTCACACATAGTGATATAGAGAGGGGTCACACATAGTGATATAGAGAGGGGTCACACATAGTGATATAGAGAGGGGTCACACATAGTGATATAGAGAGGGGTCACACATAGTGATATAGAGAGGGGTCACACACAGTGATATAGAGAGGGGTCACACAGTGATATAGAGGGGTCACACATAGTGATATAGAGAGGTCACACATAGTGATATAGAGAGGTCACACATAGTGATATAGAGAGGGGTCACACATAGTGATAGAGAGAGAGGTCACACATAGTGATATAGAGAGAGGTCACACATAGTGATATAGAGAGAGGTCACACATAGTGATATAGAGAGGTCACACATAGTGATATAGAGGGGTCACACATAGTGATATAGAGAGGGGTCACACATAGTGATAGAGAGAGGGGTCACACATAGTGATATAGAGAGGTCACACATAGTGATATAGAGAGAGGTCACACATAGTGATATAGAGAGGGGTCACACACAGTGATATAGAGAGGGGTCACACATAGTGATATAGAGAGGTCACACATAGTGATATAGAGGGGTCACACATAGTGATATAGAGAGGGGTCACACATAGTGATATAGAGAGGGGTCACACATAGTGATATAGAGAGGGGTCACACACAGTGATATAGAGAGGGGTCACACATAGTGATATAGAGGGGTCACACATAGTGATATAGAGAGGGGTCACACATAGTGATATAGAGAGGGGTCACACATAGTGATATAGAGAGGGGTCACACACAGTGATATAGAGAGGGGTCACACATAGTGATATAGAGGGGTCACACATAGTGATATAGAGAGGGGTCACACATAGTGATATAGAGAGGGGTCACACATAGTGATATAGAGAGGGGTCACACATAGTGATATAGAGAGGGGTCACACATAGTGATATAGAGAGGGGTCACACATAGTGATATAGAGAGGGGTCACACATAGTGATATAGAGAGGGGTCACACATAGTGATATAGAGAGAGGGGTCACACATAGTGATATAGAGAGGGGTCACACATAGTGATATAGAGAGGTCACACATAGTGATATAGAGAGGGGTCACACATAGTGATATAGAGAGGGGTCACACATAGTGATATAGAGAGAGGTCACACATAGTGATATAGAGAGGGGTCACACATAGTGATATAGAGAGGGGTCACACATAGTGATATAGAGAGGGGTCACACATAGTGATATAGAGAGGGGTCACACATAGTGATATAGAGAGGTCACACATAGTGATAGAGAGAGGTCACACATAGTGATATAGAGAGGTCACACATAGTGATATAGAGAGGTCACACATAGTGATATAGAGAGGGGTCACACATAGTGATATAGAGGGGTCACACATAGTGATATAGAGAGGTCACACATAGTGATATAGAGAGGGGTCACACATAGTGATATAGAGAGGGGTCACACATAGTGATAGAGAGAGGGGTCACACATAGTGATATAGAGGGGTCACACATAGTGATATAGAGGGGTCACACAGTGATATAGAGAGGGGTCACACATAGTGATATAGAGAGGTCACACATAGTGATATAGAGAGGGGTCACACATAGTGATATAGAGAGAGGTCACACATAGTGATATAGATAGAGGGGTCACACATAGTGATATAGAGAGGGGTCACACATAGTGATATAGAGAGGGGTCACACATAGTGATATAGAGAGGGGTCACACATAGTGATATAGAGAGAGGTCACACATAGTGATATAGAGAGGGGTCACACAGTGATATAGAGAGGGGTCGCACATAGTGATATAGAGAGGTCACACAGTAATATAGAAGGTCACTGTGGGGGCACACACACACACACACACACACACACACACAGCTGCAGCCATAGAACACTGAAGAAAAACCCGGCCCTGAGGTCAGAGGTTACAGCTACATTACTTATGTCTCCTCCTCCTCCTCTATATTACACAGGATATCTCCATATTACACTGCTGCTCATATACAGTCATCCAGGAAGAGACCAGCACAGATCTCCCCCCACACAATGGACTCTTCCAGCTCAGGAACAAACTGCCAAATAGTGACCGACAGCCTCTCCCCGACCACCCAGTGTCCTATTACTGATATATTCCCCGACCACCCAGTGTCCTATTACTGATATATTCCCCGACCACCCAGTGTCCTATTACTGATATATTCCCCAACCACCCTTATGTAATAGGGCCAGTGTCCTATGACTGATATATTCCCCGACCACCCTTATGTAATAGGGTCAGTGCCCTATTACTGATATATTCCCCAACCACCCTTATGTAATAGGGCCAGTGTCCTATTACTGATATATTCCCCGACCACCCTTATGTTATAGGGCCAGTGTCCTATTACTGATATATTCCCCGACCACCCTTATGTAATAGGGCCAGTGTCCTATTACTAATATAGTCCCCGACCACCCTTATGTAATAGGGCCAGTGTCCTATGACTGATATATTCCCCGACCACCCTTATGTAATAGGGCCAGTGTCCTATTACTGATATAGTCCCCGACCACCCTTATGTAATAGGGCCAGTCTCCTATTGCTGATATGTTCCCCGACCACCCTTATAGGGACAGTGTCCTATTACTGATTTATTCCCGACCACCCTCTTGTAATAGGGCCAGTGTCCTATTACTAATATATTCCCCGACCACCCTTATGTAATAGGGACAGTGTCCTATTACTGATATATTCCCCCGACCACCCTTATGTAATAGGGCCAGTGTCCTATTACTGATATATTCCCGACCACCCTTATGTAATAGGGCCAGTGTCCTATTACTGATATATTCCCCGACCACCCTTATGTAATGGGGCCAGTGTCCTATTACTGATATATTCCCCGACCACCCTTATGTAATAGGGCCAGTGTCCTATTACTGATATATTCCCCGACCACCCTTATGTAATAGGGCCAGTGTCCTATTACTGATATATATCCCCGACCACCCTTATGTAATAGGGCCAGTGTCCTATTACTGATATATATCCCCGACCACCCTTATGTAATAGGGCCAGTGTCCTATTACTGATATATATCCCCGACCACCCTTATGTAATAGGGCCAGTGTCCTATTACTGATATATTCCCCAACCACCCCTATGTAATAGGGCCAGTGTCCTATTACTGATATATCCCCCGACCACCCTTATGTAATAGGGCCAGTGTCCTATTACTGATATATCCCCCGACCACCCTTATGTAATAGGGCCAGTGTCCTATTACTGATATAGTCCCCGACCACCCTTATGTAATAGGGCCAGTCTCCTATTGCTGATATGTTCCCCGACCACCCTTATAGGGACAGTGTCCTATTACTGATTTATTCCCGACCACCCTCTTGTAATAGGGCCAGTGTCCTATTACTGATATATTCCCTGACCACCCTTATGTAATAGGGCCAGTGTCCTATTACTAATATATTCCCCGACCACCCTTATGTAATAGGGACAGTGTCCTATTACTGAGATATTCCCCGACCACCCAGTGTCCTATTACTGATATATTCCCCGACCACCCTTATGTAATAGGGCCAGTGTCCTATTACTGATATATTCCCCGACCACCCTTATGTAATAGGGCCAGTGTCCTATTACTGATATATTCCCGACCACCCTTATGTAATAGGGCCAGTGTCCTATTACTGATATATTCCCCGACCACCCTTATGTAATAGGGCCAGTGTCCTATTACTGATATATTCCCCGACCACCCTTATGTAATAGGGCCAGTGTCCTATTAATGATATATTCCCCGACCACCCTTATGTAATAGGGCCAGTGTCCTATTACTAATATATTCCCCGACCACCCTTATGTAATGGGGCCAGTGTCCTATTACTGATGTATTCCCTGACCACCCAGTGTCCTATTACTGATATATTCCCCGACCACCCTTATGTACTAGGGCCAGTGTCCTATTACTGATATATTCCCCGACCACCCTTATGTAATGGGGCCAGTGTCCTATTACTGATATATCCCCCGACCACCCTTATGTAATAGGGCCAGTGTCCTATTACTGATATATTCCCGACCACCCTTTTGTAATAGGGCCAGTGCTGTATTACTGATATATCCCCCGACCACCCTTATGTAATAGGGCCAGTGTCCTATTACTGATATATTCCCCGACCACCCTTATGTAATAGGGCCAGTGTCCTATTACTGATATATTCCCCGACCACCCTTATGTAATGGGGCCAGTGTCCTATTACTGATATATTCCCCGACCACCCTTATGTAATAGGGCCAGTGTCCTATTACTGATATATTCCCGACCACCCTTATGTACTAGGGCCAGTGTCCTATTACTGATATATTCCCCGACCACCCTTATTTAATAGAGCCAGTGTCCTATTACTGATATATTCCCTGACCACCCTTATGTAATAGAGCCAGTGTCCTATTACTGATATATTCCCCGACCACCCTTATGTACTAGGGCCAGTGTCCTATTACTGATATATTCCCCGACCACCCTTATGTAATGGGGCCAGTGTCCTATTACTGATATATTCCCCGACCACCCTTATCTAATAGAGATAGTGTCCTATTACTGATATATTCCCCGACCACCCTTATGTAATAGTGCCAGTGTCCTATTACTGATATATTCCCCGACCACCCTTATGTAATAGGGCCAGTGTCCTATTACTGATATATTCCCCGACCACCCTTATGTAATGGGGCCAGTGTCCTATTACTGATATATTCCCCGACCACCCATATCTAATAGGACCAGTGTCCTATTACTGATATATTCCCCGACCACCCTTATGTAATAGGGCCAGTGTCCTATTACTGATATATTCCCGACCACCCATATCTAATAGGACCAGTGTCCTATTACTGATATTCCCCGACCACCCTTATGTAATAGGGCCAGTGTCCTATTACTGATATATTCCCCGACCACCCTTATGTAATGGGGCCAGTGTCCTATTACTGATATATTCCCCGACCACCCTTATGTAATAGGGCCAGTGTCCTATTACTGATATATTCCCCGACCACCCTTATGTAATGGGGCCAGTGTCCTATTACTGATATATTCCCCGACCACCCTTATGTAATAGGGCCAGTGTCCTATTACTGATATATTCCCGACCACCCTTATGTACTAGGGCCAGTGTCCTATTACTGATATATTCCCCGACCACCCTTATGTAATAGAGCCAGTGTCCTATTACTGATATATTCCCTGACCACCCTTAGGTAATAGGGCCAGTGTCCTATTACTGATATATTCCCCGACCACCCTTATGTAATAGGGCCAGTGTCCTATTACTGATATATTCCCCGACCACCCTTATCTAATAGGCCCAGTGTCCTATTACTGATATATTCCCCGACCACCCTTATGTAATGGAGCCAGTGTCCTATTACTGATATATTCCCCGACCACCCTTATGTAATGGAGCCAGTGTCCTATTACTGATATATTCCCCGACCACCCTTATGTAATGGGGCCAGTGTCCTATTACTGATATATTCCCCGACCACCCTTATGTATAGGGTCAGTGCCCTATTACTGATATATTCCCCGACCACCCTTATGTACTAGGGCCAGTGTCCTATTACTGATATATTCCCCGACCACCCTTATGTAATGGGGCCAGTGTCCTATTACTGATATATTCCCCGACCACCCTTATGTACTAGGGCCAGTGTCCTATTACTGATATATTCCCCGACCACCCTTATGTAATGGGGCCAGTGTCCTATTACTGATATATTCCCCGACCACCCTTATCTAATAGAGATAGTGTCCTATTACTGATATATTCCCCGACCACCCTTATGTAATAGTGCCAGTGTCCTATTACTGATATATTCCCCGACCACCCTTATGTAATGGGGCCAGTGTCCTATTACTGATATATTCCCCGACCACCCATATCTAATAGGACCAGTGTCCTATTACTGATATATTCCCCGACCACCCTTATGTAATAGGGCCAGTGTCCTATTACTGATATATTCCCGACCACCCATATCTAATAGGACCAGTGTCCTACTACTGATATATTCCCCGACCACCCTTATGTAATAGGGTCAGTGTCCTATTACTGATATATTCCCCCACCTCCCTTATGTAATAGGGTCAGTGTCCTATTACTGATATATTCCCCGACCACCCTTATGTAATAGGGTCAGTGTCCTATTACTGATATATTCCCCGACCACCCTTATGTATTAGGGTCAGTGTCCTATTACTGATATATTCCCCGACCACCCTTATGTAATGGAGCCAGTGTCCTATTACTGATATATTCCCCGACCACCCTTATGTAATGGGGCCAGTGTCCTATTACTGATATATTCCCCGACCACCCTTATGTATAGGGTCAGTGCCCTATTACTGATATATTCCCCGACCACCCTTATGTACTAGGGCCAGTGTCCTATTACTGATATATTCCCCGACCACCCTTATGTAATGGGGCCAGTGTCCTATTACTGATATATTCCCCGACCACCCTTATGTACTAGGGCCAGTGTCCTATTACTGATATATTCCCCGACCACCCTTATGTATTAGGGTCAGTGTCCTATTACTGATATATTCCCCGACCACCCTTATGTAATAGGGCCAGTGTCCTATTACTGATATATTCTCCGACCACCCTTATGTAATAGGGCCAGTGTCCTATTACTGATATATTCCCCGACCACCCTTATGTAATAGGGCCAGTGTCCTATTACTGATATATTCCCCGACCACCCTTATGTAAAAGGGCCAGTGTCCTATTACTGATATATTCCCCGACCACCCTTATGTAATAGGGCCAGTGTCCTATTAGAATGTTGCTCATAATTATATTCAAGAGCAAAACTTGTAAAATTCAATTCTACATTTTTTAAAGATTTTTTTAAAGCTGGGGTCGGTACATTTTTTCCTGACTCCACAGCCCTGTATGCCAGGATCCCTATATACCCCAAAAAACACTATAAACCCGTATATACACCGTAACAGGAGAAATGTTCCCCCTAGATATGTGTAAGGGGGTGCCTATATATACACTGCTCAAAAACATGCAGGGACCCCTCAGATAAGCTCTCCTAGATGTGACTGATATATATATACCCCTCCTGGATGTGACTGATAGATATATATATATACCCCTCCTGGATGTGACTGATAGATATATATATATACCCCTCCTGGATGTGACTGATATATATATATATATATATACCCCTCCTGGATGTGACTGATATATATATATATATACCCCTCCTGGATGTGACTGATATATATATATATATATATATATATATATATATATACCCCTCCTGGATGTGACTGATATATATATATATATATATATATATACCCCTCCTGGATGTGACTGATAGATATATATATATACCCCTCCTGGATGTGACTGATATATATATATATATATATACCCCTCCTAGATGTGACTGATATATATATATATATATATATATATATATATATATATATATATATACCCCTCCTGGATGTGACTGATATATATATATATACCCCTCCTGGATGTGACTGATATATATATATATACCCCTCCTGGATGTGACTGATATATATATATATATATATATATATATACCCCTCCTGGATGTGACTGTTCTATATATATATATATATATATATATATATATATATATATACCCCTCCTGGATGTGACTGATATATATATATATATATATATATATATATATATATACCCCTCCTGGATGTGACTGATATATATATATATATATATATATATATATATATATATATATACCCCTCCTGGATGTGACTGATATATATATACCCCTCCTGGATGTGACTGATATATATATATACCCCTCCTGGATGTGACTGATATATATATATATATATACCCCTCCTGGATGTGACTGATCTATATATATATATATATATATATATATATATATATACCCCTCCTGGATGTGACTGATATATATATATATATATATATATATATATATATACCCCTCCTGGATGTGACTGATATATATATACCCCTCCTGGATATGACTGATATATATATATATACCCCTCCTGGATGTGACTGATATATATATATATATCCCTCCTGGATGTGACTGATATATATATACCCCTCCTGGATGTGACTGATATATATACACTGCTCAAAAACATGCAGGGACCCCTCAGATAAGCCCCCCTAGATGTGACTGATCTATATATATATATATATATATATATATATATATATATATATATACCCCTCCTGGATGTGACTGATATGATATATATATATATATACCCCTCCTGGATGTGACTGATCTATATATATATATATATATATATATATATACCCCTCCTGGATGTGACTGATATGATATATATATATATATATACCCCTCCTGGATGTGACTGATCTATATATATATATACCCCTCCTGGATGTGACTGATCTACAGTGAGTCCAAGAAGTATTTGATTCCTTGCTGATTTTCTTTGTTTGCCCACTAATATAGACATGATCATTCTATACTTTTAATGGTAGATGTATTCTTACATGGAGAGACAGAATATTAAAAAGAAAATCCAGAAAATAAATCTTAGGAATATATATTAATTGATTTGTATTTCATGGAGTGAAATAAGTATTTGATCCCTTAGTATTCATTAGCAGTTCTGGCTTTTACAGACCAGTTAGACACTCCCAATACACTTGTTACCTGACCTGAAGCCGCCTGTTCTCACTAATCACTTGTGTGAAAAACAACTGTCCACAGAATCAGACAGATCACACAGATTTCAAGTCTCCAACATGGGTAAAACCAAAGAGCTGTCACAGGACCTCAGAGTCAGAATTGTTGACCTTCACAAAGCTGGAATGGGCTACAAAAAGATTAGTAAGGTGTTGGATGTGAAAGTAACAACTATTGGTGCAATTATCAGAAAGTTTAAAGAGTATAACATGACAATCAACAGACCTCGTCCCGGTGCTCCAAAGAAGATTTCGCCTGGTGGGGCGGCAATGATGCTGAGAACAGTCAGAAATCGTCCTGCAACCACTCGGCAGGAGTTAGCAAATGACCTGAAGGCAGCTGGGACCACAGTTTGCAAGGAAACAATTGGCAACACTTTGCGCAACAATGGATTCCCATCCTGCAGTGCCCGAAAGGTACCCCTGCTGAAGAGAGCACATGTGGAGGCGCGCCTCAAGTATGCCAATGATCATTTGAAAGATGAACCAAGTTATTGGGAGAAGGTTTTGTGGTCAGATGAGACCAAAATTGAACTTTTTGGCCTCAACTCCTCCCGCCATGTGTGGAGGAAGAAAAATGCTGCCTATGACCCCAAGAACACTGTGCCCACCGTCAAGCATGGAGGTGGAAGCATAATGTTTTGGGGGTGTTTCTCTGCCAAGGGTACAGGGCTACTTCACTGCATCACTGGGAAGATGGATGGAGCCATGTACCGCACAATCCTGAGGGACAACCTCCTCCCCTCTGCCAGGGTTCTGAAAATGGGCCGTGGTTGGGTCTTACAACATGATAACGACCCTAAACATACAGCAAAGGCAACAAAGGATTGGCTCAAGAAAAATCACATTAAGGTCATGGAGTGGCCCAGCCAGTCGCCAGACCTCAATCCGATGGAAAATCTATGGAGGGAGCTGAAGGTCAGAGTTGCCAAGCGACAGCCCACCAACCTTCAGGATTTAGAGAGAATCTGCAAAGAAGAGTGGGCCAAGATTCCCCCTGGTGTGTGCGCTAAACTTGTGGTGAACTACAACAAACCTCTCACCGCTGGGCTGGCAAACAAAGGCTTTGCCACTAAGTATTGGGTGTGTTTGGCAAGAGGGATCAAATACTTATTTTCCTCATTGAAATACAAATTAATTAAAATATTTTCTTTAAAATTATATTCTGGATTTTTTTCTTGATATTCTGTCTCTCCATGTTAGAATATATCTACCATTAAAAGTGCTGAAGGATAGTGTCTTTATTAGTGGGCAAAGAAAGAAAATCAGCAAGGGATCAAATACTTCTTGGACTCACTGTATATATATATATATATATATATATATATATATATATATATATATATACCCCTCCTGGATGTGACTGATCTATATATATATATATATATATATATATATACCCCTCCTGGATGTGACTGATATATATATATATATATATATATATATACCCCTCCTGGATGTGACTGATATATATATATATATATATATATATATATATATACCCCTCCTGGATGTGACTGATATATATATATATACCCCTCCTGGATGTGACTGATATATATATATATATATACCCCTCCTGGATGTGACTGATATATATATATATACCCCTCCTGGATGTGACTGATATATATATATATATATACCCCTCCTGGATGTGACTGATATATATATATATATATACCCCTCCTGGATGTGACTGATATATATATATATATATATATATAAAGTAGATTGTTGGCACTCCGGATAACGTAAGAACAGTGCAAATGTATTGAAAGTTGTGACAGCATAACAGGAAGGCAGCGTTTCTGTGGCCTCTCGCCACCATTTTCAAGCCAAATAAAGTGAACATACCACACTCTTAAATACATGTGCAGAATCAAGAGGCAAACGGTTCATTGGACAAGTGATAGACAATCTTATTGGTCAGTCTCATGTGCTAATTGCAGAGTATTCCACCCGTGTGATTAGGTATACTGCAGGTATAAACAAATAGATAGTGAATAGTGTTTTACAAGGTGAGCTATACATGCCAGTGATTTAAAGTCCATCCTAAGTCTCTCCAACGTCCCGTAGGACGTAATAGTTTGCTTGAAAGATAAATAAAGTAATTACAAGGTTTCCGGGACACTTAGGACGGTAGCTGGCTGCTGGAGCTGGGGGAGCGTCATATTGTAAGGGGACTGGTGACATCACTCGGGATCTCCTCCTCCATTCATCTGGGCTGAGAGCGTGAGTAATAACCATCAGGGCGACAGCTGATAAGCAGTATGGATACGCCGGCGTCACATTAGCTGACATAGCGGTCAGCAGGACTAATGTAAGATCAGATACCGCTCCGTGTGTTTCCATTCCAGGTGTCTAGCGGCCTTCATGGACGCTCCACTCGGTAATCAGGACCCGACAGGTCGCTGTAAGAAAACCTTATGTGTGAACAGGGATCTAATTGTTAGCCGGCATTGCAGTCAGCACCACATTAGCTGACATAGCAGTCAGCAAGACTAATGTAAGATCAGATACCGCTCCGTGTGTTTCCATTCCAGGTGTCTAGCGGCCTTTATGGACGCTCCACTCGGTAACCACCACCCAGCCAAGCTACAGAGAATGACGTGTTTTTAGATCAGACAAACCAAGAAGGAGAAAAACCCACCGAGGTGGAAAGAAGAGACGCAGATTTGACAAAAGGGAAGCGACAGAGGGGAATCCGGACAACTCCAAGGACTGTTGTGAGAAAGAAGTCAGCAAGGTGGTAAGTATGTCCTCTTTTACACCAACTCCATCACATATGAACGTACTGAAAAAAGGTCTTCATTTTGGTCCTAGTCAGGATGTAGACTGGTAACTTGATTTAGATATAGACCAGTTTGAGAGGAGACTCAATTTAAGATTATGGTTTAGTGGAAACCTGACACGTCTGAATATGTCAGTAATGGTAAATGTAACTGTAACAAACTCAATATTAGAACCGAAAGTGAATGTATGCCTGTAGCTTGGCTGGGTGGTGGGTTCCCATCCCTCCTCTTGTAAAGGTGTTTCCTCAGGTGCTGTCCAGGTGTAAGTGTTTCCATTAGTGTAATCTTCAGCATCACCAAACCACTTATGTTTTTTCTGCTCCTGGAGATCTTTCCTGTATTTTGTCGAGTGCTGAAGCGTTCCCATTCATCAGTTTGCATAGTAAAGATTAGTCTTTAGTCATATGTGTCAATTCCATATTTCTGGAGGGGTCAGATGCCAGAATGGTGTTCTATGGGTGACCTCCAGTGGCCCTTACCTAACCTCTCGGGGGTCTCTGGTTTGTCACAGACCAGGATGTGGGTTGTTTCTGTAAACAAGTTTTATGGGTCCTGGTGTGTATGACCCCCTTAGTTCCTGGTCTCAGGTCTGGACACTAGATAGTCATCACCTTAGGAATTAGGAATGCTGGAGGGGCTGGATGAGTGACCTCTGTTCATAATGTTGAGCTCACAGGGGATATTGATCACCACAGTGGCCGACCCCTTTAACCTAGTTACGTTTAGATTAACATTACCTGCTTCGTTCCGAATCCATAACGAGTTCCATGAAGCCCTCCTGAAAAAATATGTTCCTCCTGTGTCTCCATCTCCTCCTCCTGCTCCGCTGGTCATTCAGGGGGAGTTGGAATATGAAAAAATTCTAAATTATTGCTGGGTACAGGGTTCCATACAGTACCTGGCCCACTGGAAAGGTTTCGGACCAGAGGAACGTATGTGGGTTTCTGGTAAGGATATGCATGCCCCACGTCTGGTTCGACAATATCACGCACGCAGTCCATCTAAGCCTGGTCCGTTCAATAAGGGTCCTGAGGCCCCTAATATGGGGGGGGGGGGGTACTGTCAGGAATGTGCAGTAGCCTGGTGTGAACTGGGCCTGTGTTTGCTTTTGACTCACCCGCTTGCTTCTCAGGTTCCAGCAATGCAGGAGTTACACTGAGCTCTGCTAGACTTGATTGCTGCAGCTGAGCAAGGCTTTTGATTGACTTTTTCCTCTGCCTGTCCGGAACCTTGAGGATCAGAGCGTCGGTCCAATAAGCATTCGGACCGGGTTCTTGATCCTCATAATAGAAACCTAAGCCAGTCTCTCATCGCTGGCTATTAGGGGTCATACCCTGATCCCAGCTCCCCCTGTCTATTCCTGCGATCCCCGTAACTAATTCCTCTGCTCGATTTACCTGTTATCTGACCTCCCGTCTGACCTTTGACTATCCGGTTGTTTACTGATTTTGTACTGTGTTGCCCGTTTGGTTTTTACTTTGGCTTGTTGACTCTCCTTTGTGTTAGTTTGTCTGTCTTGTTCTGTGTTACACTTACACCAGAGCAGGGACTGCCTTTGTGGTGGTCCGCAGCTGCCTAGGGCCGTTTGAGGCAAGTAGGAAGGGACAATGGGTGGTTTCAGGCCTAGGGCTCACTGTCGTGTCTTATCCCTACCTCCCTGTCCTGACGCGCTGCTTTCAAGAAACTTGTGTCTGAGTCTCACATGTGCGTCTGCTCTTCACAGGAATCTGACTAAGACTACGGACTAGTTCTGGAGTGGGGACCTGGCACAACCAGGGCTCAGCTGGACCACAGCAGGGACCAACTTGTCTTGCTTCCTATTTGCTCAGAAACCCAGCTAAGACTGACTAAGTGTGGGTGTATACTTAATCTCTACATGTGACAACTTCCTATAGGAGGTGTAATGTCTCCTGTGAGTGGTGTAGAAGAAAGCATAGAAAGAAAGGAGCTTAGAGATAGGTAGAGAAAAAGAGAAGGTCCTCATTGGTGTACAGGTCACAACAAACAATACCCCTTTAGTTTCCTGCAGCTGTGCAACATACAAGTACAGTTACATACAATAGCGACATCTTGTGGCAAAACTTAGGTACTACTACATTACCACAGTTACTTGAAGTACAGACTTTTGCGAGGGGTGTAACATACTAGTAACACCCGTGGTGGGTGTTACTAGTCTCTGTGTCTTCTTGCTCCATCTGTGCCCAACACAAGACCATCTGCCTGAAGCCAGTCGGATTGCTTCAGCATCTGCCCCTTCTAGATCATCCTTGGGCACATATTGCCATGGACTTCGTTACTGACTTCCCTACTTCTGCTGGAAACTCATCTGGGTCATCTGGGTGGTTACGAACTGGTTCTACAAAATGTCCTATTTTGTGCCTCTTCCCTGTCTGCTTTCTGCTCCTCATCTGGCCAGCCTTTTCCTCAAGCATAATTTCCGGTTACATGGCCTGCCTCTACGTATTGGTTCATAAAGGGGACCTCCGAGGTAACTGTCGTGGATGAACTGGTCAAAGACCAGTGTATTTGGGAAAAAACCCGCCAGTCCTTAATGCACGCCACCAGTCAGATGAAGTCTCCAGCTGACAAGAAGGGGAGACCTGCCATGAACTTTGCTCCAAGTGACAGAATCTGGCTGTCCGCTAAGTAAGTGTGAATGAAGATTCCGAGGTACAAGATGGGTACACATCAGGGACTTCCTGCACGCAAGAAAGAGGAGGAGGCCAAAGGGGTAGGGGGTACTACCAGGGCTGCGGCACCATGTTGTAACTAGTAACTGTCAGGACAGGGAGGTGAGGACAAGACGAGACAGTGGGCCCTGATCCTAAACCCACCCACTGTCCCTACTTACTTGCCTCAATCGGACCTAGGCAGCCGCGGAAAACCACAAGGACTTTCCCTGTACTGGATATGTACAACACAGAACAAGACAGACAAACACAATAAAGGGGGGTCAGGAAGCCGTCACACGGCCCCAGCCAGGAAGGCGGCGCTGGAGCGCAGTCAGGTGACTTCCTGACAGTAACATTCACATTTATCTGATCTCACCTTGGAATGAAGCCGGCACAAGGTGGTGGATCCCCTCGGTCATCAAGGAGTGATGAGATACCTTTTCCAAGGAGCAGAGTCTAAGGAGCCCGCGGTTTTCACCACAGCCTGTCCCAGGTCGCTACCCACAGAGAAGGTCCCTGGTGACCACCGACTGATGTTAATAAAGAAATACAGGAGCCCAGAACTAGGCTATATAGGCTAAT
This sequence comes from Dendropsophus ebraccatus, assembly GCF_027789765.1. Classification (NCBI taxonomy): domain Eukaryota; kingdom Metazoa; phylum Chordata; class Amphibia; order Anura; family Hylidae; genus Dendropsophus; species Dendropsophus ebraccatus. Next base: position 218,263,151 of record NC_091455.1, on the reverse strand, counting down.
CAGGCTGGGGGCCGAGAGCAGGACACCCATATCAGGAAGGGGGAGATCAGGGCTAGTAGCAGCCACATGGACTAAGACACTCTGACGTCTGTGTGTACTGATCTATAATGGTCACCTGCTATGTCCTAGGGAGCTGAGGATGAAGCATGTAACCTGATATGTCCTATAGAGGAGGGGGAGCTGAGGATGAAGCATGTAACCTGCTGATATGTCCTATAGAGGAGGGGGGAGCTGAGGATGAAGCATGTAACCTGCTGATATGTCCTATAGAGGGGGGGCTGAGGATGAAGCATGTAACCTGCTGATATGTCCTATAGAGGGGGGAGCTGAGGATGAAGCATGTAACCTGCTGATATGTCCTATAGAGGAGGGGGCTGAGGATGAGGCATGTAACCTGCTGATATGTCCTATAGAGGGGGGGAGCTGAGGATGAAGCATGTAACCTGCTGATATGTCCTATAACGGGGGGAGCTGAGGATGAGGCATGTAACCTGCTGATATGTCCTATAGAGGGGGGGAGCTGAGGATGAAGCATGTAACCTGCTGATATGTCCTATAGAGGGAGGGGGGGGGGGCTGAGGATGAAGCATGTAACCTGCTGATATGTCCTATAGAGGGGGGGCTGAGGATGAAGCATGTAACCTGCTGATATGTCCTATAGAGGGGGGGGCTGAGGATGAAGCATGTAACCTGCTGATATGTCCTATAGAGGGGGGGGGCTGAGGATGAAGCATGTAACCTGCTGATATGTACTATAGAGGGGGGGCTGAGGATGAAGCATGTAACCTGCTGATATGTCCTGTAGAGGGGGGGGGGGGGCTGAGGATGAAGCATGTAACCTGCTGATATGTCCTATAGAGGGGGGGGGGAGCTGAGGATGAGGCATGTAACCTGCTGATATGTCCTATAGAGGGGGGGGGGAGCTGAGGATGAGGCATGTAACCTGCTGATATGTCCTATAGAGGAGGGGGCTGAGGATGAAGCATGTAACCTGCTGATATGTCCTATAAAGGGGGGAGCTGAGGATGAAGCATGTAACCTGCTGATATGTCCTATAGAGGGGGGGGGGAGCTGAGGATGAAGCATGTAACCTGCTGATATGTCCTATAGAGGGGGGGGGGAGCTGAGGATGAAGCATGTAACCTGCTGATATGTCCTATAGAGGGGGGGGGGGGAGCTGAGGATGAAGCATGTAACCTGCTGATATGTCCTATAAAGGGAGGGGGGAGCTGAGGATGAAGCATGTAACCTGCTGATATGTCCTATAGAGAGGGGGGGGAGCTGAGGATGAAGCATGTAACCTGCTGATATGTCCTATAGAGCACGGGGAGCTGAGGATGAAGCATGTAACCTGCTGATATGTCCTATAGAGGGGGGGAGCTGAGGATGAAGCATGTAACCTGCTGATATGTCCTATAGAGGAGGGGGCTGAGGATGAAGCATGTAACCTGCTGATATGTCCTATAGAGGAGGGGGCTGAGGATGAAGCATGTAACCTGCTGATATGTCCAATAGAGGGGGGGAGCTGAGGATGAAGCATGTAACCTGCTGATATGTCCTATAGAGGGGGGGAGCTGAGGATGAAGCATGTAACCTGCTGATATGTCCTATAGAGGGGGGGGAGCTGAGGATGAAGCATGTAACCTGCTGATATGTCCTATAGAGCACGGGGAGCTGAGGATGAAGCATGTAACCTACTGATATGTCCTATAGAGGGGGGAGCTGAGGATGAAGCATGTAACCTGCTGATATGTCCTATAGAGGGGGGGGGGAGCTGAGGACGAAGCATGTAACCTGCTGATATGTCCTATAGAGGGGGGGGGGAGCTGAGGATGAAGCATGTAACCTGCTGATATGTCCTATAGAGGGGGGGGGGGGAGCTGAGGATGAAGCATGTAACCTGTTGATATGTCCTATAGAGGGGGGGGGGGGGGGGGCTGAGGATGAAGCATGTAACCTGCTGATATGTCCTATAGAGGAGGGGGCTGAGGATGAAGCATGTAACCTGCTGATATGTCCTATAGAGGGGGGAGCTGAGGATGAAGCATGTAACCTGCTGATATGTCCTATAGAGAGGGGGGAGCTGAGGATGAAGCATGTAACCTGCTGATATGTCCTATAACGGGGGGAGCTGAGGATGAAGCATGTAACCTGCTGATATATCCTATAGAGGGAGGGAAGCTGAAGATGAAGCATGTAACCTGCTAATATGTCCTATAGAGGGAGGGAAGCTGAAGATGAAGCATGTAACCTGCTAATATGTCCTATAAAGGGAGGGAAGCTGAGGATGAGGCATGTAACCTGCTAATATGTCCTATAGAGGGGGGGGGGGAGCTGAGGATGAAGCATGTAACCTGCTGATATGTCCTATAGAGGAGGGGGCTGAGGATGAAGCATGTAACCTGCTGATATGTCCTATAGAGGGGGGGGGGGGAGCTGAGGATGAAGCATGTAACCTGCTGATATGTCCTATGGGGGGGGGGGGGAGGATGAAGCATGTAACCTGCTGATATGTCCTATAGAGCACGGGGAGCTGAGGATGAAGCATGTAACCTGCTGATATGTCCTATAGAGGGGGGGAGCTGAGGATGAAGCATGTAACCTGCTGATATGTCCTATAGAGGGGGGGGGGCTGAGGATGAAGCATGTAACCTGCTGATATGTCCTATAGAGGGGGGGGGCTGAGGATGAAGCATGTAACCTGCTGATATGTCCTATAGAGGGGGGGAGCTGAGGATGAAGCATGTAACCTGCTGATATGTCCTGTGGGGGGGGGGGGAGCTGAGGATGAAGCATGTAACCTGCTGATATGTCCTATAGAGGGGGGGGGAGCTGAGGATGAAGCATGTAACCTGCTGATATGTCCTATAGAGGGGGGGAGCTGAGGATGAAGCATGTAACCTGCTGATATGTCCTATAGAGGGAGGGGGAGCTGAGGATGAAGCATGTAACCTGCTGATATGTCCTATAGAGGGGGGGGGCTAAGGATGAAGCATGTAACCTGCTGATATGTCCTATAGAGGGGGGGAGCTGAGGATGAAGCATGTAACCTGCTGATATGTCCTGTGGGGGGGGGGGGGAGCTGAGGATGAAGCATGTAACCTGCTGATATGTCCTATAGAGGGGGGGGAGCTGGGGATGAAGCATGTAACCTGCTGATATGTCCTATAACGGGGGGAGCTGAGGATGAGGCATGTAACCTGCTAATATGTCCTATAGAGGGAGGGAAGCTGAGGATGAAGCATGTAACCTGCTGATATGTCCTATAGAGGGGGGGGGCTGAGGATGAAGCATGTAACCTGCTGATATGTCCTATAGAGAGGGAGGGGAGCTGAGGATGAAGCATGTAACCTGCTGATATGTCCTATAGAGGAGGGGGCTGAGGATGAAGCATGTAACCTGCTGATATGTCCTATAGAGGGGGGGGAGCTGAGGATGAAGCATGTAACCTGCTGATATGTCCTATAGAGAGGGAGGGGAGCTGAGGATGAAGCATGTAACCTGCTGATATGTCCTATAGAGGAGGGGGCTGAGGATGAAGCATGTAACCTGCTGATATGTCCTATAGAGGGGGGGGGAGCTGAGGATGAAGCATGTAACCTGCTGATATGTCCTATAGAGGGGGGGGGAGCTGAGGATGAAGCATGTAACCTGCTGATATGTCCTATAGAGGGGGGGAGCTGAGGATGAAGCATGTAACGTGCTGATATGTCCTGTGGGGGGGGGGGAGCTGAGGATGAAGCATGTAACCTGCTGATATGTCCTATAGAGGGGGGGGGGGAGCTGAGGATGAAGCATGTAACCTGCTGATATGTCCTATAGAGGGGGGAGGGGACCTGAGGATGAAGCGTGTAACCTGCTGATATGTCCTATAGAGGGGGGGGAGGGGGGAGCTGAGGATGAAGCATGTAACCTGCTGATATGTCCTATAGAGCACAGGGAGCTGAGGATGAAGCATGTAACCTGCTGATATGTCCTATAGAGGGAGGGGAGCTGAGGATGAAGCATGTAACCTGCTGATATGTCCTATGGAAGGGGGGGAGCTGAGGATGAAGCATGTAACCTGCTGATATGTCCTATAGAGGGAGGGGAGCTGAGGATGAAGCATGTAACCTGCTGATATGTCCTATAGAGGGAGGGGAGCTGAGGATGAAGCATGTAACCTGCTGATATGTCCTATAGAGAACGGGGAGCTGAGGATGAAGCATGTAACCTGCTGATATGTCCTATAAAGGGGGGAGCTGAGGATGAAGCATGTAACCTGCTGATATGTCCTATAGAGGAGGGGGCTGAGGATGAAGCATGTAACCTGCTGATATGTACAATAGAGGGGGGGAGCTGAGGATGAAGCATGTAACCTGCTGATATGTCCCATAGAGGGGGGGAGCTGAGGATGAAGCATGTAACCTGCTGATATGTCCTATAGAGGGGGGGGAGCTGAGGATGAAGCATGTAACCTGCTGATATGTCCTATAGAGCACGGGGAGCTGAGGATGAAGCATGTAACCTACTGATATGTCCTATAGAGGGGGGAGCTGAGGATGAAGCATGTAACCTGCTGATATGTCCTATAGAGGGGGGGGGGGAGCTGAGGATGAAGCATGTAACCTGCTGATATGTCCTATAGAGGGGGGGGGCTGAGGATGAAGCATGTAACCTGCTGATATGTCCTATAGAGGGGGGGGAGCTGAGGAAGAAGCATATAACCTGCTGTTATGTCCTATAGAGGGGGGGGGGGAGCTGAGGAAGAAGCATGTAACCTGCTGATATGTCCTATAGAGGGGGGGGGGCTGAGGATGAAGCATGTAACCTGCTGATATGTCCTATAGAGGGGGGGGGGAGCTGAGGATGAAGCATGTAACCTGCTGATATGTCCTATAGAGGGGGGGAGCTGAGAATGAAGCATGTAACCTGCTGATATGTCCTATAGAGGGGGGAGCTGAGGATGAAGCATGTAACCTGCTGATATGTCCTATAGAGCATGAAGAGCTGAGGATGAAGCATGTAACCTGCTGATATGTCCTATAGAGGGGGGGGGAGCTGAGGATGAAGCATGTAACCTGCTGATATGTCCTATAGAGCAAAGGGGGCTGAGGATGAAGCATGTAACCTACTGATATGTCATATAGAGGGGGGGGCTGAGGATGAAGCAAGTAACCTGCTGATATGTCCTATAGAGGGGGGGGGAGCTGAGGATGAAGCATGTAACCTGCTGATATGTCCTATAGAGGGGGGGGGGAGCTGAGGATGAAGCATGTAACCTGCTGATTTGTCCTATAGAGGGAGGGAGGGGGAGCTGAGGATGAAGCATGTAACCTGCTGATTTGTCCTATAGAGGGAGGGAGGGGGAGCTGAGGATGAAGCATGTAACCTGCTGATATGTCCCATAGAGCACAGGGAGCTGAAGATGAAGCATGTAACCTGCTGATATGTCCTATAGAGGGGGGGGGGAGAGCTGAGGATGAAGCATGTAACCTGCTGATATGTCCTATAGAGCACGGGGAGCTGAGGATTAAGCATGTAACCTGCTGATATGTCCTATAGAGCACGGGGAGCTGAGGATGAAGCATGTAACCTGCTGATATGTCCTATAGAGGGGGGGAGGGGAGCTGAGGATGAAGCATGTAACCTGCTGTTATGTCCTATAGAGGGGGGGGGGGGCTGAGGATGAAGCATGTAACCTGCGGATATGTCCTATAGAGCACGGGGAGCTGAGGACGAAGCATGTAACCTGCTGAAATGTCCTATAGAGGGGGGGGGGAGCTGAGGATGAAGCATGTAACCTGCTGATATGTCCTATAGAGGGGGGGGGAGCTAAGGATGAAGCATGTAACCTGCTGATATGTCCTATAGAGGAGGGGGGAGCTGAGGATGAAGCATGTAACCTGCTGATATGTCCTATAGGGGGGGGAGCTGAGGATGAAGCATGTAACCTGCTGATATATCCTATAGAGGGGGGGAGCTGAGGATGAAGCATGTAACCTGCTGATATGTCCTATAGGGGGGAGCTGAGGATGAAGCATGTAACCTGCTGATATGTCCTATAGAGGGGGGAGCTGAGGATGAAGCATGTAACCTGCTGATATGTCCTATAGAGCACGGGGAGCTGAGGATGAAGCATGTAACCTGCTGATATGTCCTATAGGGGGGGAGGGAGCTGAGGATGAGGCATGTAACCTGCTGATATGTCCTATAGAGCACGGGGAGCTGAGGATGAGGCATGTAACCTGCTGATATGTCCTATAGAGCACGGGGAGCTGAGGATGAAGCATGTAACCTGCTGATATGTCATATAGAGGGGGGGGGGCTGAGGATGAAGCATGTAACCTGCTGATATGTCCTATAGAGCACAGGGAGCTGAGGATGGAGCCTGCACCCTGCTGATATGTCCTATATAGGGGGGAGATGAGGATGAAGCATGTAACCTGCTGATATGTCCTATAGAGGGGGGGAGCTGAGGATGAAGCATGTAACCTGCTGATATGTCCTATAGAGGGGGGAGCTGAGGATGAGGCATGTAACCTGCTGATATGTCCTATAGAGGGGGGGGGGAGCAGAGGATGAAGCATGTAACCTGCTGATATGTCCTATAGAGGGGGGGGGGGGAGATGAGGATGAAGCATGTAACCTGCTGATAAGTCCTATAGAGCACGGGGAGCTGAGGATGAAGCATGTAACCTGCTGATATGTCCTATAGAGAGGGGGGGGAGCTGAGGATGAAGCATGTAACCTGCTGATATGTCCTATAGAGGGGGGGAGGGGGGCGCTGAGGATGAAGCATGTAACCTGCTGATATGTCCTATAGAGGAGGGGGGAGCTGAGGATGAAGCATGTAACCTGCTGATATGTCCTATAGGGGGGGGAGATGAGGATGAAGCATGTAACCTGCTGATATGTCCTATAGAGGAGGGGGCTGAGGATAAAGCATGTAACCTGCTGATATGTCCTATAGAGGGGGGGGGAGCTGAGGATGAAGCATGTAACCTGCTGATATGTCCTATAGAGGGGGGGAGCTGAGGATGAAGCATGTAACCTGCTGATATGTCCTATAGAGGGGGGGGGAGCTGAGGATGAAGCATGTAACCTGCTGATATGTCCTATAGAGGGGGAAGCTGAGGATGAAGCATGTAACCTGCTGATATGTCCTATGAGGGGGGGGGGGGGGTCTGAGGATGAAGCATGTAACCTGCTGATATGTCCTATAGAGCACGGGGAGCTGAGGATGAAGCATGTAACCTGCTGATATGTCCTATAGAGCACAGGGAGCTGAGGATGAAGCATGTAACCTGCTGATATGTCCAAAAGAGCACAGGGAGCTGAGGATGAAGCATGTAACCTGCTGATATGTCCAATAGAGGGGGGGGGAGCTGAGGATGAAGCATGTAACCTGCTGATATGTCCTATAGAGCGCGGGGAGCTGAGGATGAAGCATGTAACCTGCTGATATGTCCTATAGAGCACGGGGAGCTGAGGATGAAGCATGTAACCTGCTGATATGTCCTATAGAGTACGGGGAGCTGAGGATGAAGCATGTAACCTGCTGATATGTCCTATAGAGGGGAAGGAGCTGAGGATGAAGCATGTAACCTGCTGATATGTCCTATAGAGGGGGGGGGGGGGGGGCTGAGGATGAAGCATGTAACCTGCTGATTTGTCCTATAGAGGAGGGGGGGGGGAGCTGAGGATGAAGCATGTAACCTGCTGATATGTCCTATAGAGCACGGAGAGCTGAGGATGAAGCATGCAACCTGCTGATATGTCCTATAGAGGGGGGGGGGGGAGCTGAGGATGAAGCATGTAACCTGCTGATATGTCCTATAGAGGGGGGGGGGGAGCTGAGGATGAAGCATGTAACCTGCTGATATGTCCTATAGAGGGGGAGGGGGGGAGCTGAGGATGAAGCATGTAACCTGCTGATATGTCCTATAGAGGGGGGGGGAGCTGAGGATGAAACATGTAACCTGCTGATATGTCCTATAGAGGGGGGAGGGGGGGGAGCTGAGGATGAAGCATGTAACCTGCTGATATGTCCTATAGAGGGGGGGGGAGCTGAGGATGAAACATGTAACCTGCTGATATGTCCTATAGAGGAGGGGGCTGAGGATGAAGCATGTAACCTGCTGATATGTCCTATAGAGGAGGGGGCTGAGGATGAAGCATGTAACCTGCTGATATGTCCTATAGAGCACGGGGAGCTGAGGATGAAGCATGTAACCTGCTGATATGTCCTATAGAGAGGGGGGGGAGCTGAGGATGAAGCATGTAACCTGCTGATATGTCCTATAGAGCACGGGGAGCTGAGGATGAAGCATGTAACCTGCTGATATGTCCTATAGAGGGGGGGGGGAGCTGAGGATGAAGCATGTAACCTGCTGATATGTCCTATAGAGGGGGGAGCTGAGGATGAAGCATGTAACCTGCTGATATGTCTATAGAGGGGGAGGGGGGAGCTGAGGATGAAGCATGTAACCTGCTGATATGTCCTATAGAGGGGGGGAGCTGAGGATGAAGCATGTAACCTGCTGATATGTCCTATAGAAGGGTGGGGGGTGGGGGGGGGAGCTGAGGATGAAGCATGTAACCTGCTGATAATTCCTATAGAGTACGGGGGGGGGAGATGAGGATGAAGAATGTAACCTGCTGATATGTCTATAGAGCACGGGAGCTGAGGATGAAGCATGTAACCTGCTGATATGTCCTATAGAGGGGGGTGAGGATGAAGCATGTAACCTGCTGATATGTCCTATAGAGGGGGGGGGGGGGAGATGAAGCATGTAACCTGCTGATATGTCCTATAGAGGGGGAGCTGAGGATGAAGCATGAACCTGCTGATATGTCCTATAGAGCAGGGGGTGAGGATAAGCATGTAACCTGCTGATATGTCCTATAGAGGGGGGGGAGCTGAGGAGAAGCATGTAACCTGCTGATATGTCCTATAGAGGGGGGAGCTGAGGATGAAGCATGTAACCTGCTATGTCCTATAGAGGGGGGGGGAGAGGATGAAGCATGTACCTGCTGATATGTCCTATAGAGGGGGAGCTGAGGATGAAGCATGTAACCTGCTGATATGTCCTAACTATGAGCGCGGGGGGGGGGGATGAGATGAAGCATGTAAGGGGGGGGGGCTGCTGATATAGAGGGGGGGGTTCCTATAGATGTATATGTCCTATAGAGGGGGAGCTGAGGATGAAGCATGTAACCTCTGATATGTCCTATAGAGGGGGGAGGGAGGGAGTGAGGATGAAGCATGTAACATGTGTGATATGTCCTATAGAGAACGGGGAGCTGAGGATGAAGCATGTAACCTGCTGATATGTCCTATAGAAGCGCGGGGAGCTGCAGGATGAAGCATGTAACCTGCTGATTTAATTCTATAGAGCACGGGGAGCTGAGGATGAAGCATGTAACCTGCTGATAATTCCTATAGAGTACGGGGAGCTGAGGATGAAGCATGTAACCTGCTGATATGTCCTATAGAGGGGGGGGGCTGAGGATGAAGCATGTAACCTGCTGATATGTCCTATAGAGGGGGGGGGGGGCTGAGGATGAAGCATGTAACCTGCTGATATGTCCTATAGAAGGGGGAGCTGAGGATGAAGCATGTAACCTGCTGATATGTCCTATAGAGCACGGGGAGCTGAGGATGAAGCATGCAACCTGCTGATATGTCCTATAGAGGGGGGGGGGAGCTGAGGATGAAGCATGTAACCTGCTGATATGTCCTATAGAGGGGGGGGAGCTGAGGATGAAGCATGTAACCTGCTATGTCCTATAGAGGAGGGGGCTGAGGATGAAGCATGTAACCTGCTGATATGTCCTATAGAGCATGGGGAGCTGAGGATGAAGCATGTAACCTGCTGACATGTCCTATAGAGGGGGGAGGGGGGGGAGCTGAGGATGAAGCATGTGACCTGCTGATATGTCCTATAGAGGGGGGGGGGAGCTGAGGATGAAGCATGTGACCTGCTGATATGTCCTATAGAGGGGAGGGGAGCTGAGGATGAAGTATGTAACCTGCTGATATGTCCTATAGAGGGGGGGGGGCTGAGGATAAAGTATGTAACCTGCTGATATGTCCTATAGAGGGGAGGGGAGCTGAGGATGAAGTATGTAACCTGCTGATATGTCCTATAGAGGGGGGGGGGGAGCTGAGGATGAAGCATGTAACCTGCTGATATGTCCTATAGAGGGGGGGAGCTGAGGATGAAGCATGTAACCTGCTGATATGTCCTATAGAGCACGGGGAGCTGAGGATGAAGCATGTAACCTGCTGATATGTCCTATAGAGGGGGGAGCTGAGGATGAAGCATGTAACCTGCTGATATGTCCTATAGAGGGGGGAGCTGAGGATGAAGCATGTAACCTGCTATGTCCTATAGAGGGGGGGAGCTGAGGATGAAGCTTGTAACCTGCTGATATGTCCTATGGGGGGGGGGGGGTCTGAGGATGAAGCATGTAACCTGCTGATATGTCCTATAGAGCACAGGGAGCTGAGGATGAAGCATGTAACCTGCTGATATGTCCTATAGAGGGGGGGGGGAGCTGAGGATGAAGCATGTAACCTGCTGATATGTCCTATAGAGGGGGGGGGGGAGCTGAGGATGAAGCATGTAACCTGCTGATATGTCCTATAGAGGGGGGGGGAGCTAAGGATGAAGCATGTAACCTGCTGATATGTCCTATAGAGGGGGGGGGCTGAGGATGAAGCATGTAACCTGCTGATATGTCCTATAGAGGGGGGGGGGGAGCTGAGGATGAAGCATGTAACCTGCTGATATGTCCTATAGAGGGGGAGGGGGGAGCTGAGGATGAAGCATGTAACCTGCTGATATGTCCTGTGGGGGGGGGGAGCTGAGGATGAAGCCCGTAACCTGCTGATATGTCCTATAGAGGGGGGGAGCTGAGGATGAAGCCCGTAACCTGCTGATATGTCCTATAGAGGGGGGGAGCTGAGGATGAAGGCCGTAACCTGCTGATATGTCCTATAGAGGGGGGGAGCTGAGGATGAAGCATGTAACCTGCTGATATGTCCTATAGAGGGGGGGGGGAGCTAAGGATGAAGCATGTAACCTGCTGATATGTCCTATAGAGGGAGGGGAGCTGAGGATGAAGCATGTAACCTGCTGATATGTCCTATAGAGGGGGGGGAGCTGAGGATGAAGCATGTAACCTGCTGATATGTCCTATAGAGAGGGGGGGGGGCTGAGGATGAAGCATGTAACCTGCTAATATGTCCTATAGAGCACGGAGAGCTGAGGATGAGGCATGTAACCTGCTGATATGTCCTATAGAGCACGGGGAGCTGAGGATGAAGCATGTAACCTGCTGATATGTCCTATAGAGCACGGGGAGCTGAGGATGAAGCATGTAACCTGCTGATATGTCCTATAGAGGGGGGGAGCTGAGGATGAAGCATGTAACCTGCTGATATGTCCTATGGGGGGGGAGCTGAGGATGAAGCATGTAACCTGCTGATATGTCCTATAGAGCACGAGGAGCTGAGGATGAAGCATGTAACCTGCTGATATGTCCTATAGAGCACAAGGAGCTGAGGATGAAGCATGTAACCTGCTGATATGTCCTATAGAGCACGGGGAGCTGAGGATGAAGCATGTAACCTGCTGATATGTCCTATAGAGGGGGGAGCTGAGGATGAAGCATGTAACCTGCTGATATGTCCTATAGAGCACGGGGAGCTGAGGATGAAGCATGTAACCTGCTGATATGTCCTATAGAGCACGGGGAGCTGAGGATGAAGCATGTAACCTGCTGATATGTCCTATAGAGGGGGGGAGCTGAGGATGAAGCATGTAACCTGCTGATATGTCCTATAGGGGGGAGCTGAGGATGAAGCATGTAACCTGCTGATATGTCCTATAGAGCACGAGGAGCTGAGGATGAAGCATGTAACCTGCTGATATGTCCTATAGAGCACAAGGAGCTGAGGATGAAGCATGTAACCTGCTGATATGTCCTATAGAGCACGGGGAGCTGAGGATGAAGCATGTAACCTGATGATATGTCCTATAGAGCACGGGGAGCTGAGGATGAAGCATGTAACCTGCTGATATGTCCTATAGAGGGGGGGGAGCTGAGGATGAAGCATGTAACCTGCTGATATGTCCTATAGAGCACGGGGAGCTGGGGACGAAGCATGTAACCTGCTGATATGTCCTATAGAGCAAAGGGAGCTGAGGATGAAGCATGTAACCTGCTGATATGTCCTATAGAGTGGGGGGGGGAAGAGGATGAAGCATGTAACCTGCTGATATGTCCTATAGAGGGGGGAGCTGAGGATGAAGCATGTAACCTGCTGATATGTCCTATAGAGGGAGGGGAGCTGAGGATGAAGCATGTAACCTGCTGATATGTCCTATAGAGGAGGGGGGAGCTGAGGATGAAGCATGTAACCTGCTGATATGTCCTATAGAGGAGGGGGGAGCTGAGGATGAAGCATGTAACCTGCTGATATGTCCTATAGAGCACGGGGAGCTGAGGATGAAGCATGTAAGCTGCTGATATGTCCTATAGAGGGGGGGAGCTGAGGATGAAGCATGTAACCTGCTGATATGTCCTATAGAGCAAAGGGAGCTGAGGATGAAGCATGTAACCTGCTGATATGTCCTATAGAGCAAAGGGAGCTGAGGATGAAGCATGTAACCTGCTGATATGTCCTATGGAGGGGGGGAGCTGAGGATGAAGCATGTAACCTGCTGATATGTCCTATAGAGGGGGGGAGCTGAGGATGAAGCCCGTAACCTGCTGATATGTCCAATAGAGGGGGGGAGCTGAGGATGAAGCATGTAACCTGCTGATATGTCCTATAGAGGGGGGAGCTGAGGATGAAGCATGTAACCTGCTGATATGTCCTATAGAGCACGAGGAGCTGAGGATGAAGCATGTAACCTGCTGATATGTCCTATAGAGCACAAGGAGCTGAGGATGAAGCATGTAACCTGCTGATATGTCCTATAGAGCACAAGGAGCTGAGGATGAAGCATGTAACCTGCTGATATGTTCTATAGAAGGGGGGGGGGAGAGCTGAGGATGAACCATGTAACCTGCTGATATGTCCTATAGAGGGGGGGGGAGCGGAGGATGAAGCATGTAACCTGCTGATATGTCCTATGGGGGGGGGGGAGCTGAGGATGAAGCATGTAACCTGCTGATATGTCCTATAGAGGGGGGAGCTGAGGATGAAGCATGTAACCTGCTGATTTGTCCTATAGAGGGGGGGGGGGGAGCTGAGGATGAAGCATGTAACCTGCTGATATGTCCTATAGAGGGGGGGGGGGGAGCTGAGGATGAAGCATGTAACCTGCTGATATGTCCTATAGAGGGGGGGGGAGCTGAGGATGAAGCATGTAACCTGCTAATATGTCCTATAGAGCACAGGGAGCTGAGGATGAAGCATGTAACCTGCTGATATGTCCTATAGAGGGGGGGGGAGCTGAGGATGAAGCATGTAACCTGCTGATATGTCCTATAGGGGGGGGGGGAGCTGAGGATGAAGCATGTAACCTGCTGATATGTCCTATAGAGGGGGGGAGCTGAGGATGAGGCATGTAACCTGCTGATATGTCCTATAGAGGGGGGGGGAGCTGAGGATGAAGCATGTAACCTGCTGATATGTCCTATAGAGAGGGGAGCTGAGGATGAAGCATGTAACCTGCTGATATGTCCTATAGAGGGGGGGGGGAGCTGAGGATGAAGCATGTAACCTGCTGATATGTCCTATAGAGGGGGGGGGGGGCTGAGGAAGAAGCATGTAACCTGCCAATATGTCCAAAAGAGCACGGAGAGCTGAGGATGAAGCATGTAACCTGCTGATATGTCCTATAGAGGGGGGGGGGAGCTGAGGATGAAGCATGTAACCTGCTGATATGTCCTATAGAGGAGGGGGAGCTGAGGATGAAGCATGTAACCTGCTGATATGTCCTATAGAGGGGGGGGGAGCTGAGGATGAAGCATGTAACCTGCTGTTATGTCCTATAGGGGGGGGGAGCTGAGGATGAAGCATGTAACCTGCTGATATGTCCTATAGAGGGGGGAGCTGAGGATGAAGCATGTAACCTGCTGATATGTCCTATAGAGGGGGGGGGGAGCTGAGGATGAAGCATGTAACCTGCTGATATGTCCTATAGAGCACGGGGAGCTGAGGATGAGGCATGTAACCTGCTGATATGTCCTATAGAGGGGGGGAGAGCTGAGGATGAAGCATGTAACCTGCTGATATGTCCTGTAGAGGGGGGGAGCTGAGGATGAAGCATGTAACCTGCTGATATGTCCTATAGAGGGGGGGGGGAGCTGAGGATGAAGCATGTAACCTGCTGATATGTCCTATAGAGCACGGGGAGCTGAGGATGAAGCATGTAACCTGCTGATATGTCCTATAGAGGGGGGGGCTGAGAATGAAGCATGTAACCTGCTGATATGTCCTATAGAGGGGGGAGCTGAGGATGAAGCATGTAACCTGCTGATATGTCCTATAGAGGGGGGAGGGGGGGGGCTGAGGATAAAGCATGTAACCTGCTGATATGTCCTATAGAGGGGGGGGGAAGAGGATGAAGCATGTAACCTGCTGATATGTCCTATAGAGGGGGGGGGAGCTGAGGATGAAGCATGTAACCTGCTGATATGTCCTATAGAGAGGGGAGCTGAGGATGAAGCATGTAACCTGCTGATATGTCCTATAGAGGGGGGGGAGCTGAGGATGAAGCATGTAACCTGCTGATATGTCCTATAGAGGGGGGGGGGGGCTGAGGAAGAAGCATGTAACCTGCCAATATGTCCAAAAGAGCACGGAGAGCTGAGGATGAAGCATGTATCCTGCTGATATGTCCTATAGAGGGGGGGGGGAGCTGAGGATGAAGCATGTAACCTGCTGATATGTCCTATAGAGGGGGGGGGAAGCTGAGGATGAGGCATGTAACCTGCTGATATGTCCTATAGAGTGGGGGGAGCTGAGGATGAAGCATGTAACCTGCTGATATGTCCTATAGAGGGGGGGGGAGCTGAGGATGAAGCATGTAACCTGCTGATATGTCCTATAGAGCACGGGGAGCTGAGGATGAGGCATGTAACCTGCTGATATGTCCTATAGAGGGGGGGAGAGCTGAGGATGAAGCATGTAACCTGCTGATATGTCCTGTAGAGGGGGGGAGCTGAGGATGAAGCATGTAACCTGCTGATATGTCCTGTAGAGGGGGGGAGCTGAGGATGAAGCATGTAACCTGCTGATATGTCCTGTAGAGGGGGGGGGGGGAGCTGAGGATGAAGCATGTAACCTGCTGATATGTCCTATAGAGGGGGGAGATGAGGATGAAGCATGTAACTAGGGCCATGTGAGCTGGTTAGAGGCAGCGACTATTATCGGTCGTTACGCTGTATTGTATTAGCTCCTGTGTGGTCGTCATGGTAACGACCTGTTACTGCAAGTCAATAAAATGACCATAAAGTGAGACATTATATAAGTGAATTATTACAAACACTAGTAATTCATCTATATCATAAAATGAAAGTCTGTCTGTCCTTCTGTCTGTCTGTCTGTCCTCTATAGACTTCCAAACTCCTGAACCGTTTGACCCCAAATTTGGCCCACAGATACATTGGGTGCCCGGGAAGGTTATTGCGAACGTCCCGTCCCCGCCAGATGTACAGGAGGGGAGGGGGAGGGGAAAGAGAGGCGCCCCATAGAGATGAATGGGAAAATCTCCACACTGCACACACAGGTGATATAATTAGCTGCAGCAGACACGGCAGTTGGAGCCTTAGCAACCAATAGGATTACTGCTTTCATTGTCACAGGGAGCAATGGTTGCTAGGGAAGCTGCCTCACAACATCCACAGTAATAACTGGTAGACCCCCTACTCCATCTATACAGTACAGGTATACAGGACCCCCTACTCCATCTATACAGTACATGTATATACAGGACCCCCTACTCCATCTATACAGTACATGTATACAGGGCCCCCTACTCCATCTATACAGTACATGTATATACAGGACCCCCTACTCCATCTATACAGTACATGTATATACAGGACCCCCTACTCCATCTATACAGTACATATATATACAGGACCCCCTACTCCATCTATACAGTACATGTATACAGGGCCCCCTACTCCATCTATACAGTACATGTAAATACAGGACCCCCTACTCCATCTATACAGTACATGTATATACAGGACCCCCTACTCCATCCATACAGTACATGTATATACAGGACCCCCTACTCCATCTATACAGTACATGTATATACAGGGCCCCTACTCCATCTATACAGTACAGGTATACAGGACCCCCTAATCCATCTATACAGTACATGTATATACAGGACCCCCTACTCCATCTATACAGGACATGTATATACAGGACCCCCTACTCCATCTATACAGTACATGTATACAGGGCCCCCTACTCCATCTATACAGTACAGGTATACAGGACCCCCTAATCCATCTATACAGTACATGTATATACAGGACCCCCTACTCCATCTATACAGTACATGTATATACAGGACCCCCTACTCCATCTATACAGTACATGTATACAGGGCCCCCTACTCCATCTATACAGTACATGTATATACAGGGCCCCCTACTCCATCTATACAGTACATGTATATACAGAACCCCCTACTCCATCTATACAGTACATGTATATACAGAACCCCCTACTCCATCTATACAGTACATGTATATACAGGGCCCCCTACTCCATCTATACAGTACATGTATACAGGACCCCCTACTCCATCTATACAGTACATGTATACAGGACCCCCTACTCCATCTCTACAGTACATGTATACAGGGCCCCCTACTCCATCTATACAGTACATGTATATACAGGACCTTCTACTCCATCTATACAGTACATGTATACAGGACCCCCTACTCCATCTATACAGTACATGTATACAGGACCCCCTACTCCATCTATACAGTACATGTATATACAGAACCCCCTACTCCATCTATACAGTACATGTATATACAGGACCTTCTACTCCATCTATACAGTATATGTATACAGGACCCCCTACTCCATCTCTACAGTACATGTATACAGGACCCCCTACTCCATCTATACAGGGCAGTATTACCAGCTGCTGCTGCCCTAAGCACTAAACCTGAATGTGCCCCATCCTCACTCACCAATTAGCATCAGGACTGGTAGGTAATAGCTCCAGATGTCACATTTAACACCGCCACACCAAGCCTGACCAATTCTGCAACACTGTGAATGGATAACACCGCCATACCAGACCTGACCAAAACCACCACACCAGACCTGACCAATACCGCCATACTGTGACTGGATAACACCGCCATACCAGACCTGACCAATACCGCCATACTGTGCTGGATAACACTGCTATACCAGACCAGAACAATACGGCCACACTGTGACTGGATAACACCGCCACACCAGACCTGACCAATACGGCCATAGAGTGACTGGATAACACTGCCATTGCACCTCCACCAATTCTATACTACAGGTATACAGAACCCCCAAACTATATACTTCAGGTATACAAGACCTCCACCAACTCTATACTACAGGTATACAGGACCCTGACACTTTATACGCAGGCAGCGCCGGGTACATTTTCTAGTAGATAGTAAAGCTGAGACCTAATATTCATGGTGACACCGGGCAGATGGGAAGAAGCCTTGTCCCCCACTTATATCCCCCCACAGGGTATCACACCGCGGAAGCTTAGATACACGGTAGCGGCTAAAGTCCATGAGCCATAAGGACCTTGTGATGTCACAAGGTCATGTGACTTGTGTGGTAGGAGCTTGTGTTTTCCCGGCCTTTCTGAGCAGTAGTGAGGAGGCAGCCGGTCAGGGTCAGTCAGGACAGTGTTGCTGCAGGGTCTGTCTGTGTCCCCGGCTTTCTGTGAGGTAGGAGACTACAGTAATGGCCGTGTGAGGAGTTTCTGGGCATTGGAATTGGTAAGCTACTCTTTGGGGCATTTTTTTTATAAAGTTTTGCGGGGTCTGTAGTAATGTGTTGTGCGATGGTCTGCAGGGTCAGGGGGCTATAGTAATGATATGCGATGGTCTGCAGAGCAGGGGTTTATAGTAATGATATGCAGAGTCAGGGGTCTGTAGTAATGTGTTGTGTGATGGTCTGCAGAGTCAGGGGTCTATAGTAATGATATGTGATGGTCTGCAGAGTCAGGGGTCTATAGTAATGATATGTGATGGTCTGCAGAGTCAGGGGTCTATAGTAATGATATGTGATGGTCTGCAGAGTCAGGGGTCTATAGTAATGATATGTGATGGTCTGCAGAGTCAGGGGTCTATAGTAATGATATGTGATGGTCTGCAGAGTCAGGGGTCTATAGTAATGATATGTGATGGTCTGCAGAGTCAGGGGTCTATAGTAATGATATGTGATGGTCTGCAGAGTCAGGGGTCTGTAGTAATGATATGCGATGGTCTGTAGTAATGGTGTTGTGCAATGGTCTGGGGTCTGTAGTAATGGTGTTGTGCAATGGTCTGCGGGGTCTGGGGTCTGTAGTAATGGTTTTGTGCGATGGTCTGCGGGGTCTGTAGTAATGGTTTTGTGCGATGGTCTGCGGGGTCTGGGGTCTGTAGTAATGGTTTTGTGCGATGGTCTGCGGGGTCTGGGGTCTGTAGTAATGGCGTTGTGCGGAGGTCTGCGGGGTCAGGGGTCTGTGCGCTGCTTAATCAGCAGCTGAGGGCCGCTGACGGGCTGAGAACGTCCTCCCTCCACAGTGGTCCGCCAGCGAGGGTGTCACTTGTCACCTGTTCAGCAGCTCCCCCATCCTCCCTGCGTTCTCCTCATTCTCCTTTCGGTGCAGGCAGAGTCTTTATCCAACACTGCCCGCACCGAAAGATGGAAGGAGAATGAGGAGACGCGCGCAGAGGATGAGGTGCCGGGAGAGGAGAGCACGCAGAGGATGAGGTGCCGGGAGAGGAGAGCGCGCAGAGGATGAGGTGCCGGGAGAGGAGAGCGTGCAGAGGATGAGGTGCCGGGAAAGGAGAGCGCGCAGAGGATGAGGTGCCGGGAGAGGAGAGCGCGCAGAGGATGAGGTGCCGGGAGAGGAGAGCGTGCAGAGGATGAGGTGCCGGGAAAGGAGAGCGCGCAGAGGACGAGGTGCCGGGAGAGGAGAGCGCGCAGAGGACGAGGTGCCGGGAGAGGAGAGCGCGCAGAGGATGAGGTGCCGGGAGTGGAGAGCGCGGAGAGGACGAGGTGCCGGGAAAGGAGAGCGCGCAGAGGACGAGGTGCCGGGAGAGGAGAGCGCGCAGAGGACGAGGTGCCGGGAGAGGAGAGCGCGCAGAGGACGAGGTGCCGGGAGAGGAGAGCGCGCAGAGGACGAGGTGCCGGGAGAGGAGAGCGCGCAGAGGACGAGGTGCCGGGAGAGGAGAGCGCGCAGAGGACGAGGTGCCGGGAGAGGAAGAGCGCGCAGAGGACGAGGTGCCGGGAGAGGAGAGCGCGCAGAGGACGAGGTGCCGGGAGAGGAGAGCGCGCAGAGGACGAGGTGCCGGGAGAGGAGAGCGCGCAGAGGACGAGGTGCCGGGAGAGGAGAGCGCGCAGAGGACGAGGTGCCGGGAGAGGAGAGCGCGCAGAGGACGAGGTGCCGGGAGAGGAGAGCGCGCAGAGGACGAGGTGCCGGGAGAGGAGAGCGCGCAGAGGACGAGGTGCCGGGAGAGGAGAGCGCGCAGAGGACGAGGTGCCGGGAGAGGAGAGCGCGCAGAGGACGAGGTGCCGGGAGAGGAGAGCGCGCAGAGGACGAGGTGACGGGAGAGGAGAGCGCACAGAGGACGAGGTGCCGGGAGAACGCTGCCAGGGAGCAGGCTACAGGTGAGTTGAAGTTTGTTTTTTGTTTTCTATGGAGGAGGCATAAAACTAATTGGGGGCACAGAGGGGGGGAGGGGGGGTTAAAACTAATTGGGGGCACAGAGGGGGGAGCATAAAACAACTAATTGGCGACACAGAGGGGCCAATAAAAGATTTCTGGCACAGAGGTGGAGATAAATCTGATTTGGGGCATAGAGGAGGGGGTGGGGTTAAAACTGATTGGGTGCACAGAGGGGGCATAAAACAACTAATTGGGGGTACAGAGAAGGCTAAAACTGATTGGGGGCACAGGGGGGGCATAAAACTAAGTGTGGGGAACAGATTTGGTGTAAAAGTAACTGGGGTACAGAGGGGCAATAAAGCTATATGGGGGGGCTATATGGCTCCAGGGGGACATGTAGGCACATGTATTTGGCTATGGGGGAGTGGGCATATCTGACTTCAGTTTTAGCCCCACCCCCTTTGTGCCCCCAATAAGTTTTAGGCCCACCCCCTCTGTGCCCCCAATGAGTTTTAGGCCCCCCTCTGTGCCAGATATATTTTATTGGCTTCTCTTTGGCGCCTCCAGTTTTTATAATTTTTTTGTCTCTCTCCTCTTTGTTTTTCCTCTATATCCATATCTATATTCCATATTCCGTGGACTAGATCAATGTTTTGGTTTAATACAACGGTCAATGAGAAGTGTGGGGGTGTTTTTTATTTGAATAAAAAAATATTTAGCAGTTGTTTTGTCTTTTTTTCTTTACAGTATGGCAGGGCAATTAAAAGAATTAATTTGATTAATCTGCCCAGAATTTGCTAATCGATTTAGATTTTTTTTCCTTTTAATCGATTTTATTAGGGTCCTATTCCACGGGCCGATCAACGATGTAAACGATCTGCCAGATCCCACTCGTTTACTGGGCCTTTTCCACGGCCCGATGATCGTTGAGCGATGGCTGCAGGGACATCGTTACCGATGTCCTTGCAGCATCATACATTACCTGTCCAGGCTTCATCCCCGGGTCCCGCGCTCTATCTTCAGAGTGGCCGGTCAGCTGACAGGCCACACTCAGCCAATCACAGGCCGCGGCGGTCCCGGCCTGTGATTGGCTGAGCGCTCCGTCAGCTGACCGGCCACTCTAAAGATAGAGCGCGCGGGACCCGGGGATGAAGACTGGACAGGTAATGTATGATGATACTACTACACCCCTCATCTATACCTGTACTACTACTACACCCCTCATCTGTACCTGTACTACTACTACTACACCCCTCATCTATACCTGTACTACTACACCCCTCATCTATACCTGTACTACTACTACACCCCTCATCTGTACCTGTACTACTACTACTACACCCCTCATTTATACCTGTACTACTACTACTACACCCCTCATCTGTACCTGTACTACTACTACTAAACCCCTCATTTATACCTGTACTACTACTACACCCCTCATCTATACCTGTACTACTACTACTACACCCCTCATCTATACCTGTACTACTACTACATCCCTCATCTATACCTGTACTACTACTACTACTACACCCCTCATCTGTACCTGTACTACTACTACTACACCCCTCATCTATACCCGTACTACTACTACACCCCTCATCTGTACCTGTACTACTACTACTACACCCCTCATCTATACCTGTACTATTACTACTACACCCCTCATCTATAACTGTACTACTACTGCACCCCTCATCTATACCTGTACTACTACTACATCCCTCATCTATACCTGTACTACTACTACTACTACACCCCTCATCTGTACCTGTACTACTACTACTACACCCCTCATCTATACCTGTACTACTACTACATCCCTCATCTATACCTGTACTACTACTACTACTACACCCCTCATCTGTACCTGTACTACTACTACTACACCCTCATCTATACCTGTACTACTACTACACCCTCATCTATACCCGTACTACTACTACACCCCTCATCTATACCTGTACTACTACTACTACACCCCTCATCTATACCTGTACTACTACTACTACACCCCTCATCTATACCTGTACTACTACTACACCCCTCATCTATACCTGTACTACTACTACACCCCTCATCTATACCTGTACTACTACTACACCCCTCATCTATACCCGTACTACTACTACACCCCTCATCTGTACCTGTACTACTACTACTACACCCCTCATTTATACCTGTACTACTACTACTACACCCCTCATCTGTACCTGTACTACTACTACTAAACCCCTCATTTATACCTGTACTACTACTGTACCCCTCATCTGTACCTGTACTACTACTACACTCCTCATCTATACCTGTACTACTACTACTACACCCCTCATCTATACCTGTACTACTACTACACCCCTCATCTATACCTGTACTACTACTACTACACCCCTCATCTGTACCTGTACTACTACTACTACACCCCTCATCTATACCTGTACTACTACTACTACACCCCTCATCTATACCTGTACTACTACTACTACACCCCTCATCTGTACCTGTACTACTACTACTACACCCCTCATCTATACCTGTACTACTACTACACCCCTCATCTATACCTGTACTACTACACCCCCCATCTATACCTGTACTACTACTACACCCCCCATCTATACCTGTACTACTACTACACCCCCCATCTATACCTGTACTACTACTACACCCCTCATCTGTACCTGTACTACTACTACACCCCTCATCTATACCTGTACTACTACACCCCCATCTATACCTGTACTACTACTACTACACCCCTCATCTATACCTGTACTACTACTACACCCCTCATCTATACCTGTACTACTACTACTACACCCCTCATCTATACCTGTACTACTACTACACCCCTCATCTATACCTGTACTACTACTACACCTCTCATCTATACCTGTACTACTACTACTACACCCCTCATCTATACCTGTACTACTACTACTACACCCCTCATCTATACCTGTACTACTACTACACCCCTCATCTATACCTGTACTACTACTACACCCCCCATCTATACCTGTACTACTACTACTTCACCCCTCATCTATACCTGTACTACTACTACTACACCCCTCATCTATACCTGTACTACTACTACACCCCTCATCTATACCTGTTCTACTACTACACCCCTCATCTATACCTGTACTACTACTACACCCCTCATCTGTACCTGTACTACTACTACTAAACCCCTCATTTATACCTGTACTACTACTGTACCCCTCATCTGTACCTGTACTACTACTACACCCCTCATCTATACCTGTACTACTACTACACCCTCATCTATACCCGTACTACTACTACACCCCTCATCTATACCTGTACTACTACTACACCCCTCATCTATACCCGTACTACTACTACACCCCTCATCTGTACCTGTACTACTACTACTACACCCCTCATTTATACCTGTACTACTACTACTACACCCCTCATCTGTACCTGTACTACTACTACTAAACCCCTCATTTATACCTGTACTACTACTGTACCCCTCATCTGTACCTGTACTACTACTACACCCCTCATCTATACCTGTACTACTACTACTACACCCCTCATCTATACCTGTACTACTACTACACCCCTCATCTATACCTGTACTACTACTACTACACCCCTCATCTGTACCTGTACTACTACTACTACACCCCTCATCTATACCTGTACTACTACTACTACTACACCCCTCATCTATACCTGTACTACTACTACTACACCCCTCATCTGTACCTGTACTACTACTACTACACCCCCTCATCTATACCTGTACTACTACTACACCCCTCATCTATACCTGTACTACTACACCCCCCATCTATACCTGTACTACTACTACACCCCCCATCTATACCTGTACTACTACACCCCCATCTATACCTGTACTACTACTACACCCCCATCTATACCTGTACTACTACTACACCCCTCATCTGTACCTGTACTACTACTACACCCCTCATCTATACCTGTACTACTACACCCCCCATCTATACCTGTACTACTACTACTACACCCCTCATCTATACCTGTACTACTACTACACCCCTCATCTATACCTGTACTACTACACCCCTCATCTATACCTGTACTACTACTACTACACCCCTCATCTATACCTGTACTACTACTACACCCCTCATCTATACCTGTTCTACTACTACACCCCTCATCTATACCTGTACTACTACTACACCCCTCATCTGTACCTGTACTACTACTACACCCCTCATCTGTACCTGTACTACTACTATACCCCTCATCTATACCTGTACTACTACTACACCCCTCATCTATACCTGTACTACTACTACTACACCCCTCATCTGTACCTGTACTACTACTACTACACCCTCATCTGTACCTGTACTACTACACCCCCTCATCTGTACCTGTACTACTACTACTACACCCCTCATCTGTACCTGTACTACTACTACACCCCTCATCTGTACCTGTACTACTACTACTACTATACCCCTCATCTATACCTGTACTACTACTACACCCCTCATCTATACCTGTACTACTACTACACCCTCATCTATACCTGTACTACTACTACATCCCTCATCTATACCTGTACTACTACTACTACACCCCTCATCTATACCTGTACTACTACTACTACACCCCTCATCTATACCTGTACTACTACACCCCCCATCTATACCTGTACTACTACTACTACACCCCTCATCTATACCTGTACTACTACTACTATACCCCTCATCTATACCTGTACTACTACTATACCCCTCATCTATACCTGTACTACTACTACTACACCCCTCATCTATACCTGTACTACTACTATACCCCTCATCTATACCTGTACTACTACTACACCCCTCATCTATACCTGTACTACTACTACTACTACTACACCCCTCATCTATACCTGTACTACTACTACACCCTCATCTATACCTGTACTACTACTATACCCCTCATCTATACCTGTACTACTACTACACCCCTCATCTATACCTGTACTACTACTACTACTACACCCCTCATCTATACCTGTACTACTACTACTACACCCCTCATCTATACCTGTACTACTACTACACCCCTCATCTATACCTGTACTACTACTACACCCCTCATCTATACCTCTACTACTACTACTACACCCCTCATCTATACCTCTACTACTACTACTACATCCCTCATCTATACCTGTACTACTACTACTACTACTACACCCCTCATCTATACCTGTACTACTACACCCCTCATCTATACCTGTACTACTACTACTACATCCCTCATCTATACCTGTACTACTACTACTACTACACCCCTCATCTATACCTGTACTACTACACCCCTCATCTATACCTGTACTACTACTACTACACCCCTCATCTATACCTGTACTACTACTACACCCCTCATCTATACCTGTACTACTACTACACCCCTCATCTATACCTGTACTACTACTACTACTACTACACCCCTCATCTATACCTGTACTGCTACTACTACACCCCTCATCTATACCTGTACTACTACTACTACACCCCTCATCTATACCTGTACTACTACTACTACACCCCTCATCTATACCTGTACTGCTACTACTACACCCCTCATCTATACCTGTACTACTACTACACCCCTCATCTATACCTGTACTACTACTACACCCCTCATCTATACCTGTAGTACTACTACACCCCTCATCCACTATACCTCTACTACTACACTCTACCTAGATGCAGGCAGAAAAATAAGATCTATCCTATATGGGTTACAGAGTTGCACATATTTAGCAGAACTACTTATATGGGGCACAGAGGGGGCTTGTCTACTACATGGGGGCACAGGGGGGAGCACTGTTACACTGAGAAGCAAAATACTATCTGCTGCTGCAAGGAGAAAAATAGAGAATTGTCTAAAATATTTTAAAAATCGTGATTTTATTTTTTTGGCCATATCGCACAGCCCTACTTTACAGGCTTAGTAGTGGAAGCTGTCCCCAGTACCTGGTACTGTGAAGAGCTAAAACAGATGCCCCTTACCACCCTGGTGTGTAGGGTCTCCCCATTTCCCTAACCAGCCATGTAAATAAAAACGTCAGCCACCTAACTGCAACATATTAGCTGAAAACCAAGGAATGGTAGGAACATTGGAAAACATGGATCAGATAACATGCCCAAAATAAAATCTATACACTACCTTACATACAGGCCCAGTCATTACACCCGCTATAGGGTGCTGTACAGGCCCAGTCATTACACCCGCTATAGGGTGCTGTACAGGCCCAGTCATTACACCCGCTATAAGGTGCTGTACAGGCCCAGTCATTACACCCGCTATAGGATACTGTACAGGCCCAGTCATTACACCCGCTATAAGGTGCTGTACAGGCCCAGTCATTACACCGCTATAGGATACTGTACAGGCCCAGTCATTACACCTGCTATAGGGTGCTGTACAGGCCCAGTCATAACACCTGCTATAAGGTGCTGTACAGGCCCAGTCATTACACCCGCTATAAGGTGCTGTACAGGCCCAGTCATTACACCGCTATAGGATACTGTACAGGCCCAGTCATTACACCTGCTATAGGATACTGTACAGGCCCAGTCATTACACCTGCTATAGGATACTGTACAGGCCCAGTCATTACACCTGCTATAGGATACTGTACAGGCCCAGTCATTACACCTGCTATAGGGTGCCGTACAGGCCCAGTCATTACACCCGCTATAAGGTGCTGTACAGGCCCAGTCATTACACCCGCTATAGGATACTGTACAGGCCCAGTCATTACACCCGCTATAGGGTGCTGTACAGGCCCAGTCATTACACCTGCTATAGGATACTGTACAGGCCCAGTCATTACACCTGCTATAGGGTGCCGTACAGGCCCAGTCATTACACCTGCTATAAGGTGCTGTACAGGCCCAGTCATTACACCTGCTATAAGGTGCTGTACAGGCCCAGTCATTACACCGCTATAAGGTGCTGTACAGGCCCAGTCATTACACCCGCTATAGGGTGCTGTACAGGCCCAGTCATTACACCGCTATAAGGTGCTGTACAGGCCCAGTCATTACACCTGCTATAGGATACTGTACAGGCCCAGTCATTACACCGCTATAGGATACGGTACAGGCCCAGTCATTACACCTGCTATAGGATACTGTACAGGCCCAGTCATTACACCTGCTATAGGATACTGTACAGGCCCAGTCATTACACCCGCTATAGGATACTGTACAGGCCCAGTCATTACACCTGCTATAAGGTGCTGTACAGGCCCAGTCATTACACCCGCTATAAGGTGCTGTACAGGCCCAGTCATTACACCGCTATAGGATGCTGTACAGGCCCAGTCATTACACCTGCTATAGGATACTGTACAGGCCCAGTCATTACACCTGCTATAAGGTGCTGTACAGGCCCAGTCATTACACCCGCTATAGGATGCTGTACAGGCCCAGTCATTACACCCGCTATAAGGTGCTGTACAGGCACAGTCATTACACCCGCTATAGGATGCTGTACAGGCCCAGTCATTACACCCGCTATAAGGTGCTGTACAGGCCCAGTCATTACACCCGCTATAGGGTGCTGTACAGGCCCAGTCATTACACCTGCTATAGGGTCCTGTACAGGCCCAGTCATTACACCGCTATAAGGTGCTGTACAGGCCCAGTCATTACACCCGCTATAGGGTGCTGTACAGGCCCAGTCATTACACCGCTATAAGGTGCTGTACAGGCCCAGTCATTACACCCGCTATAGGATACTGTACAGGCCCAGTCATTACACCTGCTATAGGGTAATGTACAGGCCCAGTCATTACACCCGCTATAGGATACTGTACAGGCCCAGTCATTACACCTGCTATAGGATACTGTTCAGGCCCAGTCATTACACCTGCTATAGGATACTGTACAGGCCCAGTCATTACACCCGCTATAAGGTGCTGTACAGGCCCAGTCATTACACCCGCTATAAGGTGCTGTACAGGCCCAGTCATTACACCTGCTATAGGGTCCTGTACAGGCCCAGTCATTACACCCGCTATAAGGTGCTGTACAGGCCCAGTCATTACACCTGCTATAGGGTCCTGTACAGGCCCAGTCATTACACCTGCTATAGGATGCTGTACAGGCCCAGTCATTACACCTGCTATAGGGTCCTGTACAGGCCCAGTCATTACACCCGCTATAGGGTGCTGTACAGGCCCAGTCATTACACCCGCTATAGGGTGCTGTACAGGCCCAGTCATTACACCTGCTATAGGGTGCTGTACAGGCCCAGTCATTACACCGCTATAGGGTGCTGTACAGGCCCAGTCATTACACCCGCTATAGGGTGCTGTACAGGCCCAGTCATTACACCCGCTATAGGATACTGTACAGGCCCAGTCATTACACCCGCTATAGGATGCTGTACAGGCCCAGTCATTACACCTGCTATACAGTGCTGTACAGGCCCAGTCATTACACCCGCTATAGGATGCTGTACAGGCCCAGTCATTACACCCGCTATAGGATACTGTACAGGCCCAGTCATTACACCTGCTATAGGATACTGTACAGGCCCAGTCATTACACCTGCTATAGGGTCCTGTACAGGCCCAGTCATTACACCCGCTATCAGGTGCTGTACAGGCCCAGTCATTACACCTGCTATAGGATACTGTACAGGCCCAGTCATTACACCGCTATAGGATGCTGTACAGGCCCAGTCATTACACCTGCTATAGGATACTGTACAGGCCCAGTCATTACACCCGCTATAGGATACTGTACAGGCCCAGTCATTACACCGCTATAGGGTCCTGTACAGGCCCAGTCATTACACCTGCTATAGGATACTGTACAGGCCCAGTCATTACACCCGCTATAGGATACTGTACAGGCCCAGTCATTACACCCGCTATAAGGTGCTGTACAGGCCCAGTCATTACACCCGCTATAAGGTGCTGTACAGGCCCAGTCATTACACCGCTATAGGATAATGTACAGGCCCAGTCATTACACCCGCTATAGGATAATGTACAGGCCCAGTCATTACACCCGCTATAGGATACTGTACAGGCCCAGTCATTACACCTGCTATACTGTGCTGTACAGGCCCAGTCATTACACCCGCTATAGGGTCCTGTACAGGCCCAGTCATTACACCCGCTATAAGGTGCTGTACAGGCCCAGTCATTACACCCACTATAGGATACTGTACAGGCCCAGTCATTACACCCACTATAGGATACTGTACAGGCCCAGTCATTACACCCGCTATAGGATACTGTACAGGACCAGTCATTACACCGCTATAGGGTGCTGTACAGGACCAGTCATTACACCCGCTATAAGGTGCCGTACAGGCCCAGTCATTACACCGCTATAGGGTGCTGTACAGGCCCAGTCATTACACCGCTATAGGGTGCCGTACAGGCCCAGTCATTACACCCACTATAGGATACTGTACAGGCCCAGTCATTACACCCGCTATAGGGTGCTGTACAGGCCCAGTCATTACACCTGCTATACTGTGCTGTACAGGCCCAGTCATTACACCCGCTATAGGATACTGTACAGGCCCAGTCATTACACCCGCTATAGGATACTGTACAGGCCCAGTCATTACACCTGCTATAGGATAATGTACAGGCCCAGTCATTACACCCGCTATAGGATACTGTACAGGCCCAGTCATTACACCCGCTATAGGATACTGTACAGGCCCAGTCATTACACCCGCTATAGGATACTGTACAGGCCCAGTCATTACACCCGCTATAGGGTGCTGTACAGGCCCAGTCATTACACCCGCTATAGGATACTGTACAGGCCCAGTCATTACACCCGCTATAGAATACTGTACAGGCCCAGTCATTACACCCGCTATAGGATACTGTACAGGCCCAGTCATTACACCTGCTATAGAATACTGTACAGGCCCAGTCATTACACCTGCTATAGGGTCCTGTACAGGCCCAGTCATTACACCCGCTATAGGATACTGTACAGGCCCAGTCATTACACCTGCTATAGGATACTGTACAGGCCCAGTCATTACACCTACTATACTGTGCTGTACAGGCCCAGTCATTACACCTGCTATAGGATACTGTACAGGACCAGTCATTACACCTGCTATAGGGTCCTGTACAGGCCCAGTCATTACACCCGCTATAAGGTGCTGTACAGGCCCAGTCATTACACCTGCTATAGGATACTGTACAGGCCCAGTCATTACACCCACTATAAGATACTGTACAGGCCCAGTCATTACACCTGCTATAGGATAATGTACAGGCCCAGTCATTACACCCGCTATAGGATACTGTACAGGCCCAGTCATTACACCCGCTATAAGGTGCTGTACAGGCCCAGTCATTACACCTGCTATAGGATAATGTACAGGCCCAGTCATTACACCCACTATAGGATACTGTACAGGCCCAGTCATTACACCTGCTATAGGATCCTGTACAGGCCCAGTCATTACACCCGCTATAGGATACTGTACAGGCCCAGTCATTACACCTGCTATAGGATAATGTACAGGCCCAGTCATTACACCCGCTATAGGGTGCTGTACAGGCCCAGTCATTACACCGCTATAGGATGCTGTACAGGCCCAGTCATTACACCCACTATAGGATACTGTACAGGCCCAGTCATTACACCCGCTATAGGATAATGTACAGGCCCAGTCATTACACCCGCTATAGGAAAATGTACAGGCCCAGTCATTACACCCGCTATAAGGTGCTGTACAGGCCCAGTCATTACACCTGCTATAAGGTGCTGTACAGGCCCAGTCATTACACCTGCTATAGGATCCTGTACAGGCCCAGTCATTACACCCGCTATAGGATACTGTACAGGCCCAGTCATTACACCTGCTATAGGATAATGTACAGGCCCAGTCATTACACCCGCTATAGGGTGCCGTACAGGCCCAGTCATTACACCTGCTATAAGGTGCTGTACAGGCCCAGTCATTATACCTGCTATAGGATACTGTACAGGCCCAGTCATTACACCCGCTATAAGGTGCTGTACAGGCCCAGTCATTACACCTGCTATAGGGTCCTGTACAGTCCCAGTCATTACACCCGCTATAGGATACTGTACAGGCCCAGTCATTACACCGCTATAGGATACTGTACAGGCCCAGTCATTACACCCACTATAAGATACTGTACAGGCCCAGTCATTACACCTGCTATAGGATAATGTACAGGCCCAGTCATTACACCCGCTATAGGATACTGTACAGGCCCAGTCATTACACCCGCTATAAGGTGCTGTACAGGCCCAGTCATTACACCTGCTATAGGATAATGTACAGGCCCAGTCATTACACCCACTATAGGATACTGTACAGGCCCAGTCATTACACCCGCTATAGGATACTGTACAGGCCCAGTCATTACACCCGCTATAGGATACTGTACAGGCCCAGTCATTACACCTGCTATAGGATAATGTACAGGCCCAGTCATTACACCCGCTATAGGGTGCTGTACAGGCCCAGTCATTACACCGCTATAGGATGCTGTACAGGCCCAGTCATTACACCCACTATAGGATACTGTACAGGCCCAGTCATTACACCCGCTATAGGATAATGTACAGGCCCAGTCATTACACCCGCTATAGGATACTGTACAGGCCCAGTCATTACACCCGCTATAAGGTGCTGTACAGGCCCAGTCATTACACCTGCTATAAGGTGCTGTACAGGCCCAGTCATTACACCTGCTATAGGATCCTGTACAGGCCCAGTCATTACACCCGCTATAGGATACTGTACAGGCCCAGTCATTACACCTGCTATAGGATAATGTACAGGCCCAGTCATTACACCCGCTATAGGGTGCCGTACAGGCCCAGTCATTACACCTGCTATAAGGTGCTGTACAGGCCCAGTCATTATACCTGCTATAGGATACTGTACAGGCCCAGTCATTACACCGCTATAAGGTGCTGTACAGGCCCAGTCATTACACCTGCTATAGGGTCCTGTACAGTCCCAGTCATTACACCCGCTATAGGATACTGTACAGGCCCAGTCATTACACCGCTATAGGATAATGTACAGGCCCAGTCATTACACCCGCTATAGGATAATGTACAGGCCCAGTCATTACACCGCTATAGGATAATGTACAGGCCCAGTCATTACACCCGCTATAGGATAATGTACAGGCCCAGTCATTACACCCGCTATAGGATACTGTACAGGCCCAGTCATTACACCCGCTATAGGATAATGTACAGGCCCAGTCATTACACCCGCTATAGGATAATGTACAGGCCCAGTCATTACACCGCTATAGGATACTGTACAGGCCCAGTCATTACACCGCTATAGGATACTGTACAGGCCCAGTCATTACACCCGCTATAGGATACTGTACAGGCCCAGTCATTACACCGCTATAGGGTCCTGTACAGGCCCAGTCATTACACCCGCTATAGGATACTGTACAGGCCCAGTCATTACACCCGCTATAGGGTGCTGTACAGGCCCAGTCATTACACCGCTATAGGATACTGTACAGGCCCAGTCATTACACCGCTATAGGATACTGTACAGGCCCAGTCATTACACCCGCTATAGGGTGCTGTACAGGCCCAGTCATTACACCTGCTATAGGATACTGTACAGGACCAGTCATTACACCTGCTATACTGTGCTGTACAGGCCCAGTCATTACACCCGCTATAGGATACTGTACAGGCCCAGTCATTACACCTACTATACTGTGCTGTACAGGCCCAGTCATTACACCTGCTATAGGATACTGTACAGGCCCAGTCATTACACCTGCTATAGGATACTGTACAGGCCCAGTCATTACACCTGCTATAGGGTCCTGTACAGGCCCAGTCATTACACCCGCTATAGGATACTGTACAGGCCCAGTCATTACACCCACTATAGGATACTGTACAGGCCCAGTCATTACACCCGCTATAGGATACTGTACAGGCCCAGTCATTACACCTGCTATAGGATACTGTACAGGCCCAGTCATTACACCCACTATAGGATACTGTACAGGCCCAGTCATTACACCCGCTATAGGATACTGTACAGGCCCAGTCATTACACCTGCTATAGGATACTGTACAGGCCCAGTCATTACACCCGCTATAGGATACTGTACAGGCCCAGTCATTACACCCGCTATAGGATACTGTACAGGCCCAGTCATTACACCCGCTATAGGATGCTGTATAGGCCCAGTCATTACACCCGCTATAAGGTGCTGTACAGGCCCAGTCATTACACCCGCTATAAGGTGCTGTACAGGCCCAGTCATTACACCGCTATAGGATACTGTACAGGCCCAGTCATTACACCGCTATAGGGTGCTGTACAGGCCCAGTCATTACACCTGCTATAGGGTGCTGTACAGGCCCAGTCATTACACCTGCTATAGGGTCCTGTACAGTCCCAGTCATTACACCGGTACAGGATACTGTACAGGCCCAGTCATTACACCCGCTATAGGGTCCTGTACAGTCCCAGTCATTACACCCGTTATAAGGTGCTGTACAGGCCCAGTCATTACACCCGCTATAGGGTGCTGTACAGGCCCAGTCATTACACCCGCTATAAGGTGCTGTACAGGCCCAGTCATTACACCCGCTATAGGATGCTGTACAGGACCAGTCATTACACCTGCTATACTGTGCTGTACAGGCCCAGTCATTACACCGCTATAGGATCCTGTACAGGCCCAGTCATTACACCTGCTATAGGATACTGTACAGGCCCAGTCATTACACCGCTATAGGATACTGTACAGGCGCAGTCATTACACCGCTATAGGATGCTGTACAGGCCCAGTCATTACACCCGCTATAAGGTGCCGTACAGGCCCAGTCATTACACCGCTATAGGGTGCTGTACAGGCCCAGTCATTACACCGCTATAGGGTGCCGTACAGGCCCAGTCATTACACCCGCTATAGGATACTGTACAGGCCCAGTCATTACACCCGCTATAGGGTGCTGTACAGGCCCAGTCATTACACCCGCTATAGGATACTGTACAGGCCCAGTCATTACACCTGCTATAAGGTGCTGTACAGGCCCAGTCATTACACCGCTATAAGGTGCTGTACAGGGCCAGTCATTACACCCGCTATAAGGTGCTGTACAGGCCCAGTCATTACACCTACACTATTCTCCATGCTATAAGGACCATAGTGAGCCAGCTATTCTCCATGACTGCTGAGGACCATAGTGAGCCAGCTATTCTCCATGACTGCTGAGGACCACAGTGAGCCGGCTATTCTCCATGCTATAAGGACCATAGTGAGCCGGCTATTCTCCATGA
Organism: Dendropsophus ebraccatus; assembly: GCF_027789765.1. Taxonomy (NCBI): domain Eukaryota; kingdom Metazoa; phylum Chordata; class Amphibia; order Anura; family Hylidae; genus Dendropsophus; species Dendropsophus ebraccatus. The sequence continues at coordinate 218,228,946 of NC_091455.1, read as the reverse complement.
CTGCTGAGGACCACAGTGAGCCGGCTATTCTCCATGCTATAAGGACCATAGTGAGCCGGCTATTCTCCATGCTATAAGGACCATAGTGAGCCGCCTATTCTCCATGCTATAAGGACCATAGTGAGCCGGCTATTCTCCATGCTATAAGGACCATAGTGAGACGGCTATTCTCCATGCTATAAGGACCATAGTGAGCAGGCTATTCTCCATGCTATAAGGACCATAGTGAGCCGGCTATTCTCCATGACTGCTGAGGACCATAGTGAGCCGGCTATACTCCATGCTATAAGGACCATAGTGAGCCGGCTATTCTCCATGCTATAAGGACCATAGTGAGCCGGCTATTCTCCATGCTATAAGGACCATAGTGAGCCGGCTATTCTCCATGCTATAAGGACCATAGTGAGCCGACTATCCTCCATGCTATAAGGACCATAGTGAGCCGGCTATTCTCCATGACTGCTGAGGACCATAGTGAGCCGGCTATTCTCCATGACTGCTGAGGACCATAGTGAGCCGGCTATTCTCCATGACTGCTGAGGACCATAGTGAGCCGGCTATTCTCCATGCTATAAGGACCATAGTGAGCCGGCTATTCTCCATGCTATAAGGACCATAGTGAGCCGGCTATTCTCCATGCTATAAGGACCATAGTGAGCCGGCTATTCTCCATGCTATAAGGACCATAGTGAGACGGCTATTCTCCATGCTATAAGGACCATAGTGAGCAGGCTATTCTCCATGCTATAAGGACCATAGTGAGCCGGCTATTCTCCATGACTGCTGAGGACCATAGTGAGCCAGCTATTCTCCATGACTGCTGAGGACCATAGTGAGCCGGCTATTCTCCATGACTGCTGAGGACCATAGTGAGCCGGCTATTCTCCATGCTATAAGGACCATAGTGAGCCGGCTATTCTCCATGACTGCTGAGGACCACAGTGAGCCGGCTATTCTCCATGCTATAAGGACCATAGTGAGCCGGCTATTCTCCATGACTGCTGAGGACCATACTGAGCCGGCTATCCTCCATGCTATAAGGACCATAGTGAGCCGGCTATTCTCCATGCTATAAGGACCATAGTGAGCCGGCTATTCTCCATGCTATAAGGACCATACTGAGCCGGCTATTCTCCATGACTGCTGAGGACCACAGTGAGCCGGCTATTCTCCATGAGTGCTGAGGACCATAGTGAGCCGGCTATTCTCCATGACTGCTGAGGACCATAGTGAGCCGGCTATTCTCCATGACTGCTGAGGACCATAGTGAGACGGCTATTCTCCATGACTGCTGAGGACCATAGTGAGCCGGCTATTCTCCATGACTGCTGAGGACCATAGTGAGCCGGCTATTCTCCATGCTATAAGGACCATAGTGAGCCGGCTATTCTCCATGAGTGCTGAGGACCATAGTGAGCCGACTATCCTCCATGACTGCTGAGGACCATAGTGAGCCGGCTATTCTCCATGCTATAAGGACCATAGTGAGACGGCTATTCTCCATGACTGCTGAGGACCACAGTGAGCCGGCTATTCTCCATGCTATAAGGACCATAGTGAGCCGGCTATTCTCCATGACTGCTGAGGACCATAGTGAGCCGGCTATTCTCCATGCTATAAGGACCATAGTGAGCCGGCTATTCTCCATGCTTTAAGGACCATAGTGAGCCGGCTATTCTCCATGCTATAAGGACCATAGTGAGCCGGCTATTCTCCATGCTATAAGGACCATAGTGAGCCGGCTATTCTCCATGCTATAAGGACCATAGTGAGCCGGCTATCCTTCATGAGTACTGAGGACCATAGTGAGCCGGCTATTCTCCATGACTGCTGAGGACCATAGTGATACGGCTATTCTCCATGACTGCTGAGGACCATAGTGAGCCGGCTATTCTCCATGCTATAAGGACCATAGTGAGCCGGCTATTCTCCATGCTATAAGGACCATAGTGAGTCGGCTATTCTCCATGACTGCTGAGGACCATACTGAGCCGGCTATTCTCCATGACTGCTGAGGACCATAGTGAGCCGGCTATTCTCCATGACTGCTGAGGACCACAGTGAGCCGGCTATTCTCCATGACTGCTGAGGACCACAGTGAGCCGGCTATTCTCCATGACTTCTGAGGACCATAGTGAGCCGGCTATTCTCCATGCTATAAGGACCATAGTGAGCCGACTATCCTCCATGCTAAAAGGACCATAGAGAGCCGGCTATTCTCCATGACTGCTGAGGACCATAGTGAGCCGACTATCCTCCATGCTATAAGGACCATAGTGAGCCGGCTATTCTCCATGCTATAAGGACCACAGTGAGCCGGCTATTCTCCATGCTATAAGGACCATAGTGAGCAGGCTATTCTCCATGACTGCTGAGGACCATAGTGAGCCGGCTATTCTCCATGCTATAAGGACCACAGTGAGCCGGCTATTCTCCATGATTGCTGAGGACCATAGTGAGCCGGCTATTCTCCATGCTATAAGGACCATAGTGAGCCGACTATCCTCCATGCTATAAGGACCACAGTGAGCCGGCTATTCTCCATGACTGCTGAGGACCATAGTGAGCCGGCTATTCTCCATGATTGCTGAGGACCATAGTGAGCCGGCTATTCTCCATGACTGCTGAGGACCATAGTGAGCCGGCTATTCTCCATGCTATAAGGACCATAGTGAGCCGGCTATTCTCCATGCTATAAGGACCATAGTGAGCCGGCTATTCTCCATGCTATAAGGACCATAGTGAGCCGGCTATTCTCCATGCTATAAGGACCATAGTGAGCCGGCTATTCTCCATGCTATAAGGACCATAGTGAGCCGGCTATTCTCCATGCTATAAGGACCACAGTGAGCCGGCTATTCTCCATGACTGCTGAGGACCATAGTGAGCCGGCTATTCTCCATGCTATAAGGACCACAGTGAGCCGGCTATTCTCCATGCTATAAGGACCATAGTGAGCCGGCTATTCTCCATGCTATAAGGACCATAGTGAGCCGGCTATTCTCCATGCTATAAGGACCACAGTGAGGCGGCTATTCTCCATGCTATAAGGACCACAGTGAGCCGGCTATTCTCCATGCTATAAGGACCATAGTGAGCCGGCTATTCTCCATGACTGCTGAGGACCATAGTGAGCCGGCTATCCTCCATGACTGCTGAGGACCATAGTGAGCCGGCTATTCTCCATGACTGCTGAGGACCATAGTGAGCCGGCTATTCTCCATGCTATAAGGACCATAGTGAGCCGGCTATTCTCCATGCTATAAGGACCATAGTGAGCCGGCTATTCTCCATGCTATAAGGACCACAGTGAGCCGGCTATTCTCCATGACTGCTGAGGACCACAGTGAGCCGGCTATTCTCCATGCTATAAGGACCATAGTGAGCCGGCTATTCTCCATGCTATAAGGACCATAGTGAGCCGGCTATTCTCCATGACTGCTGAGGACCATAGTGAGCCGGCTATCCTCCATGACTGCTGAGGACCATAGTGAGCCGGCTATCCTCCATGCTATAAGGACCATAGTGAGCCGGCTATTCTCCATGCTATAAGGACCATAGTGAGCCGGCTATTCTCCATGCTATAAGGACCATAGTGAGCCGGCTATTCTCCATGACTGCTGAGGACCATAGTGAGCCGGCTATTCTCCATGCTATAAGGACCATAGTGAGCCGGCTATTCTCCATGACTGCTGAGGACCATAGTGAGCCGGCTATTCTCCATGCTATAAGGACCATAGTGAGCCGGCTATTCTCCATGACTGCTGAGGACCATAGTGAGCCGGCTATTCTCCATGCTATAAGGACCATAGTGAGCCGGCTATTCTCCATGCTATAAGGACCATAGTGAGCCGGCTATTCTCCATGACTGCTGAGGACCATAGTGAGCCGGCTATTCTCCATGACTGCTGAGGACCACAGTGAGCCGGCTATTCTCCATGCTATAAGGACCATAGTGAGCCGGCTATTCTCCATGACTGCTGAGGACCACAGTGAGCCGGCTATTCTCCATGCTATAAGGACCATAGTGAGCCGGCTATTCTCCATGACTGCTGAGGACCACAGTGAGCCGGCTATTCTCCATGCTATAAGGACCATAGTGAGCCGGCTATTCTCCATGACTGCTGAGGACCATAGTGAGCCGACTATCCTCCATGACTTCTGAGGACCATAGTGAGCCGGCTATTCTCCATGCTATAAGGACCATAGTGAGCCGACTATCCTCCATGCTAAAAGGACCATAGAGAGCCGGCTATTCTCCATGACTGCTGAGGACCATAGTGAGCCGACTATCCTCCATGCTATAAGGACCATAGTGAGCCGGCTATTCTCCATGCTATAAGGACCACAGTGAGCCGGCTATTCTCCATGCTATAAGGACCATAGTGAGCAGGCTATTCTCCATGACTGCTGAGGACCATAGTGAGCCGGCTATTCTCCATGCTATAAGGACCACAGTGAGCCGGCTATTCTCCATGATTGCTGAGGACCATAGTGAGCCGGCTATTCTCCATGCTATAAGGACCATAGTGAGCCGACTATCCTCCATGCTATAAGGACCACAGTGAGCCGGCTATTCTCCATGATTGCTGAGGACCATAGTGAGCCGGCTATTCTCCATGACTGCTGAGGACCATAGTGAGCCGGCTATTCTCCATGCTATAAGGACCATAGTGAGCCGGCTATTCTCCATGCTATAAGGACCATAGTGAGCCGGCTATTCTCCATGCTATAAGGACCATAGTGAGCCGGCTATTCTCCATGCTATAAGGACCATAGTGAGCCGGCTATTCTCCATGCTATAAGGACCATAGTGAGCCGGCTATTCTCCATGCTATAAGGACCACAGTGAGCCGGCTATTCTCCATGACTGCTGAGGACCATAGTGAGCCGGCTATTCTCCATGCTATAAGGACCACAGTGAGCCGGCTATTCTCCATGCTATAAGGACCATAGTGAGCCGGCTATTCTCCATGCTATAAGGACCATAGTGAGCCGGCTATTCTCCATGCTATAAGGACCACAGTGAGGCGGCTATTCTCCATGCTATAGGGACCACAGTGAGCCGGCTATTCTCCATGCTATAAGGACCATAGTGAGCCGGCTATTCTCCATGACTGCTGAGGACCATAGTGAGCCGGCTATCCTCCATGACTGCTGAGGACCATAGTGAGCCGGCTATTTCTCCATGACTGCTGAGGACCATAGTGAGCCGGCTATTCTCCATGCTATAAGGACCATAGTGAGCCGGCTATTCTCCATGCTATAAGGACCATAGTGAGCCGGCTATTCTCCATGCTATAAGGACCATAGTGAGCGGCTATTCTCCATGCTATAAGGACCATAGTGAGCCGGCTATTCTCCATGACTGCTGAGGACCATAGTGAGCCGGCTATCCTCCATGACTGCTGAGGACCATAGTGAGCCGGCTATCCTCCATGCTATAAGGACCATAGTGAGCCGGCTATTCTCCATGCTATAAGGACCATAGTGAGCCGGCTATTCTCCATGCTATAAGGACCATAGTGAGCCGGCTATTCTCCATGACTGCTGAGGACCATAGTGAGCCGGCTATTCTCCATGCTATAAGGACCATAGTGAGCCGGCTATTCTCCATGACTGCTGAGGACCATAGTGAGCCGGCTATTCTCCATGCTATAAGGACCATAGTGAGCCGGCTATTCTCCATGACTGCTGAGGACCATAGTGAGCCGGCTATTCTCCATGCTATAAGGACCATAGTGAGCCGGCTATTCTCCTGCTATAAGGACCCTAGTGAGCCGGCTATTCTCCATGCTATAAGGACCATAGTGAGCCGGCTATTCTCCATGCTATAAGGACCATAGTGAGCCGGCTATGTCTCCATGCTATAAGGACCATAGTGAGCCGGCTATTCTCCCATGACTGCTGAGGACCATAGTGAGCGGCTATTCTCCATGACTGCTGAAGGACCATAGTGAGCCGGCTATTCTCCCATGCTATAAGGACCATAGTGAGCCGGCTATTCTCCATGCTATAAGGGACCATAGTGAGCCGGCTATTCTCCATATATAAGGACCACTAGTGAGCCGGCTATCCTCCACTGCTATAAGGACCATAGTGAGCCGGCTATTCTCCATGCTATAAGGACTATAGTGAGCCGGCTATTCTCCATGCTATAAGGACCATAGTGAGCCGGCTATTCTCCATGCTATAAGGACCATAGTGAGCCGGCTATTCTCCATGATATAAGGACCATAGTGAGCCGGCTATTCTCCATGCTATAAGGACCATAGTGAGCCGGGTATTCTCCATGACTGATGAGGACCATAGTGAGCCGGCTATTCTCCAAGACTAGTGAGGACCATAGTGAGCCGGCTATTCTCCATGGACTGCTGAGGACCATAGTGAGCCGGCTATTCTCCATGACTGCTGAGGACCATAGTGAGCCGGCTATTCCTCCATGCTATAAGGACCATAGTGAGCCGGCTATTCTCCATGCATAAGGACCATATAGTGAGCCGGCTATTCTCCATGACTGATGAGGACATAGTGAGCCGGCTATTCTCCATGCTATAGGACCATAGTGAGCCGGCTATTCTCCATGCTATAAGGACATATAGTGAGCCGGGCTATTCTCCATGCTATAAGGACCAATAGTGAGCCGGCTATTCTCCATGCTATAAGGACCATAGTGAGCCGGCTATCCTCCATGACTGCTGAGGACCATAGTGAGCCGGCTATTCTCCATGCTATAAGGACCATAGTGAGACGGCTATTCTCCATGCTATAAGGACCATAGTGAGCCGGCTATCCTTCATGAGTACTGAGGACCATAGTGAGCCGGCTATTCTCCATGACTGCTGAGGACCACAGTGAGCCGGCTATTCTCCATGCTATAAGGACCATAGTGAGCCGGCTATCCTCCATGACTGCTGAGGACCATAGTGAGCCAGCTATTCTCCATGACTGCTGAGGACCATAGTGAGCCGGCTATTCTCCATGCTATAAGGACCATAGTGAGCCGGCTATCCTCCATGACTGCTGAGGACCATAGTGAGCCGGCTATTCTCCATGACTGCTGAGGACCATAGTGAGCCGGCTATTCTCCATGCTATAAGGACCATAGTGAGCCGGCTATTCTCCATGCTATAAGGACCATAGTGAGCCGGCTATTCTCCATGCTATAAGGACCATAGTGAGCCGGCTATTTCCCATGCTCTACGGACCATCGTGAGCCGGGCTATTCTCATGCTATTAAGGAACATAGTGAGCCGGCTATTTCTCCCATGCTATAAGGACCCATAGTGAGCCGGCTATTCTCCATGACTGCTGAGGACCATAGTGAGCGGCTATTTCTCCATGCTATAAGGACCATAGTGAGCCGGCTACTCTCCATGACTGCTGAGGACCATTAGTGAGCCGGCTATCTCCCATGACTGCTGAGGACCATAGTGAGCCGGCTATTCTCCATGCTATAAGGACCATAGTGAGCCGGCTATTCTCCATGCTATAAGGACCATAGTGAGCGGCTATTCTCCATGCTATAAGACCACAGTGAGCCGGCTATTCTCCATGCTATAAGGACCATAGTGAGCGGCTATCCTCCCATGACTGCTGAGGACCATAGTGAGCCGGCTATTCTCCTATGACTGCTGAGGACCATAGTGAGCGGGCTATTCTCCATGCTATAAGGACCATAGTGAGCCGGCTATTCTCCATGCTATAAGGACCATAGTGAGCCGGCTATTCTCCATGCTACAAGGACCATAGTGAGCCGGCTATTCTCCATGCTATAAGGACCATAGTGAGCCGGCTATTCTCCATGACTGCTGAGGACCATAGTGAGCCGGCTATTCTCCATGCTATAAGGACCATAGTGAGCCGGCTATTCTCCATGCTATAAGGACCATAGTGAGCCGGCTATTCTCCATGCTATAAGGACCATAGTGAGCCGGCTATTCTCCATGCTATAAGGACCATAGTGAGCCGGCTATTCTCCATGACTGCTGAGGACCATAGTGAGCCGGCTATCGTCCATGACTGCTGAGGACCATAGTGAGCCGGCTATCCACCATGCTATAAGGACCATAGTGAGCCGGCTATTCTCCATGCTATAAGGACCATAGTGAGCCGGCTATTCTCCATGCTATAAGGACCATAGTGAGCCGGCTATTCTCCATCACTGCTGAGGACCATAGTGAGCCGGCTATTCTCCATGCTATAAGGACCATAGTGAGCCGGCTATTCTCCATGACTGCTGAGGACCATAGTGAGCCGGCTATTCTCCATGCTATAAGGACCATAGTGAGCCGGCTATTCTCCATGACTGCTGAGGACCATAGTGAGCCGGCTATTCTCCATGCTATAAGGACCACAGTGAGCCGGCTATTCTCCATGCTATAAGGACCATAGTGAGCCGGCTATTCTCCATGCTATAAGGACCACAGTGAGCCGGCTATTCTCCATGCTATAAGGACCATAGTGAGCCGGCTATTCTCCATGCTATAAGGACCATAGTGAGCCGGCTATTCTCCATGACTGCTGAGGACCATAGTGAGCCGGCTAATTCTCCATGCTATCAGGACCATAGTGAGCCGGCTATTCTCCATGACTGCTGAGGACCATAGTGAGCCGGCTATTCTCCATGCTATAAGGACCACAGTGAGCCGGCTATTCTCCATGCTATAAGGACCATAGTGAGCCGGCTATTCTCCATGCTATAAGGACCATAGTGAGCGGCTATTCTCCATGCTATAAGGACCATAGTGAGCCGGCTATTCTCATGCTATAAGGACCATAGTGAGCCGGCTATTCTCCATGACTGCTGAGGACCATAGTGAGCGGCTATCTCCATGCTATAAGGACCATAGTGAGCCGGCTATTTCTCCATGCTATAAGGACCATAGTGAGCCGGCTATTCTCCATGCTATAAGGACCATAGTGAGCCGGCTATTCTCCATGACTGCTGAGGACCATAGTGAGCCGGCTATTCTCCTATGCTATAAGGACCATAGTGAGCCGGCTATTCTCCATGACTGATGAGGACCATAGTGAGCCGGCTATTCTCATGCTATAAGGACCATAGTGAGCCGGCTATTCTCCATGACTGCTAAGGACCATAGTGAGCCGGCTATTCTCCATGCTATAAGGACCATAGTGAGCCGGCTATTCTCCATGCTATAAGGACCATAGTGAGCCGGCTATTCTCCATGCTATAAGGACCACAGTGAGTCCGGCTATTCTCTCATGCCTATAAGGACCATAGTGAGCCGGCTATTCTCCATGCTATAAGGACCATAGTGAGCCGGCTATTCTCCAACGACTGCTTGAGGACCATAGTGAGCCGGCTATCCTCCATGCTATAAGGACATAGTGAGCGGCTATTCTCCATGACTGCTGAGGACCATACTGAGCCGGCTATCCTCCATGCTAAAGGACCATAGTGAGCCGGCTATTGCTCCATGCTATAAGGACCATAGTGAGCGGCTATTTCTCCATGCTATAAGGACCATTAGTGAGCCGGCTATTCTCCATGCTATAAGGACCATAGTGAGCAGGCTATTCTCCATGGCTATAAGGACCTATAGTGGAGCCGGCTATTCTCCATGCTATAAGGACCATAGTGAGCCGGCTATTCTCCATGACTGCTAGAGGACCATAGTGAGCCGTGCTATTCTCCATGACTGCTGAGGACCATAGTGAGCGGCTATTCTCCATGCTATAAGGACCATAGTGAGCCGGCTATTCTCCATGCTATAAGGACCATAGTGAGCCGGCTATTCTCCATGCTATAAGGACCATAGTGAGCCGGCTATTCTCCATGCTATAAGGACCATAGTGAGCCGGCTATTCTCCATGCTATAAGGACCATAGTGAGCCGGCTATTCTCCATGACTGTTGAGGACCATAGTGAGCCGGCTATTCTCCATGCTATAAGGACCATAGTGAGCCGGCTATTCTCCATGACTGCTGAGGACCATAGTGAGCCGGCTATTCTTCATGCTATAAGGACCATAGTGAGCCGGCTATTCTCCATGCTATAAGGACCATAGTGAGCCGGCTATTCTCCATGACTGCTGAGGACCATAGTGAGCCGGCTATTCTCCATGACTGCTGAGGACCATAGTGAGCCGGCTATTCTCCATGCTATAAGGACCATAGTGAGCCGGCTATTCTCCATGACTGCTGAGGACCATAGTGAGCCGGCTATCCTCCATGCTATAAGGACCATAGTGAGCCGGCTATTCTCCATGCTATAAGGACCATAGTGAGCCGGCTATTCTCCATGACTGCTGAGGACCATAGTGAGCCGGCTATTCTCCATGCTATAAGGACCATAGTGAGCCGGCTATTCTCCATGCTATAAGGACCATAGTGAGCCGGCTATTCTCCATGCTATAAGGACCATAGTGAGCCGGCTATTCTCCATGCTATAAGGACCATAGTGAGCCGGCTATTCTCCATGCTATAAGGACCATAGTGAGCCGGCTATTCTCCATGACTGCTGAGGACCATAGTGAGCCGGCTATTCTCCATGCTATAAGGACCATAGTGAGCCGGCTATTCTCCATGCTATAAGGACCACAGTGAGCCGGCTATTCTCCATGCTATAAGGACCATAGTGAGCCGGCTATTCTCCATGCTATAAGGACCATAGTGAGCCGGCTATTCTCCATGCTATAAGGACCACAGTGAGCCGGCTATTCTCCATGCTATAAGGACCACAGTGAGCCGGCTATTCTCCATGCTATAAGGACCATAGTGAGCCGGCTATTCTCCATGACTGCTGAGGACCATAGTGAGCCGGCTATTCTCCATGAGTGCTGAGGACCATAGTGAGCCGGCTATTCTCCATGCTATAAGGACCATAGTGAGCCGGCTATTCTCCATGCTATAAGGACCACAGTGAGCCGGCTATTCTCCATGCTATAAGGACCATAGTGAGCCGGCTATTCTCCATGACTGCTGAGGACCATAGTGAGCCGGCTATTCTCCATGCTATAAGGACCATAGTGAGCCGGCTATTCTCCATGACTGCTGAGGACCATAGTGAGCCGGCTATTCTTCATGCTATAAGGACCATAGTGAGCCGGCTATTCTCCATGCTATAAGGACCATAGTGAGCCGGCTATTCTCCATGACTGCTGAGGACCATAGTGAGCCGGCTATTCTCCATGCTATAAGGACCATAGTGAGCCGGCTATTCTCCATGACTGCTGAGGACCATAGTGAGCCGGCTATCCTCCATGCTATAAGGACCATAGTGAGCCGGCTATTCTCCATGCTATAAGGACCATAGTGAGCCGGCTATTCTCCATGACTGCTGAGGACCATAGTGAGCCGGCTATTCTCCATGCTATAAGGACCATAGTGAGCCGGCTATTCTCCATGCTATAAGGACCATAGTGAGCCGGCTATTCTCCATGCTATAAGGACCATAGTGAGCCGGCTATTCTCCATGCTATAAGGACCATAGTGAGCCGGCTATTCTCCATGCTATAAGGACCATAGTGAGCCGGCTATTCTCCATGACTGCTGAGGACCACAGTGAGCCGGCTATTCTCCATGCTATAAGGACCATAGTGAGCCGGCTATTCTCCATGCTATAAGGACCATAGTGAGCCGGCTATTCTCCATGCTATAAGGACCACAGTGAGCCGGCTATTCTCCATGCTATAAGGACCATAGTGAGCCGGCTATTCTCCATGCTATAAGGGACCATAGTGAGCGGCTATTCTCCCATGACTGCTGAGGGACCCATAGTGAGCCTGGCTATTCTCCATGAGTGCTGAGGACCATAGTGAGCCGGCTATTCTCCATGCTATAAGGACCATAGTGAGCCGGCTATTCTCCATGCTATAAGGACCACAGTGAGCCGGCTATTCTCCATGCTATAAGGACCATAGTGAGCCGGCTATTCTCCATGACTGCTGAGGACCATAGTGAGCCGGCTATTCTCCATGAGTGCTGAGGACCATAGTGAGCCGGCTATTCTCCATGCTATAAGGACCATAGTGAGCCGGCTATTCTCCATGCTATAAGGACCATAGTGAGCCGGCTATTCTCCATGCTATAAGGACCATAGTGAGCCGGCTATCCTCCATGCTATAAGGACCATAGTGAGCCGGCTATTCTCCATGCTATAAGGACCACAGTGAGCCGGCTATTCTCCATGCTATAAGGACCATAGTGAGCCGGCTATTCTCCATGCTATAAGGACCACCAGTGAGCCGGCTATTCTCCATGCCTATAAGTACCATAGTGAGCCGCTATTCTCCATGCTATAAGGACCATAGTGAGCCGGCTATTCTCCATGCTATAAGGACCACAGTGAGCCGGCTATTCTCCATGCTATAAGGACCATAGTGAGCCGGCTATTCTCCATGCTATAAGGACCATAGTGAGCCGGCTATTCTCCATGACTGCTGAGGACCATAGTGAGCCGGCTATTCTCCATGAGTGCTGAGGACCATAGTGAGCCGGCTATTCTCCATGCTATAAGGACCTAGTGAGCCGGCTATTCTCCATGCTATAAGGACCACAGTGAGCGGCTATTCTCCATGCTATAAGGACCATAGTGGCCGGCTATTCTCCATGACTGCTGAGGACCATAGTGAGCCGGCTATTCTCCATGAGTGCTGAGGACCATAGTGAGCCGGCTATTCTCCATGCTATAAGGACCATAGTGAGCCGGCTATTCTCCATGCTATAAGGACCATAGTGAGCCGGCTATTCTCCATGCTATAAGGACCATAGTGAGCCGGCTATCCTCCATGCTATAAGGACCATAGTGAGCCGGCTATTCTCCATGCTATAAGGACCATAGTGAGCCGGCTATTCTCCATGCTATAAGGACCATAGTGAGCCGGCTATTCTCCATGCTATAAGGACCATAGTGAGCCGGCTATTCTCCATGACTGCTGAGGACCATAGTGAGCCGGCTATTCTCCATGCTATAAGGACCATAGTGAGCCGGCTATTCTCCATGCTATAAGGACCACAGTGAGCCGGCTATTCTCCATGCTATAAGGACCACAGTGAGCCGGCTATTCTCCATGCTATAAGGACCACAGTGAGCCGGCTATCCTCCATGACTGCTGAGGACCACAGTGAGCCGGCTATTCTCCATGCTATAAGGACCATAGTGAGCCGGCTATTCTCCATGCTATAAGGACCATAGTGAGCCGGCTATTCTCCATGCTATAAGGACCATAGTGAGCCGGCTATTCTCCATGCTATAAGGACCATAGTGAGCCGGCTATTCTCCATGCTATAAGGACCACAGTGAGCCGGCTATTCTCCATGACTGCTGAGGACCATAGTGAGCCGGCTATTCTCCATGACTGCTGAGGACCATAGTGAGCCGGCTATTCTCCATGCTATAAGGACCATAGTGAGCCGGCTATTCTCCATGCTATAAGGACCACAGTGAGCCGGCTATTCTCCATGACTGCTGAGGACCATAGTGAGCCGGCTATTCTCCATGCTATAAGGACCATAGTGAGCCGGCTATTCTCCATGCTATAAGGACCATAGTGAGCCGGCTATTCTCCATGCTATAAGGACCATAGTGAGCCGGCTATTCTCCATGCTATAAGGACCATAGTGAGCCGGCTATTCTCCATGCTATAAGGACCATAGTGAGCCGGCTATTCTCCATGACTGCTGAGGACCATAGTGAGCCGGCTATTCTCCATGCTATAAGGACCATAGTGAGCCGGCTATTCTCCATGCTATAAGGACCATAGTGAGCCGGCTATTCTCCATGCTATAAGGACCATAGTGAGCCGGCTATTCTCCATGCTATAAGGACCATAGTGAGCCGGCTATTCTCCATGCTATAAGGACCATACTGAGCCGGCTATTCTCCATGCTATAAGGACCATAGTGAGCCGGCTATTCTCCATGCTATAAGGACCATAGTGAGCCGGCTATTCTCCATGCTATAAGGACCATAGTGAGCCGGCTATTCTCCATGCTATAAGGACCATAGTGAGCCGGCTATTCTCCATGACTGCTGAGGACCATAGTGAGCCGGCTATTCTCCATGCTATAAGGACCATAGTGAGCCGGCTATTCTCCATGACTGCTGAGGACCATAGTGAGCCGGCTATTCTCCATGCTATAAGGACCATAGTGAGACGGCTATTCTCCATGCTATAAGGACCATAGTGAGCCGACTATCCTCCATGACTGCTGAGGACCATAGTGAGCCGGCTATTCTCCATGCTATAAGGACCATAGTGAGCCGACTATCCTCCATGACTGCTGAGGACCATAGTGAGCCGGCTATTCTCCATGCTATAAGGACCATAGTGAGCCGGCTATTCTCCATGCTATAAGGACCATAGTGAGACGGCTATTCTCCATGCTATAAGGACCACAGTGAGCCGGCTATTCTCCATGACTGCTGAGGACCATAGTGAGCCGGCTATTCTCCATGCTATAAGGACCATAGTGAGCCGGCTATTCTCCATGAGTGCTGAGGACCATAGTGAGCCGGCTATTCTCCATGACTGCTGAGGACCATAGTGAGCCGGCTATTCTCCATGACTGCTGAGGACCATAGTGAGACGGCTATCCTCCATGCTATAAGGACCATAGTGAGCCGGCTATTCTCCATGCTATAAGGACCATAGTGAGCCGGCTATTCTCCATGCTATAAGGACCATAGTGAGCCGGCTATTCTCCATGCTATAAGGACCATAGTGAGCCGGCTATTCTCCATGCTATAAGGACCATAGTGAGCCGGCTATTCTCCATGCTATAAGGACCATAGTGAGCCGGCTATTCTCCATGCTATAAGGACCATAGTGAGCCGGCTATCCTCCATGACTGCTGAGGACCATAGTGAGCCGGCTATTCTCCATGCTATAAGGACCATAGTGAGCCGGCTATCCTCCATGACTGCTGAGGACCATAGTGAGCCGGCTATCCTCCATGACTGCTGAGGACCATAGTGAGCCGGCTATTCTCCATGACTGCTGAGGACCATAGTGAGCCGGCTATTCTCCATGCTATAAGGACCATAGTGAGCCGGCTATTCTCCATGCTATAAGGACCATAGTGAGCCGACTATCCTCCATGACTGCTGAGGACCATAGTGAGCCGGCTATTCTCCATGCTATAAGGACCATAGTGAGCCGGCTATTCTCCATGCTATAAGGACCATAGTGAGCCGACTATCCTCCATGACTGCTGAGGACCATAGTGAGCCGGCTATTCTCCATGACTGCTGAGGACCATAGTGAGCCGGCTATTCTCCATGCTATAAGGACCATAGTGAGCCGGCTATTCTCCATGCTATAAGGACCATAGTGAGCCGGCTATTCTCCATGACTGCTGAGGACCATAGTGAGACGGCTATCCTCCATGCTATAAGGACCATAGTGAGCCGGCTATTCTCCATGCTATAAGGACCATAGTGAGCCGGCTATTCTCCATGCTATAAGGACCATAGTGAGCCGGCTATTCTCCATGCTATAAGGACCATAGTGAGACGGCTATTCTCCATGCTATAAGGACCATAGTGAGCCGGCTATTCTCCATGCTATAAGGACCATAGTGAGCCGGCTATCCTCCATGACTGCTGAGGACCATAGTGAGCCGGCTATTCTCCATGCTATAAGGACCATAGTGAGCCGGCTATCCTCCATGACTGCTGAGGACCATAGTGAGCCGGCTATCCTCCATGACTGCTGAGGACCATAGTGAGCCGGCTATTCTCCATGACTGCTGAGGACCATAGTGAGCCGGCTATTCTCCATGCTATAAGGACCATAGTGAGCCGGCTATTCTCCATGCTATAAGGACCATAGTGAGCCGGCTATTCTCCATGCTATAAGGACCACAGTGAGCCGGCTATTCTCCATGCTATAAGGACCATAGTGAGCCGACTATCCTCCATGACTGCTGAGGACCATAGTGAGCCGGCTATTCTCCATGCTATAAGGACCATAGTGAGCCGGCTATTCTCCATGCTATAAGGACCATAGTGAGCCGACTATCCTCCATGACTGCTGAGGACCATAGTGAGCCGGCTATTCTCCATGACTGCTGAGGACCATAGTGAGCCGGCTATTCTCCATGCTATAAGGACCACAGTGAGCCGGCTATTCTCCATGCTATAAGGACCATAGTGAGCCGGCTATTCTCCATGCTATAAGGACCATAGTGAGCCGGCTATTCTCCATGCTATAAGGACCATAGTGAGCCGGCTATTCTCCATGCTATAAGGACCATAGTGAGCCGGCTATTCTCCATGCTATAAGGACCACAGTGAGCCGGCTATTCTCCATGCTATAAGGACCATAGTGAGCCGGCTATTCTCCATGCTATAAGGACCATAGTGAGCCGGCTATTCTCCATGCTATAAGGACCATAGTGAGCCGGCTATTCTCCATGCTATAAGGACCATAGTGAGCCGGCTATTCTCCATGCTATAAGGACCATAGTGAGCCGGCTATTCTCCATGACTGCTGAGGACCATAGTGAGCCGGCTATCCTCCATGACTGCTGAGGACCATAGTGAGCCGGCTATTCTCCATGAGTGCTGAGGACCATAGTGAGCCGGCTATTCTCCATGCTATAAGGACCACAGTGAGCCGGCTATTCTCCATGCTATAAGGACCATAGTGAGCCGGCTATTCTCCATGCTATAAGGACCACAGTGAGCCGGCTATTCTCCATGCTATAAGGACCATAGTGAGCCGGCTATTCTCCATGCTATAAGGACCACAGTGAGCCGGCTATTCTCCATGCTATAAGGACCATAGTGAGCCGGCTATTCTCCATGACTGCTGAGGACCATAGTGAGCCGGCTATTCTCCATGACTGCTGAGGACCATAGTGAGCCGGCTATTCTCCATGACTGCTGAGGACCATAGTGAGCCGGCTATTCTCCATGACTGCTGAGGACCATAGTGAGCCGGCTATCCTCCATGCTATAAGGACCACAGTGAGCCGGCTATCCTCCATGCTATAAGGACCATAGTGAGCCGGCTATTCTCCATGCTATAAGGACCATAGTGAGCCGGCTATTCTCCATGCTATAAGGACCACAGTGAGTCGGCTATTCTCCATGCTATAAGGACCATAGTGAGCCGGCTATTCTCCATGACTGCTGAGGACCATAGTGAGCCGGCTATTCTCCATGACTGCTGAGGACCATAGTGAGCCGGCTATTCTCCATGCTATAAGGACCATAGTGAGCCGGCTATCCTCCATGCTATAAGGACCACAGTGAGCCGGCTATCCTCCATGCTATAAGGACCATAGTGAGCCGGCTATTCTCCATGCTATAAGGACCACAGTGAGCCGGCTATTCTCCATGCTATAAGGACCATAGTGAGCCGGCTATTCTCCATGCTATAAGGACCATAGTGAGCCGGCTATTCTCCATGCTATAAGGACCATAGTGAGCCGGCTATTCTCCATGACTGCTGAGGACCATAGTGAGCCGGCTATCCTCCATGCTATAAGGACCATAGTGAGCCGGCTATTCTCCATGCTATAAGGACCATAGTGAGCCGGCTATCCTCCATGACTGCTGAGGACCATAGTGAGCCGGCTATTCTCCATGCTATAAGGACCATAGTGAGCCGGCTATCCTCCATGCTATAAGGACCACAGTGAGCCGGCTATTCTCCATGCTATAAGGACCATAGTGAGCCGGCTATTCTCCATGCTATAAGGACCATAGTGAGCCGGCTATCCTCCATGACTGCTGAGGACCATAGTGAGCCGGCTATCCTCCATGACTGCTGAGGACCATAGTGAGCCGGCTATTCTCCATGACTGCTGACGACCTGGTCCTTACGGCTCATGGACTTTAGACACAACCTTACATACACCAGCTCGGTGCCGGGCACCGTGTGACGTCACCTGCTCGGCCTGCTGTCATGTGATTGGCCGCTGTGCATTGTGGGATTAAAGATGTCTCTTGTCTTCCTGATCATTCGCGCAAGGAACGCCGGGAGTTGTAGTTCCCACGTAACAGTCCTTTATACATGGTCAGTAGCAGTGAACTCCACCTCCCGGCATGCACCAGACTTCCGCTCCATTACCACCGGAAGTGACTGAGGCCACACCGAGAAAGAGCAGCGCAATGGACAGGGTGAGAGGACGGGAGCCTGGACGGCGGAGCTGACACTCTGATCACATGACTGATCCTGGGAGCTGACACTCTGATCACATGACTGATCCCGGGAGCTTACACTCTGATCACATGACTGATCCCGGGAGCTGACACTCTGATCACATGACTGATCCCGGGAGCTGACACTCTGATCACATGACTGATCCCGGGAGCTTACACTCTGATCACATGACTGATCCTGATCCTGGGAGCTGACACTCTGATCACTTGATCCCAGGAGCTGACACTCTGATCACATGACTGATCCGGGGAGCTGACACTCTGATCACATGACTGATCCCAGGAGCTGACACTCTGATCACATGACTGATCCCAGGAGCTGACACTCTGATCACATGACTGATCCTGATCCTGGGAGCTGACACTCTGATCACTTGATCCCAGGAGCTGACACTCTGATCACATGACTGATCCGGGGAGCTGACACTCTGATCACATGACTGATCCCGGGAGCTGACACTCTGATCACATGACTGATCCCGGGAGCTTACACTCTGATCACATGACTGATCCTGATCCTGGGAGCTGACACTCTGATCACATGACTGATCCCAGGAGCTGACACTCTGATCACATGACTGATCCCGGGAGCTGACACTCTGATCACTTGATCCCAGGAGCTGACACTCTGATCACATGACTGATCCCAGGAGCTGACACTCTGATCACATGACTGATCCTGATCCGGGGAGCTGACACTCTGATCACATGACTGATCCCAGGAGCTGACACTCTGATCACATGACTGATCCTGATCCTGGGAGCTGACACTCTGATCACATGATCCCAGGAGCTGACACTCTGATCACATGACTGATCCTGATCCCTGGAGCTGACACTGATCACATCACTGATCCGGGGAGCTGACACTCTGATCACATGACTGATCCCAGGAGCTGACACTCTGATCACATGACTGATCCCGGGAGCTGACACTCTGATCACATGACTGATCCCGGGAGCTTACACTCTGATCACATGACTGATCCTGGGAGCTGACACTCTGATCACATGACTGATCCCGGGAGCTGACACTCTGATCACTTGATCCCAGGAGCTGACACTCTGATCACATGACTGATCCTGATCCTGGGAGCTTACACTCTGATCACATGACTGATCCCGGGAGCTGACACTCTGATCACATGACTGATCCCGGGAGCTGACACTCTGATCACTTGATCCCAGGAGCTGACACTCTGATCACATGACTGATCCTGATCCTGGGAGCTGACACTCTGATCACATGACTGATCCCGGGAGCTGACACTCTGATCACATGACTGATCCGGGGAGCTGACACTCTGATCACATGACTGATCCCGGGAGCTGACACTCTGATCACATGACTGATCCGGGGAGCTGACACTCTGATCACATGACTGATCCCGGAAGCTGACACTCTGATCACATGACTGATCCCGGGAGCTGACACTCTGATCACTTGATCCCAGGAGCTGACACTCTGATCACATGACTGATCCCAGGAGCTGACACTCTGATCACATGACTCATCCTGGGAGCTGACCCTTTGATAACATGACTGATCCCGGGAGCTGACGCTCTGATCACATGACTGATCCCGGAAGCTGACGCTCTGATCACATGACTGATCCCGGAAGCTGACACTCTGATCACATGACTGATCCCGGGAGCTGACACTCTGATCACATGACTGATCCCAGGAGCTGACACTCTGATCACATGACTGATCCCGGGAGCTGACACTCTGATCACATGACTGATCCCAGGAGCTGACACTCTGATCACATGACTGATCCCGGGAGCTGACACTCTGATCACATGACTGATCCCGGGAGCTTACACTCTGATCACATGACTGATCCTGATCCTGGGAGCTGACACTCTGATCACATGACTGATCCGGGGAGCTGACTCTCTGATCACATGACTGATCCCGGGAGCTGACACTCTGATCACTTGATCCCAGGAGCTGACACTCTGATCACATGACTGATCCGGGGAGCTGACACTCTGATCACATGACTGATCCCAGGAGCTGACACTCTGATCACATGACTGATCCTGATCCTGGGAGCTGACACTCTGATCACATGATCCCAGGAGCTGACACTCTGATCACATGACTGATCCTGATCCCGGAAGCTGACACTCTGATCACATGACTGATCCCGGGAGCTGACACTCTGATCACATGACTGATCCCAGGAGCTGACACTCTGATCACATGACTGATCCTGGGAGCTGACCCTCTGATCACATGACTGATCCTGGGAGCTGACCCTCTGATCACATGACTGATCCTTAGAGCTGACACTCTGATCACATGACTGATCCCGGGAGCTGACGCTCTGATCACATGACTGATCCCGGGAGCTGACACTTTGATAACATGACTGATCCCGGGAGCTGACGCTCTGATCACATGACTGATCCCGGGAGCTGACGCTCTGATCACATGACTGATCCCGGGAGCTGACCCTCTGATCACATGACTGATCCCGGGAGCTGACACTCTGATCACATGATCCCAGGAGCTGACACTGTGATCACATGACTGATCCCGGGAGCTGACACTCTGATCACATGACTGATCCCGGGAGCTGACCCTCTGATCACATGACTGATCCCGGGAGCTGACCCTCTGATCACATGACTGATCCCGGGAGCTGACGCTCTGATCACATGACTGATCCCGGGAGCTGACACTCTGATCACATGACTGATCTCGGGAGCTTACACTCTGATCACATGACTGATCCCAGGAGCTGACACTGTGATCACATGACTGATCCCGGGAGCTGACACTCTGATCACATGACTGATCCCGGGAGCTGACACTCTGATCACATGACTGATCCCGGGAGCTGACACTCTGATCACATGTCTGATCCCAGGAGCTGACACTCTGATCACATGATCCCAGGAGCTGACACTGTGATCACATGACTGATCCCGGGAGCTGACACTCTGATAACATGACTGATCCCGGGAGCTGACACTCTGATCACATGACTGATCCCGGGAGCTGACACTCTGATAACATGACTGATCCCAGGAGCTGACACTCTGATCACATGACTGATCCCTGGAGCTGACACTCTGATCACATGACTGATCCCGGGAGCTGACCCTCTGATCACATGACTGATCCCGGGAGCTGACCCTCTGATCACATGACTGATCTTGATCCTGGGAGCTGACCCTCTGATCACATGACTGATCCCGGGAGCTGACGCTCTGATCACATGACTGATCCCGGGAGCTGACCCTCTGATCACATGACTGATCCCGGGAGCTGACACTCTGATCACATGATCCCAGGAGCTGACACTGTGATCACATGACTGATCCCGGGAGCTGACACTCTGATCACATGACTGATCCCGGGAGCTGACACTCTGATCACATGACTGATCCCGGGAGCTGACCCTCTGATCACATGACTGATCCCGGGAGCTGACCCTCTGATCACATGACTGATCTTGATCCTGGGAGCTGACACTCTGATCACATGACTGATCCCGGGAGCTTACACTCTGATCACATGACTGATCCTGATCCTGGGAGCTGACACTCTGATCACTTGATCCCAGGAGCTGACACTCTGATCACATGACTGATCCGGGGAGCTGACACTCTGATCACATGACTGATCCCAGGAGCTGACACTCTGATCACATGACTGATCCCAGGAGCTGACACTCTGATCACATGACTGATCCTGATCCTGGGAGCTGACACTCTGATCACATGATCCCAGGAGCTGACACTCTGATCACATGACTGATCCGGGGAGCTGACACTCTGATCACATGACTGATCCCGGGAGCTGACACTCTGATCACATGACTGATCCCGGGAGCTTACACTCTGATCACATGACTGATCCTGATCCTGGGAGCTGACACTCTGATCACATGACTGATCCCAGGAGCTGACACTCTGATCACATGACTGATCCCGGGAGCTGACACTCTGATCACTTGATCCCAGGAGCTGACACTCTGATCACATGACTGATCCGGGGAGCTGACACTCTGATCACATGACTGATCCCAGGAGCTGACACTCTGATCACATGACTGATCCTGATCCGGGGAGCTGACACTCTGATCACATGACTGATCCCAGGAGCTGACACTCTGATCACATGACTGATCCTGATCCTGGGAGCTGACACTCTGATCACATGATCCCAGGAGCTGACACTCTGATCACATGACTGATCCTGATTCCTGGAGCTGACACTGATCACATCACTGATCCGGGGAGCTGACACTCTGATCACATGACTGATCCCAGGAGCTGACACTCTGATCACATGACTGATCCCGGGAGCTGACACTCTGATCACATGACTGATCCCGGGAGCTTACACTCTGATCACATGACTGATCCTGGGAGCTGACACTCTGATCACATGACTGATCCCGGGAGCTGACACTCTGATCACTTGATCCCAGGAGCTGACACTCTGATCACATGACTGATCCTGATCCTGGGAGCTTACACTCTGATCACATGACTGATCCCGGGAGCTGACACTCTGATCACATGACTGATCCCGGGAGCTGACACTCTGATCACTTGATCCCAGGAGCTGACACTCTGATCACATGACTGATCCTGATCCTGGGAGCTGACACTCTGATCACATGACTGATCCCGGGAGCTGACACTCTGATCACATGACTGATCCGGGGAGCTGACACTCTGATCACATGACTGATCCCGGGAGCTGACACTCTGATCACTTGATCCCGGAAGCTGACACTCTGATCACATGACTGATCCCGGGAGCTGACACTCTGATCACTTGATCCCAGGAGCTGACACTCTGATCACATGACTGATCCCAGGAGCTGACACTCTGATCACATGACTCATCCTGGGAGCTGACCCTTTGATAACATGACTGATCCCGGGAGCTGACGCTCTGATCACATGACTGATCCCGGAAGCTGACGCTCTGATCACATGACTAATCCCGGAAGCTGACACTCTGATCACATGACTGATCCCGGGAGCTGACACTCTGATCACATGACTGATCCCAGGAGCTGACACTCTGATCACATGACTGATCCCGGGAGCTGACACTCTGATCACATGACTGATCCCAGGAGCTGACACTCTGATCACATGACTGATCCCGGGAGCTGACACTCTGATCACATGACTGATCCCGGGAGCTTACACTCTGATCACATGACTGATCCTGATCCTGGGAGCTGACACTCTGATCACATGACTGATCCGGGGAGCTGACACTCTGATCACATGACTGATCCCGGGAGCTGACACTCTGATCACTTGATCCCAGGAGCTGACACTCTGATCACATGACTGATCCGGGGAGCTGACACTCTGATCACATGACTGATCCCTGGAGCTGACACTCTGATCACATGACTGATCCTGATCCTGGGAGCTGACACTCTGATCACATGATCCCAGGAGCTGACACTCTGATCACATGACTGATCCTGATCCCGGAAGCTGACACTCTGATCACATGACTGATCCCGGGAGCTGACACTCTGATCACATGACTGATCCCAGGAGCTGACACTCTGATCACATGACTGATCCTGGGAGCTGACCCTCTGATCACATGACTGATCCTGGGAGCTGACCCTCTGATCACATGACTGATCCTTAGAGCTGACACTCTGATCACATGACTGATCCCGGGAGCTGACGCTCTGATCACATGACTGATCCCGGGAGCTGACACTTTGATAACATGACTGATCCCGGGAGCTGACGCTCTGATCACATGACTGATCCCGGGAGCTGACGCTCTGATCACATGACTGATCCCGGGAGCTGACGCTCTGATCACATGACTGATCCCGGGAGCTGACACTCTGATCACATGACTGATCTCGGGAGCTTACACTCTGATCACATGACTGATCTCGGGAGCTTACACTCTGATCACATGACTGATCCCAGGAGCTGACACTGTGATCACATGACTGATCCCGGGAGCTGACACTCTGATCACATGACTGATCCCGGGAGCTGACACTCTGATCACATGACTGATCCCGGGAGCTGACACTCTGATCACATGTCTGATCCCAGGAGCTGACACTCTGATCACATGATCCCAGGAGCTGACACTGTGATCACATGACTGATCCCGGGAGCTGACACTCTGATAACATGACTGATCCCGGGAGCTGACACTCTGATCACATGACTGATCCCGGGAGCTGACACTCTGATAACATGACTGATCCCAGGAGCTGACACTCTGATCACATGACTGATCCCTGGAGCTGACACTCTGATCACATGACTGATCCCGGGAGCTGACCCTCTGATCACATGACTGATCCCGGGAGCTGACCCTCTGATCACATGACTGATCTTGATCCTGGGAGCTGACCCTCTGATCACATGACTGATCCCGGGAGCTGACGCTCTGATCACATGACTGATCCCGGGAGCTGACCCTCTGATCACATGACTGATCCCGGGAGCTGACCCTCTGATCACATGACTGATCCCGGGAGCTGACGCTCTGATCACATGACTGATCCCGGGAGCTGACCCTCTGATCACATGACTGATCCCGGGAGCTGACACTCTGATCACATGATCCCAGGAGCTGACACTGTGATCACATGACTGATCCCGGGAGCTGACACTCTGATCACATGACTGATCCCGGGAGCTGACACTCTGATCACATGACTGATCCCGGGAGCTGACCCTCTGATCACATGACTGATCCCGGGAGCTGACGCTCTGATCACATGACTGATCCCGGGAGCTGACACTCTGATCACATGACTGATCTCGGGAGCTTACACTCTGATCACATGACTGATCTCGGGAGCTTACACTCTGATCACATGACTGATCCCAGGAGCTGACACTGTGATCACATGACTGATCCCGGGAGCTGACACTCTGATCACATGACTGATCCCGGGAGCTGACACTCTGATCACATGACTGATCCCGGGAGCTGACACTCTGATCACATGTCTGATCCCAGGAGCTGACACTCTGATCACATGATCCCAGGAGCTGACACTGTGATCACATGACTGATCCCGGGAGCTGACACTCTGATAACATGACTGATCCCGGGAGCTGACACTCTGATCACATGACTGATCCCGGGAGCTGACACTCTGATAACATGACTGATCCCAGGAGCTGACACTCTGATCACATGACTGATCCCTGGAGCTGACACTCTGATCACATGACTGATCCCGGGAGCTGACCCTCTGATCACATGACTGATCCCGGGAGCTGACCCTCTGATCACATGACTGATCTTGATCCTGGGAGCTGACCCTCTGATCACATGACTGATCCCGGGAGCTGACGCTCTGATCACATGACTGATCCCGGGAGCTGACCCTCTGATCACATGACTGATCCCGGGAGCTGACACTCTGATCACATGATCCCAGGAGCTGACACTGTGATCACATGACTGATCCCGGGAGCTGACACTCTGATCACATGACTGATCCCGGGAGCTGACACTCTGATCACATGACTGATCCCGGGAGCTGACCCTCTGATCACATGACTGATCCCGGGAGCTGACCCTCTGATCACATGACTGATCTTGATCCTGGGAGCTGACACTCTGATCACATGACTGATCCCGGGAGCTTACACTCTGATCACATGACTGATCCTGATCCTGGGAGCTGACACTCTGATCACTTGATCCCAGGAGCTGACACTCTGATCACATGACTGATCCGGGGAGCTGACACTCTGATCACATGACTGATCCCAGGAGCTGACACTCTGATCACATGACTGATCCCAGGAGCTGACACTCTGATCACATGACTGATCCTGATCCTGGGAGCTGACACTCTGATCACATGATCCCAGGAGCTGACACTCTGATCACATGACTGATCCGGGGAGCTGACACTCTGATCACATGACTGATCCCGGGAGCTGACACTCTGATCACATGACTGATCCCGGGAGCTTACACTCTGATCACATGACTGATCCTGATCCTGGGAGCTGACACTCTGATCACATGACTGATCCCAGGAGCTGACACTCTGATCACATGACTGATCCCGGGAGCTGACACTCTGATCACTTGATCCCAGGAGCTGACACTCTGATCACATGACTGATCCGGGGAGCTGACACTCTGATCACATGACTGATCCCAGGAGCTGACACTCTGATCACATGACTGATCCTGATCCGGGGAGCTGACACTCTGATCACATGACTGATCCCAGGAGCTGACACTCTGATCACATGACTGATCCTGATCCTGGGAGCTGACACTCTGATCACATGATCCCAGGAGCTGACACTCTGATCACATGACTGATCCTGATTCCTGGAGCTGACACTGATCACATCACTGATCCGGGGAGCTGACACTCTGATCACATGACTGATCCCAGGAGCTGACACTCTGATCACATGACTGATCCCGGGAGCTGACACTCTGATCACATGACTGATCCCGGGAGCTTACACTCTGATCACATGACTGATCCTGGGAGCTGACACTCTGATCACATGACTGATCCCGGGAGCTGACACTCTGATCACTTGATCCCAGGAGCTGACACTCTGATCACATGACTGATCCTGATCCTGGGAGCTTACACTCTGATCACATGACTGATCCCGGGAGCTGACACTCTGATCACATGACTGATCCCGGGAGCTGACACTCTGATCACTTGATCCCAGGAGCTGACACTCTGATCACATGACTGATCCTGATCCTGGGAGCTGACACTCTGATCACATGACTGATCCCGGGAGCTGACACTCTGATCACATGACTGATCCCGGGAGCTGACACTCTGATCACATGACTGATCCCGGGAGCTGACACTCTGATCACTTGATCCCGGCAGCTGACACTCTGATCACATGACTGATCCCGGGAGCTGACACTCTGATCACTTGATCCCAGGAGCTGACACTCTGATCACATGACTGATCCCAGGAGCTGACACTCTGATCACATGACTCATCCTGGGAGCTGACCCTTTGATAACATGACTGATCCCGGGAGCTGACGCTCTGATCACATGACTGATCCCGGAAGCTGACGCTCTGATCACATGACTAATCCCGGAAGCTGACACTCTGATCACATGACTGATCCCGGGAGCTGACACTCTGATCACATGACTGATCCCAGGAGCTGACACTCTGATCACATGACTGATCCCTGGAGCTGACACTCTGATCACATGACTGATCCCGGGAGCTGACACTCTGATCACATGACTGATCCCGGGAGCTGACACTCTGATCACATGACTGATCCCGGGAGCTTACACTCTGATCACATGACTGATCCTGATCCTGGGAGCTGACACTCTGATCACATGACTGATCCGGGGAGCTGACACTCTGATCACATGACTGATCCCGGGAGCTGACACTCTGATCACTTGATCCCAGGAGCTGACACTCTGATCACATGACTGATCCGGGGAGCTGACACTCTGATCACATGACTGATCCCAGGAGCTGACACTCTGATCACATGACTGATCCTGATCCTGGGAGCTGACACTCTGATCACATGATCCCAGGAGCTGACACTCTGATCACATGACTGATCCTGATCCCGGAAGCTGACACTCTGATCACATGACTGATCCCGGGAGCTGACACTCTGATCACATGACTGATCCCAGGAGCTGACACTCTGATCACATGACTGATCCTGGGAGCTGACCCTCTGATCACATGACTGATCCTGGGAGCTGACCCTCTGATCACATGACTGATCCTTAGAGCTGACACTCTGATCACATGACTGATCCCGGGAGCTGACGCTCTGATCACATGACTGATCCCGGGAGCTGACACTTTGATAACATGACTGATCCCGGGAGCTGACGCTCTGATCACATGACTGATCCCGGGAGCTGACGCTCTGATCACATGACTGATCCCGGGAGCTGACGCTCTGATCACATGACTGATCCCGGGAGCTGACACTCTGATCACATGACTGATCTCGGGAGCTTACACTCTGATCACATGACTGATCTCGGGAGCTTACACTCTGATCACATGACTGATCCCAGGAGCTGACACTGTGATCACATGACTGATCCCGGGAGCTGACACTCTGATCACATGACTGATCCCGGGAGCTGACACTCTGATCACATGACTGATCCCGGGAGCTGACACTCTGATCACATGTCTGATCCCAGGAGCTGACACTCTGATCACATGATCCCAGGAGCTGACACTGTGATCACATGACTGATCCCGGGAGCTGACACTCTGATAACATGACTGATCCCGGGAGCTGACACTCTGATCACATGACTGATCCCGGGAGCTGACACTCTGATAACATGACTGATCCCAGGAGCTGACACTCTGATCACATGACTGATCCCGGGAGCTGACGCTCTGATCACATGACTGATCCCGGGAGCTGACCCTCTGATCACATGACTGATCCCGGGAGCTGACCCTCTGATCACATGACTGATCTTGATCCTGGGAGCTGACCCTCTGATCACATGACTGATCCCGGGAGCTGACGCTCTGATCACATGACTGATCCCGGGAGCTGACCCTCTGATCACATGACTGATCCCGGGAGCTGACACTCTGATCACATGACTGATCCCGGGAGCTGACGCTCTGATCACATGACTGATCCCGGGAGCTGACCCTCTGATCACATGACTGATCCCGGGAGCTGACACTCTGATCACATGATCCCAGGAGCTGACACTGTGATCACATGACTGATCCCGGGAGCTGACACTCTGATCACATGACTGATCCCGGGAGCTGACACTCTGATCACATGACTGATCCCGGGAGCTGACCCTCTGATCACATGACTGATCCCGGGAGCTGACGCTCTGATCACATGACTGATCCCGGGAGCTGACACTCTGATCACATGACTGATCTCGGGAGCTTACACTCTGATCACATGACTGATCTCGGGAGCTTACACTCTGATCACATGACTGATCCCAGGAGCTGACACTGTGATCACATGACTGATCCCGGGAGCTGACACTCTGATCACATGACTGATCCCGGGAGCTGACACTCTGATCACATGACTGATCCCGGGAGCTGACACTCTGATCACATGTCTGATCCCTGGAGCTGACACTCTGATCACATGATCCCAGGAGCTGACACTGTGATCACATGACTGATCCCGGGAGCTGACACTCTGATAACATGACTGATCCCGGGAGCTGACACTCTGATCACATGACTGATCCCGGGAGCTGACACTCTGATAACATGACTGATCCCAGGAGCTGACACTCTGATCACATGACTGATCCCTGGAGCTGACACTCTGATCACATGACTGATCCCGGGAGCTGACCCTCTGATCACATGACTGATCCCGGGAGCTGACCCTCTGATCACATGACTGATCTTGATCCTGGGAGCTGACCCTCTGATCACATGACTGATCCCGGGAGCTGACCCTCTGATCACATGACTGATCCCGGGAGCTGACCCTCTGATCACATGACTGATCCCGGGAGCTGACACTCTGATCACATGATCCCAGGAGCTGACACTGTGATCACATGACTGATCCCGGGAGCTGACACTCTGATCACATGACTGATCCCGGGAGCTGACACTCTGATCACATGACTGATCCCGGGAGCTGACCCTCTGATCACATGACTGATCCCGGGAGCTGACCCTCTGATCACATGACTGATCTTGATCCTGGGAGCTGACACTCTGATCACATGACTGATCCCAGGAGCTGACGCTCTGATCACATGACTGATCCCGGGAGCTGAGACTCTAGTATACGGACAGTATACATATATACCCGCTCTCTTTCAGGCTCCGGTGACCTTTGAGGACGTCGCTGTCTATTTCACAAGGGGAGAATGGGAGCTGCTGAGCGCGGAGCAGAGGACGCTGTACAAGGAGGTCATGAACAACAACTACCAGCTCATCCTCTCCCTGAGTGAGTGTTCCACGGGGTTCGACAGGGCGGGGGGCTACCAGGGGCCCGAGAGAGAGGGGGGCTGTTGTCAGGGCCGAAAGCGGGGGGGGGCTGCTGCCGGGGCCAAAAGAGAGAGAGGGGGAGCTGCGGGGGCCGAGAGAGAAAAGCCGGTAAGGGGGGGGGGGGGGGGGGGGGGGGGGGGGGGGGGCTGCTGTCAGAGCCGAGAGAGAGGGGGGGGAGTTGCTGCTGGGGCTGAGAGGGGGGGGGGGGGGTTTCGGGGGCGAGAGAGAGGGGGGGGGGCTGCTTCTTCTTACCACTGTCTCTCCTTACAGACTGTCCGGACATCATCCAAAACATCGAGCTGGGATGTGAGCCCTATGTGCAGAGCCGCAGCCAGAGCCCCCGCACAGGTACAGGAGACCCCTGCCCAATATGTACAGGGCCACAGCCACCACACAAGTTTATTAGACCCCTCCCCAATATGTACAGAGCCGCAGCCACCGCACAGGTACATGAGACCCCTCCCCCCAATGTATACATCCCCCATCCAGACCCCCAATATGTACAGAGCTCTCTGCATCCTACGTGATACCAAGGAGTGAACTCTCATCCCCTGCAAGAACAGCACCTGTATTTCTTTTATTAAAATTTTAAACATAACAATAAATAAATACAGAAATAACACAACATATACCGTATCTGACCAGAAGAAAATGAAACCATAACATAAACCACCGGTCCATCCCCGCACTCATTCCTCCACACAGACAACCATATACCTATATGCAATATATACACACACAATATAAACAATTTTAGCTAAACATATTAATAAACTATGTACACTATTATATACTATACACCTATATACACTACTATATACAATACACCACTATATACTATGAACCTATATAAATAACTAAATGTGAACTCTCGCCCAGTTGCATTGTACACAACCTAATACCACAGACACAATTCTATACAAACCAACAACTAAACAAGACATCATTACACATTAGGGCCAGGTTCAGACTATGTAAGTGTGCGGCTGTATTTGCGGCTGTAATTGTGCGGCGGTATTTTTGGTGGTTCATGCGTACGCTGGAAAGTATAGGATATACGGCTGCACAGTGCACACTATGTATGAATCTACGGCCAGATCGTAAACGGACCCGTAAAAAATGAACAAGACCATTGTTTGCGGCTGGACATGCGGCCGAGGATTGACAGGCGGTCCGTACGGAGTACTTCAAAAATAGCCGGCAATGATGCCGAATGCCGATGCCTCTAATAGTTAATATATTAAATTAATAAAACACATTTTCTTTGTAATAAAGTCCCTTTCGTTGGTCAATAATTTAATTCTAACGAATCCATCACTGTGCAATTAAATATACTGTTAAAAAAAATAGATATATAAATAAATGTATATTTATCTATATATTTATTTTTTGACAGTATATTTAATTGCACAATGATGGATTCGTTAGAATTAAATTATTGAACAACGAAACTGATTTTATTTCAACGAAAATGTGTTTTATTAATTAAATATTAATTAGTACAGGAAGCTCCATAAGCCGATAATTCATATTGCCGGTAATAGAGCTTTCTGTACTAATCATCACTTTACTTTAATGAAAACATCAAATGTTTCTTCTAATTCTGTTATCACAATAGCATTATTAGAAGAAACATTTAGAATTATATGTGCGCTCAGCTGATTGGCTGATCGGCTGACCGTACATATAATTAGCCGGTCCGCAGTACAGTGACTTCATTGTGCTGCGGACCAGCGAAGAGACAACATCGGGGTGAGTATAGAGCTCTCCCCACCCCCTCCCCAGCACTGCACCCCTCCCAGCAAGGAAGGGGGGGTCACTTAACCCCTTTCTTGCTGGGATGGGTGCAGTCTGACATCAGTCTGGCCCCCAAGGGGTTAAGGGGGATGCAATACATCCTCCCTTAACCGCTTGGGGGCCAGACTGTAAGCAGCGATCTGTAAAGATGCTGCATACTGTAAGGAGCACAACACCGCTCACAATGATGGGGGTTGTGCTCCTGTTTGTGTGTTTTTTGTGTGTTTCTCCCTTTTTGTTTTTCAGATATTGGTATCCTGGGGATTACGTCGGATTCCGTGGACTACGTCGATGACCAGCGGTTGTTTGTTGTTTTTTTTTATAAAATGGTCAATGAGGGGTGTGGGGGTGTTTTTATTTGAATAAAAAAATTTTTTAACTTGTGTCTTGTCTTTATTTCTTTACTTTATAGACTTAGTAGTGGAAGCCGTCTAATAGACGGAATCCATTACTAAGTTGGGGCCTAGTGTTAGCCGGTATAAAATGGCTAACACTAACCCCCTATTATTACCCCAGTACCCAATGCCACCAGGGGTACTGGGAAGAGCCGGGTGCCAGTGGTCCCGGAGCGTCAAAATTGGCGCTCCTGGACCGGGCGGCAGCAGGCTGGTAAGATTTAGGCTGGGGAGGGCCTAAACCAATGGCTCTTCCCACCCTGGTGTTACCAGGCTGCTGTCGTTTGGTTTTTAACCCGGCTGGTTATAAAAATAGGGGGGACCCTATGCGGGGTTTTTTTTTAAATAAATAAATAATTAAAAAAAAACCCGCATAGGGTCCCCCCTATTTTTATAACCAGCCGGGTTAAAAACCAAACGACAGCAGCCTGGTAACACCAGGGTGGGAAGAGCCATTGGTTTAGGCCCTCCCCAGCCTAAATCTTACCAGCCTGCTGCCGCCCAGTCCAGGAGCGCCAATTTTGACGCTCCGGGACCACTGGCACCCGACTCTTCCCAGTACCCCTGGTGGCATTGGGTACTGGGGTAATAATAGGGGGTTAGTGTTAGCCATTTTATACCGGCTAACACTAGGCCCCAACTTAGTAATGGATTCCGTCTATTAGACGGCTTCCACTACTAAGTCTATAAAGTAAAGAAATAAAGACAAGACACAAGTTAAAAAATTTTTTTATTCAAATAAAAACACCCCCACACCCCTCATTGACCATTTTATTAAAAAAAAAAAAAAACGCTGGTCATCGACGTAGTCCACGGAATCCGACATAATCCCCAGGATACCGATATCTGAAAAACAAAAAGGGAGAAACACACAAAAAACACACAAACAGGAGCACAACCCCCATCATTGTGAGCGGTGTTGTGCTCCTTACAGTATGCAGCATCTTTACAGATCGCTGCTTACAGTCTGGCCCCCAAGGGATTAAGGGAGGATGTATTGCAACCCCACTTAACCCCTTGGGGGCCAGACTGATGTCAGACTGCACCCATCCCAGCATGGAAGGGGTTAAGTGCCCCCCCCTCCCCTTCCTTGCTGGGAGGGGTGCAGTGCTGGGGAGGGGGTGGGGAGAGCTCTATACTCACCCCGATGTGTCCTCTTCGCTGGTCCACAGCACAATGAAGTCACTGTGCTGCGGACCCGCTAATTATATGTACGGTCAGCCGATCAGCCAATCAGCTGAGCGCACATATAATTCTAAATGTTTCTTCTAATAATGCTATTGTGATAACATAATTAGAAGAAACATTTGATGTTTTCATTAAAGTAAAGTGATGATTAGTACAGAAAGCTCTATTACCGGGAATATGAATTAACGGCTTATGGAGCTTCCTGTACTAATTAATATTTAATTAATAAAACACATTTTCGATGAAATAAAATCAGTTTCGTTGGTCAATAATTTAATTCTAACGAATCCATCATTGTGCAATTAAATATACTGTCAAAAAATAAATATATATATAAATATACATTTATTTATATATCTATTTATTTTAACAGTATATTTAATTGCAAAATGATGGATTCGTTAGAATTAAATTATTGACCAACGAAAGGGACTTTATTACAAAGAAAATGTGTTTTATTATTTTAATATATTAACCATGAGAGACATCGGCATTACTGCAGAGGATCGCAAACCCCGGTAATAGCGATTCCTGTAAACTGTTTCCCTGCTTTCCCAGATGCAGCCAGAGGTGTTTCCATCACTTTCATAAGATTTTATTTGTTATTTTTAGTTGAACCAGATTTCCAAGTAAATGACCGTATGTTTTCAGCCGCATGTCTATTTTTTCCCACGGCCGGAGTTTTATCCGCACATTTACAGCCGCATAAAAAATACAGCCGCACAGTTACATAGTGTGAACCTAGCCTTAACCTACAACTAAACAAGACATCATGCAAAAATAATAACCTACAACTAAAACAATACATAAAATATTTTTAATATTTTTTTTTTTGGGGGGGGGGGGCCCTGAGCTGGTCCTGAATCCCATGCCCCCAGTACATGATCACGGACGCCCAGCACCTGTATTATACCCCAGAGCTGCACTCACTATTCTGCTGGTGAGGTCACTGTGTACATACATTACTGGTCCTCTACTGATTCAGAGATACATACTGTATTATACTCACTATTCTGCAGGTGGAATCATTGTGATTGGTTGCTGCAGAGTAGGCGGAGCTCTTGTCTCCATTACATTGACTGTGTTCTGTCGTCCTTTCTCTGGAAGGTTTGGAGCGAGAGAAGAACGTGGAGGATGGGTGGTGGCTCCAGCAGATGTCCGGGGATGTCACAGGTGGTAGATGTGAGGCACAGGTGAAGAGGCCGAGGCGCTATCCTAGAGTGAACCCCATCAGGTGGATCAAGAAAGACAAGAAAAGGAAAAGTCGCAACACTCGGTCCTCTCACCGGATAACAAGGAGATCTGAGGACAAGAAGACTCTTAATGGTTACCATGAGGTCAGAACCTCCCCGGAAAGAGACAGATGTGACACCCCTGCTTGTCTCTCACAGGACCTGTTATGTGACACTTGGGACCCTCCACTCCCTAGTGACATACAGGGGTCTGAGGAGACGTCCAATCATGGGCCAGCAGCACAGTCTTCTCATCTGGAGAAAGCTGAGGACGCCTGTGAGAAACTAGAGGAGTTGTCAGAGGACAGCGGCCTAACAACAGGTGCCACAACTGACATAAAAACCAATGGAGAGCCTTCAGAAGGTCCTCATTTGTCCCACAACATGGCCTCTTATCCCAGAGAAGACGATGTAAACTCTGCACTAGATAGGGATACCAAAGCTTTCCCACTGTCTGAGGCCTCAAATCATCTAATGGAAGACAATTCCCAGACAGGACCCCCAAAAACTGAAAAGTTGGAGGGGAAAAATTCTCAGATCAGAAAGAAGAACACAACCCGCCACAAGAAAGACCGGCGTGTGAAGTTCAATGAGAAGGTCACTATGTTCCTCATAGAGGAGAACGCCAATGGAAGACGTCTTCTTGCCCGTAGTAAGGTGGATGGTGCAGACACTAAAGCAGAAGTGAAGAAATGCATCACAGGCCACGATGTAGAAGAAGTAAAATGTCTGGATGGGGGCGCTGCTCCCAGTAATGGAGAAGACATGAAATCTCTGGGTGGGGGCGCTCCTCCCAGTAATGGAGAAGACCTGAAATCTCTGGGTGGGAGCCCTCCTCCCAGTAATGTAGAAGACCTGAAATCTCTGGATGGGGGCGCTCCTCCTAGTAATGTAGAAGACCTGAAATCTCTGGATGGGGGCGCTCCTCCTAGTAATGTAGAAGACCTGAAATCTCTGGATGGGGGCGCTCCTCCTAGTAATGTAGAAGACCTGAAATCTCTGGATGGGGGCGCTCCTCCTAGTAATGTAGAAGACGTGGAATCTCTGGGTGGGGGCGCTCCTCCCAGTAATGTAGAAGACATAAAATCTCTTGGTGCGGGTGCTCCTCCCAGTAATTTAGAAGACGTGGAATCTCTGGGTGGGGGCGCTCCTCCCAGTAATGTAGAAGACGTGGAATCTCTGGGTGGGGGTGCTCCTTCTAGTAATGTAGAAGACGTGGAATCTCTGGGTGGGGGCGCTCCTTCTAGTAATGTAGAAGACGTGGAATCTCTGGGTGGGGGCGCTCCTCCTAGTAATGTACAAGACGTGGACTCTTTGGGTGGTGGTGCTCCCTCCAACAATGTAGAAGGAATAAAGCTATTAAAAAAGAGAACCACTGTCTCAAGCTGCATTATCAATGAAGCAGAAGGTTTCCGACTTGATGCAAAGAAAAGCAGGAAGAAGATTGTGGAAGGAGTGGGAACATCCCAGCGGGCTCCAGGGCTGAAATCACTGTCTCCAACTAAACAGACCAAAATACATCGACATGAACTTCACATCATAGAGATGGATGATGATGGCAACTGCCATCCCAACATGAAGTGTGAAGATGTGAACATGGACATCTCCCTGGGACCACCATTGCCAGATGGTCACGAGCAGACGTTTATAAAATCTTATTCCTGCACCAATTGTGGTAAGATCACCCACTGGTCAAAGCTCAGCATTCAGCAGAAGGAGAACATAGAGAGGAGCAGGACACACACCTGCAAAACGTGCATCCGTCACACAACTCCGACCGTCCGACCCCTGTACCTTACAACCGGACCTGAATCTGCAGAGTCCTGCCGACCAGAGACTCAGAGAATCACGGCTTATTCCTCCACACAAACACTAAGGATCTTACCTGAGAAGAAGCAAAGACTACGCAAAGACAAGAGCAGCGAAGAGACTGCAGGAAACCCAGGAGGTCATGTCAGCCATCAGAGAAACACAAAGGGGGAGATGTTTCCAGATGACAGGTCCAAGGCCTATGGGAAATGCAAAGGTTCTGAAGCCACCCTGGATCCTGAGCTCATGATTCTCACAGGAGCTTTATCCAACAACAAACCAACTGCTCACCTGTCAGCTCTGGAGATCAGAAAGAGCAAAGTCAGCACAAAGACCAGGTGTGTGGCCTCCAACCCTGGCAACAGTAAAAGGGGCTACGCCAGGAGTGGAAGATGCCATAAGGTAGAGCAGAAGACAGATCCATTAAGCTCTGATCAGGAGAAGACCCCAAGGAAGTGCAAGATAAGGCAGGACCATCCTGAGTGTGCTTTGAAGATTCACTCTAACATTGTAAACAACATAAAGACGCCCATCATAGACCCCGAGAATCTCAAATCAGAAGAACGGTGCACTAAATGTGGCAAACATCTGGCAAAGCACGTGAATCCCAAGAACCCTGAAGATGGGGCTAAGAAGGACCCCGTCCGATGTCTGAAGAAGAAAGAGCGCAAGCAGCTGCGGGATGGGGTGGAGCCCTTCCAGTGTGAACAGTGCGGTAAAGTCTTCACTCGTCACTTCACTCTGCTGCAGCACCGCACAGTGCATACAGGTGAGCGTCCCTACTCCTGTACAGAGTGCGGTAAGACCTTCCGAGATGGAGGCTACCTGAAGGTTCACATGAGACTACACACAAAGGAGAAACCCTACACCTGCCTAGAGTGTGGCAAGTGCTTTGGCCAGAACTCAGCCCTGGTAGTCCACCTGAGGACTCACACAGATGAGAGGCCCTTCCAATGTAATGAGTGTGGGAAAAGGTTTAGTGATCGCTCAACCTTCCGGCACCACCAGATGATTCACACTGGGGAGAAACCGTTCACCTGTTCGTTTTGTGGGAAAAAGTTCACCCAGCAGGCACACGTGAAGCGACACGAGAAGATGCACACTGGCGAGAGGCCCTTCCCATGCACCATGTGTGACAAGAGGTTTGTGGACCGCACCAAGCTGAGAAAACACGAGCTTACTCACACCCGAACCAAGGTGTGAGGTCACCATCATGGCCCAGCCCTGTATTATACGAATAATGTGGATCCATCATGTCTCAAAACATTTGATTCTATTTTTGTACTTATTTATAGAATAAATGTGGATCTGTAGGATTTATTGATTCCTGCAGCCACATGGCATGATGTTATAGAGGACTCCGCAGCCTCAACTTACCGTCCAAACATGTACCAACTTGTAACTGGCCCATGAGCACTTATCTGCCCTTGCTGCTCTCCCAGCGGTGGCCATGTTATGTCTCCATAGACGTCTGATGCAGGACCCCGTAGTGTTTGAGGACCCGCGTGTCATGTCTCTAATTCTCCCCCAGCATCAGCCATGTTGTGTCTCCGTAGACGCTTGGTGCTGAATTTTGTAGTGTGTGAGGACCCGCTTGTCATGTATCGGTGTGGGCTCAATGCGGATGTATCACTGTCTGCTCTGTGTGAATGTACCTCTCTCTGCTCTGTGCGGATGTATCTCTGTCGGCTCTGTGCGGATGTATCGCTCTTGGCTCTGTGCGGTTATATCGCTCTCTGCTCTGTCCGGATGTATCGCTCTTGGCTCTGTGCGGATGTATCTCTGTCGGCTCTGTGCAGATGTATATTCTTAGCTCTGTGCGGTTATATCGCTCTCTGCTCTGTCTGGATGTATCGCTCTAGGCTCTGTAAAGATGTACCAGTTTCGGATGTATCTGTGTCGGCTCTGTGCGGATGTATCTCTGTCGGCTCTGTGCGGATGTATCTCTGTCGGCTCTGTGCGGATGTATCTCTGTCGGCTCTGTGCGGATGTATCGCTTTTGGCTCCGTGCGGTTATATTGCTGTCAGCTCTGTGCGGATGTATCGCTCTCGGCTCTGTGCGGATGTATCGCTCTCGGCCCTGTGCGGATGTATCGCTCTCGGCCCTGTGCGGATGTATCGCTCTCGGCCCTGTGCGGATGTATCACTGTCGGCTCTGTGCGGATGTATCGCTCTCAGCTGTGTGCGGATGTATCTCTGTCGGCTCTGTGCAGATGTATCGCTGTCGGCTCTGTGCGGATGTATCTCTGTCGGCTCTGTGCGGATGTTTCACTCTTGGCTCAGTGCAGATGTATCGCTCTCGGCTCTGTGGGGATGTATCGCTGTCGGCTCTGTGTAGATGTATTTCTGTTGGCTCTTTGCGGATGTATTACTTTTGGCCCCGTGCAGATGTATCGCTCTCGGCTCTGTCCGGATGTATCGCTGTCGGCTCTGTGCGGATGTATCTCTGTCAGCTCTGTGAGGGTGTATCGCTCTCGGCTCTGTGCGGTTATATTGCTGTCAGCTCTGTGCAGATGTATCGCTGTCGGCTCTGTGCAGATGTATCGCTGTCGGCTCTGTGCAGATGTATCGCTGTCGGCTCTGTGCAGATGTATCGCTGTCGGCTCTGTGTGGTTATATCGCTGTCGGCTCTGTGCAGTTGTATCGCTGTCGGCTCTATGCGGATGTATCGCTGTCGGCTCTGTGCAGATGTATCTCTTGGCTCTGTGTGGTTATATCGCTGTCGGCTCTGTGCAGTTGTATCGCTGTCAGCTCTATGCGGATGTATCGCTCTCGGCTCTGTGCGGATGTATCTCTGTCGGCTCTGTGCGGATGTATCGCTCTCTGCTCTGTGCGGTTATATTGCTGTCAGCTCTGTCCGGATGTATCGCTCTTGGCTCTGTGCAGATATATCGCTGTCGGCTCTGTGCAGATGTATCGCTGTCGGCCCTGTGCGGATGTATCACTGTCGGCCCTGTGCGGATGTATCTCTGTCGGCTCTGTGCGGATGTTTCACTCTTGGCTCAGTGCAGATGTATCGCTCTCGGCTCTGTGCAGATGTATCGCTGTCGGCTCTGTGCAGATGTATCTCTCGGCTCTGTGCGGTTATATCGCTGTCGGCTCTGTGCAGTTGTATCGCTGTCAGCTCTGTGCAGATGTATCGCTCTCGGCTCTGTGCAGATGTATCTCTCGGCTCTGTGCGGTTATATCGCTGTCGGCTCTGTGCAGTTGTATCGCTGTCAGCTCTGTGCAGATGTATCGCTCTCGGCTCTGTGCGGATGTATTGGTGTCGGCTCTGTGCGGATGTATCTCTCGGCTCTGTGCGGATGTATCGCTGTCGGCTCTGTGCGGATGTATCGCTGTCGGCTCTGTGCGGATGTATCGCTGTCGGCTCTGTGCGGATGTATCGCTGTCGGCTCTGTGCGGATGTATCGCTGTCGGCTCTGTGCGGATGTATCGCTGTCGGCTCTGTGCGGATGTATCGCTGTCGGCTCTGTGCGGATGTATCGCTGTCGGCTCTGTGCGGATGTATCGCTGTCGGCTCTGTGCGGATGTATCGCTGTCGGCTCTGTGCGGATGTTTCACTCTTGGCTCAGTGCGGATGTATCGCTCTCGGCTCTGTGCGGATGTTTCACTCTTGGCTCAGTGCGGATGTATCGCTCTCGGCTCTGTGCGGATGTATTTCTGTCGGCTCTGTGCAGATGTATCGCTCGGCTCTGTGCGGATGTATCGCTGTCGGCTCTGTGCGGGTGTATCTCTGTCAGCTCTGTGCGGATGTAACGCTCTTGGCACTGTGCGGTTATATTGCTGTCAGCTCTGTCCGGATGTATCGCTCTTGGCTCTGTGCGGATGTATCGCTGTCGGCCCTGTGCAGATGTATCGCTGTCGGCTCTGTGCAGATGTATGTCTGTCGGCTCTGTGCGAATGTACCTCTCTTTGCTCTGTGCGGATGTATCTCTGTCGGCTCTGTGCAGATGTATCGCTGTCGGCTCTGTGCAGATGTATCTCTGTCGGCTCTGTGCGGATGTATCGCTGTCGGCTCTGTGCAGATGTATCACTCTCGGCTCTGTGCAGATGTATCGGTGTCGGCTCTGTGCGGATTTATCGCTGTCGGCTCTGTGCAGATGTATCGCTCTCGGCTCTGTGCAGATGTATCGGTGTCGGCTCTGTGCAGATGTATCGCTCTCGGCTCTGTGCGGATGTATCACTGTCGGCTCTGTGCAGATGTATCGGTGTCGGCTCTGTGCAGATGTATCGCTCTCGGCTCTGTGCAGATGTATCGCTCTCGGCTCTGTCCGGATGTATCGCTCTCGGCTCTGTGCGGATGTATCGCTCTAGGCTCTGTGCGGATGTATCGCTCTCGGCTCTGTGCGGATGTATCGCTCGGCTCTGTGCGGATGTATCACTCTCGGCTCTGTGCAGATGTATCGCTCGGCTCTGTGCGGATGTATCGCTCGGCTCTGTGCGCATGTATCGCTCTCGGCTCTGTGCGGATGTATCTCTGTCGCCTCTGTGCGGATGTATCGCTGTCGGCTCTATGCGGATGTATCGCTCTGTGTGGATGTATCTCTGTCGGCTCAGTGTGGATGTATCTCTGTCGGCTCTGTGCGGATGTATCGCTCTCGGCTCTGTGCGGTTATATTGCTGTCAGCTCTGTCCGGATGTATCGCTCTTGGCTCTGTGCAGATATATCGCTGTCGGCTCTGTGCGGATGTATCGCTGTCGGCCCTGTGCGGATGTATCGCTGTCGG
Organism: Dendropsophus ebraccatus; assembly: GCF_027789765.1. Taxonomy (NCBI): domain Eukaryota; kingdom Metazoa; phylum Chordata; class Amphibia; order Anura; family Hylidae; genus Dendropsophus; species Dendropsophus ebraccatus. Next base: position 218,187,656 of record NC_091455.1, on the reverse strand, counting down.
CCCTGTGCGGATGTATCGCTGTCGGCCCTGTGCGGATGTATCGCTGTCGGCCCTGTGCGGATGTATCGCTCTCGGCCCTGTGCGGATGTATCGCTCTCGGCTCTGTCCGGATGTATCGCTCTCGGCTCTGTGCGGATGTATCGCTCTCGGCTCTGTGCGGATGTATCGCTCTCGGCTCTGTGCGGATGTATCGCTCTCGGCTCTGTCCGGATGTATCGCTCTCGGCTCTGTGCGGATGTATCGCTCTCGGCTCTGTGCGGATGTATCGCTCTCGGCTCTGTGCGGATGTATCGCTCTCGGCTCTGTGCGGATGTATCGCTCTCGGCTCTGTGCGGATGTATCGCTCTCGGCTCTGTGCGGATGTATCGCTCTCGGCTCTGTGCGGATGTATCGCTCTAGGCTCTGTGCGGATGTATCGCTCTCGGCTCTGTGCGGATGTATCGCTCTCGGCTCTGTGCGGATGTATCGCTCTCGGCTCTGTGCGGATGTATCGCTCTAGGCTCTGTGCGGATGTATCGCTCTAGGCTCTGTGCGGATGTATCGCTCTCGGCTCTGTGCGGATGTATCGCTCTCGGCTCTGTGCGGATGTATCGCTCTCGGCTCTGTCCGGATGTATCGCTCTCGGCTCTGTCCGGATGTATCGCTCTCGGCTCTGTCCGGATGTATCGCTCGGCTCTGTGCGGATGTATTGGTGTCGGCTCTGTGCGGATGTATTGGTGTCGGCTCTGTGCGGATGTATCTCTGTCGGCCCTGTGCGGATGTATCTCTGTCAGCTCTGTGCGGATGTAACGCTCTTGGCTCTGTGCGGTTATATTGCTGTCAGCTCTGTCCGGATGTATCGCTCTTGGCTCTGTGCGGATGTATCGCTGTCGGCTGTGTGCGGATGTATCGCTGTCGGCCCTGCTGTTTACAGATATATAGGTGTTTGTGCAACCTCGGCACTGTACAGATTGATAGATATCGATGGACTTCTTTTTGATTAAACAAGTAGTTGTCACCTCGGGCTCCACTCTGTACAGACCAGTAGGTGTTGTACGGGCTCAGATGTGTACAGATATATAGGTGTCGCTGCCGGCTCAGATGTGTACTGATATATAGGTATCACTGCCGGCCTTGTTCAGTACAGATATATAGGTGTTGCTGTGGGCTCAGCTATGTACAGATATATAGGTGTCGCTGCCGGCTTTGTTCTGTACAGATTTATAGGTGTCGCTGCCGGCTTTGTTCTGTACAGATATATAGGTGTCGCTGCCGGCTTTGTTCTGTACAGATATTTAGGTGTCGCTGCAGGCTTTGCTCTGTACAGATATATAGGTGTCGCTGTGGGCTCCCGTCTGTATGGACGTATAAGTGTTGCTGCAGGCTTCGCTCTCTATGGATGGGTCTCGCGTTGGGTTTCCCTTTGTATGGATGGGTCTTACGTTGGGTTCCTCTCTATATGGATGGGTCCCACGTTGGGTTCCCCTCTGTATGGATGGGTCTCACGTTGGGTTCCCCTCTGTAAGGATGGGTCTCTCGTTGGGCTCCACCCAGTATGGATGAGTCTCACGTTGGGTTCACCTCTGTATGGATGGGTCTCGCGTTGGGCTCCACCCAGTATGGATGAGTCTCACGTTGGGTTCACCTCTGTATGGATGAGTCTCGCGTTGGGCTCCACTCTGTATCGACGTGTAAGTGTTGCTGCGGGCTCCACTCTGTATGAACGTAGACACTAAATGGCCGCCCTCAGATCCATGGTGTGTTGCTGCTTTATTGTTGTGTTACCAAGTCTATCACTAAACCACCATAGTCATGTCAGCTAAGAGTGAGGGAGACTCTCTGTGTCTGAGCCGTGAACGGATTGTCTGGAACTTTTCAATAAACTAGCATTGCATTGACTTTTGTGGGTGTTGTATGTTCTATATTCAGCACTTCTTGTGTTCTCAGGCTGGGTCACATGATGCATGTGCAGATACCTCAAAGTCTAAACTTAAAGGGGCCCACCATCCATCCAGCCCTGTCTGCATGCATATGAATCCCCGATTTATAGAGAGAGAGAACAGAGCTGCAGGACAACAACCCCCAGAACTACCAGGAAGGAGAATGAGAGGGCAGTAAAGGGCAGATATAGAGCCCGGCCTCTAAGCATGCTGGGTATGAGGGGGGAGGAGACTAGTGCCCGGCCTCTAGGCATGCTGGGTATGATGGGGGAGGAGACAGGAAGTGATGATGTAAACATCTAGGACAGAACCGCACATTTCTGGAACATCACAGCGAGAAAAAAAAAGTAAGGAGAAGATATTGGGGAGGTTTGTTGGCGTCGGCCATAGAGCGGGACAGTTGTTATACATTCAGACCCTGTCAGACAACTCTCACTCACGGCCAATTCTGAATGTACACAATGTCTCTGTATTGGTCGTCTTATCTAGTTTCTTCTTCCACCCCGACCCAGTTAAGATCAGACAGGAAGTTGTCCAGGTTGGAGGAGCCATCTTGCTCCATTGCAGCTAGCATCTCAGCAGATCATATACACTGCCCGCCCCCAGATTATATATATATATATATATATATATATATATATATACACACACCTCTCCTAGATGTGATGGAATGAAATCTTCTCATTGATACTTTGTTCTATACAAAGCGGAATGTGCTGACGTCAACTAGAGATGATCGAACAATGCCAATGTTCGGGATTGTTCCAACCCGAACCATCGGCATTTGACTCCCGCTGCCTTCCCGTTTCGTGGGGAAGGTGGAGACAGCCTGAGTACCGCCTGGGAAAACAGGAATACAGCCTAGGTAATAGGCTGTATCCCTGTTTTCCAGGCGGTACTTGGGATTTCTCCACCTTTCCCACAGAACAGGAAGGCAGCGGGGGTCAAATGCCGATGGTTTGGGTTGGAACAAACCTGAACATCGGCACTGTTTGATCATCTCCAACATCCCACACATATCATCACTGAAAGTCCCATGTATTACCCAATGGCGGCCTGGAGGAAGTGTCACACACAGAATTACAGTGGTAACCCCCTCTGATCCAACTTTGCTGTAATGTATATATATATTATATGTAATGTGTTAGGCCTCCACGTGCCTGTATAACCTCCCTACAAGGCCCGGGTATGCTCCTGAGGAGGTGGCTGTACGACCTCCCTACAAGGCCCGGGCATGCTCCTGATGAGGTGTCTGTATGACCTCCCTACAAGGCCCGGGCATGCTCCTGATGAGGTGTGTATGACCTCCCTACAAGGCCCGGGCATGCTCCTGATGAGGTGTGTATGACCTCCCTACAAGGTCTGGGCATGCTCCTGATGAGGTGTCTGTATGACCTCCCTACAAGGCCCAGGCATGCTCCTGATGAGGTGTATGACCTCCCTACAAGGCCCGGGCATGCTCCTGGTGAGGTGTATGACCTCCCTACAAGGCCCGGGCATGCTCCTGGTGAGGTGTATGATCTCCCTACAAGGCCCGGGCATGCTCCTGATGAGATGTCTGTATGACCTCCCTACAAGGCCCGGGCATGCTCCTGATGAGGTGTATGACCTCCCTACAAGGCCCGGGCATGCTCCTGATGAGGTGTATGACCTCCCTACAAGGCCCGGGCATGCTCCTGATAGGGTGGCTGTATGACCTCCCTACAAGGCCCAGGCATGCTCCTGATGAGGTGGCTGTATGACCTCCCTACAAGGCCCGGGCATGCTCCTGATAGGGTGGCTGTATGACCTCCCTACAAGGCCCAGGCATGCTCCTGATGAGGTGGCTGTATGACCTCCCTACAAGGCCCGGGCATGCTCCTGATGAGGTGTATGACCTCCCTACTATGCCCAGGCATGCTCCTGATGAGGTGTCTGTATGACCTCCCTACAAGGCCCGGGCATGCTCCTGATGAGGTGTCTGTATGACCTCCCTACAAGGCCCGGGCATGCTCCTGATGAGGTGTCTGTATGACCTCCCTACAAGGCCCGGGCATGCTCCTGATGAGGTGTCTGTATGACCTCCCTACAAGGCCCGGGCATGCTTCTGATGAGGTGTCTGTATGACCTCTCTACAAGGCCCGGGCATGCTCCTGATGATGTGTATGACCTCCCTACAAGGCCCGGGCATGCTCCTAATGAGGTGTCTGTATGACCTCCCTACAAGGCCCGGGCATGCTCCTGATGAGGTGTATGACCTCCCTACAAGGCCCGGGCATGCTCCTGATGAGGTGTATGACCTCCCTACTATGCCCAGGCATGCTCCTGATGAGGTGTCTGTATGACCTCCCTACAAGGCCCGGGCATGCTCCTGATGAGGTGTATGACCTCCCTACTATGCCCAGGCATGCTCCTGATGAGGTGTCTGTATGACCTCCCTACAAGGCCTGGGCATGCTCCTGATGAGGTGTCTGTATGACCTCCCTACAAGGCCCGGGCATGCTCCTGATGAGGTGTCTGTATGACCTCCCTACAAGGCCCGGGCATGCTCCTGATGAGGTGTCTGTATGACCTCCCTACAAGGCCCGGGCATGCTCCTGATGAGGTGTCTGACCTCCCTACAAGGCCCAGGCATGCTCCTGATGAGGTGTCTGTATGACCTCCCTACAAGGCCCGGGCATGCTCCTGATGAGGTGTCTGTATGACCTCCCTACAAGGCCCAGGCATGCTCCTGATGAGGTGTCTGACCTCCCTACAAGGCCCAGGCATGCTCCTGATGAGGTGTCTGTATGACCTCCCTACAAGGCCCGGGCATGCTCCTGATGAGGTGTCTGTATGACCTCTACAAGGCCCGGGCATGCTCCTGATGAGGTGGCTGTATAACCTCCCCGGGCATGCTCCTGATGAGGTGGCTGATGGTCTCCTGGGGGATGCAACGTGACATTGGTGGATGGAGGAGACATGATGTCCCCGATGTGCTCAATGGGATTTAGGAGAACGGGCGGCCAGTCCATAGCTTCACTGTCTCCATCTTGCAGGAACTGTTGCCACACTCCAGCCACGAGGTTTAGCATTGTCCTGCATTAGGAGGAACCCCAACCGCACCAGCATATGGTCTCCCAAGGGCTTGAAAGTCTCGCTCCCTAATGGCAGTCAGGCCTGAGGGGGTCTTGTGGACTGCAGGTGACAGGGAGTATCAGTCAGTGCTGCTTCCTTAGTGGACAGTCTGATATCACTGAAGTTTCATTTAGGTTCTTTTTATGCAGCCTGGCAGATTATTGATGTCAAAGCCAGGGATGGATGTGAGAAGAGGAAAAATTTCAATCTTTCCTTTCAGACCTGGTCCCTGTTTTTAGTCTGTTCCTGGCTTTGGCTACTTATGATTTGCAATATTGGTTGGATCGTCGCACATCCGGAATGCATACGAAACCAACAAACAGTTAAAAGTATATTGATGAAGGTGCTGAGGCTGTACCGCCCCAAAATAGATGTCCAATATAACGCTTAGATCTCCCAACACGTTTCTGCCACTGGTCACTGTGGCGTCATCAGGGGAGTAGAACCAGCACACGTGCCACGTATGGTGGATACAGGTGCTTATACAGAAATACCCACTATATATTTATAGTGCACTGCACTGGTACAATTATTGTCTGACATGAGAAAAAAAAAAAAAAAAAAAAAAGATCCCTGGTGGGTTACTCACTGTGTACTCCCACGACCTGTAATAGGGCTGTGCTTTGGCAGCACTACAGCATGCATCTAGAGTATAAAAATGAAGCTCATGAGGAGATTTACCCACAAAGGAGCACAACATTATACTCGCCCCATATCTACCTACACATTCCCCGGCACAGTCTCCGGATACACAATCTAGTCTACGTCTGCAGTGGCAGATCACTGACTGGGCACGCCGACGCTACCTCTAACAAGTACTACGTCCCGCCCGCACCATGACGTAAGGAGCACGTGCTTCCGAGCAGGACCGCCCCCCTGGGTCATGTGACAGTACTTCATCACCCGCCGTATGGAGAACCTCCCTTCCCGTGTTGGTTGGTCCTCCAGCGATGGACAGATCCTCCGCTCCCCCTGCCCCAGGACAATGGAATAAAGCAAGAGCACAGCAGGGTCCCTGAGAACTGAGGAGAGATGGGAGGGATAATGGAGGGGCCCCAGGGGCCCCAAAGGAAGAGATAATACAATCTACAAAATAAACTGTTTAATAAAAACCAAAAAAAAAAAATACACAAACTGCATCCAAAGCACCAATTACAGCACCCCCCACACGGCGCCATCCACAGGGCCCCACACACGGCGCCATCCACAGGGCCCCACACACGGCGCCATCCACAGGGCCCCACACACGGCGCCATCCACAGGGCCCCACACACGGTGCCATCTACAGGTCAAAGAGCTCGTCCAGGAATATCAATATGTCCAGCATGTCCCACTGCGGCTGACTCTCCACATCCTCCAGCAGTTCCTCTGCAAGAGCAAAACAAGACAATCACAACAGAGGCAGCAATGGCCACTCTTACACCTACAGGGGGGGTCTACATGACATGGGGAGGGGCATTTACATGACATGGGGAGAGGCATTTACATGACATGGGGAGGGGCATTTACATGACATGGGGAGGGGCATTTACATGACATGGGGAGGGGGTGTACCTGGACAGTCTATGGTCAGCTCCATGTCCAGCTCCTCCTCTGTGAGTGTTCGATCTGTTCTCTCTACAGACAGTTAAAAACATTTTACAGTAATACAAAAGCTCCGCCCACTATTCAAAGATCCCTCCCACTCATCACATAGCAGCCTTAAAGGGAACCAATCACCCAGAAAATCAATGTAAAGACAAGGATATGTGCTGATAGATCACCCAGCACACTTCCCAAATATGCCCCTGTAACCTCTGTGCCCCCCTCAATTAGACAGTAATCTTACTTTGTTCAGGTCACGCGCTGTATGTAAATTTTTGCTAAGTAGTCCTGGGGGGCGTGATTCGGAGGCTTGCGGTCCAGTGACGTCATCCGGCGGCTTGCGTTCCGCGTCGCGGCCGCGCCGACGTGTTCGGGAACCCGCGCATGCGCAGTACGGCGGGAGACGACGCTGACGTACTGCGCATGCGCGGGTTCCCGAACACGTCAGCGCGGCCGCGACGCGGAACGCAAGCCGCCGGATGACGTCACTGGACCGCAAGCCTCCGAATCACGCCCCTCTGGGCGTGATTACAGCCCCGAACCGTGACTAGATACGCCCCCGGACCGTGACTAGATACGCCCCCGGACCGTGACTAGATACGCCCCCGGACCGTGACTAGATACGCCCCCGGACCGTGACTAGATACGCCCCCGGACCGTGACTAGATACGCCCCCGGACCGTGACTAGATACGCCCACCAGGACCGTGACTAGATACGCCCACCAGGACTACATACGCCCACCAGGACTACATACGCCCACCAGGACTACATACGCCCACCAGGACTACATACGCCCACCAGGACTACATACGCCCACCAGGACTACATACGCCCACCAGGACTACATACGCCCACCAGGACTACATACGCCCACCAGGACTACATACGCCCACCAGGACTACATACGCCCACCAGGACTACATACGCCCACCAGGACTACTTAGCAAAAATTTACATACAGCGCGTGACCTGAACAAAGTAAGATTACTGTCTAATTGAGGGGGGCACAGAGGTTACAGGGGCATATTTGGGAAGTGTGCTGGGTGATCTATCAGCACATATCCTTGTCTTTACATTGATTTTCTGGGTGATTGGTTCCCTTTAAATCCCCCCAAAACTCCTCCCACAGCATAAATAAGTGATGTCACATGGCTCCTCCCATCACCTGTGTTAGGGGAGATGTCTGCAAATGGCTCCTGTACCCGTATACAGGGGTCCTCGCCCCTCTCAATCCTGGACAGGATGTCTGGCTGATCTAATGGAAGCAGAAACAATAGTGACTTGTAAGAAGAGAGAAGGAGGAGGCGGGCGAGCGGCGCAGGGAAAGAGAAGGAGGAGGCGGGCGAGCGGCGCAGGGAGAGAGAAGGAGGAGGCGGGCGAGGGGCGCAGGGAGAGAGAAGGAGGAGGCGGGCGAGGGGCGCAGGGAGAGAGAAGGAGGAGGCGGGCGAGGGGCGCAGGGAGAGAGAAGGAGGAGGCGGGCGAGGGGCGCAGGGAGAGAGAAGGAGGAGGCGGGCGAGGGGCGCAGGGAGAGAGAAGGAGGAGGCGGGCGAGGGGCGCAGGGAGAGAGAAGGAGGAGGCGGGCGAGGGGCGCAGGGAGAGAGAAGGAGGAGGCGGGCGAGGGGCGCAGGGAGAGAGAAGGAGGAGGCGGGCGAGGGGCGCAGGGAGAGAGAAGGAGGAGGCGGGCGAGGGGCGCAGGGAGAGAGAAGGAGGAGGCGGGCGAGCGGCGCAGGGAGAGAGAAGGAGGAGGCGGGCGAGCGGCGCAGGGAGAGAGAAGGAGGAGGCGGACGAGCGGCGCAGGGAGAGAGAAGGAGGAGGCGGGCGAGCGGCGCAGGGAGAGAGAAGGAGGAGGCGGGCGAGCGGCGCAGGGAGAGAGAAGGAGGAGGCGGGCGAGCGGCGCAGGGAGAGAGAAGGAGGAGGCGGGCGAGTGGCGCAGGGAAAGAGAAGGAGGAGGCGGGCGAGTGGCGCAGGGAGAGAGAAGGAGGAGGCGGGCGAGTGGCGCAGGGAGAGAGAAGGAGGAGGCGGGCGAGTGGCGCAGGGAGAGGAAAGAAGGAGGCGGCCAACCAGCACAGGGAGAGGGAAGGAAACTGTGGGCGAGCGGTACAAGGGGAGGGATGGAGGGGGTGAGGGAAGGAGGGGAGTATGTGAAGAGGCGCATTGAGAGGGAAGGACAGGATGGGCGAGCGGCACGGGGTAGGGAAGGAGAGGGTGGGCGAGCGGAGCGGGGAGAGGTAAGGACGGGGGCGGCGAGCAAGTGGCATGGAGAGAGGGAAGTAGGGGGCGGGCAAGCAGCATGGGGAGAGGGAAGAAGTGAGCGGGCAGGCTGTGCGGGAAGAGAAAAGAAGGGGGCAGAGGAGCACCAAAAGGAGAGGGAAGGAAGGGGCGGGTGAGCGAGCGGTAGGGAAGGAGGGGGCGGGCGAGCGAGCGGTACTGGGAGAGGGAAGGAGGGGGTGGGGGAGCGAGCGGTACTGGGAGAGGGAAGGAGGGGGCGGGGGAGCGAGCGGTAGGGAAGGAGGGGGCGGGCGAGCGAGCGGTAGGGAAGGAGGGGGCGGGCGAGCGAGCGGTACTGGAAGAGGGAAGGAGGGGGCGGGGGAGCGAGCGGTAGGGAAGGAGGGGGCGGGGGAGCGAGCGGTACTGGGAGAGGGAAGGAGGGGGAGGGGGCGGGGGAGCGAGCGGTACTGGGAGAGGGAAGGAGGGGGCGGGGGAGCGAGCGGTAGGGAAGGAGGGGGTGGGGGAGCGAGCGGTACTGGGAGAGGGAAGGAGGGGGCGGGGGAGCGAGCGGTAGGGAAGGAGGGGGTGGGGGAGCGAGCAGTACTGAGAGAGGGAAGGAGGGGGCGGGGGAGCGAGCAGTACTGAGAGAGGGAAGGAGGGGGCGGGGGAGCGAGCAGTACTGAGAGAGGGAAGGAGGGGGCGGGGGAGCGAGCGGTAGGGAAGGAGGGGGCGGGGGAGCGAGCGGTACTGGGAGAGGGAAGGAGGGGGCAGGGGAGCGAGCGGTAGGGAAGGAGGGGGCGGGGGAGCGAGCGGTACTGGGAGAGGGAAGGAGGGGGCGGGGGAGCGAGCGGTAGGGAAGGAGGGGGCGGGGGAGCGAGCGGTAGGGAAGGAGGGGGCGGGGGAGCAAGCGGTACTGGGAGAGGGAAGGAGGGGGCGGGGGAGCGAGCGGTAGGGAAGGAGGGGGTGGGGGAGCGAGCGGTACTGGGAGAGGGAAGGAGGGGGCGGGGGAGCAAGCGGTAGGAAAGGAGGGGGTGGGGGAGCGAGCGGTACTGGGAGAGGGAAGGAGGGGGTGGGGGAGCGAGTGGTACTGGGAGAGGGAAGGAGGGGGCGGGGGAGCGAGCGGTACTGGGAGAGGGAAGGAGGGGGTGGGGGAGCAAGCGGTAGGGAAGGAGGGGGTGGGGGAGCGAGCGGTACTGGGAGAGGGAAGGAGGGGGCGGGGGAGCGAGCGGTACTGGGAGAGGGAAGGAGGGGGTGGGGGAGCAAGCGGTAGGGAAGGAGGGGGCGGGGGAGCGAGCGGTACTGGGAGAGGGAAGGAGGGGGTGGGGGAGCAAGCGGTAGGGAAGGAGGGGGGGGGGGAGCGAGCGGTACTGGGAGAGGGAAGGAGGGGGTGGGGGAGCAAGCGGTAGGGAAGGAGGGGGCGGGGGAGCGAGCGGTACTGGGAGAGGGAAGGAGGGGGTGGGGGAGCGAGCGGTACTGGGAGAGGGAAGGAGGGGGTGGGGGAGCGAGCGGTACTGGGAGAGGGAAGGAGGGGGTGGGGGAGCAAGCGGTAGGGAAGGAGGGGGTGGGGGAGCGAGCGGTACTGGGAGAGGGAAGGAGGGGGCGGGGGAGCGAGCGGTACTGGGAGAGGGAAGGAGGGGGCGGGGGAGCGAGCGGTACTGGGAGAGGGAAGGAGGGGGCGGGGGAGCGAGCGGTAGGGAAGGAGGGGGCGGGGGAGCGAGCGGTACTGGGAGAGGGAAGGAGGGGCGGGGGAGCGAGCGGTAGGGAAGGAGGGGGCGGGGGAGCAAGCGGTACTGGGAGAGGGAAGGAGGGGGCGGGGGAGCGAGCGGTAGGGAAGGAGGGGGTGGGGGAGCGAGCAGTACTGGGAGAGGGAAGGAGGGGGCGGGGGAGCAAGCGGTAGGGAAGGAGGGGGTGGGGGAGCGAGCGGTACTGGGAGAGGGAAGGAGGGGGTGGGTGAGCGAGCGGTACTGGGAGAGGGAAGGAGGGGGCGGGGGAGCAAGCGGTAGGGAAGGAGGGGGTGGGGGAGCGAGCGGTACTGGGAGAGGGAAGGAGGGGGTGGGGGAGCGAGCGGTACTGGTAGAGGGAAGGAGGGGGTGGGGGAGCGAGCGGTAGGGAAGGAGGGGGCGGGGGAGCGAGCGGTACTGGTAGAGGGAAGGAGGGGGTGGCGAGTGACGAGGAGAGGGGGTAGAAGCAAGAGGAGGTGGGAGCCAGGTCGGGCATGTTTGGCCCCGGCACTCACCCACATACACCAGGCTCTGGTAGTTTTCCTTCATCACATCCTTGTACAGCTCCTTCTGCCATTCCTCCAGGCTGCGCCACTCGTCCTCTGAGAAGTAAACCGCCACGTCATCAAAGCGGAAAGAGATCTGCAGGAAAATGCAGCACCGTCAGCTCCGGAGCCCCCAGCACTGCTATGTGCGGAGCACCGACCTACTGATGCCAGGCCGTACCGCAGAGCGCCAATCTAATGATGCCAGGCCACTGTAATCTTCTTATAAATCGTGCGCGACAAAAGGTGAAGAATACTGCCAAGTGGCCCCCCGGGTGTATGGCAGTGTTGGTGTGGCCCCCCGGGTGTATGGCAGTGTTGGTGTGGCCCCCCGGGTGTATGGCAGTGTTGGTGTGGCCCCCGGGTGTATGGCAGTGTTGGTGTGGCCCCCCCCCGGGTGTATGGCAGTGTTGGTGTGGCCCCCCGGGTGTATGGCAGTGTTGGTGTGGCCCCCTCGGGTGTATGGCAGTGTTGGTGTGGCCCCCCCCCGGGTGTATGGCAGTGTTGGTGTGGCCCCCGGGTGTATGGCAGTGTTGGTGTGGCCCCCGGGTGTATGGCAGTGTTGGTGGGGCCCCCCGGGTGTATGGCAGTGTTGGTGGGGCCCCCCGGGTGTATGGCAGTGTTGGTGTGGCCCCCGGGTGTATGGCAGTGTTGGTGTGGCCCCCTCGGGTGTATGGCAGTGTTGGTGTGGCCCCCTCGGGTGTATGGCAGTGTTGGTGTGGCCCCCTCGGGTGTATGGCAGTGTTGGTGTGGCCCCCTCGGGTGTATGGCAGTGTTGGTGTGGCCCCCTCGGATGTATGGCAGTGTTGGTGTGGCCCCCGGGTGTATGGCAGTGTTGGTGTGGCCCCCTCGGGTGTATGGCAGTGTTGGTGTGGCCCCCTCGGGTGTATGGCAGTGTTGGTGTGGCCCCCGGGTGTATGGCAGTGTTGGTGTGGCCCCCGGGTGTATGGCAGTGTTGGTGTGGCCCCCGGGTGTATGGCAGTGTTGGTGTGGCCCCCGGGTGTATGGCACCCCTCCGTGGCCCCCGGGTGTATGGCAGTGTTGGTATGGCACCCCTCCGTGGCCCCCGGGTGTATGGCAGTGTTGGTGTGGCCCCCGGGTGTATGGCAGTGTTGGTGTGGCCCCCGGGTGTATGGCAGTGTTGGTGTGGCCCCCCGGGTGTATGGCAGTGTTGGTGTGGCCCCCCGGGTGTATGGCAGTGTTGGTGTGGCCCCCCGGGTGTATGGCAGTGTTGGTGTGGCCCCCCCCCGGGTGTATGGCAGTGTTGGTGTGGCCCCCCGGGTGTATGGCAGTGTTGGTGTGGCCCCCCGGGTGTATGGCAGTGTTGGTGTGTCCCCCCCCCCGGGTGTATGGCAGTGTTGGTGTGGCCCCCGGGTGTATGGCAGTGTTGGTGTGGCCCCCCCCCCCCGGGTGTATGGCAGTGTTGGTGTGGCCCCCGGGTGTATGGCAGTGTTGGTGTGGCCCCCGGGTGTATGGCAGTGTTGGTGTGGCCCCCGGGTGTATGGCAGTGTTGGTGTGGCCCCCGGGTGTATGGCAGTGTTGGTGTGGCCCCCCTCCGTGGCCCCCGGGTGTATGGCAGTGTTGGTATGGCCCCCCGGGTGTATGGCAGTGTTGGTATGGCCCCCCGGGTGTATGGCAGTGTTGGTGTGGCCCCCCGGGTGTATGGCAGTGTTGGTGTGGCCCCCCGGGTGTATGGCAGTGTTGGTGTGGCCCCCCGGGTGTATGGCAGTGTTGGTGTGGCCCCCCGGGTGTATGGCAGTGTTGGTGTGGCCCCCCGGGTGTAAGGCAGTGTTGGTGTGGCCCCCCGGGTGTAAGGCAGTGTTGGTGTGGCCCCCCTCCGTGGCCCCCGGGTGTATGGCAGTGTTGGTGTGGGCCCCCCCCGGGTGTATGGCAGTGTTGGTGTGGCCCCCGGGTGTATGGCAGTGTTGGTGTGGCCCCCGGGTGTATGGCAGTGTTGGTGTGGCCCCCGGGTGTATGGCAGTGTTGGTGTGGCCCCCGGGTGTATGGCAGTGTTGGTGTGGCCCCCGGGTGTATGGCAGTGTTGGTGTGGCCCCCGGGTGTATGGCAGTGTTGGTGTGGCCCCCCGGGTGTAAGGCAGTGTTGGTGTGGCCCCCCGGGTGTAAGGCAGTGTTGGTGTGGCCCCCCTCCGTGGCCCCCGGGTGTATGGCAGTGTTGGTGTGGCCCCCGGGTGTATGGCAGTGTTGGTGTGGCCCCCGGGTGTATGGCAGTGTTGGTGTGGCCCCCCGGGTGTAAGGCAGTGTTGGTGTGGCCCCCCGGGTGTAAGGCAGTGTTGGTGTGGCCCCCCGGGTGTAAGGCAGTGTTGGTGTGGCCCCCCCTCCGTGGCCCCCGGGTGTATGGCAGTGTTGGTATGGCCCCCCCGGGTGTATGGCAGTGTTGGTGTGGCCCCCCCGGGTGTATGGCAGTGTTGGTGTGGCCCCCCCGGGTGTATGGCAGTGTTGGTGTGGCCCCCCCGGGTGTATGGCAGTGTTGGTGTGGCCCCCCCGGGTGTATGGCAGTGTTGGTATGGCCCCCCGGGTGTATGGCAGTGTTGGTATGGCCCCCCGGGTGTATGGCAGTGTTGGTATGGCCCCCCGGGTGTATGGCAGTGTTGGTGTGGCCCCCGGGTGTATGGCAGTGTTGGTGTGGCCCCCGGGTGTATGGCAGTGTTGGTGTGGCCCCCCGGGTGTAAGGCAGTGTTGGTGTGGCCCCCCGGGTGTAAGGCAGTGTTGGTGTGGCCCCCCGGGTGTAAGGCAGTGTTGGTGTGGCCCCCCTCCGTGGCCCCCGGGTGTATGGCAGTGTTGGTATGGCCCCCCGGGTGTATGGCAGTGTTGGTATGGCCCCCCGGGTGTATGGCAGTGTTGGTGTGGCCCCCGGGTGTATGGCAGTGTTGGTGTGGCCCCCCGGGTGTATGGCAGTGTTGGTGTGGCCCCCCCCGGGTGTATGGCAGTGTTGGTATGGCAGTGTTGGTGTGGCCCCCCGGGTGTATGGCAGTGTTGGTGTGGCCCCCCGGGTGTATGGCAGTGTTGGTGTGGCCCCCCGGGTGTATGGCAGTGTTGGTGTGGCCCCCCGGGTGTATGGCAGTGTTGGTGTGGCCCCCGGGTGTATGGCAGTGTTGGTGTGGCCCCCCGGGTGTAAGGCAGTGTTGGTGTGGCCCCCCGGGTGTAAGGCAGTGTTGGTGTGGCCCCCCGGGTGTAAGGCAGTGTTGGTATGGCACCCCTCCGTGGCCCCCGGGTGTATGGCAGTGTTGGTATGGCACCCCTCCGTGGCCCCCGGGTGTATGGCAGTGTTGGTGTGGCCCCCCGGGTGTAAGGCAGTGTTGGTGTGGCCCCCCGGGTGTAAGGCAGTGTTGGTGTGGCCCCCCGGGTGTAAGGCAGTGTTGGTATGGCACCCCTCCGTGGCCCCCGGGTGTATGGCAGTGTTGGTATGGCACCCCTCCGTGGCCCCCGGGTGTATGGCAGTGTTGGTGTGGCCCCCCCCCGGGTGTATGGCAGTGTTGGTGTGGCCCCCGGGTGTATGGCAGTGTTGGTATGGCACCCCTCCGTGGCCCCCGGGTGTATGGCAGTGTTGGTGTGGCACCCGGGTGTATGGCAGTGTTGGTGTGGCCCCCGGGTGTATGGCAGTGTTGGTATGGCACCCCTCCGTGGCCCCCGGGTGTATGGCACCCCTCCGTGGCCCCCGGGTGTATGGCAGTGTTGGTGTGGCCCCCGGGTGTATGGCACCCCTCCGTGGCCCCGCTCACCATCATTCCGGTCTCCGGTTCTCTTTCCCATGATATCACGGGAGATGCCACAGCGGAGCGGTCCAGCAGCGTGCTGACGTCAGAGACACGTGACCGGACAGGAGGAGACGGAGCTGCTCAGGAGGTCAGCGGGCGCCATGTTGGTTATGGGTAGTGCAGGTGTATATGGGGAGGGGGCGGTCTGGAAGGGCATGATGGGAGTTATAGTTATCCCATTGCAGACTTCAGCCTTCTCAGTCAGCTCACGGGAATGACCTCATGATGTGGGTGGGGACACTCTGCTACCTTAGTGACGTCATCTATTACCTGCAATGACATCATATTACACCACCACCCGAGAGCTTCTATCCCCAGTCGTGTTCTCAGACTCCTGGCTGGAGAAATCCAGTGACCCTAGAAAGGTAGTGAGAGCGGCCGTGGCCATCCATAATAAGTCACCTTGTGTGATGGGGGCGCCGCTGTATACCCCTCCCCACCACCGAGATACCGCCATATCACCACCGAGATACCACCATATCACCACCGAGATACCACCATATCACCACCGAGATACCGCCATATCACCACCGAGATACCGCCATATCACCACCGAGATACCGCCATATCACCACCGAGATACCGCCATATCACCACCGAGATACCGCCATATCACCACCGAGATACCGCCATATCACCACCGAGATACCGCCATATCACCACCGAGATACCGCCATATCACCACCGAGATACCGCCATATCACCTCAGAGGTACCGCCATATCACCACCGAGATACCGCCATATCACCTCAAAGATACCGCCATATCACCTCAGAGCCGCTGTATACCCTCACCAGCACAAGATACCGCCATATCACCTCAGAGATACCGCCATATCACCTCAGAGATACCGCCATATCACCACCGAGATACCGCCATATCACCTCAGAGATACCGCCATATCACCACCGAGATACCGCCATATCACCTCAGAGATACCGGCATAACACCTCAGAGATACCGCCATATCACCTCAGAGATACCGCCATATCACCACCGAGATACCCCCATATCACTTCAGAGATACCGCCATATCACCACCGAGATACCGCCATATCACCTCAGAGATACCGCCATATCACCACCGAGATACCGCCATATCACCACCGAGATACCGCCATATCACCACCGAGATACCGCCATATCACCTCAGAGATACCGCCATATCACCTCAGAGATACCGCCATATCACCACCACAAGATACCGCCATATCACCACGAGATACCGCCATATCACCACCGAGATACCGCCATATCACCACCGAGATACCGCCATATCACCACCGAGATACCGCCATATCACCTCAGAGATACCGCCATATCACCACCGAGATACCGCCATATCACCACCGAGATACCGCCATATCACCTCAGAGATACCGCCATATCACCTCAGAGATACCGCCATATCACCTCAGAGATACCGCCATATCACCACCGAGATACCGCCATATCACCACCGAGATACCGCCATATCACCACCGAGATACCGCCATATCACCACCGAGATACCGCCATATCACCTCAGAGGTACCGCCATATCACCACCGAGATACCGCCATATCACCTCAAAGATACCGCCATATCACCTCAGAGCCGCTGTATACCCTCACCAGCACAAGATACCGCCATATCACCTCAGAGATACCGCCATATCACCTCAGAGATACCGCCATATCACCACCGAGATACCGCCATATAACCTCAGAGATACCGCCATATCACCACCGAGATACCGCCATATCACCTCAGAGATACCGCCATATCACCTCAGAGATACCGCCATATCACCACCGAGATACCGCCATATAACCTCAGAGATACCGCCATATCACCTCAAAGATACCGCCATATCACCTCAGAGATACCGCCATATCACCCCAGAGCCGCTGTATACCCTCACCACCACAAGATACCGCCATATCACCTCAGAGATACCGCCATATCACACCAGAGATACCGCCATATCACCTCAGAGATACCGCCATATCACCACCGAGATACCACCATATCACCTCAGAGATACCGCCATATCACCTCAGAGATACCACCATATCACCTCAGAGATACCGCCATATCACCTCAGAGATACCGCCATATCACACCAGAGATACCGCCATATCACCTCAGAGATACCGCCATATCACCTCAGAGATACCGCCATATCACCACCGAGATACGGCCATATAACCTCAGAGATACCGCCATATCACCTCAGAGATACCGACATATCAACTCAGAGATACCACCATATCACCCCAGAGCCGCTGTATACCCTCACCACCACAAGATACCGCCATATCACCTCAGAGATACCGCCATATCACACCAGAGATACCGCCATATCACCTCAGAGATACCGCCATATCACCACCGAGATACCGCCATATCACCTCAGAGATACCGCCATATCACACCAGAGATACCGCCATATCACACCAGAGATACCGCCATATCACCTCAGAGATACCGCCATATCACACCAGAGATACCGCCATATCACCTCAGAGATACCGCCATATCACCTCAGAGATACCGCCATATCACCTCAGAGATACCGCCATATCACACTCAGAGATACCGCCATATCACCTCAGAGATACCGCCATATCACCTCAGAGATACCGCCATATCACACCAGAGATACCGCCATATCACCTCAGAGATACCGCCATATCACACCAGAGATACCGCCATATCACCTCAGAGCCGCTGTATACCCACCCCACCACGAGATACCGCCATATCACCTCAGAGATACCGCCATATCACCCCGGAGCCGCTGTATACCCTCCCCATCACTGAGATACCGCCATATCACCCCGGAGCCGCTGTATACCCTCCCCATCACTGAGATACCGCCATATCATCCCGGAGCCGCTGTGTACCCTCCCCACCACTGAGATACCGGCATATCACCCCGGAGATAACACCATATCATGCCGGAGCTGCTGTGTACCCTCCTCTGGTCCCTCCCCTGTGTGCCGTCACTGACCCCTCCCCTGTGTGCCGTCACTGACCCCTCCCCTGTGTGACGTCACTGACCCCTCCCCTGTGTGACGTCACTGACCCCTCCCCTGTGTGACGTCACTGACCCCTCCCCTGTGTGACGTCACTGACCCCTCCCCTGTGTGCCGTCACTGACCCCTCCC
Source organism: Dendropsophus ebraccatus (assembly GCF_027789765.1). Classification (NCBI taxonomy): domain Eukaryota; kingdom Metazoa; phylum Chordata; class Amphibia; order Anura; family Hylidae; genus Dendropsophus; species Dendropsophus ebraccatus. Next base: position 218,169,654 of record NC_091455.1, on the reverse strand, counting down.
CTGTGTGACGTCACTGACCCCTCCCCTGTGTGACGTCACTGACCCCTCCCCTGTGTGCCGTCACTGACCCCTCCCCTGTGTGCCGTCACTGACCCCTCCCCTGTGTGACGTCACTGACCCCTCCCCTGTGTGACGTCACTGACCCCTCCCCTGTGTGACGTCACTGACCCCTCCCCTGTGTGCCGTCACTGACCCCTCCCCTGTGTGACGTCACTGACCCCTCCCCTGTGTGCCGTCACTGACCCCTCCCCTGTGTGACGTCACTGACCCCTCCCCTGTGTGACGTCACTGACCCCTCCCCTGTGTGACGTCACTGACCCCTCCCCTGTGTGACGTCACTGACCCCTCCCCTGTGTGCCGTCACTGACCCCTCCCCTGTGTGACGTCACTGACCCCTCCCCTGTGTGATGTCACATATAGTGTAATAGAGAAGGACATTAAAGATCACAACAACTGCGATGAGATTAAAGATTTGTTGCAAAAACTGTTTATTACAATTATTTACAGGGAGGTTACAACCAGAGGATCAGCAGCGAGGATCAGTGGCGGGATCAGCAGCGAGGATCAGTGGCGGGATCTGCACTAGGAGAAGTCTCCACCTGTAATGACAGGAACGATCAAGGATGAATAGTGATGGCCGACACCAGACAGTGATGGCCGACACCAGACAGTGATGGCCGACACCAGACAGTGATGGCCGACACCAGACAGTGATGGCCGACACTCACCCTGGCAGGCAGAGCACTCACAGCTGTGGATCACGGGCAGCACCACCGCCTCCTCCTCGCCATCATCACAGCGCAGGTTCAGGATCTTCACCGGGTTCTCGGGATCCAGTCTGTAGCTGCAGCAGTCACACATGGTCTGGAGGTAAGGATCCTGCAGGGATGATAAAGCACAGAATACAATAGTGTAATCCCCACCTACCCCTCTAGTATCCTGCCTGTAATCCCCACCTACCCCTCTAGTATCCTGCCTGTAATCCCCGCCCACCCCTCTAGTATCCTGCCTGTAATCCCCGCCTACCCCTCTAGTATCCTGCCTGTAATCCCCGCCTACCCCTCTAGTATCCTGCCTGTAATCCCCGCCTACCCCTCTAGTACCCTGCCTGTAATCCCCGCCCACCCCTCTAGTACCCTGCCTGTAATCCCCACCTACCCCTCTAGTATCCTGCCTGTAATCCCCACCTACCCCTCTAGTATCCTGTCTGTAATCCCCACCTACCCCTCTATTACCCTGCCTGTAATCCCCGCCCACCCCTCTATTACCCTGCCTGTAATCCCCGCCCACCCCTCTAGTATCCTGCCTGTAATCCCCGCCCACCCCTCTAGTACCCTGCCTGTAATCCCCACCTACCCCTCTAGTATCCTGCCTGTAATCCCCGCCCACCCCTCTATTACCCTGCCTGTAATCCCCACCTACCCCTCTAGTATCCTGCCTGTAATCCCCACCTACCCCTCTAGTACCCTGCCTGTAATCCCCGCCCACCCCTCTATTACCCTGCCTGTAATCCCCACCTACCCCTCTAGTATCCTGCCTGTAATCCCCGCCCACCCCTCTATTACCCTGCCTGTAATCCCCACCTACCCCTCTAGTATCCTGCCTGTAATCCCCACCTACCCCTCTAGTATCCTGCCTGTAATCCCCGCCTACCCCTCTAGTACCCTGCCTGTAATCCCCACCTACCCCTCTAGTATCCTGCCTGTAATCCCCACCTACCCCTCTAGTATCCTGTCTGTAATCCCCACCTACCCCTCTATTACCCTGCCTGTAATCCCCGCCCACCCCTCTATTACCCTGCCTGTAATCCCCGCCCACCCCTCTAGTATCCTGCCTGTAATCCCCGCCCACCCCTCTAGTACCCTGCCTGTAATCCCCACCTACCCCTCTAGTATCCTGCCTGTAATCCCCGCCCACCCCTCTATTACCCTGCCTGTAATCCCCACCTACCCCTCTAGTATCCTGCCTGTAATCCCCACCTACCCCTCTAGTACCCTGCCTGTAATCCCCGCCCACCCCTCTATTACCCTGCCTGTAATCCCCACCTACCCCTCTAGTATCCTGCCTGTAATCCCCGCCCACCCCTCTATTACCCTGCCTGTAATCCCCGCCCACCCCTCTATTACCCTGCCTGTAATCCCCACCTACCCCTCTAGTATCCTGCCTGTAATCCCCGCCCACCCCTCTAGTATCCTGCCTGTAATCCCCGCCCACCCCTCTAGTGTCCTGCCTGTAATCCCCACCTACCCCTCTAGTATCCTGCCTGTAATCCCCGCCCACCCCTCTATTACCCTGCCTGTAATCCCCACCTACCCCTCTAGTACCCTGCCTGTAATCCCCGCCCACCCCTCTAGTACCCTGCCTGTAATCCCCGCCCACCCCTCTATTACCCTGCCTGTAATCCCCACCTACCCCTCTAGTATCCTGCCTGTAATCCCCGCCCCCCTCTATTACCCTGCCTGTAATCCTCGCCCACCCCTCTATTACCCTGCCTGTAATCCCCGCCCACCCCTCTATTACCCTGCCTGTAATCCCCACCTACCCCTCTAGTATCCTGCCTGTAATCCCCGCCCACCCCTCTATTACCCTGCCTGTAATCCCCGCCCACCCCTCTAGTGTCCTGCCTGTAATCCCCGCCCACCCCTCTATTACCCTGCCTGTAATCCCCACCTACCCCTCTAGTATCCTGCCTGTAATCCCCGCCCACCCCTCTATTACCCTGCCTGTAATCCCCGCCCACCCCTCTATTACCCTGCCTGTAATCCCCACCTACCCCTCTAGTATCCTGCCTGTAATCCCCGCCCACCCCTCTATTACCCTGCCTGTAATCCCCGCCCACCCCTCTATTACCCTGCCTGTAATCCCCACCTACCCCTCTAGTATCCTGCCTGTAATCCCCGCCCACCCCTCTATTACCCTGCCTGTAATCCCCGCCCACACCCCTCTATTACCCTGCCTGTAATCCCCACCTACCCCTCTAGTATCCTGCCTGTAATCCCCGCCCACCCCTCTATTACCCTGCCTGTAATCCCCGCCTACCCCTCTATTACCCTGCCTGTAATCCCCGCCCACCCCTCTAGTATCCTGCCTGTAATCCCCGCCCACCCCTCTATTATCCTGCCTGTAATCCTCGCCCACCCCTCTATTACCCTGCCTGTAATCCCCGCCCACCCCTCTATTACCCTGCCTGTAATCCCCGCCCACCCCTCTATTACCCTGCCTGTAATCCCCGCCCACCCCTCTAGTATCCTGCCTGTAATCCCCACCTACCCCTCTAGTATCCTGCCTGTAATCCCCGCCCACCTCTCTATTACCCTGCCTGTAATCCCCCCCCACCCCTCTAGTATCCTGCCTGTAATCCCTGCCCCCCTCTATTACCCTGCCTGTAATCCCCGCCCACCCCTCTATTACCCTGCCTGTAATCCCCACCCACCCCTCTAGTATCCTGCCTGTAATCCCCACCCACCCCTCTATTACCCTGCCTGTAATCCCCGCCCACCCCTCTATTACCCTGCCTGTAATCCCCCCCCACCCCTCTAGTATCCTGCCTGTAATCCCTGCCCCCCTCTATTACCCTGCCTGTAATCCCCGCCCACCCCTCTATTACCCTGCCTGTAATCCCCGCCCACCCCTCTAGTATCCTGCCTGTAATCCCCGCCCCCCTCTATTACCCTGCCTGTAATTCCCTCCCACCCCTCTAGTATACTTCCTGTAATTCCCTCCCACCCCTCTAGTATCCTGCCTGCAATCCCGCCCACCCCTCTATTACCCTGCCTGTAATCCCCGCCTACCCCTCTAGTATCCTGCCTGTATTCCCCGCCCACCCCTCTATTACCCTGCCTGTATTCCCCGCCCACCCCTCTATTACCCTGCCTGTAATCCTCGCCCACCCCTCTATTACCCTGCCTGTAATCCTCGCCCACCCCTCTATTATCCTGCCTGTAATCCCCACCCACTCCCCTATTACCCTGCCTGCAACCCCCACCCACCCCCCTATTACCCTGTCTGTATTCCCCGCCCACCCCTCTATTACCCTGCCTGTAATCCCCACCCATTCCTCTAGTATCCTGCCTGTAATCCCCGCCCACCCCTCTAGTATCCTGCCTGTAATCCCCGCCCACCCCTCTAGTATCCTGCCTGTAATCCCCACCCCTCTACTACCCTGCCTGTAATCCCCACCTACCCCTCTAGTATCCTGTCTGTAATCCCCGCCCACCCCTCTATTACCCTGCCTGTAATCCCCGCCCACCCCTCTAGTATCCTGCCTGTAATCCCCGCCCACCCCTCTATTACCCTGCCCATTAGCCCCGCCCACCCCTCTATTATCCTGCCAGTTAGCCCCACCCACCCCTCTAGTATCCTGCTCGTTAGTCCCACCCACCCCTCTATTATTCTGCCCCTCCCATCTATGACCCGTTACCTCTGCTAGGACATTGGTCCAGGAGGAGCACCGGCCCCGGCAGAAGCGGACCTCCACGTTGTCCAGGTAGCAGCCGCTCTTGGTGATGTTCCGGATCTCTGTGTGCAGTTTACAGACCGGGGAGTCGTCTATAGGGGGAGACTCCATTATTATACAGCACAGGTGACATGCTGGCTATGCTGGAGCTTGTAGTGCCTGGGATGTGGGCAGCGCTCTGGAGGTATGAGCTGTGTCCCTCTCATCATGCAGTATATGTGTATATTGTATATATATGTGTATATAGTATATATATGTGTATATTGTAAATTGTATATATGTGTATATTGTATGTAGTTAGTGATGAGCGAACGTGCTCATCCGAGCTTGGTACTCGATCGAGTATTAGGGTACTCGTTACTCGGACGAGCATCTCGCGATACTCGAGGAAATCTCATCATTTCTCCACACCCTCCAGCAAGGTGTCCAAGCACAGCGTTCAACTCTCCCTGCAGCAGACCTTTCAACGGAAACGCAAATACACGGCCACTCACCCGCATGCGCAAGCCCTAAATGTGCACATAGGCAAACGGCTGAGCGTGAAGATGCTGCCCTATCGGCTGGTAGAGACAGAGGCTTTTAGGAACCTCATGGCGGTGGCTGTCCCTCGGTACTCTGTCCCCAGCCGCCACTACTTTTCACGGTGTGCCGTCTAAGCCCTACACCAGTACGTGTCAGATAACATCATCCGTGCCCTGGCCAACGCGGTCAGCGACAAGGTCCACCTAACCACGGACACGTGGACAAGACAGTATATCTCCCTGACGGCACATTGGGTCAACTTGGTGGAGGCTGGGACAGAGTTTGACCCTGGTTCCGCTCATGTGCTGCCCACACCGAGGATTGTGGGGCCTACCTCGGTTGTGGTCTCTCGTGACACCTCTTTCTCCTCCTATCAATTACCCTCCACCAGCACGTCGCCTCCATTTCGTAGCATAAGCAGTGCGGTGGGTAAGCGCCAACAGGCGGTGTTGAAACTGCTGAGCTTAGGCGACAAGAGGCACACGGCCCAGGAGCTGTTGCAGGGCATCACGGCGCAGTCAGATTTTTGGCTGGCTCCACGGAGCCTCAAACCAGGCATGGTTGTGTGTGACAATGGTTGAAACCTGGTGGCGGCTCTGCAACTGGGCAGCCTCACACATGTACCATGCTTGGCCCACGTGTTCAACCTAGTGGTGCAGCGGTTCCTTAAGACCTACCGCAATTTGGCTGACTAGTTCACCAAGGTGCGGCGCATCTGTGCACATTTCCGCAAGTCAACCACGGATTCTGCCACCCTTAGGGCAGTGCAAAGGCGCTTGCAACTGCCAACTCACCGACTGCTGTGCGACATGCCCACGAGGTGGAATTCCACCTTCCAGATGGTTGCCAGGGTTTACCAGCAACGCAGAGCCACTGTGGAATGCCAGCTGTCAACCTCAGTGCGAAGCGGTAGTCAGGTCAGTCAGCTACCTCAAACCTACAATGAGGAGTGGACGTGGATGTCTGCTATCTGTCAGGTACTGGGCCCCTTTGAGAAGTCAACACAGATAGTCAGCGGTGATGCCGCCATTATCAGCCTCACCATCCCGCTGCTGTGTCTGCTTCAAACCTCGCTGCTCAGGCTGAAGTCTGACACTTTGCCTTCGTCTCAGGAGACGGGGGAAGAACATCCGCCGCTAGATAGTCAGACCACCCTGACATCAGTTTCTCACCACGGAGTAGAGGATGAGGATAAAGAAGAGGAGGAAGAGGAGCAGACTGCTGCCCCCACTAAAGAAGGTACCCATGCTCAATCCTTAGCTGTTGAGCGTGTATGGCCTGAAGAGGAGGAATTAGTGGAGGAGGAGGAGGAGGAGGAAATTGAGGCTAGTGAGGAGAGGGAGTTCTTGCGTGTTGGGACCCTGGCGCACATGGCTGACAACACCGATTACTGGCTGTTCACCCTCCTGGAACCTCGGTACAAACAGAACTTTCCCACTCTCTTTCCTGCCGAGGAACGCAGTATGAGAGTGAATCAATATCAACAGGCCCTGGTGCAGAAGCTGAAAATGTACTTCCCATCTGACACCACTAGCACCAGAGGACGTAGTTCTGTGGGCCAAAGAGCGGGGGAGAGGAGGGTTGGAGCAGGCAGCGTGTCAATGGGCAGGGGAACACTCTCCAAGGCTTTGACAGTTTTATGGCACCCCAGCCCAGCAAGACTATGTCAACTGTCCCCAGTCTAGACAGAGTAGGGGGGAAGCCTTCAGAAAGATGGTGAGGGAGTACCTTGCTGACCATACCAACGTCCGTCCTGATCACTCTGCTACCTACAACTACTGGGTTGTAAAGCTGGATACGCGGCCCGAACTGGCGCTTTACGCATTGGAGGTGCTGTGCTGTCCTGCCGCTAGCGTGTTGTCAGAGCGGGTCTTCAGTGCAGCTGGTGCCATCATCACTGATAAGTGCACCCGCCTGTCCACTGACAGCGCTGACAGGCTGACGTTTATAAAAATGAACAAAGTCTAGATTTCACCTGAATTTAACTGTCCACCCGGGGAAAGCTGCTGAACATGAAGATTCTTGGTATCTCCTCTCCTCCTCCTCTTCCTTCAATTCGCAGCCAAGTCTTCTTCCGCCATGCTGTGTCTGGCCTAATTATTGGGTAGGCTCACTTGCTTCCTCACTCACTTTTAATGGTTCTCTGTGTGCTCAATGCCATGCTGTGTCTGGTATAATTTTTGGAAGGCTCACTAGCTACCGCTTCTACCTTGGTCACTCTGTCCTCACTGCCATGCTGTGTCAGGCTAAATTTTGGGGTGGTTCATCATATGCTACCTCTGTTTTAATGGTTCCCTGTGTTCTCACTGCCATGATGTGTCAGGCTGAGTTTTTGGGTGGTCCATATGCCTACCTCTGTTTTACCAGGCTGCCAGGCTGTTGCACAGAATTAAGCATAATGGTGCCATTAGGCAGCCTCACAGACATCCATACATCCCGCAAAAATGCTCGAGTCTCCCATTGCCTTCAATGGGGTTCGTTACTCGAAACGAGCATTTAAGTATCGGGAAATACTCGTCTCGAGTAACGAGCACCCGAGCATTTTAGTACTCGCTCAACACTATGTATAGTATATATGTGTAAATTGTATACTGTATAGTGTATATGTGTATATTGTATATATGTGTATATTTTATATAGTATATATGTGTATATTATATATAGTATATATGTGTATATTGCATATAGTATCTAGTATATATGTGTATATAAGTATATGGGATATAGTATATATATATGTGTAAATGAGTATATAGTATATATGTGTATATTGAATATAGTGTATATGAGTATACATGTGTATTTTGTATATATGTGTATATGAGCATATAGTATATATGACTATATAGTATATATGTGTATATGAGTATATATGTGTATATTGTATATATGTGTATATGAGTATATATTGTATATTGTGTATATTGTGTATATATATGTACATAGTATATGTGTATATGAGTATATTGTATATATGTGTATATTGTATATAGTATATATGTGTATATGAGTATATAGTATATATGTGTAAATTGTATATATGTGTATACTAGAAAATGTACCCGGCGCTGCCCGGGTATAAAGTGTCAGTGTGTTAATTAGATTTGTTCTAAGGTGCCCAGGAGGCCAAGCTGAAGGTATTGTTTCATCAGTGGAATTAGTGTATAACTGTAGAGCATAGTTGGAGGGGTTCTGTATACCCACAGTGTATAATTTTTAGGGGTCCCGCATATCTGTAGTGCATAGTTGGGGGTGGGGGGGGGGCTGTATACCTATAGTGTATAGTTGGGGGAGTCCTGTATCACATGGCGGCAACTCAGTGCATTTAGGCATGTAGACATGGTCAAGACAATCTCCTGCAGTTCAAACCGAGCATCAGTATGGGGAAGAAAGGTGATTTGAGGCCTTTGAACGTGGCATGGTTGTTGGTGCCAGAAGGGCTGGTCTGAGTATTTCAGAAACTGCTGATCTACTGGGATTTTCACGCACAACCATCTCTAGGGTTTACAGAGAATGGTCCGAAAAAGAAAAAACCATCCAGTGAGCGGCCGTTCTGTGGGCGGAAATGCCTTGTTGATGCCAGAGGTCAGAGGAGAATGGGCAGACTGGTTCCAGCTGATAGAAAGGCAACAGTGACTCAAATAGCCAACCGTTACAGCCAATGTAGGCCGAAGAGCATCTCTGAGCGCACAGTACGGCCAACTCCGAGGCAGATGGGCTACAGCAGCAGAAGACCACCCGTTACTAGCATGGTGTACCTAATAAAGTGGCCGGTGAGTATGTGTAAATAGTATATGTGCAGGGCCGCCGATAGGGCAGTACAAGTGGTACTGCCATATGGGGCCCGGACCCTAAGAGACATGGGGGGGGGGGGCCCGGTGTCCGCCGCCCCCCGTCCGCTACGCTAGGGGCGGCGGACGGAACATTAAAGCGATCCGGCAGGCGTGATCATGTGACGTCATCACGCCTGCCGGAAGTCCCGTCCCTGCGGCTCGCAAGATGGAGCCCGAAGAGGAGGAGGAAGAGCTGCTGCCTGCACAGCGCGGATTAGGTGAGTAGGATGTTTGTTTTTTTAGGGGCACCTCTGGGGGCGTTATTAGCTCTTGGGGGCACCTCTGGGGGCATTATTAGCTCTTGGGGGCACCTCTGGGGGCATTATTAGCTCTTGGGGGCACCTCTGGGGGCATTATTAGCTCTTGGGGGCACCTCTGGGGGCATTATTAGCTCTTGGGGGCACCTCTGGGGGCATTATTAGCTCTTGGGGGGCACCTCTGGGGACATTATTAGCTCTTGGGGGGCACCTCTGGGGGCATTATTAGCTCTTGGGGGGCACCTCTGGGGGCATTATTAGCTCTTGGGGGCACCTCTGGGGGCATTATTAGCTCTTGGGGGCACCTCTGGGGGCATTATTAGCTCTTGGGGGGCACCTCTGGGGACATTATTAGCTCTTGGGGGGCACCTCTGGGGGCATTATTAGCTCTTGGGGGCACCTCTGGGGGCATTATTAGCTCTTGGGGGCACCTCTGGGGGCATTATTAGTTCATGGGGGCACCCTCATCAGTGCAGAGCAGGGTGTTGGCTGGCTAGTGAGAGGTCTATTGACGTGGGTCAAAGGGGTAATGACTCTCCTTAAGGAGAGCCCGTCTCAAGGACGTGTGGAGACTTACAGACCATTGCTGCTCCACTAGGAATTCTGGGAAGAAAGAATATGCAAAGTAGCTCTCACACCTCTTAAGCAAAGATGAGGGTCAAAAACCCATAACAGCTGTCTGCAGATGGGAAATCTTTCCTTTGGGAGAGATAGTTTGGCTCGGCATAAAATCTCCAGTCAATGTTCTAAGGCTCCTTGACTGAGCGAGACTTGACTTGAAGGGACATCTCTTTGCTTGAGAGGTGTGAGAGCTACTTTGCATATTCTTTCTTTACAGATAATGTAGTAGCTGTCACCTGCAGTCCTATGTAACAGCACAGATAACACAGCGATATCTCTGAGTACAGATAATGTAGATGTCACCTGCAGTCCTATGTAACACCACAGATAACACAGTGATATCTCTGAGTACAGATAATGTAGTTGATGGGACCTGCAGTCCTATGTAACACCACAGATAACACAGCGATATCTCTGAGTACAGATAATGTAGTAGATGTCACCTGCAGTCCTATGTAACACCACAGATAACACAGTGATATCTCTGAGTACAGATAATGTAGTAGTCACCTGCAGTCCTATGTAACACCACAGATAACACAGCGATATCTCTGAGTACAGATAATGTAGTAGATGTCACCTGCAGTCCTATGTAACACCACAGATAACAGCGATATCTCTGAGTACAGATAATGTAGATGTCACCTGCAGTCCTATGTAACACCACAGATAACAGCGATATCTCTGAGTACAGATAATGTAGTAGTCACCTGCAGTCCTATGTAACACCACAGATAACACAGTGATATCTCTGAGTACAGATAATGTAGTAGTCACCTGCAGTCCTATGTAACAGCACAGATAACACTGATATCTCTGAGTACAGATAATGTAGTAGTCACCTGCAGTCCTATGTAACACCACAGATAACACAGTGATATCTCTGAGTACAGATAATGTAGTAGATGTCACCTGCAGTCCTATGTAACACCACAGATAACACAGTGGTATCTCTGAGTACAGATAATGTAGTAGCTGTCACCTGCAGTCCTATGTAACACCACAGATAACACAGTGATATCTCTGAGTACAGATAATGTAGATGTCACCTGCAGTCCTATGTAACAGCACAGATAACACAGCGATATCTCTGAGTACAGATAATGTAGTAGTCACCTGCAGTCCTATGTAACACCACAGATAACAAAGTGATATCTCTGAGTACAGATAATGTAGTAGATGTCACCTGCAGTCCTATGTAACACCACAGATAACACAGTGATATCTCTGAGTACAGATAATGTAGTAGCTGTCACCTGCAGTCCTATGTAACACCACAGATAACACAGCGATATCTCTGAGTACAGATAATGTAGTAGTCACCTGCAGTCCTATGTAACACCACAGATAACAAAGTGATATCTCTGAGTACAGATAATGTAGTAGATGTCACCTGCAGTCCTATGTAACACCACAGATAACACAGTGATATCTCTGAGTACAGATAATGTAGTAGCTGTCACCTGCAGTCCTATGTAACACCACAGATAACACAGCGATATCTCTGAGGACAGATAATGTAGTAGTCACCTGCAGTCCTATGTAACACCACAGATAACACAGTGATATCTCTGAGTACAGATAATGTAGATGTCACCTGCAGTCCTATGTAACACCACAGATAACACAGTGATATCTCTGAGTACAAATAATGTAGATGTCACCTGCAGTCCTATGTAACAGCACAGATAACACTGATATCTCTGAGTACAGATAATGTAGGTCAAAGGGGTAATGACTCTCCTTAAGGAGAGTCCGTCTCAAGGACGTGTGGAGACTTTAGGGCCACATTTATCATCCGGCGGACGGATGATTTTTGGCGGAAAGTGCCGATTTGCGTATTATTTTATACGCAAATGGCCGATTTGCGAATAAAATAATCGCAAATCGGCACTTTCCGCCGAGTATGCCAGGGGGCGGAAAGGGGGCGGAAAGTAGGCGGGAAGTGGGCGGAACGGAGCGGAACGGAGCCCAAATGTACGCCGAAAACCTACTCCAGTCCTCAGCTGGCGTAGGTTTTCGGCGGTGCGCACCGGTGCGCACAGGATTTATGTACAGGCAGTCCGCCTCTACATAAATCCCCGTACCGCCGGAGCTGCGGGGGCATTTTTAAGTCCGGCGTAAAAAACGCCGGACTTAATAAATGCCTCCCTTAGTCTCCACACGTCCTTGAGACGGACTCTCCTTAAGGAGAGTCATTACCCCTTTGACCTACATTATCTGTACTCAGAGATATCACTGTGTTATCTGTGGTGTTACATAGGACTGCAGGTGACTACTACATTATCTGTCCTCAGAGATATCGCTGTGTTATCTGTGGTGTTACATAGGACTGCAGGTGACAGCTACTACATTATCTGTACTCAGAGATATCACTGTGTTATCTGTGCTGTTACATAGGACTGCAGGTGACTACTACATTATCTGTACTCAGAGATATCACTGTGTTATCTGTGGTGTTACATAGGACTGCAGGTGACTACTACATTATCTGTACTCAGAGATATCACTGTGTTATCTGTGGTGTTACATAGGACTGCAGGGGACATCTACCACATTATCTGTACTCAGAGCTATCACTGTGTTATCTGTGCTGTTACATAGGACTGCAGGTGACATCTACATTATCTGTACTCAGAGATATCACTGTGTTATCTGTGCTGTTACATAGGACTGCAGGTGACATCTACATTATCTGTACTCAGAGATATCACTGTGTTATCTGTGCTGTTACATAGGACTGCAGGTGACATCTACATTATCTGTACTCAGAGATATCACTGTGTTATCTGTGCTGTTACATAGGACTGCAGGTGACATCTACATTATCTGTACTCAGAGATATCACTTTGTTATCTGTGGTGTTACATAGGACTGCAGGTGACTACTACATTATCTGTACTCAGAGATATCACTGTGTTATCTGTGCTGTTACATAGGACTGCAGGTGACATCTACTACATTATCTGTACTCAGAGATATCACTGTGTTATCTGTGCTGTTACATAGGACTGCAGGTGACATCTACATTATCTGTACTCAGAGATATCACTGTGTTATCTGTGGTGTTACATAGGACTGCAGGTGACTACTACATTATCTGTACTCAGAGATATCAGTGTTATCTGTGCTGTTACATAGGACTGCAGGTGACTACTACATTATCTGTACTCAGAGATATCACTGTGTTATCTGTGCTGTTACATAGGACTGCAGGTGACATCTACATTATCTGTACTCAGAGATATCACTGTGTTATCTGTGGTGTTACATAGGACTGCAGGTGACTACTACATTATCTGTACTAAGAGATATCACTGTGTTATCTGTGGTGCTACATAGGACTGCAGATGACTACTACATTATCTGTACTCAGAGATATCACTGTGTTATCTGTGCTGTTACATAGGACTGCAGGTGACATCTACATTATCTGTACTCAGAGATATCACTGTGTTATCTGTGGTGTTACATAGGACTGCAGGTGACATCTACATTATCTGTACTAAGAGATATCACTGTGTTATCTGTGGTGCTACATAGGACTGCAGATGACTACTACATTATCTGTACTCAGAGATATCGCTGTGTTATCTGTGGTGTTACATAGGACTGCAGGTGACTACTACATTATCTGTACTCAGAGATACCACTGTGTTATCTGTGGTGTTACATAGGACTGAAGGTGAAATCTACTACATTATCTGTACTCAGAGATACCACTGTGTTATGTGGTGTTACATAGGACTGCAGGTGATATGAGGTCATTTCTCCAGGTTGCAGAAGTTCAAACTTCATCGTGCCCTGGTGTGCTGGTGTCTGTATACATGTGTGCTGGTGTCTGTATACATGTGTGCTGGTGTCTGTATACATGTGTGCTGGTGTCTGTATACATGTGTGCTGGTGTGCTGGTGTCTGTATACATGTGTGCTGGTGTCTGTATGTGTGTATACATGTGTGCTGGTGTCTGTATACATGTGTGCTGGTGTCTGTATACATGTGTGCTGGTGTCTGTATACATGTGTGCTGGTGTCTGTATGTGTGTATACATGTGTGCTGGTGTCTGTATACATGTGTGCTGGTGTCTGTATACATGTGTGCTGGTGTCTGTATACATGTGTGCTGGTGTCTGTATGTCTGTATACATGTGTGCTGGTGTCTGTATACATGTGTGCTGGTGTCTGTGTGTGAGATCAATTCTAGAGAACTGGCTCATATACCCTATTTTCCCCAGTGGCTTATAATGTAACCTCTGTTATACAGTTATAAAATTGTAGAAACTAAATGTGAACAAGGTGCAATTCAAATAGACACTTACTTGTATAGCTGCCTCTTGTGCTCTGTATGCAGTGCATTATACTCACCCCTGCAACGTACAATTTATAGCGCGTCTACAAGTCCAGTGGGGCTCATTATGATGGAGACTATTGATTGGTGAACATATACAAATCAAACAGCCCCCCAGACCCTCGAAATTCAATAACCCCAAACGGGGCATTGCCTAGTACTCAACAGCTTCTGAATACAGGGGAACCCCTACCCCACTCTTGTGTAAGTTTTAGTCTCCATCATAATGAGCCCCGCTGGGCTTGTAGACGCGCTATAAATTGTACGTTGCGGGGGTGAATATAACGCACTGCATACAGATCACAAGAGGCAGCTATACAAGTGAGTGTCTGTATGGGGACATTTACATTGCACCTTGTTCACATTTAGTTTCTACAATTTTATATCTGTATAACAGAGGTTACATTTTAAGCCACTGGGGAAAATGGGATATATGAGCCAGTTCTCTAGAATTGATCGGAACCAAATTATACCTCCCAGCAAGGCGTGGGGCCAACACACTATTTTTTTTTTATTAATGTGGGGGGCCCAGACACTTTGGTTGTATTGGGCCCCGAAATTCCTGATGGTGGCCCTGTATATGTGTATATGAGTATATAGTATATTTGTGTAAATGAGTATATAATATATATGTGTATATAAGTATCTCTATATAATAAAAATGAAAGTCTGTCTGTCTGTCTGTCTGTCCTTCTGTCTGTCTGTCCTCTATAGACTTCCAAATGCCTGAACCGTTTGACCCCAAATTTGGCCCACAGATACATTGGGTGCCCAGGAAGGTTATTGCGAAGGTCCCGTCCCCGCCAGATGTACAGGAGGGGAGGGGGAGGGGAAGAGAGGCGCCCCATAGAGATGAATGGGAAAATCTCCTCACTGCACACACAGGTGATATAATTAGCTGCAGCAGACACGGCAGTTGGAGCCTTAGCAACCAATAGGATTACTGCTTTCATTTTCACAGGGAGCAATGGTTGCTAGGGAAGCTGCCTCACAACATCCACAGTAATAACTGGTAGACCCCCTACTCCATCTATACAGTACAGGTATACAGGGCCCCCTACTCCATCTATACAGTACATGTATACAGGACCCCCTACTCCATCTATACAGTATATGTATATACAGGGCCCCCTACTCCATCTATACAGTACATGTATATACAGGACCCCCTACTCCATCTATACAGTACAGGTATACAGGACCCCCTACTCCATCTATACAGTACATGTATATACAGGGCCCCCTACTCCATCTATACAGTACATGTATACAGGACCCCCTACTCCATCTATACAGTACATGTATACAGGACCCCCTACTCCATCTATACAGTACATGTATACAGGACCCCCTACTCCATCTATACAGTACATGTATACAGGGCCCCCTACTCCATCTATACAGTACATGTATACAGGACCCCCTACTCCATCTATACAGTACATGTATACAGGACCCCCTACTCCATCTATACAGTACATGTATACAGGGCCCCCTACTCCATCTATACAGTACATGTATATACAGGGCCCCCTACTCCATCTATACAGTACATGTATACAGGACCCCCTACTCCATCTATACAGTATATATATATACAGGGCCCCCTACTCCATCTATACAGGACATATATATACAGGACCCCCTACTCCATCTATACAGGACATGTATATACAGGACCCCCTACTCCATCTGTACAGTACATGTATACAGGACCCCCTACTCCATCTATACAGTACATGTATACAGGACCCCCTACTCCATCTATACAGTACATGTATACAGGACCCCCTACTCCATCTATACAGTACATGTATACAGGACCCCCTACTCCATCTATACAGTACATGTATATACAGGACCCCCTACTCCATCTATACAGTACATGTATACAGGACCCCCTACTCCATCTATACAGTACATGTCTATACAGGACCCCCTACTCCATCTATACAGTACATGTATATACAGGACCTCCTACTCCATCTATACAGTACATGTATATAGGACATTACAGGTATACAGGACCCCCTACTCCATCTATACAGTACATGTATACAGGACCTCCTACTCCATCTATACAGTACATGTATACAGGACATTACAGGTATACAGGACCCCCTACTCCATCTATACAGTACATGTATACAGGACCCCTTACTCCATCTATACAGTACATGTATACAGGACTATGGAAAGAGTAGTGGTCGGCACTTTCAAGAGTAAAAAACGTGGCTTTATTTTGTCATTTAAAATCCATGTCACAAATCCAAACATATGTAGAAGGCACGATCTATTCCCCCCCTATTCCATCTATACAGTACATGTATACAAGGCCCCCTACTCCATCTATACAGTACATGTATACCGAACCCCCTACTCCATCTATACAGTACATGTATACAGGACCTCCTATTCCATCTATACAGTACATGTATACAGGACATTACAGGTATACAGGACCCCCTACTCCTACTATACAGTACATGTATACAGGACCCCCTACTCCATCTATACAGTACATGTATACAGGACCTCCTACTCCATCTATACAGTACATGTATACAGGACATTACAGGTATACAGGACCCCCTACTCCATCTATACAGTACATGTATACAGGACCCCCTACTCCATCTATACAGTACATGTATACAGGGCCCTCTACTCCATCTATACAGTACATGTATACAGGACCCCCTACTCCATCTATACAGTACATGTATACAGGACCCCCTACTCCATCTATACAGTACATGTATACAGGACCCCCTACTCCATCTATACAGTACACGTATACAGGACCCCCTACTCCATCTATACAGTAAATGAATACAGGACCTCCTACTCCATCTATACAGTACATGTATACAGGACCCCCTACTCCATCTATACAGTACATGTATACAGGACCCCCTACTCCATCTATACAGTACATGTATACAGGACCCCTTACTCCATCTATACAGTACATGTATACAGGACCCCCTACTCCATCTATACAGTACATGTATACAGAACCCCCTACTCCATCTATACAGTACATGTATATACAGGGCACTACAGGTATACTGGACCCCCTACTCCCTCTATACAGTACATATATACAGGACCCCCTACTCCATCTATACAGTACATGTATACAGGACCTCCTACTCCATCTATATAGTACATGTATACAGGACCCCCTACTCCATCTATACAGTACAGGTATACAGGACCTCCTACTCCATCTATACAGTACATGTATACAGGACCCCCTATTCCATCTATACAGTACATGTATACAGGACCTCCTACTCCATCTGTACAGTACATGTATACAGGAACCCATACTCCATCTATACACTACATCTATACAGGGCCCCCTACTCCATCTATACAATACATGTATACAGGACCCCCTACTCCATTTATACAGTACATATATACAGGACCCCCTATTCCATCTATACAGTACATGTATACAGGATCTCCTACTCCATCTATACAGTACATGTATACAGGACCCCTTACTCCATCTATACAGTACATCTATACAGTACATGTATACAGGGCCCCCTACTCCATCTATACAATACATGTATACAGGACCCCCTACTCCATCTATACAGTACATGTATATACAGGGCCCCCTACTCCATCTATACAGTACATGTATACAGGGCCCCCTACTCTATCTATACAGTACATGTATACAGGACCCCCTACTCCATCTATACAGTACATGTATACAGGGCCCCCTACTCCATCTATACAATACATGTATACAGGACCCCCTACTCCATCTATACAGTACATGTATACAGGACCCCCTACTCCATCTATACAGTACATGTATACAGGAGCCCCTACTCCATCTATACAGTACATGTACATACAGGGTCCCCTACTCCATCTATACAATACATGTATACTGGACCTCCTACTCCATCTATACAGTACATGTACATACAGGGCCCCCTACTCCATCTATACAATACATGTATACAGGACCCCCTACTCCATCTATACAGTACATGTATACAGGACTATGGAAAGAGTAGTGGTCGGCACTTTCAAGAGTAAAAAAGGTGGCTTTATTTTGTCATTAAGGCCAGGTTCAGACTATGTAACTGTGCAGCTGTATTTGCGGCTGTAATTGTGCGGCGGTATTTTTGGTGGTTCATGCGTACGCTGGAAAGTATAGGATATACGGCTGCACAGTGCACACTATGTATGAATCTACGGCCAGATCGTAAACGGACCCGTAAAAAATGAACAAGACCATTGTTTGCGGCTGGACATGCGGCCGAGGATTGACAGGCGGTCCGTACGGAGTACTTAAAAAATAGCCGGCAATGATGCCGAATGCCGATGCCTCTAATAGTTAATATATTAAATTACTAAAACACATTTTCTTTGTAATAAAGTCCCTTTCGTTGGTCAATAATTTAATTCTAACGAATCCATCATTTTGCAATTAAATATACTGTTAAAATAAATAGATATATAAATAAATGTATATTTATATATATAATTATTTTTTGACAGTATATTTAATTGCACAATGATGGATTCGTTAGAATTAAATTATTGACCAACGAAACTGAATTTATTTCAATGAAAATGTGTTTTATTAATTAAATATTAATTAGTACAGGAAGCTCCATAAGCCGTTAATTCATATTGCCGGTAATAGAGCTTTCTGTACTAATCATCACTTTACTGTAATGAAAACATCAAATGTTTCTTCTAATTATGTTATCACAATAGCATTATTAGAAGAAACATTTAGAATTATATGTGCGCTCAGCTGATTGGCTGATCGGCTGAGCGCACGTATAATGAGCCGGTCCGCAGCACAGTGACTTCATTGTGCTGCGGACCAGCGAAGAGGACACATCGGGGTGAGTATAGAGCTCTCCCCACCCCCTCCCCAGCACTGCACCCCTCCCAGCAAGGAAGGGGGGTCACTTAACCCCTTCCTTGCTGGGATGGGTGCAGTCTGACATCAGTCTGGCCCCCAAGGGGTTAAGGGGGATGCAATACATCCTCCCTTAACCCCTTGGGGGCCAGACTGTTAGCAGCGATCTGTAAAGATGCTGCATACTGTAAGGTGCACAACACCGCTCACAATGATGGGTGTTGTGCTCCTGTTTGTGTGTTTTTTGTGTGTTTCTCCCTTTTTGTTTTTCAGATATCGGTATCCTGTGGATTACGTCGGATTCCGTGGACTACGTCGATGACCAGCGGTTGTTTGTTGTTTTTTTTTAATAAAATGGTCAATGAGGGGTGTGGGGGTGTTTTTATTTGAATAAAAAAATTTTTTAACTTGTGTCTTCTCTTTATTTCTTTACTTTATAGACTTAGTAGTGGAAGCCGTCTAATAGACAGAATCCATTACTAAGTTGGGGCCTAGTGTTAGCCGGTATAAAATGGCTAACACTAACCCCCTATTATTACCCCAGTACCCAATGCCACCAGGGGTACTGGGAAGAGCCGGGTGCCAGTGGTCCCGGAGCGTCAAAATTGGCGCTCCTGGACCGGGCGGCAGCAGGCTGGTAAGATTTAGGCTGGGGAGGGCCTAAACCAATGGCTCTTCCCACCCTGGTGTTACCAGGCTGCTGTCGTTTGGTTTTTAACCCGGCTGGTTCTAAAAATAGGGGGGACCCTATGCGTTTTTTTTTAATTAATTATTTATTTATTAAGGTTACAAACCCACTTGGCGGGTCTGCAGCGAGTCTCCATGCTGCGTTTTTGCAGCGAGACTCGCTGCAGATCCCGGCCCTATGCTTTTAATGGCAGACAAACACGCAGCAGCGATGTACATCCCTGCTGCGAGTTTGTCTGCAGCCCACCCCATTAACCCCCCGGCCGCCGGAGCTGATACTTCACCTGATCCCGGCTCCGGCGGTTCCCGATGTCTTCAGCAAGCCGGAGCGGGGACCAGGTGAAGTATATGCTCCAGCCAGCCGCCCACAGCCCGATCGCCCCCCCGCAGCCCCGGCCGCCTGATCGCCCCCCCCCCGCAGCACCGATCGCACGCCCCCCCGATCGAGCGGCCGGGGCTGCAGGGGGGCGTGTAAGCGATCGATGCTGCCGGGGGGGCGTGCGATCGTTGCTGCGGTGGGGCGTGCGATCGGTGCAGCGGGGGGGCGATTGGGGTGGCCGGGGCTGCGGGCGGCTGGCTGGAGCATATACTTCACCTGGTCCCCGCTCCGGCTTGCTGAAGACATCGGGAACCACCGGTGAAGTATCAGCTCCGGCGGCTGGGGGGTTAATGGGGTGGGCTGCAGACAAACTCGCAGCAGGGATGTACATCCCTGCTGCGTGTTTGTCTGCCATTAAAAGCATAGGGCCGGGATCTGCAGCGAGTCTCGCTGCAAAAACGCAGCATGGAGACTCGCTGCAGACCCGCCAAGTGGGTTTGTAACCTTAAAAGAAAAAACGCTGGTCATCGACGTAGTCCACGGAATCCGACGTAATCCACAGGATACCGATATCTGAAAAACAAAAAGGGAGAAACACACAAAAAACACACAAACAGGAGCACAACACCCATCATTGTGAGCGGTGTTGTGCTCCTTACAGTATGCAGCATCTTTACAGATCGCTGCTTACAGTCTGGCCCCCAAGGGGTTAAGGGAGGATGTATTGTAACCCCCTTAACCCCTTGGGGGCCAGACTGATGTCAGACTGCACCCATCCCAGCAAGGAAGGGGTTAAGAGACCCCCCCTTCCTTGCTGGGAGGGGTGCAGTGCTGGGGAGGGGGTGGGGAGAGCTCTATACTCACCATCCGATGTCCCGATGTTGTCTCTTCGCTGGTCCGCAGCACAATGAAGTCACTGTACTGCGGACAGGCTCATTATATGTGCGCTCAGCCGAACAGCCAATCAGCTGAGCGCACATATAATTCTAAATGTTTCTTCTAATAATGCTATTGTGATAACATAATTAGAAGAAAGATTTGATGTTTTCATTAAAGTAAAGTGATGATTAGTACAGAAAGCTCTATTACCGGCAATATGAATTAACGGCTTATGGAGCTTCCTGTACTAATTAATATTTAATTAATAAAACACAATTTCGTGGAAATAAATTCAGTTTCGTTGGTCAATAATTTAATTCTAACGAATCCATCATTGTGCAATTAAATATACTGTCAAAAAATAAATATATATATAAATATACATTTATTTATATATCTATTTATTTTAACAGTATATTTAATTGCACAATGATGGATTAGTTTAAATTTAATTATTGAACAACAAAAGGCACTTTATTACAACGAAAATGTGTTTTATTATTTTGATATATTAACCATGAAAGACATCGGCATTAGTGCAGAGGATCGCAAACCCCGGTAATAGCGATTCCTGTAAACTGTTTCCCTGCTTTCCCAGATGCATCCAGAGGTGTTTCCATCACTTTCTTAACATTTTATTTGTTATTTTTAGTTGAACCAGATTTCAAAGTAAATGACCGTATGTTTTGAGCCGCATGTCTATTTTTTCCCACGGCCGGAGTTTCATCCGCACATTTACAGCCGCATAAAAAATACAGCCGCACAGTTACATAGTGTGAACCTAGCCTTAAAATGCATGTCACAAATCCAAACATATGTAGAAGGCACGATCTATTCCCCCCTATTCCATCTATACAGTACATGTATACAGGACTCCCTACTCCATCTATACAGTACATGTATACAGGACCCCCTACTCCATCTATACAGTACATGTATACAAGGCCCCCTACTCCATCTATATAGTACATGTATACAGGACCCCCTACTCCCCCTATACAGTACATGTATACAGGAGCCCCTACTCCAACTATATAGCACATGTATACAGGACCCCCTACTCCATCTATACAGTACATGTATACAGGACCCCCTACTCCATCTATACAGTACATATATACAGGACCTCCTACTCCATCTATACAGTACATGTATACAGGACATTACAGGTATACAGGACCCCCTACTCCTACTATACAGTACATGTATACAGGACCCCCTACTCCATCTATACAGTACATGTATACAGGGCCCTCTACTCCATCTATAAAGTACATGTATACAGGGCCCCCTACTCTATCTATACAGTACATGTATACAGGACCCCCTACTCCATCTATACAGTACATGTATACAGGACCCCCTACTCCATCTATACAGTACATGTATACAGGACCCCCTACTCCATCTATACAGTACATGTATATACAGGACCCCCTACTCCATCTATACAGGTATACAGGGCAGTATTACCAGCTGCTGTTGCCCTAAGCACTAAACCTGAGGACGCCCCATCCTCACCAATTAGCATCAGGATAGATTGGTAGGTAATAACTCCAGACGTCACATTTAAAACCGCCACACCATTCCTGACCAATACCGCCGTACTGTGACTGGATAACACTGCCACACCAGACCTGACCAATACTGCCATACTGTGACTGGATAACACCACTATACAAGACCTGACCAATACCGCCACACTGTGACTGGAGAACACCGCCACACCAGACCTGACCAATGCCGCCACACTGTGACTGGATAACACTGCCATACCAGACCTTACCAATACCGCCATACTGTGACTGGATAACACTGCCATCCCAGACCTGACCAATACCGCCATACTGTGACTGGATTACACCACTATACCAGACCTGACCAATACTGCCATACCCCCCCTCGAAAAGACACCAGATTTTCGGAACGGGAGGGTATTGCTCCTCTGCAAGGTGCTACCCTAGGCACCAGACCATGGGTGCCTAATGGTAAATACGACCCTGCAGGTATACAGGACACTACAGGTATACAGGACCCCAAAACTATACACTACAGGTGCACGGGACCTCCACCAACTATATACTACAGGTATACAGGACCCCAAACGTTACACTACAGGTATACAGGACCCCAAAACTATACACTGCAGGTATAAAGGACCTCCACCAACTATATACTTCAGGTATACAGGACCTCCACCAACCATACACTACAAGTATACAGAAACTCCACCAACTATATACTACAGGTATATAGGACCCCAAACTATACACTACAGGTATACAGGACCCCCAAACTATATACTACAACTATATACTACAGGTATACAGGACCCCAAACTATACACTACGGGGGAGATTTATCAAAGGGTGTAAAATTTAGACTGGTGCAAACTACCCACAGCAACCAATCAAAGCTCAGGTTTCCTTTCAGCACTAAACACCTATAAGACCCATCCGATATACAAATGATAAAAAATATCAAATGAATTGGTACAAAAGAACTTTATTGAGAAATATCGCAACAACAAATAAGGACAAGAAAGAAAAATTAAATATAAAAACAAACAAAGACCTGGGAGGTGGGAGACCAAGCATAAGGGGAGGTATATGTTTACAAAATAAAGTGCAAGTGCATATATGCAGTACTCATAAGTTTTCAGTATACAGCCTGGTTATAAGCATATTATAAAGTGCAAGTGCTCAAACATGACCAAAAACACAAGCTGCATAGCTGAATCTAGCACTCCTTTGGAGGAGTGTGAGGTGGGAGTCCTGAGGGGCTGGGAATCATATCCCTGGGTAATGTTGTTTATGTGCACCTGCCTATACCTTGCTAGATTCAGCTATGCAGCTTGTGTTTTTGGTCATGTTTGAGCACTTGCACTTTATAATATGCTTATAACCAGGCTGTATACTGAAAACTTATGAGTACTGCATATATGCACTTGCACTTTATTTTGTAAACATATACCTCCCCTTATGCTTGGTCTCCCACCTCCCAGGTCTTTGTTTGTTTTTATATTTAATTTTTCTTTCTTGTCCTTATTTGTTGTTGCGATATTTCTCAATAAAGTTCTTTTGTACCAATTCATTTGATATTTTTTATCATTTGTATATCGGATGGGTCTTATAGGTGTTTAGTTCTGGTTCTATTGCCATTCGGTTATCTTTTTTCCCCCCCTTATCCCTGTTGTCTTTTGGGGTATAGGACGTTTATCATAAGAATCCAGAATTTATAGGTGTTTTCCTTTCAGCACTGCCTAAAGCTGAGCTGTGATTGGTTGCTGTGGGTAGTTTGCACCAGTCTAAATTTTACACCCTTTGATAAATCTCCCCCTACGTGTTTACAGAAACCCAAAACTATACACTACAGGTATACAGGATCTTCACCAACTCTATAATACAGGTAGGGGACCCCCAAACTTTAAACTACAGGTATACCGGACCTCCACCAACTATATACTACAGGTATACAGGACCCCAAGCTATACACTACGGGTTTACAGAAACCCAAAATTATACACTACAGGTATACAGGACCTTCACCAACTCTATAATACAGGTATACAGCACCCCCACCAACTCTATACTACAGGTATACAGGACCCCAAACAATACACTACAGGTATACAGGACCCCAAAACTATACACTACAGGTATACAGGAACTCCACCAACTGTATACTACAGGTATATAGGACCCCAAACTTTACAGGTATACAGGAACTCCACCAACTCTATACTACAAGTATACAGCACCTTACCAACTCTATACTACAGGTATACAGGACCCCCAAACTTTACACTACAGGTATATAGGACCTCCACCAACTAAATACTACAGGTATACAGGACCCTCCAACTATACACTACAGGTATACAGGACCCCTGAACTATATACTACAGGTATACAAGACCTCCACCAACTTTACACTACAGGTATCCAGGACCCTCAAACTATAAACTACAGGTATACAAAACCTCCACCAACTATACATTACAGGTATACAGCACCAACTATTTACCACATGTATACAGGACCCGCGAACTATACAGTAAAGGTATACAGGTCCTTCACCAACTATACACTGCAGGTATACAGGACTTCCCAAACTATACAGTACAGGTATACAGCCCCCCCACCCCCCAACTATGCATTACAGATATGCAGGACCCCTAAAAACTATACACTGTAGGTATACAGAACCCCTCCAACAATGTTCTACAGTTATACACTAATTCCACTAATGTAACAATACCTTTAGATTGGCCTCCTGGGCACCTTAGAAAAAATCTAATTAACACACTGACACTTTATACCCGGGCAGCGCCGGGTACATTTTCTAGTATAGTATATATGTGTAAATGAGTACATAGTATATATGTGTATATTGTATACAATATATATGTGTATATGAGTATTTAGTATATATGTGTATATTGTATATATGTGTGTATATATAGTATATTGTGTATATTGTATATATATGTATATAGTATATATGTGTATATTGTATATAGTATATATGTGTATATGAGTATATATAATATATATGTGTATATAATATATATGTGTAAACAAGTATATAATATATATGTGTATATAGTATATATGTGTTTATTGTATATATGTTTATATATAATATATTGTATATATATTGTATATATATAATATATAGTATATGTGTATGAGTATATAGTTAATATCTGTATTTGAGTATATAGTATGTATATATATATATATATGTATGTGTATATTTGTACATAATATATATATGAGTATATGAGTATATATGTGTATATTAGTATATAGTATATCTGTGTATATAGTATATATGTGTATATGAGTATATATGTGTATATAGTTTATATGTGTATATGAGTATATAGTATATATGTGTATATTGTATACATTGTATATATGTGTATATAGTATATATGTGTATATAGTATGGTATGAGGACCTATACCCCCCCATACATTAAGAAGCTTCAGCTAATCAGCCATGAGGGGCTTATTTACCTGACAACGGATACCAGCAGGGGGTGCCTACCTGTCATCTGTATCCGGCAGACGGGGCAACATCCTCCGGGCTCCTGCACAGGCACCTCCCCCTGTAACCGATAATCACAGCGAGATATCAGAGCCCAACCATAATATAATATAATATACCCCATCATCAGTGTCATATAATATACCCCATCATTAGTGTCATATAATATACCCCATCATCAGTGTCATAAAATATACCCCATCATTAGTGTCATATAATATACCCCATCATTAGTGTCATAAAATATACCCCATCATTAGTGTCATATAATATACCCCATCATCAGTGTCATATAATATACCCCATCATTACTAACATATAATATACCCCATCATCAGTGTCATATAATATACCCCATCATCAGTAACATATAATATACCCCATCATTACTAACATATAATATACCCCATCATCAGAGTCATATATTATACCCCATCATCAGTGTCATATAATATACCCCATCATCAGTGTCATATAATATACCCCATCGTTAGTAACATATAATATACCCCATCATCAGTGTCATATAATATACCCCATCATTAGTAACATATAATATACCCCATCATTAGTGTCATATAATATACCCCATCATTAGGAACATATAATATACCCCATCATTAGTAACATATAATATACCCCATCATTAGGAACATATAATATACCCCATCATCAGTAACATATAATATACCCCATCATCAGTGTCATATAATATACCCCATCATCAGTGTCATATAATATACCCCATCATTAGTGTCATATAATATACCCCATCATTAGTGTCATATAATATACCCCATCATTAGTGTCATATAATATACCCCATCATCAGTGTCATATAATATACCCCATCATCAGTGTCTTATAATAACCCCCCAGTACCCCGGTATCGGTGCCCTCACCTCCGCACAGTCCAGCGGGGGACACTGAGTGGCGCAGACTCCGATTCCGTTGACACATCGGCAGATGTGACACCCGTCCTGCCAGTCGTCTCCAGGCTGTATAAGACAGGATCAGTCGTTATAATGACCGGAGGGGGGGCTTGGTCCTCCCCACCACTGATGATGGGTCACTCACCTGATACAGCTGTCCTCCATGCTGACACTCGCAGTGCTCCGCGCTCACACACCGCCCACTGCTGCTGCTGCGGTACCTTCCTGCCTCACACACACAGCCGCCTGCCGCCCCCACACTGCACTTCTCTCTCCGCTCTCCATACACCTCCTGACAGCTCCGCTCACAGACCTCCTCATCTGGGCCCGGCCGCCTCCAGCGCTCTCCAACAGGGCAACCTACACCGGGGATGGGGGGATTTACACACTGGGTGCAACGTATGGGGGTGTACCGGGGGTAGTGTATGGTGGGGGGTGTACCGGGTGTAGTGTATGGTGGGGGGTGTACCAGGTGTAGTGTATGGTGGGGGCTGTACCGGGTTCAGTGTATGGTGGGGGGTGTACAAGGTGTAGTGTATGGTGAGGGGTGTACCGGGTGTAGTGTATGGTGAGGGGTGTACCAGGTTCAATGTATGGTGAGGGGTGTACCGGGTGTAGTGTATGGTGAGGGGTGTACCGGGTGTAGTGTAT
The DNA here is from genome assembly GCF_027789765.1 of Dendropsophus ebraccatus. Lineage (NCBI taxonomy): Eukaryota > Metazoa > Chordata > Amphibia > Anura > Hylidae > Dendropsophus > Dendropsophus ebraccatus. The sequence continues at coordinate 218,142,190 of NC_091455.1, read as the reverse complement.
GGTGAGGGTTGTACCGGGTGTAGTGTATGGTGAGGGGTGTATCGGGTTCAGTGTATGGTGAGGGGTGTATCGGGTTCAGTGTATGGTGAGGGTTGTACCGGGTGTAGTGTATGGTGAGGGGTGTACCGGGTTCAGTGTATGGTGAGGGTTGTACCGGGTGTAGTGTATGGTGAGGGGTGTATCGGGTTCAGTGTATGGTGAGGGGTGTACCGGGTGTAGTGTATGGTGAGGGGTGTACCGGGTTCAGTGTATGGTGAGGGGTATACCGGGTTCAATGTATGGTGAGGGGTGTACCGGGTTCAGTGTATGGTGGGGGGTGTACCAGGTTCAATGTATGGTGAGGGGTGTACCGGGTTCAGTGTATGGTGAGGGGTGTACCAGGTTCAATGTATGGTGAGGGGTGTACCGGGTTCAGTGTATGGTGAGGGGTGTACCGAGTTCAGTGTATGGTGGGGGGTGTACTGGGTTCAGTGTATGTTGAGGGGTGTACTGGGTTCAGTGTATGGTGAGGGGTGTACTGGGTGTAGTGTATGGTGGGGGGTGTACCGGGTTCAGTGTATGGTGAGGGGTGTACCTGGTGTAGTGTATGGTGAGGGGTGTACCGGGTTCAGTGTATGGTGAGGGGTGTACTGGGTGTAGTGTATGGTGGGGGGTGTACCGGGTGTAGTGTATGGTGAGGGGTGTACCGGGTGTAGTGTATGGTGAGGGGTGTGCCGGATGTAGTGTATTGTGAGGGGTGTACCGTGTGTAGTGTATGGTGAGGGGTGTACCGGGTTCAGTGTATGGTGAGGGGTGTACCTGGTGTAGTGTATGGTGAGGGGTGTACCGGGTTCAGTGTATGGTGAGGGGTGTACCGGGTGTAGTGTATGGTGAGGGGTGTACCGGGTGTAGTGTATGGTGAGGGGTGTACCGGGTGTAGTGTATGGTGAGGGGTGTACCGGGTGTAGTGTATGGTGAGGGGTGTACCGTGTGTAGTGTATGGTGGGGGGTGTACCGGGTTCAGTGTATGGTGAGGGGTGTACCGTGTGTAGTGTATGGTGGGGGGTGTACCGGGTTCAGTGTATGGTGAGGGGTGTACCGGGTGTAGTGTATGGTGAGGGGTGTACCGGGTGTAGTGTATGGTGAGGGGTGTACCGGGTTCAGTGTATGGTGAGGGGTGTACCGGGTTCAGTGTATGGTGAGGGGTGTACCGGGTTCAGTGTATGGTGAGGGGTGTACCGGGTTCAGTGTATGGTGAGGGGTGTACCGGATGTAGTGTATGGTGAGGGGTGTACCGGGGGTAGTGTATGGTGGGGGGTGTACCGGGTGTAGTGTATGGTGAGGGGTGTACCGGGTGTAGTGTATGGTGAGGGGTGTACCGGGTTCAGTGTATGGTGAGGGGTGTACCGGGTGTAGTGTATGGTGAGGGGTGTACCGGGTGTAGTGTATGGTGAGGGGTGTACCAGGTGTAGTGTATGGTGAGGGGTGTACCGGGTTCAGTGTATGGTGAGGGGTATACCGGGTTCAGTGTATGGTGAGGGGTATACCGGGTTCAGTGTATGGTGAGGGGTATACCGGGTTCAGTGTATGGTGAGGGGTGTATCGGGTGTAGTGTATGGTAAGGGGTGTACCGGGGTTCAGTGTATGGTGGGGGTTGATCAGGTGCAGTCTATAAGGGGGGTTTACCAAGTTCAGTATATGGGGGGGGAGGTGTACCGGTTGTAATGTATGGGGGTGGGGTGGGTGTTTACCGGGTTCAGTGTATTGGGGGTGTGTGGGTGTATCAGGTGCAGTGTATGGTGGGGGGTGTACCAGGTGCAGTGCATGGGGGAGGGTGTACCGGATGTAAGGTATGGGGTGTAGTGGGGGCAGTGTATGGGGGGGAGTACTACTTTGGGGCCACTTACTGCAGTCAGGGAGATCACATGTCCTCTGACGGTTCGGGGTTCCGGTACATTCCTCTCCATCATACAGCCGCTGTTGTATTTGCTGCCGCTGTGAGGTCTGGACTCCACTTCCACATGTGACAGAACATGAAGACCAGGTCGACCACTGCGACCACTGACAATCCACTGCAAGACCCACAAGTCACTACTGGCCAGGAGGAGAGGGGAAGGAGGAGAGAGAAGGAGAGGGGAAGGAGGAGAGAGAAGGAGAGGGGAGGAGAGGGGAAAAGAGGGAGGGGAGGAGAGAGAAGGAGAGGGAGGAGAAGGGAGAAGAGAGAGGAGAGAAGAGAGAGGAGAGAAGAGAGAGGGGAGGAGAGGGGAGAAGAGGGAGGAGAAGGAAGAAGAGGGAGGAGAGGGGAGGAGAGGTAGGGATGTGAGGGGAGGAGAGGAGAGGGAGGGAGGAGAGGGGAGAAGAGAGAGGAGAGAAGAGAGAGGGTAGGAGAGGGAGGGGCAGGGAGGGGAGGAGAGGAGAGGTAGGGATGTGAGGGGAGGAGAGGAGAGGGAGGGAGGAGAGGGGAGAAGAGAAGAGAGAGGAGAGAAGAGAGAGGGTAGGAGAGGGAGGGGCAGGGAGGGGAGAAGAGAAAGGGGAGAATAGAGAGGGGAGAAGAGAAAGGGGAGGAGAGAGAGGGGAGGAGAGAGAGGGGAGGAGAGAGAGGGGAGGAGAGAGAGGGGAGGAGAGGGAAGAGCAGGGAGGGGAGGAGAGAGAGGAGAGAGGAGAGCACATATATCTCACCATTACAGTCCTGAGAGGAGCAGAGAAAGTTTCCCATGTGACAGGAGCTGCAAGAGAGAGGACAAGTCTGTTATAGGGTCATAACCCCCCCCTTCCCCTTGCCGCCTCTCCTAAACCTCCCGCCCACTGCCCCCTGCCCCACCTCCTACACTTCCCACCCCACTGTCCCTCCTCCTACACCTCCTCATCCCACTGCCACTCCTTCCCCCCCACTACTACACCTCTGAACCTCTCCTGGCCTTGCTCTTCTTCTCCCCTCTCCATGCCCCTTCTCCTCCACGCTCCATGACTCTCCACCTCCTCCTCTCTCCATGCTCCTCCACTCTACATGCCTCAACCCTTCTCTCTCTCCCCATGATCCTCCCCCTCCTCTTTGCCCCTACTCCCTCCATTCCCCTCCTCCTTCTCAACTCTCTATGCCCCTCCTCCTCCACGCCCCTCCCCCTCTCTCCATGCCCCTCCTCCATCCATCCCTCTCCTCCTCCACTCTCCATGCCCCTCCTCCTCCACGCCCCTCCTCCTCCACCCTCCATGCCCCTTCTTCTCCACTCTCCGTGCCTTTCCTCCTCCTTTGCATGCCCCTCCTCCTCCACCACTACTCTCCATGCCCCTCCTCCACCCTCCATGCCTCTCTTCCTCCTCTCCATGCCCCTCCCCTCCTCCACACCTCTCCTCCTGCAGTCTCTATGCCTCTCCTCCTCCTTTACATGCCCCTCCTTCCCCTCTACTCATGCCCCGCCTCCTCCTTATGCCCCTCCCCTTCTCACCAGTTGTTGCACTGATAGTGTATGGTTGTGCCCGGGGGGTATTCTCTTGCCCTCTCCTCTATGGTGATGTTCTCAGTCCAGAGTAGGCCTGATGCTGGGAGGACACAGGGGCAGTCCGCGGGGGCCACACAGCGATCCCCTTGCAGGAGCTGGAGACAGGGACCCTGATATTAGGACACAGCAGTGCAGACCCCCATCATCCCATCAGCTATGAATACAATCACTGGGACATGCTGGGACCTCACAGACCCCCAGGTGACCCCACCTTTCCAGGGGGGCAGGAGCAGCCCGGTTCACAAGTCTCGCTGACACATGGGCTGTCGGGCCAGAGGTCGGCGCAGGTGCGGGGGCAGGAGCCGGCACAATCACTGAAGATCTGATCCCCTGGACAAGCTGGGGGGGAAGAACAGAGGGATACGGATTATATACAGTCACATGACTGATCCCGAGCTATATACTATAGAGCCATACATGATCTGTATCCTTTGCCGCCATATCATGTATTACTATATACAGTCCCGTCACCTATACACTGTACCGCCATATCATGTATTACTATATACTGTGCTGTCATCTATACACTGTATGCAATCTAAGAGATCCAGGTGTGGTGTCCCACCACGGGTATTTCGTGTTTCTTACATCTGTTGCAATAACTTTTTCTCCAGGTTAGGTGGTGATGAAGGTATTCCAGAGTTTCACCACAAGATGTCAGTATTTTATTTGTATGCTCCTATATGTTAAACAGCTGAAGCTAACAAAGCGTTACTGTTTCCTGTGTACCATGTGCTTTTATTGTCCAATGGGGTTGCTCTTTCTTTCTGGCCTATCACTCTTCTACATGCACACATTCCTTTCACAGGGTAGATAACACATCCCCTGTGGGAAGTTGCTTGGTGGGAGGAGGTGTAGCGTCAGTTCTGCTCAGATTCTCGTGGGAAGAGGACATACAGAGCAGACGTCCCTGCTGTAGCCAGGGCCTGGATCTGTCAGGACCCTTGTCCGGGACTAGTTCAGTTCAGATAGTGTGTTTACTGAGTTGGTTAAGACACGTGTGTATGCAGAAGCAACCAGAGACACGCAGTTCTTCCCGTTTATCTACTATATCTACTATGCAGTATGCAGTGCTAGACACTACCAAGGGAGAAGAGTCTTGGAACATCCTAGCCCATGCCGTGAACCACTCCACAAAGTGCAAGGCAGTATCCTCATATACAGAGGAACTAGCCTGGATAGAACAAAGCTACCAGAGGGTCTACGTATTCTCTCTCGCAGCGCAAGTAACCAGGAAGGCTCGGACACTTAGCTTCACCCAGGTAACTAAGGCTGGGGCTTGTATCACCCTAGTAAGATGAGTCACTCGACACTGTAGGGCAGAAGGTGGTCAGACTATAGTCTATACACAGGTACAAGTATCTCTCACTCTCAAGTATCTCTCCAAAGTTCCAGCAGAGCACAGTACTACATTGGGTTAAGACTCTCATGACAAACTCCTCTCCTCTCTGCTGCTCTACTCTACTCTAAACTATCAAGCACTAGAGATGAGCGAATAGTGAAATATTGGATTCGGTTCGAATAGCTCCCGATATTCAACTATTCAATCGAATATGGAATCCCATTATAGTCTATGGGAGAAAAATCCTTGAGACTTGGAAATCAAGATTCGACCACTAGGAGGCAACCAAGTGCCCAATGAAAACCTCAGGAGATGATGCTAACACCTCTGGATGCATATGGGACAGCAGGGGAAGCATGCCTGGCTGCATCTAACTGACTGGGACAGCAGGGGAAGCATGCCTGGCTGCATCTAACTGACTGGGACAGCAGGGGAAGCGTGCCTGGCTGCATCTAACTGACTGGGACAGCAGGGGAAGCGTGCCTGGCTGCATCTAACTGACTGGGACATCAGGGGAAGCATGCCTGGCTGCATCTAACTGACTGGGACAGCAGGGGAAGCATGCCAGGCGGCATCTAACTGACTGGGACAGCAGGGGAAGCATGCCTGGGTGCATAACTGACTGGGACAGCAGGGGAAGCATGCCAGGCGGCATCTAACTGACTGGGACAGCAGGGGAAGCATGCCTGGGTGCATAACTGACTGGGACATCAGGGGAAGCATGCCTGGGTGCATAACTGACTGGGACAGCAGGGGAAGCATGCCAGGCGGCATCTAACTGACTGGGACAGCAGGGGAAGCATGCCTGGGTGCATAACTGACTGGGACATCAGGGGAAGCATGCCTGGGTGCATAACTGACTGGGACATCAGGGGAAGCATGCCAGGGTGCATCCAACTGACTGGGACAGCAGGGGAGGCATGCCAGGGTGCATCTAACTGACTGGGACATCAGGGGAAGCATGCCTGGCTGCATCTAACTGACTGGGACATCAGGGGAAGCATGCCATGGTGCATCTAACTGACTGGGACATCAGGGGAAGCATGCCTGGCTGCATCTAACTGACTGGACAGCAGGGGAAGCATGCCAGAGTGCATCTAACTGACTGGACAGCAGGGGAAGCATGCCAGAGTGCATCTAACTGACTGGGACATCAGGGGAAGCATGCCTAGCTGCATCTAACTGACCGGGACAGCAGGGGAAGCATGCCTGGCTGCATCTAACCATCAACTGGGACAGCAGGGGAAGCATGCCTGGCTGCATCTAACTGACTGGGACAGCAGGGGAAGCATGCCTAGCTGCATGAATGTAAAGTACAAGTGTACCTTTAAGTCTAGCGTAACTTGCCCACACACTGTATACAGCCGTATACTGGATATAAAATTGTTTTTACAACAATAGAAATAAAGGGCTGGCTGGCGTCTTCCCTGGACGCAGACTGTGCAAATTTCTGGTAGCAAGATAAAAGGTATTATCCCACAATTACAGTATACAGCCATGTACATGTATACACACTGCCTGTCTCACAACAGCTTATACAGTGTATACACACTGCCTGTCTCACAACAGCTTATATAGTGTATACACACTGCCTGTCTCACAACTGCTTATACAGTGTATACACACTGCCTGTCTCACAACATCTTATACAGTGTATACACACACTGCCTGTCTCATAACTGCTTATACAGTGTATACACACACTGCCTGTCTCACAGCAGCTTATACAGTGTATACACACTGCCTGTCTCACAACAGCTTATACAGTGTATACACACTGCCTGTCTCACAACTGCTTATACAGTGTATACACACTGCCTGTCTCACAACAGCTTATACAGTGTATACACACTGCCTGTCTCACAACAGCTTATACAGTGTATACACTGCCTGTCTCACAACAGCTTATACAGTGTATACACATTGCCTGTCTCACAACTGCTTATACAGTGTATACACACTGCCTGTGTCACAACTGCTTATACAATGTATACACACTGCCTGTCTCACAACAGCTTATACAGTGTATACACACTTCCTGTCTCACAACAGCTTATACAGTGTATACACTGCCTGTCTCACAACAGCTTATACAATGTATACACACTGCCTGTCTCACAGCAGCTTATACAGTGTATACACACTGCCTGTCTCACAACAGCTTATATAGTGTATACACTGCCTGTCTCACAACTGCTTATACAATGTATACACACACTGCCTGTCTCACAACAGCTTATACAGTGTATACACACTGCCTGTCTCACAACTGCTTATACAGTGTATACACTGCCTGTCTCACAACAGCTTATACAATGTATACACACTGCCTGTCTCACAGCAGCTTATACAGTGTATACACACTGCCTGTCTCACAACAGCTTATATAGTGTATACACTGCCTGTCTCACAACTGCTTATACAATGTATACACACTGCCTGTCTCACAACAGCTTAAACAGTGTATACACACTGCCTGTCTCGCAGCAGCTTATACAGTGTATACACACTGCCTGTCTCACAACAGCTTATACAGTGTATACACACTGCCTGTCTCACAACATCTTATACAGTGTATACACACTGCCTGTCTCACAACAGCTTATACAGTGTATACACACTGCCTGTCTCACAACATCTTATACAGTGTATACACACACTGCCTGTCTCATAACTGCTTATACAGTGTATACACACACTGCCTGTCTCACAACTGCTTATACAGTGTATACACACTGCCTGTCTCACAACAGCTTATACAGTGTATACACACTGCCTGTCTCACAACAGCTTATACAGTGTATACACACTGCCTGTCTCACAACAGCTTATACAGTGTATACACTGCCTGTCTCACAACAGCTTATACACTGTATACACACTGCCTGTCTCACAACAGCTTATACAGTGTATACACTGCCTGTCTCACAACAGCTTATACACTGTATACACACTGCCTGTCTCACAACTGCTTATACAATGTATACACACTGCCTGTCTCACAGCAGCTTATACACTGTATACACACTGCCTGTCTCACAACTGCTTATACACTGTATACACACTGCCTGTCTCACAACAGCTTATACAGTGTATACACTGCCTGTCTCACAACAGCTTATACAATGTATACACACTGCCTGTCTCACAGCAGCTTATACACTGTATACACACTGCCTGTCTCACAACAGCTTATACAGTATACACACTGCCTGTCTCACAACAGCTTATACAGTGTATACACACTGCCTGTCTCACAACAGCTTATACAGTGTATACACACTGCCTGTCTCACAACTGCTTATACAGTGTATACACACTGCAAAGGCATCAGTGCCACCCTCTGCGGTGAAGATCCGACCTCTGCGCCAAAGACTGCGCTTTTGGCATTAATCCGTTCCTGGTTTTACTGTGTTCTCTGCTTATGTCATCTGTGTTCCCTCCATGTTTTCTTAGTTCCCCCTGCACTTTCCTTGCTGTGGTCTGTTCTCTGATTGTTGTCTGCTGTGGTGTGATGGACAGGTCTCCTCACACTGCCTGTCTCACAACAGCTTATACAATGTATACACACTGCCTGTCTCACAGCAGCTTATACAGTGTATACACACTGCCTGTCTCACAACAGCTTATATAGTGTATACACTGCCTGTCTCACAACTGCTTATACAATGTATACACACACTGCCTGTCTCACAACAGCTTATACAGTGTATACACACTGCCTGTCTCACAACTGCTTATACAGTGTATACACACTGCCTGTCTCACAACTGCTTATACAGTGTATACACTGCCTGTCTCACAACAGCTTATACAATGTATACACACTGCCTGTCTCACAGCAGCCTATACAGTGTATACACACTGCCTGTCTCACAACAGCTTATATAGTGTATACACTGCCTGTCTCACAGCAGCTTATACAGTGTATACACACTGCCTGTCTCACAACTGCTTATACAATGTATACACACTGCCTGTCTCACAACAGCTTAAACAGTGTATACACACTGCCTGTCTCGCAGCAGCTTATACAGTGTATACACACTGCCTGTCTCACAACAGCTTATACAGTGTATACACACTGCCTGTCTCACAACATCTTATACAGTGTATACACACTGCCTGTCTCACAACAGCTTATACAGTGTATACACACTGCCTGTCTCACAACATCTTATACAGTGTATACACACACTGCCTGTCTCATAACTGCTTATACAGTGTATACACACACTGCCTGTCTCACAACTGCTTATACAGTGTATACACACTGCCTGTCTCACAACAGCTTATACAGTGTATACACACTGCCTGTCTCACAACAGCTTATACAGTGTATACACACTGCCTGTCTCACAACAGCTTATACAGTGTATACACTGCCTGTCTCACAACAGCTTATACACTGTATACACACTGCCTGTCTCACAACAGCTTATACAGTGTATACACTGCCTGTCTCACAACAGCTTATACACTGTATACACACTGCCTGTCTCACAACTGCTTATACAATGTATACACACTGCCTGTCTCACAGCAGCTTATACACTGTATACACACTGCCTGTCTCACAACTGCTTATACACTGTATACACACTGCCTGTCTCACAACAGCTTATACAGTGTATACACTGCCTGTCTCACAACAGCTTATACAATGTATACACACTGCCTGTCTCACAGCAGCTTATACACTGTATACACACTGCCTGTCTCACAACAGCTTATACAGTATACACACTGCCTGTCTCACAACAGCTTATACAGTGTATACACACTGCCTGTCTCACAACTGCTTATACAGTGTATACACACTGCAAAGGCATCAGTGCCATCCTCTGCGGTGAAGATCCGACCTCTGCGCCAAAGACTGCGCTTTTGGCATTAATCCGTTCCTGGTTTTACTGTGTTCTCTGCTTATGTCATCTGTGTTCTGGTCCATGTTTTCTTAGTTCCCCCTGCACTTTCCTTGCTGTGGTCTGTTCTCTGATTGTTGTCTGCTGTGGTGTGATGGACAGGTCTCCTCACCTCTGGCCTTCTGGGATTTCTTGTGTGTTTCTTCTGCTCCACCTATCAGCTTGGAGTCAGGGACTTCTGATCCCTTATACCTGTGCCTCTCCCTTCACTCAGGGCTCTTGATGTGTTGTTCAGCTTGTCTGTCTGCTAGATCCGGCCGTCCCTCAGTTTGTCTGTATTCCTGGTTTCCTCATCCCTTGCTTGTTTATTAGCTTCTTTGTCTTTTGGTTCAGTGTTCTCCTTTAGTCCTCTGTTTCTTGCCTTGTCCTCTAGTTACCTGGTTATTGTCTCTGGTTTCTGTTTCACCGTGTACCTTGTTTACTGTCTATTATTGCGTATAGCTCCTTGTACCTTTCCTTGTATCTCCTTTTCGTGTTTATTAGTGTTTCTGACCTGGATTTCGTGACCTCGACTTTGCTTGTGGATTCTGACTCGGTACTTCTGCTGCCCGTTTGTTGCCAACCTTGCCCGCTGACCATTCTTTATTGTGTTAGTTTGTCTCGTCTTGTTTTGTGTTTCGCACTTACTGCAGCGTAGGGAACGTCGCCCAGTTGCGGACGGTGGTTTAGGGCCTGCTCTGCAAGTAGGAAGGGACAGCGTGGGGGGGCTTAGCCATAGGGCCCACTTGTCCTGTGTTTCTGTGTTCCCGGGGGCCCTGACATTATCAAGAGCCTTACATTTTTTACTCCTTACCTGAGGCCAGTAATGGACTCAGCACAGGAGTTATCTGCACGCTTTGAGGGTCTTGCTACCCTTGTTTCTGAGCTGGCCAAGCAGGTCCAGCTATTGGCCCAGCAGCTACCTCTTACCACTCCTGCCACCCCAGTGGTCACGCTCAAGGAGCCTGACAAGGGTTCAGGGGACCTGAACACATTTTTGACCTTTAAAGAGGCTTGGCTAAGTCACCCCACCCCTAGCTCCTTTGAACAGGCCATTGCTCTAGCCATTTCTATTGATCGCACGCTCAGGGAACGTAAAAATAAATCAAACCAAGATTCCCCCTGTGTCATTGATGTGCCTTCCTCTGTCCCCTCTAAACCTTTGCCTTCTATAACTCGTCCTCTGGTCACCCTGGAGGAACCTTCGAAACTGGACCAAGTTAAAAGCTCCCTGGTACGCAGAGAACACAGAAGAAGGAATGGACTCTGTTTTTACTGCGGTGACAGTGGACATTTTATCAGCTTTGGTACCAAGCGTCCTGCAAGGCCAGATCATCGGCGTCCACATGACTACCAGGAGGGTCATCTGGGCGCGCAGGTGGGTGGAGCTTATGTGCATTGTCCTGTTGATGAGGTCATCTCTATGAATTTGTGTAATGTGGAAGTTGGCTCTGGGTATCCCGCTGAGGTTGCCATATCTTTAAGTTCATGTAAGGCAGAATTTGGATCTGTGTCTGGTATTGATTTGAGCAGTGATGGGGGATCTGTCAGGAGACCGGTTACCTATCTCTTGGAGTCTGATGAGTGGGAGACGGACGACGATATTTCTAGCCATGTTGAGACCTGTATTGTAAGAGGTCCGTTTCCTCCCAGGTCTGGTTCATCTGGTAAGGATCCGGACGCCCCTCTTAAAAGGAGGGGTAATATCATGATCCTGCCTGAAAAGACATCAGTGCCACCCTCTGCGGTGAAGATCCGACCTCTGCGCCAAAGACTGCGCTTTTAGCATTAATCCGTTCCTGGTTTTACTGTGTTCTCTGCTTATGTCATCTGTGTTCCGGTCCATGTTTTCTTAGTTCTCCCTGCACTTTCCTTGCTGTGGTCTGTTCTCTGATTGTGTTCTGTTGTGGTGTGATGGACAGGTCTCCTCACACTGCCTGTCTCACAACTGCTTATATAGTGTATACACACTGCCTGTCTCACAACTGCTTATATAGTGTATACACACTGCCTGTCTCACAACAGCTTATACAGTATATACACACTGCCTGTCTCACAACAGCTTATACAGTATACACACTGCCTGTCTCACAACAGCTTATACAGTGTATACACACTGCCTGTCTCACAACTGCTTATATAGTGTATACACACTGCCTGACTCACAACTGCTTATACAGTATACACACTGCCTGTCTCACAACAGCTTATACAGTGTATACACACTGCCTGTCTCACAGCAGCTTATACAGTGTATACACACTGCAAAGGCATCAGTGCCATCCTCTGCGGTGAAGATCCGACCTCTGCGCCAAAGACTGCGCTTTTAGCATTAATCCGTTCCTGGTTTTACTGTGTTCTCTGCTTATGTCATCTGTGTTCCGGTCCATGTTTTCTTAGTTCTCCCTGCACTTTCCTTGCTGTGGTCTGTTCTCTGATTGTGTTCTGTTGTGGTGTGATGGACAGGTCTCCTCACACTGCCTGTCTCACAACTGCTTATACAGTGTATACACTGCCTGTCTCACAACAGCTTATACAGTGTATACACACTGCCTGTCTCACAACTGCTTATACAGTGTATACACACTGCCTGTCTCACAACAGCTTATACAGTGTATATACACACGGCCTGTCTCACAACTGCTTATACAGTGTATACACACTGCCTGTCTCACAACTGCTTATACAGTATACACACTGCCTGTCTCACAACAGCTTATACAGTGTATACACTGCCTGTCTCACAACAGCTTATACAGTGTATACACTGCCTGTCTCACAACAGCTTATACAGTGTATACACACACTGCCTGTCTCACAACTGCTTATATAGTGTATACACTGCCTGTCTCACAACAGCTTATACAGTGTATACACACTGCCTGTCTCACAACTGCTTATACAGTGTATACACACTGCCTGTCTCACAACAGCTTATACAGTGTATACACACTGCCTGTCTCACAACTGCTTATATAGTGTATACACACTGCCTGTCTCACAACAGCTTATACAGTATACACACTGCCTGTCTCACAACAGCTTATACAGTATACACACTGCCTGTCTCACAACAGCTTATACAGTGTATACACACTGCCTGTCTCACAACTGCTTATATAGTGTATACACTGCCTGTCTCACAACAGCTTATACAGTGTATACACACTGCCTGTCTCACAACTGCTTATACAGTGTATACACACTGCCTGTCTCACAACAGCTTATACAGTGTATACACACTGCCTGTCTCACAACTGCTTATACAGTGTATACACTGCCTGTCTAACAGCTTATATATGTCTGTTTTTCTATAGAGCTTTTGAGGGTCCCTTCCTACCTAACTTCACCTAAAACCTTCCTCTCCCTGCTTTACAGTCTGTCCCTCTTTAGTTCGAATCAGCAAGTGACATGAATCTCAAATCCCTATTCTTTTATTCAGGAGGTCACATGGTTTAGCCATCCAATCACAGTTTTTTTAAAGACCTGCCTACCCCTAGTGCCTGTCCCTACCCCCTGCATGTTTATTGGCTGGAAAGCGCCAGGGGATGTGGGAGGGCGATTCGAATTTTTACTGCGTTTTAGCACGGATATTCGACCGCGCTCATCTCTATCAAGCACCGCTACAACTACCTCTACTCTCTGCCCTCAAGCATCTCCGCAACACAAACGGGCTCCAGCACTAAAGTCTGTACAGAAATGTATCTATTTGCTGCCTAAGTGTTCTGTATTATCCAGAGACTGTACAGTAACGTGTTCTGTATTATCCAGAGACTGTACAGTAACGTGTTCTGTATTATATAGAGACTGTACAGTAACGTGTTCTGTATTATATAGAGACTGTACAGTAATGTGTTCTGTATTATCCAGAGACTGTACAGTAACGTGTTCTGTATTATATAGAGACTGTACAGTAACGTGTTCTGTATTATCCAGAGACTGTACAGTAACGTGTTCTGTATTATATAGAGACTGTACAGTAACGTGTTCTGTATTATATAGAGACTGTACAGTAACGTGTTCTGTATTATATAGAGACTGTACGGTAACATGTTCTGTATTATCCAGAGACTGTACAGTAACGTGTTCTGTATTATATATAGAGACTGTACAGTAACGTGTTCTGTATTATATAGAGACTGTACAGTAACGTGTTCTGTATTATATAGAGACTGTACAGTAACGTGTTCTGTATTATCCAGAGACTGTACAGTAACGTGTTCTGTATTATATAGAGACTGTACAGTAACGTGTTCTGTATTATATAGAGACTGTACAGTAACGTGTTCTGTATTATATAGAGACTGTACGGTAACATGTTCTGTATTATCCAGAGACTGTACAGTAACGTGTTCTGTATTATATATAGAGACTGTACAGTAACGTGTTCTGTATTATATAGAGACTGTACAGTAACGTGTTCTGTATTATATAGAGACTGTACAGTAACGTGTTCTGTATTATCCAGAGACTGTACAGTAACGTGTTCTGTATTATATAGAGACTGTACAGTAATGTGTTCTGTATTATATAGAGACTGTACAGTAATGTGTTCTGTATTATATAGAGACTGTACAGTAAGATGTTCTGTATTATCCAGAGACTGTACAGTAATGTGTTCTGTATTATCCAGAGACTGTACAGTAACGTGTTCTGTATTATATAGAGACTGTACAGTAACGTGTTCTGTATTATATAGAGACTGTACAGTAACGTGTTCTGTATTATATAGAGACTGTACAGTAACGTGTTCTGTATTATCCAGAGACTGTACAGTAACGTGTTCTGTATTATATATAGAGACTGTACAGTAACGTGTTCTGTATTATATAGAGACTGTACAGTAACGTGTTCTGTATTATATAGAGACTGTACAGTAACGTGTTCTGTATTATCCAGAGACTGTACAGTAACGTGTTCTGTATTATATAGAGACTGTACAGTAACGTGTTCTGTATTATATATAGAGACTGTACAGTAACGTGTTCTGTATTATATAGAGACTGTACAGTAACGTGTTCTGTATTATATAGAGACTGTACAGTAACGTGTTCTGTATTATCCAGAGACTGTACAGTAACGTGTTCTGTATTATATAGAGACTGTACAGTAATGTGTTCTGTATTATATAGAGACTGTACAGTAATGTGTTCTGTATTATATAGAGACTGTACAGTAATGTGTTCTGTATTATCCAGAGACTGTACAGTAATGTGTTCTGTATTATATAGAGACTGTACAGTAATGTGTTCTGTATTATATAGAGACTGTACAGTAATGTGTTCTGTATTATATAGAGACTGTACAGTAATGTGTTCTGTATTATCCAGAGACTGTACGGTAACGTGTTCTGTATTATATAGAGACTGTACAGTAAGATGTTCTGTATTATATAGAGACTGTACAGTAACGTGTTCTGTATTATATATAGAGACTGTACAGTAACGTGTTCTGTATTATATAGAGACTGTACAGTAACGTGTTCTGTATTATATAGAGACTGTACAGTAACGTGTTCTGTATTATCCAGAGACTGTACAGTAACGTGTTCTGTATTATATAGAGACTGTACAGTAACGTGTTCTGTATTATATAGAGACTGTACAGTAACGTGTTCTGTATTATCCAGAGACTGTACAGTAACGTGTTCTGTATTATATAGAGACTGTACAGTAACGTGTTCTGTATTATATAGAGACTGTACAGTAACGTGTTCTGTATTATATAGAGACTGTACAGTAACGTGTTCTGTATTATCCAGAGACTGTACAGTAACGTGTTCTGTATTATATAGAGACTGTACAGTAACGTGTTCTGTATTATATAGAGACTGTACAGTAATGTGTTCTGTATTATATAGAGACTGTACAGTAACGTGTTCTGTATTATATAGAGACTGTACAGTAACGTGTTCTGTATTATATAGAGACTGTACAGTAACGTGTTCTGTATTATATAGAGACTGTACAGTAACATGTTCTGTATTATATAGAGACTGTACAGTAACGTGTTCTGTATTATATAGAGACTGTACAGTAATGTGTTCTGTATTATATAGAGACTGTACAGTAACGTGTTCTGTATTATATAGAGACTGTACAGTAACGTGTTCTGTATTATCCAGAGACTGTACAGTAACGTGTTCTGTATTATATAGAGACTGTACAGTAACGTGTTCTGTATTATATAGAGACTGTACAGTAACGTGTTCTGTATTATATAGAGACTGTACAGTAACGTGTTCTGTATTATCCAGAGACTGTACAGTAACGTGTTCTGTATTATATAGAGACTGTACAGTAACGTGTTCTGTATTATATAGAGACTGTACAGTAACGTGTTCTGTATTATATAGAGACTGTACAGTAACGTGTTCTGTATTATATAGAGACTGTACAGTAACGTGTTCTGTATTATATAGAGACTGTACAGTAACATGTTCTGTATTATATAGAGACTGTACAGTAACGTGTTCTGTATTATCCAGAGACTGTACAGTAACGTGTTCTGTATTATATAGAGACTGTACAGTAACGTGTTCTGTATTATCCAGAGACTGTACAGTAACGTGTTCTGTATTATATAGAGACTGTACAGTAACGTGTTCTGTATTATATAGAGACTGTACAGTAACGTGTTCTGTATTATATAGAGACTGTACAGTAACGTGTTCTGTATTATATAGAGACTGTACAGTAACGTGTTCTGTATTATATAGAGACTGTACAGTAACGTGTTCTGTATTATATAGAGACTGTACAGTAACGTGTTCTGTATTATATAGAGACTGTACAGTAACGTGTTCTGTATTATATATAGAGACTGTACAGTAACGTGTTCTGTATTATATATAGAGACTGTACAGTAACGTGTTCTGTATTATATAGAGACTGTACAGTAACATGTTCTGTATTATATAGAGACTGTACAGTAATGTGTTCTGTATTATATAGAGACTGTACAGTAATGTGTTCTGTATTATATAGAGACTGTACAGTAACGTGTTCTGTATTATATAGAGACTGTACAGTAACGTGTTCTGTATTATATAGAGACTGTACGGTAACGTGTTCTGTATTATAGAGACTGTACAGTAACATGTTCTGTATTATATAGAGACTGTACAGTAACGTGTTCTGTATTATATAGAGACTGTACAGTAACGTGTTCTGTATTATACAGAGACTGTACAGTAACGTGTTCTGTATTATATAGAGACTGTACAGTAACGTGTTCTGTATTATATAGAGACTGTACAGTAACATGTTCTGTATTATATAGAGACTGTACAGTAACGTGTTCTGTATTATATATAGAGACTGTACAGTAACGTGTTCTGTATTATATAGAGACTGTACAGTAACGTGTTCTGTATTATCCAGAGACTGTACAGTAACGTGTTCTGTATTATCCAGAGACTGTACAGTAACGTGTTCTGTATTATATAGAGACTGTACAGTAATGTGTTCTGTATTATATAGAGACTGTACAGTAACATGTTCTGTATTATATAGAGACTGTACAGTAACGTGTTCTGTATTATCCAGAGACTGTACAGTAACGTGTTCTGTATTATCCAGAGACTGTACAGTAACGTGTTCTGTATTATATAGAGACTGTACAGTAACGTGTTCTGTATTATATAGAGACTGTACGGTAACGTGTTCTGTATTATATAGAGACTGTACAGTAACGTGTTCTGTATTATATAGAGACTGTACAGTAACGTGTTCTGTATTATCCAGAGACTGTACAGTAACGTGTTCTGTATTATATAGAGACTGTACGGTAACGTGTTCTGTATTATCCAGAGACTGTACGGTAACGTGTTCTGTATTATAGAGACTGTACAGTAACGTGTTCTGTATTATATAGAGACTGTACAGTAACGTGTTCTGTATTATATAGAGACTGTACAGTAACGTGTTCTGTATTATCCAGAGACTGTACAGTAACGTGTTCTGTATTATATAGAGACTGTACAGTAACGTGTTCTGTATTATATAGAGACTGTACGGTAACGTGTTCTGTATTATCCAGAGACTGTACAGTAACGTGTTCTGTATTATATAGAGACTGTACAGTAACGTGTTCTGTATTATATAGAGACTGTACAGTAATGTGTTCTGTATTATATAGAGACTGTACAGTAACGTGTTCTGTATTATATAGAGACTGTACAGTAACGTGTTCTGTATTATATAGAGACTGTACAGTAATGTGTTCTGTATTATATAGAGACTGTACAGTAATGTGTTCTGTATTATATAGAGACTGTACAGTAACGTGTTCTGTATATAGAGACTGTACAGTAACATGTTCTGTATTATATAGAGATGTGGGGGACAGGGCAGGGGTGCGGGGTATCTTTGTACCTGGGGGACAGGGCAGGGGGCGGGTATCTTTGTACCTGGGGGACAGGGCAGGGGGCGGGGTATCTTTGTACCTGGGGGACAGGGCAGGGGGCGGGGTATCTTTGTACCTGGGGTGCAGTTGTGGGTGTTACAGGTGCGGTGCAGGGTGAGGGGCTCGGGGCAGGCTCTTCCTCCAGATGCGGCAGCTCTCAGGACGCTGCGGCTTCTCTCCGATCTCCCCCCATTACAGCTGACGCTGCAGTCACTCCACTCCGACCACTCACTGAGGGCACAGTCCACTGCAGGGAAGAGCAGGGAGGAAGTCGGTGAGGAGAAATTGGTGAGTAGGTGATCAGTATGGAGGCAGTCTGTACAGAGGTGATCAGTATGGAGGCAGTTAGTGAGGAGGCAGTCAGTATGGAGGTGGTCAGTACGGATGGGATCAGTATGCAGGCAGTCAGTATGGAGGTGATCAGTATGGAGGCAATCAGTATGGAGGCGATGAGTATGGAGGCGATCAGTGCGGAGTAGATGAGCTCATGGCCCTGGTTACCTGGACAGGCGATGCTGTTACACAGCTCCATCTCGCGGCTCTCCCTACCACAGGGGGCTCCGCCCGGTTGTCTTTCTGTGCAGGTGCGCTCTCTCCACCTGTGGCCCCCGACACATGTAGCGGAGCAGGGGCTCCAGTCTGACCAGGACCCGTACTCCGGACACAGGAGGTCGGTGCAAGAGAAGGTCCCGTTCACACAGGTGCTGCAGGGGGAGGAGAGGAATAACGGCGGTCACATCTTGAGCGGCGGTCCATCCCGTGGGCGGTAACATGCCTGTCACCTACCAGTTGTTACAGCCGATGCGCACCGTCTCTCCCGGCTCATACTCCGCAGTGGCGTTAGACGTGGGCAGACCGCAGCGGCAGTCCGTGACCGGCACACACCTCTTATCTTGCAGCAGCCAGCCCTCTGGGCAGCGGCAGCCTGGCAGAGAGAGGGGAAACAGTCAGCACGTCCAGAGCACAGCGCCATCACGAGGACAGCCTGACACACAGAGAGGGGAAACAGTCAGCATGTCCAGAGCACAGCGCCATCACAAGGACAGCCTGACACACAGAGAGGGGAAACAGTCAGCATGTCCAGAGCACAGCGACATCACAAGGACAGCCTGACACACAGAGAGGGGAAACAGTCAGCATGTCCAGAGCACAGCGCCATCACAAGGACAGCCTGACACACAGAGAGGGGAAACAGTCAGCATGTCCAGAGCACAGCGCCATCACAAGGACAGCCTGACACACAGAGAGGGGAAACAGTCAGCATGTCCAGAGCACAGCGCCATCACAAGGACAGCCTGACACAAAGACAAAGGAGACAGTCAGCATGTCCAGAGCACAGCGCCATCACAAGGACAGCCTGACACACAGAGAGGGGAAACAGTCAGCATGTCCAGAGCACAGCGACATCACAAGGACAGCCTGACACACAGAGAGGGGAAACAGTCAGCATGTCCAGAGCACAGCGCCATCACAAGGACAGCCTGACACACAGAGAGGGGAAACAGTCAGCATGTCCAGAGCACAGCGCCATCACAAGGACCCGCCTCTCCTACCTGTGCGGCACTGGCCCTGCAGACACTCCACATGATCCCACAGGTCAGCACAGGCGCGTGGACACTGGTTAGCGCATGTGTTTCTGAAAGCCTTCCCCCGATCCTCACAGTCCTCTCCTGTAGTAAGGGGAAGCACAGGTGTCAGTAGGGGGGCACCCTGGAGCGCCGTCAGTAGGGGGGCACCCTGGAGCGCCGTCAGTAGGGGGCACCCTGGAGCGGCGTCAGTAGGGGGCACCCTGGAGCACTGTCAGTCGGGGCACCCTGGAGCCATCAGCAGGGGCAGTCTCCATCATAGTCGTGGTCGCGGTCCGGTACACGTACCCGGGCAGGCGGCGGTGTTGCAGCTCTCAGACTGGTATCGGGGCCCCGGACACCGCTTGCTGTCTGCGGGGTGATGGACATGACGCCATCGTGAGCGGAAACCTCCACTACAGGGCTCCCGGCAGGGACTCCACGCTCCCCACTGTCTCCAGACACACAGATCTATGGTGGAGAGAGGAAAGTTGGTGGGGATCCTTGTGGGTGGGGTATATGGGGGCGGGGTTTATAGGGGGAGGGGCTTTACCTTCACAGACATGGGGGCACAGTCTCTCCTCCGTCACCTCCCCAGAGCACTGAGGGGAATCTCCGCTCCACGGGAAGCCGCTCTGAGGATTGAGGCATAACCGGTGTCTCTGCTGAACCGAGAGGAAAGCCCCGGTGTCATTGGGAGGAGACGGGAGGCACGGGCTACACTCCGACCACTCCGACCACTCACTGAGGACCGCCTCACCTGCAGGAGGCAACAGGGGGATGCTACATCAGATACACACTACTGGCAGGCCATCAGGAGACCCTCATAGATAGGCCCCCCTGAGGAGGTCACATGACTTACCTGGGCAGTTACTCCTGTTACACCTCAGCTCCCCCTGCTGACAAGTGCTATAAAACACACAGAGATTAGTGATCACATGACACAGTGATAACACTCAGGTAGTATGATGTCATCTGAATAAGGAGACAAGGCGATACATGGACATGTCAGGCCCCGGCCGTATCCTCCACCGGACGTTGGCGCAAGATGAGACTATGTTCTTTCTGCCCCTGGAGTTTACTACAGATGAGCGAATAGTGAAATATTCAATAATTAAAAATTTAATTTGAATAGTTCCCGATATTGTTATTCAAACTAGTATGGAATCCCATTATAGTCAATGGGAGGAAAATCCTTGGGACCTGGAAATCAATATCCAACCACTAGGAGGCGACCTCAGGAAATGATGGCGACACCTCTGGCTGCAGCTGGGACAGCAGGGGAAGCATGCCTGGGTACATATAGGACAGCAGGGGAAGCATGCCTGGGTGTATATAGGACAGCAGGGGAGGCATGCCTGGGTGTATATAGGACAGCAGGGGAAGCATGCCTGGGTGTATATAGGACAGCAGGGGAGGCATGCCTGGGTACATATAGGACAGCAGGGGAAGCATGCCCGGGTACATATAGGACAGCGGGGGAAGCATGCCTGGGTGTATATAGGACAGTAGGGGAAGCATGCCTGGGTACATATAGGACAGCGGGGGAAGCATGCCTGGGTACATATAGGACAGCAGGGGAAGCATGCCTGGGTGTATATAGGACAGCAGGGGAAGCATGCCTGGGTACATATAGGACAGCAGGGGAAGCATGCCTGGGTACATATAGGACAGCAGGGGAAGCATGCCTGGGTACATATAGGACAGCAGGGGAAGCATGCCTGGGTACATATAGGACAGCAGGGGAAGCATGCCTGGGTACATATAGGACAGCAGGGGAGGCATGGCTGGGTGTATATAGGACAGCAGGGGAAGCATGCCTGGGTACATATAGGACAGTAGGGGAAGCATGCCTGGGTACATATAGGACAGCAGGGGAAGCATGCCTGGGTACATATAGGACAGCAGGGGAAGCATGCCCGGGTACATATAGGACAGCAGGGGAGGCATGCCTGGGTACATATAGGACAGCAGGGGAAGCATGCCCGGGTACATATAGGACAGCAGGGGAGGCATGCCTGGGTGTATATAGGACAGCAGGGGAAGCATGTCTGGGTACATATAGGACAGCAGGGGAAGCATGCCTGGGTGTATATAGGACAGCAGGGGAAGCATGCCTGGGTACATATAGGAGAGCAGGGGAAGCATGCCTGGGTGTATATAGGACAGCGGGGGAAGCATGCCTGGGTACATATAGGACAGCAGGGGAAGCATGCCTGGGTACATATAGGACAGCAGGAGAAGCATGCCTGGGTACATATAGGACAGCAGGGGAGGCATGCCTGGGTACATATAGGACAGCGGGGGAAGCATGCCTGGGTACATATAGGACAGCGGGGGAAGCATGCCTGGGTACATATAGGACAGCAGGGGAAGCATGCCTGGGTGTATATAGGACAGCGGGGGAAGCATGCCTGGGTACATATAGGACAGCAGGGGAAGCATGCCTGGGTACATATAGGACAGCAGGGGAAGCATGCCTGGGTGTATATAGGACAGTAGGGGAAGCATGCCTGGGTGTATATAGGACAGCAGGGGAAGCATGCCTGGGTACATATAGGACAGCAGGGGAAGCATGCCTGGGTACATATAGGACAGCAGGGGAAGCATGCCTGGGTGTATATAGGAGAGCAGGGGAAGCATGCCTGGGTGTATATAGGACAGCGGGGGAAGCATGCCTGGGTACATATAGGACAGCAGGGGAAGCATGCCTGGGTGTATATAGGACAGCAGGGGAAGCATGCCTGGGTACATATAGGACAGCAGGGGAAGCATGCCTGGGTGTATATAGGACAGCAGGGGAGGCATGCCTGGGTACATATAGGACAGCAGGGGAGGCATGCCTGGGTGTATATAGGACAGCGGGGGAAGCATGCCTGGGTACATATAGGACAGCAGGGGAAGCATGCCTGGGTACATATAGGACAGCAGGGGAGGCATGCCTGGGTACATATAGGACAGCAGGGGAAGCATGCCTGGGTGTATATAGGACAGCAGGGGAAGCATGCCTGGGTACATATAGGACAGCAGGGGAAGCATGCCTGGGTGTATATAGGACAGCAGGGGAAGCATGCCTGGGTACATATAGGACAGCAGGGGAAGCATGCCTGGGTTCATATAGGACAGCAGGGGAAGCATGCCTGGGTGTATATAGGACAGCAGGGGAAGCATGCCTGGGTACATATAGGACAGCAGGGGAAGCATGCCTGGGTACATATAGGACAGCAGGGGAAGCATGCCCGGGTACATATAGGACAGCAGGGGAAGCATGCCTGGGTGTATATAGGACAGCAGGGGAAGCATGCCTGGGTACATATAGGACAGCAGGGGAAGCATGCCTGGGTACATATAGGACAGCAGGGGATGCATGCCTGGGTACATATAGGACAGCAGGGGAAGCATGCCTGGGTGTAAATAGGACAGCAGGGGAAGCATGCCTGGGTACATATAGGACAGCAGGGGAGGCATGCCTGGGTGTATATAGGACAGCAGGGGAAGCATGCCTGGGTGTATATAGGACAGCAGGGGAAGCATGTCTGGGTACATATAGGACAGCAGGGGAAGCATGCCTGGGTGTATATAGGAGAGCAGGGGAAGCATGCCTGGGTGTATATAGGACAGCAGGGGAAGCATGCCTGGGTGTATATAGGACAGCAGGGGAAGCATGCCTGGGTGTATATAGGACAGCAGGGGAAACATGCCTGGGTACATATAGGACAGCAGGGGAAGCATGCCTGGGTACATATAGGACAGCAGGGGAAGCATGCCTGGGTACATATAGGACAGCAGGGGAAGCGTGCCTGGGTGTATATAGGACAGCAGGGGAAGCATGCCCGGGTACATATAGGACAGCAGGGGAAGCATGCCTGGGTACATATAGGACAGCAGGGGAAGCATGCCTGGGTACATATAGGACAGCAGGGGAAGCATGCCTGGGTACATATAGGACAGCAGGGGAAGCATGCCTGGGTACATATAGGACAGCAGGGGAAGCATGCCTGGGTGTATATAGGACAGCAGGGGAAGCATGCCTGGGTGTATATAGGACAGCAGGGGAAGCATGCCTGGGTACATATTGGACAGCAGGGGAAGCATGCCTGGGTACATATAGGACAGCAGGGGAAGCATGCCTGGGTACATATAGGACAGCAGGGGAAGCATGCCTGGGTACATATAGGACAGCAGGGGAAGCATGCCTGGGTGTATATAGGACAGCAGGGGAAGCATGCCTGGGTACATATAGGACAGCAGGGGAAGCATGCCTGGGTGTATATAGGACAGCAGGGGAAGCATGCCTGGGTGTATATAGGACAGCAGGGGAAGCATGCCTGGGTACATATAGGACAGCAGAGGAAGCATGCCTGGGTACATATAGGACAGCAGGGGAAGCATGCCTGGGTACATATAGGACAGCAGGGGAAGCATGTCTGGGTGTATATAGGACAGCAGGGGAAGCATGTCTGGGTGTATATAGGACAGCAGGGGAAGCATGTCTGGGTGTATATAGGAGAGCAGGGGAAGCATGCCTGGGTACATATAGGACAGCAGGGGAGGCATGCCTGGGTACATATAGGACAGTAGGGGAGGCATGCCTGGGTACATATAGGACAGTAGGGGAAGCATGCCTGGGTGTATATAGGACAGCAGGGGAAGCATGCCTGGGTGTATATAGGACAGCAGGGGAAGCATGCCTGGGTACATATAGGACAGCAGGGGAAGCATGCCGGGGTACATATAGGACAGCAGGGGAAGCATGCCGGGGTACATATAGGACAGCAGGGGAAGCATGCCTGGGTACATATAGGACAGCAGGGGAAGCATGCCTGGGTACATATAGGACAGCAGGGGAAGCATGCCTGGGTGTATATAGGACAGCAGGGGAAGCGTGCCTGGGTGTATATAGGACAGCAGGGGAAGCGTGCCTGGGTGTATATAGGACAGCAGGGGAAGCGTGCCTGGGTGTATATAGGACAGCAGGGGAAGCATGCCTGGGTACATATAGGACAGCAGGGGAGGCATGCCTGGGTGTATATAGGACAGCAGGAGAAGCATGCCTGGGTACATATAGGACAGCAGGGGAAGCATGCCTGGGTACATATAGGACAGCAGGGGAAGCATGCCTGGGTACATATAGGACAGCAGGGGAAGCATGCCTGGGTGCATATAGGACAGCGGGGGAAGCATGCCTGGGTACATATAGGACAGCAGGGGAAGCATGCCTGGGTGTATATAGGACAGCAGGGGAAGCATGCCTGGGTACATATAGGACAGCAGGGGAAGCATGCCTGGGTGTATATAGGACAGCGGGGGAAGCATGCCTGGGTACATATAGGACAGCAGGGGAAGCATGCCTGGGTGTATATAGGACAGCGGGGGAAGCATGCCTGGGTACATATAGGACAGCGGGGGAAGCATGCCTGGGTACATATAGGACAGCGGGGGAAGCATGCCTGGGTGTATATAGGACAGCGGGGGAAGCATGCCTGGGTACATATAGGACAGCGGGGGAAGCATGCCTGGGTACATATAGGACAGCAGGGGAAGCATGCCTGGGTACATATAGGACAGCAGGGGAAGCATGCCCGGGTACATATAGGACAGCAGGGGAAGCATGCCTGGGTGTATATAGGACAGCAGGGGAAGCATGCCTGGGTACATATAGGACAGCAGGGGAAGCATGCCTGGGTACATATAGGACAGCAGGGGAGGCATGCCTGGGTACATATAGGACAGCAGGGGAAGCATGCCTGGGTGTATATAGGACAGCAGGGGAAGCATGCCTGGGTACATATAGGACAGCAGGGGAGGCATGCCTGGGTGTATATAGGACAGCAGGGGAAGCATGCCTGGGTGTATATAGGACAGCAGGGGAAGCATGTCTGGGTACATATAGGACAGCAGGGGAAGCATGCCTGGGTGTATATAGGAGAGCAGGGGAAGCATGCCTGGGTGTATATAGGACAGCAGGGGAAGCATGCCTGGGTGTATATAGGACAGCAGGGGAAGCATGCCTGGGTACATATAGGACAGCAGGGGAAGCATGCCTGGGTACATATAGGACAGCAGGGGAAGCATGCCCGGGTACATATAGGACAGCAGGGGAAGCATGCCCGGGTACATATAGGACAGCAGGGGAAGCATGCCTGGGTACATATAGGACAGCAGGGGAAGCATGCCTGGGTACATATAGGACAGCAGGGGAAGCATGCCTGGGTGTATATAGGACAGCAGGGGAAGCATGCCTGGGTACATATAGGACAGCAGGGGAAGCATGCCTGGGTACATATAGGACAGCAGGGGAAGCATGCCTGGGTACATATAGGACAGCAGGGGAAGCATGCCTGGGTGTATATAGGACAGCAGGGGAAGCATGCCTGGGTACATATAGGACAGCAGGGGAAGCATGCCTGGGTGTATATAGGACAGCAGGGGAAGCATGCCTGGGTGTATATAGGACAGCAGGGGAAGCATGCCTGGGTACATATAGGACAGCAGAGGAAGCATGCCTGGGTACATATAGGACAGCAGGGGAAGCATGCCTGGGTACATATAGGACAGCAGGGGAAGCATGCCTGGGTACATATAGGACAGCAGGGGAAGCATGCCTGGGTACATATAGGACAGCAGGGGAAGCATGCCTGGGTACATATAGGACAGCAGGGGAAGCATGCCTGGGTGTATATAGGACAGCAGGGGAAGCATGTCTGGGTGTATATAGGACAGCAGGGGAAGCATGTCTGGGTGTATATAGGAGAGCAGGGGAAGCATGCCTGGGTACATATAGGACAGCAGGGGAGGCATGCCTGGGTACATATAGGACAGCAGGGGAGGCATGCCTGGGTACATATAGGATAGTAGGGGAAGCATGCCTGGGTGTATATAGGACAGCAGGGGAAGCATGCCCGGGTACATATAGGACAGCAGGGGAAGCATGCCTGGGTACATATAGGACAGCAGGGGAAGCATGCCTGGGTACATATAGGACAGCAGGGGAAGCATGCCTGGGTACATATAGGACAGCAGGGGAAGCATGCCTGGGTATATATAGGACAGCAGGGGAAGCATGCCTTGGTGTATATAGGACAGCAGGGAAGCATGCCTGGGTACATATAGGACAGCAGGGGAGGCATGCCTGGGTACATATAGGACAGCAGGGGAAGCATGCCTGGGTGTATATAGGACCGCAGGGGAAGCATGCCTGGGTACATATAGGAGAGCAGGGGAAGCATGCCTGGGTACATATAGGACAGCAGGGGAAGCATGCCTGGGTACATATAGGACAGCAGGGGAAGCATGCCTGGGTACATATAGGACAGCGGGGGAAGCATGCCTGGGTACATATAGGACAGCAGGGGAAGCATGCCTGGGTACATATAGGACAGCAGGGGAAGCATGCCTGGGTACATATAGGACAGCAGGGGAAGCATGCCTGGGTGTATATAGGACAGCAGGGGAAGCATGCCCGGGTACATATAGGACAGCAGGGGAAGCATGCCCGGGTACATATAGGACAGCAGGGGAAGCATGCCTGGGTGTATATAGGACAGCAGAGGAGGCATGCCTGGGTACATATAGGACAGCAGGGGAAGCATGCCTGGGTGTATATAGGACAGCAGGGGAAGCATGCCTGGGTACATATAGGACAGCAGGGGAAGCATGCCTGGGTACATATAGGACAGCAGGGGAAGCATGCCTGGGTACATATAGGACAGCAGGGGAAGCATGCCTGGGTACATATAGGACAGCAGGGGAAGCATGCCTGGATACATATAGGACAGCAGGGGAAGCATGCCTGGGTGTATATAGGACAGCAGGGGAAGCATGCCTGGGTACATATAGGACAGCAGGGGAAGCATGCCTGGGTGTATATAGGACCGCAGGGGAAGCATGCCTGGGTACATATAGGACAGCAGGGGAAGCATGCCTGGGTACATATAGGACAGCAGGGGAAGCATGCCTGGGTACATATAGGACAGCAGGGGAAGCATGCCTGGGTACATATAGGACAGCAGGGGAAGCATGCCTGGGTACATATAGGACAGCAGGGGAAGCATGCCTGGGTACATATAGGACAGCAGGGGAAGCATGCCTGGGAACATATAGGACAGCAGAGGAAGCATGCCTGGGTGTATATAGGACAGCAGGGGAAGCATGCCTGGGTACATATAGGACAGCAGGGGAAGCATGCCCGGGTACATATAGGACAGCAGAGGAAGCATGCCTGGGTGTATATAGGACAGCAGGGGAAGCATGCCTGGGTACATATAGGACAGCAGGGGAAGCATGCCTGGGTACATATAGGACAGCAGGGGAAGCATGCCTGGGTGTATATAGGACAGCAGGGGAAGCATGCCTGGGTACATATAGGACAGCAGGGGAAGCATGCCTGGGTGTATATAGGACAGCAGGGGAAGCATGCCTGGGTACATATAGGACAGCGGGGGAAGCATGCCTGGGTACATATAGGACAGCAGGGGAAGCATGCCTGGGTGTATATGGGACAGCAGGGGAAGCATGCCTGGGTGTATATAGGACAGCAGGGGAAGCATGCCTGGGTGTATATAGGACAGCAGGGGAAGCATGCCTGGGTGTATATAGGACAGCAGGGGAAGCATACCTGGGTACATATAGGACAGCAGGGGAAGGATGCCTGGGTATATATAGGACAGCAGGGGAAGCATGCCTGGGTGTATATAGGACAGCGGGGGAAGCATGCCTGGGTACATATAGGACAGCAGGGGAAGCATGCCTGGGTACATATAGGACAGCAGGGGAAGCATGCCTGGGTGTATATAGGACAGCGGGGGAAGCATGCCTGGGTGTATATAGGAGAGCAGGGGAAGCATGCCTGGGTACATATAGGACAGTAGGGAAAGCATGCCTGGGTACATATAGGACAGCAGGGGAAGCATGCCTGGGTACATATAGGACAGCAGGGGAAGCATGCCTGGGTACATATAGGACAGCAGGGGAAGCATGCCTGGGTACATATAGGACAGCAGGGGAAGCATGCCTGGGTACATATAGGACAGCAGGGGAGGCATGCCTGGGTACATATAGGACAGCGGGGGAGGCATGCCTGGGTGCATCTAACACTAGTGAGGAGATAAGAGCCCAATGTTTGGTTTGGATCCAGGAACACGAACAAAAGAAAGTCTGTGATCGGTTTGTATTCGCCTAAGATTCACAAACAAATTACGAACGTAAAGTAGAAGCGCATGTTTCGGTCTAGCGGTAAACACTTGCGTACATATCAATAGTAGCAAAATAACAGCTGTTATCCAGCAATCACAGTATACAGCCGTATACACTCTCACTATTATACTTTTAGCCCTAACAAGGGCTTTTGAGGGTCCCTTCCTACTTAACTTCACCTAAAAGCTTTCTCTCCCTGGTATACAGTCTGTGTGCCTGGTATACAGTCTCTGTGCCTGGTGTACAGTCTCTGTGCCTGGTATACAGTCTCTGTGCCTGGTATACAGTCTCTGTGCCTGGTATACAGTCTGTGTGCCTGGTATACAGTCTGTGTGCCTGGTATACAGTCTGTGTGCCTGGTATACAGTCTGTGTGCCTGGTATACAGTCTGTGTGCCTGGTATACAGTCTGTGTGCCTGGTATACAGTCTCTCCCTGGTATACAGTCTCTCCCTCTCTATCTCCAACCAGCAAGTGACATGAATCTGAAATCCCTTATTCTTATACTCAGGAGGTCACATGGTTTAGACAGCCAATCACAGTCCTGCCTATTCCTAGTGCCTGTCCCTCCCTCCTGCATGTTTTTTGACTGGAAGTAATCGAATTTTTACTGCTTTATCGTTCGAATATTCGAAAGCAATTGAATAGCGTGAATAGCGTACTATTCAATCAAATACTATTCGCTCATCACTAGAGTTTACCCCTTACAGTCGTACCCATACCACGGTAGTCTTCCATGTCCACACCCTGGGCACTCACCATTCGCTACACCCGTCACGCACAGTCTGTTCCGGGCTCAGGAATATTGTCTTAGACTGGGAGATGTATAGACAGCCGCATTCCGAGGGGTCAACACATTCACCGCCCTGCTCTAACAGCCCCTGAGGAAGGAAACCGAGTTATCCACCAGATTTGCCCATCAGCCACCCAACACAAGAGGGAGCCCATCACCCACCCAACACCAGGGGCAGCCATCACCCACCCAACACCAGAGGGAGCCCATCAGCCACCCAACACAAGAGAGAACCCATCACCCACCCAACACCAGGGGCAGCCATCACCCACCCAACACAAGAGGGAGCCCATCACCCACCCAACACAAGAGGGAGCCCATTACCCACCCAACACCAGAGGGGGGAGCATCACCAACCAAACACCAGGGGCAGCCATTACCCACCCAACCCCAGAGGGAGCCAATCACTCACCGAACACCACAGGGAGCCCATCAGCCACCCAATACCAGGGGGAGCCCATGACCAACCAAACACAAGGGCGAGCCCATCACCAACCCAACACCACAGGGAGCCCATCACCAACCCAACACCAGGGACAGCCATCGCTAACCCAACACTAAGGGCAGCAATCACCCACCCAAGACAAGAGGGAGCCCATCACAAACCAAACACCAGGGGCAGCCATCACCTACCAAACATCAGAGGGAGCCCATCACCAACCCAACATCAGGGGCAGCCATCACCCACCCAACATCAGAGGGAGCCCATCAGCCACCCAACACCAGGGGCAGCCATCACTAACCCAACACCAGGGACAGCCCATCACCAACCTAACACTAGGGGCAGCCATCACACACTCAACACAAGAGCGTGCATCACCAACCCAACACCGGGGGGGGGGGGGGGGGGGGGCATCACCGACCAAACACCAGGGGCAGCCATCACCCACCCAACACTACAGGGAGCCTATCACCAACGAAACACCAGGGGCAGCCATAAGCCACCCAACACCAGAGGGAGCCCATCAGCCACCCAACACCAGAGGGAGCCCATCACCAACTCAACACCATGGGCAGCCTTCACCAACTCAACACCATGGGCAGCCTTCACCAACTCAACACCAGAGGGAGCCCATCACCAACCTTACACCAGAGGGAGCCCATCACCAACCCAACACCAGAGGGAGACCGTCACCGACCCAACACCAGGGGGAGCCCATCACCGACCCAACACCAGGGGGAGCCCATCACCGACCCAACACCAGGGGGAGCCCATCACCGACCCAACACCAGGGGGAGCCCATCACCGACCCAACACCAGGGGGAGCCCATCACCGACCCAACACCAGGGGGAGCCCATCACCGACCCAACACTAGGGGGAGCCCATCACCGACCCAACAGGGGGAGCCCATCACCGACCCAACACCAGGGGGAGCCCATCACCGACCCAACACCAGGGGGAGCCCATCACCGACCCAACACAAGGGGGAGCCCATCACCGACCCAACACCAGGGGGAGCCCATCACCGACCCAACACCAGGGGGAGCCCATCACCGACCCAACACCAGGGGGAGCCCATCACCGACCCAACACCAGGGGGAGCCCATCACCGACCCAACACTAGAGGGAGCCCATCACCGACCCAACACCAGGGGGAGCCCATCACCGACCCAACACCAGGGGGAGCCCATCACCGACCCAACACCAGGGGGAGCCCATCACCGACCCAACACCAGGGGGAGCCCATCACCGACCCAACACTAGGGGGAGCCCATCACCGACCCAACAGGGGGAGCCCATCACCGACCCAACACCAGGGGGAGCCCATCACCGACCCAACACCAGGGGGAGCCCATCACCGACCCAACACCAGGGGGAGCCCATCACCGACCCAACACCAGGGGGAGCCCATCACCGACCCAACACCAGGGGGAGCCCATCACCGACCCAACACCAGGGGGAGCCCATCACCGACCCAACACCAGGGGGAGCCCATCACCGACCCAACACCAGGGGGAGCCCATCACCGACCCAACACCAGGGGGAGCCCATCACCGACCCAACACCAGGGGGAGCCCGCCACCGACTATGCACCCCTATCATCCACCTATAACCATGGACCCCCATCATCCACCCTAGGAGTCATGGATCCCCAATATCCACCTATAACCATGGATCCTCATCATCCACCTATAACCATGGACCCCCATGATCCACCTATAACCATGGACCCCCATGATCCACCTATAACCATGGGCCCCCATGATCCACCTATAACCATGGGCCCCCATGATCCACCTATAACCATGGACCCCCATCATCCACCTATAACCATGGGCCCCCATCATCCACCTATAAGCATGGCCCCCCATCATCCACCTATAGGCATGGACCTCCATCATCCACCTATAACCATGGACCCCCATCATCCACCCTAGGAGTCATGGACCCCCATCATCCACCCTATGATGATGCAGCCACCATGGAGGGGATGAGGTTTCCCAGCAGCGCTCACCAGGGGGCAGTAGCATCCAGGTTGGCAGCTGGAGTGATGACAGGCTTCTGACCTGGAGGAGCACAGGCTGCTGCAGGGGGATCCGCAGGGGCTGAATGTGAATGGCGGGAGGCAGCTGGAGGCTGTAACATTTGAGAGCCTGGGTTATACATGGTACACTGGAGGGGGGTCTCCATCTGTCACCTCCACATCACAGGGATCTCACCGGAGCACAGGGAGGTGTTACACGGCCGGACCTCAGTCTCCAGCTTATCACATGTGTCTCCACCCAGAGCCGGTCCAAGGGGCTCCCGATGCCGCTGCTGGAGCAACGAGTGACAGGAACAGTCAGACCACGGGGACCACCGACCCCAGGAGCAGATCCCTGCCATAGAGAAAGCAGACATGTATCAGCAGACGCTGACGCTATGTATACATGACGGGTGACATCACTACAGAACATACATGTACAGTAACATCACTACAGAACATACATGTATGACCGGTGACATCACTACAGAACATACATATACTGTGACATCACTACAGAACATACATGTGTGACCAGTGATATCACTACAGAACATATATGTACTGTGACATCACTACAGAACATACATGTGTGACCAGTGACATCACTACAGAACATACATGTACAGTGACATCACTACAGAACATACATGTATGGTGACATCACTACAGAACAAACATGTATGGTGACATCAATACAGAACATACATGTACAGTGACATCACTACAGAACATACATGTGTGACCGGTGACATCACTACAGAACATACATGTATGGTGACATCACTACAGAACATACATGTGTGACCAGTGACATCACTACAGAACATACATGTATGGTGACATCACTACAGAACATACATGTATGGTGACATCACTACAGAACATACATGTATGGTGACATCATAGTTACATAGTTAATACGGTTGAAAAAAGACACATGTCCATCAAGTTCAACCAAGGAGGGGATGGATACAGGGAAGGGGGAGGGGTGATAGTACTATACATACAGGGAAGGGGGAGGGGTGATAGGCTCTATACATACAGGGGAGGGGTGATAGTACTATACATACAGGGAAGGGGGAGGGGTGATAGGCTCTATACATATGCATTTATATTATTTTGGTGTAAGAACTTGTCTCTCCTGTTGTGAAGCCCTCTACTGTTGTTGCTGTGACCAGATCCTGTGGTGACTGTTCCACAGATTCACAGTTCTCATGGTAAAGAAGACTTGTCGCCTCCGGAGATTGAACCTTTTTTTCTCCAGGCGGAGGCAGTGCCCCCTTGTCTCTCCAGGCGGAGGCAGCGCCCCCTTGTCTCTCCAGGCGGAGGCAGCGCCCCCTTGTCTCTCCAGGTGGAGGCAGCGCCCCCTTGTCTCTCCAGGCGGAGGCAGCGCCCCCTTGTCTCTCCAGGCGGAGGCAGCGCCCTCTTGTCTCTCCAGGCGGAGGCAGTGGCCTCTCGTCTCTCCGGGCGGAGGCAGCGCCCTCTTGTCTCTCCAGGTGGAGGCAGCGCCCCCTTGTCTCTCCGGGCGGAGGCAGCGCCCTCTTGTCTCTCCAGGCGGAGGCAGTGCCCTCTTGTCTCTCCAGGCGGAGGCAGTGCCCTCTTGTCTCTCCGGGTGGAGGCAGTGCCCTCTTGTCTCTCCAGGCGGAGGCAGTGGCCCCTTGTCTCTCCAGGCGGAGGCAGCGCCCCCTTGTCTCTCCGGGTGGAGGCAGTGCCCTCTTGTCTCTCCAGGCGGAGGTAGCGCCCCCTTGTCTCTCCAGGCGGAGGTAGCGCCCCCTTGTCTCTCCAGGCGGAGGCAGCGCCCCCTTGTCTCTCCGGGTGGAGGCAGTGCCCTCTTGTCTCTCCAGGCGGAGGCAGCGCCCTCTTGTCTCTCCAGGCGGAGGCAGCGCCCCCTTGTCTCTCCAGGCGGAGGCAGGGCCCTCTTGTCTCTCCAGGCGGAGGCAGCGCCCCCTTGTCTCTCCAGGCGGAGGCAGCGCCCCCTTGTCTCTCCAGGCGGAGGCAGCGCCCCCTTGTCTCTCCAGGCGGAGGCAGCGCCCCCTTGTCTCTCCAGGCGGAGGCAGTGCCCTCTTGTCTCTCCAGGCGGAGGCAGCGCCCCCTTGTCTCTCCAGGCGGAGGCAGTGCCCTCTTGTCTCTCCAGGCGGAGGCAGTGCCCTCTTGTCTCTCCAGGTGGAGGCAGTGCCCTCTTGTTTCTCCAGGCGAAGGCAGTGCCCCCTTGTCTCTCTGGGTGGAGGCAGCGCCCCCTTGTCTCTCCAGGCGGAGGCAGCGCCCCCTTGTCTCTCAGGGTGGAGGCAGCGCCCCCTTGTCTCTCCAGGCGGAGGCAGCGCCCCCTTGTCTCTCCGGGTGGAGGCAGCGCCCCCTTGTCTCTCCAGGTGGAGGCAGCGCCCCCTTGTCTCTCCAGGCAGAGGCAGCGCCCCCTTGTCTCTCCAGGTGGAGGCAGCGCCCCCTTGTCTCTCCGGGTGGAGGCAGCGCCCCCGTGTCTCTCCGGGTGGAGGCAGCGCCCCCTTGTCTCTCCGGGTGGAGGCAGCGCCCCCTTGTCTCTCTGGGTGGAGGCAGCGCCCCCTTGTCTCTCCGGGCGGAGGCAGCGCCCCCTTGTCTCTCCGGGTGGAGGCAGTGCCCCCTTGTCTCTCCGGGCGGAGGCAGCGCCCCCTTGTCTCTCAGGGTGGAGGCAGCGCCCCCTTGTCCTTTGAGGGGGTTTTACCTGGAACATCTTTTCCCCATATCTCTTGTAGGGGCCATTTATATATATAAATAAGTTAATCCTATCTCCCCTTCTCCGTCTCTTCTCCAGACTAAACACATGTAATTCTATTATCTTTCCTCATAACTAAGATGCTCCATTCCCCTTATTGGTTTAGTGGCCGTCTTTGTACCCTCTAAAGCTCTAGAACGTCCTTTTTATGAATCGGGTTCCAAAACTGGACGGCGACTCCAGATGGGGCCGCACCAAAGCTTTATAAAGTGGTAATATTATATCCCTGTCCCCAGAGTCCAGGCCTGGTATATACATGACAATATCCTGCCGGCCTTAGAAGCAGCTGCCTGACATTGTGCTGTTCTGTAGTCTATTATCTACAAGTACAACCAGATCCTTCTCCATCAGCGACTGCACCAGTGTAACCACCCCAGGACATAGGATGCTGCAGGTTATTACTCCCCCCAGGACATAGGATGCTGCAGGTTATTACTCCCCCCAGGACATAGGATGTATGCGGGTTATTACTCCCCCCAGGACATATGATGTATGCAGGTTATTACTCCCCCCAGGACATATGATGCATGTGGGTTATTACTCCCCCCAGGACATAGGATGCTGCAGGTTATTACTCCCCCCAGGACATAGGATGCTGCAGGTTATTACTCCCCCCAGGACATATGATGTATGCGGGTTATTACTCCCCCCAGGACATATGATGTATGCAGGTTATTACTCCCCCCAGGACATATGATGCATGTGGGTTATTACTCCCCCCAGGACATAGGATGCTGCAGGTTATTAGTACCCAGGTGCATAACTTTACATTTATCCACATTGAACCTCATTTGCCAAGTGGACGCCCAAACACTCAATACAGAACATACATGTATGGTGACATCACTACAGAACATACATGTATGGTGACATCACTACAGAACATACATGTATGGTGACATCACTACAGAACATACATGTGTGACCAGTGACATCACTACAGAACATACATTTTACTGTGACATCACTACAGAACATACATGTACAGTGACATCACTACAGAACATACATGTATGGTGACATCACTACAGAACATACATGTGTGACCAGTGACATCACTACAGAACATACATGTATGGTGACATCACTACAGAACATACATGTGTGACTAGTGACATCACTACAGAACATACATGTATGGTGACATCACTACAGAACATACATGTATGACCGGTGACATCACTACAGAACATACATTTTACTGTGACATCACTACAGAACATACATGTACAGTGACATCACTACAGAACATACATGTATGGTGACATCACTACAGAACATACATGTATGGTGACATCACTACAGAACATATATGTGTGACCAGTGACATCACTACAGAATATACATGTATGATGTCTCCTGTACCTTCACATGGCTGTAGATAACACGCCTCGGCTTGCACCCGTTCTCTGTCGTCACACGACCCATCTGCTGTGTCTGTGACCGAGCAATCACACCGCCACGTCCGACCCCGGAGGCCTGTACCACAGCTGCGGGAGCAGGGGCTCCAATCTGTCCAGCCACAGGGGCCACTGCCTGCGGGTGAGAGACATGTCAGACACCATCCCCAGGCCATCCCAACCCTGATCCCTATGGTCCTCCATCCCCCCCGATCCCCATGGTTCTCCCCCCTGACCCCTATGGTCCTCAACCCCCCCCCCCCCCCACCACCACCACCACCACCATCCTCAAGTCCCTCAAATCTTCCCTTATAGCCCTGATCCCACAACCACATCTCTCCACCCCTCCGCCCCCAATCTTTTAGAGGACAAAGGGGCAGGTGAGGGGAGGTTTAGGATCATACAGACTGTCTATGGCCGGTGACACACTCACCCTCACAAGGCTTGGTGGTACAGTCCTGCTTGTCAGTGTCCGGTCCCTGGCAGTCTGAACCATTGTTCCGGGAGGGAGGGTTGATACAAGCCCGGCTACGGATCTGAACACCGGATCCACATGTGACCGGACATTCTGACCACGGGGACCACGGAGTCCAGTCACCATTAACTAGAACCAAAAGACACGTAACTTATGTAACATGCAATAACTTTCCTCCGGTGTGTGGGTCGGGTGGGGTAACATGTAATAACTTCCCTCCGGTGTGGGGGAGGTTGGGTTGTGTAACGTGTAATAACTTCCTTCTAGCGTGTGTGTGGACAATATTGTGGTGTCCCACCACGGGTGTTCCTAGTGCTTTACACCCCTCGCAAAAGTCTGTACTTCAAGTAACTGTGGTAATAAAGTAGTACCTAAGCTTTGCCACAAGATCTTGCTATTGTATGTAACTGTATTTGTATTTTGCACAGCTGCAGGAAACTTAAGGGTTAAGGGTTAAGGAAATCTTGGCCACTTTGCTTAACTCAGGTAACAAGGTCTGGGGTTTGTGTCACCCTCTAGGACGGGTCACCTGACACTGGGGGGCAATAGGTGGTACACGACAGATAAGGTCGAACCACGGGCACAAGTAAACGTCTACCTTCAAGTCTTCAGTATTCTACTACTTCCTCTAAAGTTCCGGCAGAGCACACTTCTACCCTGGGTTGGGACTCTCAGCACAAACTCCTCTCTGCTACTCTGAACTCTCAGTACCAACTCCTCTCTGCTGCTCACAGCTTTTCTACTCTACGGCTGAAATTTCAGCATTGATTCAGTGCAGAAATTCAGCTGCTTTTGCTCTGTGTGAACGAGCCCTAAAGGTAGACCTGCTGAGACCTGCTTGCCATGCTCCCTCTCCCTGCGTTTTTATGATTTTTCATCGACAAATTGACACGTTGATGGGTGAGTGCCTGGTCTTTTTCTCAGTCTACTTATTTTGTAACGTATAATAACTTCCCTCCGGTGTGTGGGGGGTGTAACGTATAATAACTTCCCTCCGGTGTGTGAGTTAGGTGGTGTAACGTATAATAACTTCCCTCCGGTGTGTGAGTTAGGTGGTGTAACGTATAATAACTTCCCTCCTGTGTTTGGGGGGTGGGGTGGTGTAACGTATAATAACTTCCCTCCTGTGTTTGGGGGGTGGGGTGGTGTAACGTATAATAATCTCCCTTCGGTGTGTGTGGGGGTGTAACGTATAATAACTTCCCTCCGGTGTGTGTGGGGGTGTAACGTATAATAACTTCCCTCCGGTGTGTGAGTGTGTCGGTGGTGTAACGTATAATAACTTCCCTCCTGTGTTTGGGGGGTGGGGTGGTGTAACGTATAATAATCTCCCTCCGGTGTGTGTGGGGGTGTAACGTATAATAACTTCCCTCCGGTGTGTGTGTGTCGGGGGTGTAACGTATAATAACTTCCCTCCGGTGTGTGTGGGGGTGTAACGTATAATAACTTCCCTCCGGTGTGTGTGGGGGTGTAACGTATAATAACTTCCCTCCGGTGTGTGTGGGGGTGTAACGTATAATAATCTCCCTCCGGTGTGTGTGTGTCGGGGGTGTAACGTATAATAACTTCCCTCCGGTGTGTGGGGGGGTGTAACGTATAATAACTTCCCTCCGGTGTGTGGGGGGGGTGTAACGTATAATAACTTCCCTCCGGTGTGTGTGTGTCGGGGGTGTAACGTATAATAACTTCCCTCCAGTGTGTGGGGGGGTGTAACGTATATTAACTTCCCTCCGGTGTGTGTTAGGTGGTGTAACGTATAATTACTTCCCTCCGGTGTGTGGGTGGGAAGAGGGGTGGGGGGTGTCACGTATAATAACTTCCCTCCGGTGTAACATGGGGGGGTAACGTATAATAACTTCCCTCTGGTGGGTGTGTGTTTTGTGTGTGGGTGGGGGTAACGTTTAATAACTTCCCTCCTGTGTGTGGGGGGTGGGGTGGTGTAACGTATAATAACTTCCCTCCGGTGTGTGGGGGGGGTGTAACTTATAATAACTTCCCTCCGGTGTGTGAGTTAGGTGGTGTAGCATATAATAACTTCCCTCCGGTGTGTGTGTGTCGGGGGTGTAACGTATAATAACTTCCCTCCGGTGTGTGGGGGGGTGTAACGTATAATAACTTCCCTCCGGTGTGTGTGTGTGTCGGGGGTAGGATGGTGTAACGTATAATAACTTCCCTCCGGTGTGTGGGGGGGGTGTAACGTATAATATCATCCTCCTGCTCCTCCATCATCATACTACTACCCCTCTCATCCTCCATCATCATACTACTGCTCCTCCATCATCATACTACTACTCCTCTCATCCTCCTGCTCCTCCATCATCATACTACCCCTCTCATCCTCCTGCTCCTCCATCATCATACTACTACCCCTCTCATCCTCCTGCTCCTCCATCATCATACTACTACCCCTCTCATCCTCCATCATCATACTACTACCCCTCTCATCCTCCTGCTCCTCCATCATCATACTACTACCCCTCTCATCCTCCTGCTCCTCCATCATCATACTACTACCCCTCTCATCCTCCTGCTCCTCCATCATCATACTACTACCCCTCTCATCCTCCTGCTCCTCCATCATCATACTACTACCCCTCTCATCCTCCTGCTCCTCCATCATCATACTACTCCTCTCATCCTCCTGCTCCTCCATCATCATACTACTACTCCTCTCATCCTCCATCATCATACTACTCCTCTCATCCTCCTGCTCCTCCATCATCATACTACTACCCCTCTCATCCTCCATCATCATACTACTCCTCTCATCCTCCTGCTCCTCCATCATCATACTACTACCCCTCTCATCCTCCATCATCATACTACTACCCCTCTCATCCTCCTGCTCCTCCATCATCATACTACTACCCCTCTCATCCTCCTGCTCCTCCATCATCATACTACTCCTCTCATCCTCCTGCTCCTCCATCATCATACTACTACTCCTCTCATCCTCCATCATCATACTACTCCTCTCATCCTCCTGCTCCTCCATCATCATACTACTACCCCTCTCATCCTCCATCATCATACTACTCCTCTCATCCTCCTGCTCCTCCATCATCATACTACTACCCCTCTCATCCTCCATCATCATACTACTACCCCTCTCATCCCCCTGCTCCTCCATCATCATACTACTACTCCTCTCATCCTCCTGCTCCTCCATCATCATACTACTACCCCTCTCATCCTCCTGCTCCTCCATCATCATACTACTACCCCTCTCATCCTCCTGCTCCTCCATCATCATACTACTACCCCTCTCATCCTCCTGCTCCTCCATCATCATACTACTACCCCTCTCATCCTCCTGCTTCTCCATCATCATACTACTACCCCTCTCATCCTCCTGCTCCTCCATCATCATACTGCTAACTATATTCTGGTTCAGGGAAGAAACAGAGTGCTGCACCTCACACCTATGGCTGATACTAGTGCCTGTCGGCTGCATAAAAAACATCAGAATTCTGTATGTGAATTGATCAAGCCACACTGCCCCATGTACCTCGTGCAGGTATCTGATACACATGGGTCCCTACACTAAGTCCACACTGTGCCAGTCAGTGGCCACCAACCCCGCAGGCGTGCACAGCCAGGGAACGGGGGCCATGGGACGACCCTGCGACCCCCATGCCACAGGACCAGACCCAAAAACAGCACACCAGAACCCGGCCAGCACCGCCGGCGGAGAAGGTCGCCCCCAAGCAGCACAAGTCTGGATAAGGTATTGCACTCACCATAGCTATCAAAGATAGAATGTAACTATATTCTGGGACTTTAATATTCTGGGATTTTTAGAGGAAAACAAATTGTTTATTTGCTTTTGAACACATTGATTGCTTTTGTTGCTTGTTGTTTTTGTTTTGTTTACATAATATCCCCATATAAATGAGCGCCATGTTTGACAATGCGGCCCAAAGTACATCTTGTGTGATGTATGCAATCCTTGATCAACCGATCGAGAGTGCATACCATTGTGGGAGATGTATGGGGGGGGGGGAGGGTATATACCATTGTGGGAGATGTATGGGGGGGGGAGGGTATATACCATTGTGGGAGATGTATGGGGGGGGAGGGTATATACCATTGTGGGAGATGTATGGGGGGGGGAGGGTATATACCATTGTGGGAGATGTATGGGGGGTGAGGGTGCATACCATTGTGGGAGATGTATGGGGGGTGAGGGTGCATACCATTGTGGGAGATGTATGGGGGGGGGGGAGGGTATATACCATTGTGGGAGATGTATGGGGGGGGAGGGTATATACCATTGTGGGAGATGTATGGGGGGGAGGGTATATACCATTGTGGGAGATGTATGGGGGGGGGGAGGGTATATACCATTGTGGGAGATGTATGGGGGGGGGAGGGTATATACCATTGTGGGAGATGTATGGGGGGGGGGGGGAGGGTATATACCATTGTGGGAGATGTATGGTGGGTGAGGGTATATACCATTGTGGGAGATGTATGGGGGGGGGGGGAGGGTATATACCATTGTGGGAGATGTATGGGGGGGGGAGGGTATATACCATTGTGGGAGATGTATGGGGGGGGGAGGGTATATACCATTGTGGGAGATGTATGGGGGGGGGGAGGGTATATACCATTGTGGGAGATGTATGGGGGGGGGGAGGGTATATACCATTGTGGGAGATGTATGGGGGGGAGGTATATACCATTGTGGGAGATGTATGGGGGGGTTAGGGTATATACCATTGTGGGAGATGTATGGGGGGGTGAGGGTATATACCATTGTGGGAGATGTATGGGGGTGAGGGTATATACCATTGTGGGAGATGTATGGGGGTGAGGGTATATACCATTGTGGGAGATGTATGGGGGGGGGAGGGTATATACCATTGTGGGAGATGTATGGGGGGTGAGGGTATATACCATTGTGGGAAATGTATGGGGGGGAGGGTATATACCATTGTGGGAGATGTATGGGGGGGGGGGAGGGTATATACCATTGTGGGAGATGTATGGGGGGGGGAGGGTATATACCATTGTGGGAGATGTATGGGGGGGGGGGGGTATATACCATTGTGGGAGATGTATGGGGGGGGGGGGGGTATATACCATTGTGGGAGATGTATGGGGGGGGGAGGGTATATACCATTGTGGGAGATGTATGGGGGGGGGGGTATATACCATTGTGGGAGATGTATGGAGGGGGTGAGGGTATATACCATTGTGGGAGATGTATGGGGGGGAGGGTATATACCATTGTGGGAGATGTATGGAGGGGGTGAGGGTGCATACCATTGTGGGAGATGTATGGGGGGGGAGGGTATATA
This sequence comes from Dendropsophus ebraccatus, assembly GCF_027789765.1. Classification (NCBI taxonomy): domain Eukaryota; kingdom Metazoa; phylum Chordata; class Amphibia; order Anura; family Hylidae; genus Dendropsophus; species Dendropsophus ebraccatus. Next base: position 218,100,117 of record NC_091455.1, on the reverse strand, counting down.
CCATTGTGGGAGATGTATGGGGGGTGAGGGTATATACCATTGTGGGAGATGTATGGGGGGGGGGTATATACCATTGTGGGAGATGTATGGAGGGTGAGGGTATATACCATTGTGGGAGATGTATGGGGGGGTGAGGGTATATACCATTGTGGGAGATGTATGGGGGGGGGGAGGGTCCATACCATTGTGGGAGATGTATGGGGGGTGAGGGTATATACCATTGTGGGAGATGTATGGGGGGGGGGAGGGTATATACCATTGTGGGAGATGTATGGGGGGTGAGGGTATATACCATTGTGGGAGATGTATGGGGGGTGAGGGTATATACCATTGTGGGAGATGTATGGGGGGGGGGAGGGTATATACCATTGTGGGAGATGTATGGGGGGGGGGAGGGTATATACCATTGTGGGAGATGTATGGGGGGGGGAGGGTATATACCATTGTGGGAGATGTATGGGGGGGAGGTATATACCATTGTGGGAGATGTACTGGGGGGGTTAGGTATATACCATTGTGGAGATGTATGGGGGGGTGAGGGTATATACCATTGTGGGAGATGTATGGGGGTGAGGGTATATACCATTGTGGGAGATGTATGGAGGGTGAGGGTATATACCATTGTGGGAGATGTATGGGGGGGTGAGGGTATATACCATTGTGGGAGATGTATGGGGGGGGGGAGGGTATATACCATTGTGGGAGATGTATGGGGGGGGGGGGGAGGGTATATACCATTGTGGGAGATGTATGGTGGGTGAGGGTATATACCATTGTGGGAGATGTATGGGGGGGGGGGGGAGGGTATATACCATTGTGGGAGATGTATGGGGGGGGGAGGGTATATACCATTGTGGGAGATGTATGGGGGGGGGAGGGTATATACCATTGTGGGAGATGTATGGGGGTGAGGGTATATACCATTGTGGGAGATGTATGGGGGTGAGGGTATATACCATTGTGGGAGATGTATGGGGGGGGAGGGTATATACCATTGTGGGAGATGTATGGGGGGTGAGGGTATATACCATTGTGGGAGATGTATGGGGGGGGGGAAGTATATACCATTGTGGGAGATGTATGGAGGGTGAGGGTATATACCATTGTGGGAGATGTATGGGGGGGTGAGGGTATATACCATTGTGGGAGATGTATGGGGGGTGAGGGTATATACCATTGTGGGAGATGTATGGGGGGTGAGGGTATATACCATAGTGGGAGATGTATGGGGGGTGAGGGTATATACCATTGTGGGAGATGTATGGGGGGGGGGGGGGGAGGGTCCATACCATTGTGGGAGATGTATGGGGGGGGAGGGTATATACCATTGTGGGAGATGTATGGGGGGGGAGGGTATATACCATTGTGGGAGATGTATGGGGGGGGAGGGTATATACCATTGTGGGAGATGTATGGGGGGTGAGGGTATATACCATTGTGGGAGATGTATGGGGGGTGAGGGTATATACCATTGTGGGAGATGTATGGGGGGTGAGGGTATATACCATAGTGGGAGATGTATGGGGGGTGAGGGTATATACCATTGTGGGAGATGTATGGGGGGGGGGGAGGGTCCATACCATTGTGGGAGATGTATGGGGGGGGAGGGTATATACCATTGTGGGAGATGTATGGGGGGGGGGGGGGGGTTGAGGGTCCATACCATTGTGGGAGATGTATGGGGGGTGAGGGTATATACCATTGTGGGAGATGTATGGGGGGGGGGGGGGTGAGGGTATATACCATTGTGGGAGATGTATGGGGGGGTGAGGGTATATACCATTGTGGGAGATGTATGGGGGGGAGGGTATATACCATTGTGGGAGATGTATGGGGGGGGGGTGAGGGTATATACCATTGTGGGAGATGTATGGGGGGTGAGGGTATATACCATTGTGGGAGATGTATGGGGGGTGAGGGTATATACCATTGTGGGAGATGTATGGGGGGGTGAGGGTATATACCATTGTGGGAGATGTATGGGGGGGGGAGGGTATATACCATTGTGGGAGATGTATGGGGGGGGGGGGGGGGGTATATACCATTGTGGGAGATGTGTGCATGTTGCTGGTTTGGAAGCCCAGATCCTGGATCTAAATGAGCAGCTGCAACGATTGAGATACATTGGCAAACTGGAAAGGGGTCTGCTGCTGACTGAGCAAGCGCTCCAAGGAGTAGATGGGGGAGGGGTGATAGCATGGAGGTACAGGAGGAAGAGGCAGATAGTTGGGTCACAGTTAGATAACGGGGTAGAGGGAAGAGTGTGAGGGAGGGGAGTCCTGATCTGGCACACCCCAACAAGTTTGCCAAATTGGGGATGAGGGGGATGCTGGTTCAGGGGGGCATTGCTGCAGCAGGACACTGACAGCCAGGGGGGTGTCTGCTCCAGTAAGGTGGGAAACAGGAGTTCAGGGCAGGCCAGGCAGGTACTGGTAGTGGGGGACTCAATTATTAGGGGGACAGACAGGGCAATCTGTCACAAAGACCGGGATCGTCGAACAGTGTGTTGCCTTCCTGGCGCTCGAGTTCGTCACATCGCGGATCGGGCTGACAGATTACTGGGAGGGGCTGGCGATGACCCAGCAGTCATGGTGCACATTGGCACCAATGATAAAGTTAGAGGTAGGTGGCGGGTCCTTAAAAACGATTTCAGGGACTTAGGCAGGAAGCTTAAAACTAGGACCTCCAAGGTTATATTCTCCAAAATATTACCTGTACCACGAGCCACACCTGAGAGACAGCGGGAGATTAGGGAGGTAAATAAGTGGCTCAAGAGCTGGTGTAGGATAGAGGGGTTTGGGTTCATAGAGAACTGGGACGACTTCTCGGTCGGTTACAGGCTCTACGGTAGGGACGGGCTGCATCTCAATGGGGAGGGTGCAGCCGTGCTGGGGGAGAAGATGGCTAAGAGGTTGGAGGAGACCGGGGGGGGGGGGGCAACTACAATATAATAAGTGAAGACAGAGTAGATGGAGAGCTGGGCCTAGATTATGGAACTGGGGGTGGAGCGGCGGGAGGGGACAGAACAGTCACTAGTGACAAGAGGAAAGGGAATATGGACAAACATATATAATGTATGTATACTAATGCTCGAAGCCTCACTAATAAAGCTGAGGAATTAGAACTCATAATGGTGGAAGAGAAATATGATATAGTGGGGATAAGCGAGACCTGGCTGGACGAGACCTATGACTGGGCGGTTAATATCCAGGGTTATAGTCTATTCAGAAATGACCGTAAAAATAAGAAAGGTGGAGGGGTCTGTCTATATGTTACATCCCGCCTTAAGCCTATTCTGAGGGAGGATATAAGTGATGATAATGTGGAGTCTCTTTGGGTAGAAATAAGGGGAGGGACGAAGAATAATAAAATTCTTATAGGAGTGAGTTATAAACCTCCAAGTATAGTGGAAGAGTCAGAAAATCTTCTTATAAGACAAATAGATGCGGCAGCGAAGCAGGGGGAAGTCATCATTATGGGGGACTTTAACTACCCAAATATATACAGGAAAGCAGGGGGAAGTCATTATTATGGGGGACTATAACTACCCAAATATATACAGGAAAGCAGGGGGAAGTCATTATTATGGGGGACTATAACTACCCAATATATACAGGAAAGCAGGGGGAAGTCATTATTATGGGGGTCTATAACTACCCAAATATATACAGGAAAGCAGGGGGGACGTCATTATTATGGGGGACTATAACTACCCAAATATATACAGGAAAGCAGGGGGACGTCATTATTATGGGGGGGGGGGGCTATAACTACCCAATATATACAGGAAAGCAGGGGGAAGTCATTATTATGGGGGACTATAACTACCCAATATATACAGGAAAGCAGGGGGACGTCATTATTATGGGGGACTATAACTACCCAATATATACAGGAAAGCAGGGGGGAGTCATTATTATGGGGGACTATAACTACCCAAATATATACAGGAAAGCAGGGGGACGTCATTATTATGGGGGACTATAACTACCCCAATATATACAGGAAAGCAGGGGGACGTCATTATTATGGGGGACTATAACTACCCCAATATATACAGGAAAGCAGGGGGAAGTCATTATTATGGGGGACTATAACTACCCAAATATATACAGGAAAGCAGGGGGACTTCATTATTATGGGGGACTATAACTACCCAAATATATACAGGAAAGCAGGGGGAAGTCATTATTATGGGGGACTATAACTACCCAATATATACAGGAAAGCAGGGGGACGTCATTATTATGGGGGACTATAACTACCCAATATATACAGGAAAGCAGGGGGACGTCATTATTATGGGGGACTATAACTACCCCAATATATACAGGAAAGCAGGGGGAAGTCATTATTATGGGGGACTATAACTACCCAAATATATACAGGAAAGCAGGGGGACGTCATTATTATGGGGGACTATAACTACCCAAATATATACAGGAAAGCAGGGGGAAGTCATTATTATGGGGGACTATAACTACCCAATATATACAGGAAAGCAGGGGGACGTCATTATTATGGGGGACTATAACTACCCAATATATACAGGAAAGCAGGGGGAAGTCATTATTATGGGGGGCTATAACTACCCAATATATACAGGAAAGCAGGGGGACGTCATTATTATGGGGGACTATAACTACCCAATATATACAGGAAAGCAGGGGGAAGTCATTATTATGGGGGGCTATAACTACCCAATATATACAGGAAAGCAGGGGGAAGTCATTATTATGGGGGACTATAACTACCCCAATATATACAGGAAAGCAGGGGGAAGTCATTATTATGGGGGTCTATAACTACCCAAATATATACAGGAAAGCAGGGGGAAGTCATTATTATGGGGGACTATAACTACTCAAGTATATACAGGAAAGCAGGGGGACGTCATTATTATGGGGGGGGGGGGGGACTATAACTACCCAATATATACAGGAAAGCAGGGGGAAGTCATTATTATGGGGATCTATAACTACCCAAATATATACAGGAAAGCAGGGGGAAGTCATTATTATGGGGGGGGGGGGGACTATAACTACCCAATATATACAGGAAAGCAGGGGGAAGTCATTATTATGGGGGACTATAACTACCCAAATATATACAGGAAAGCAGGAGGACGTCATTATTATGGGGGACTATAACTACCCAATATATACAGGAAAGCAGGGGGACGTCATTATTATGGGGGACTATAACTACCCAAATATATACAGGAAAGCAGGGGGAAGTCATTATTATGGGGGGGGCTATAACTACCCAAATATATACAGGAAAGCAGGAGGACGTCATTATTATGGGGGACTATAACTACCCAATATATACAGGAAAGCAGGGGGACGTCATTATTATGGGGACTATAACTACCCAAATATATACAGGAAAGCAGGGGGACGTCATTATTATGGGGGACTATAACTACCCAAATATATACAGGAAAGCAGGGGGACGTCATTATTATGGGGGGGGGGGGGGGCTATAACTACCCAATATATACAGGAAAGCAGGGGGAGTCATTATTATGGGGGACTATAACTACCCAAATATATACAGGAAAGCAGGGGGGACGTCATTATTATGGGGGGCTATAACTACCCAAATATATACAGGAAAGCAGGGGGGACGTCATTATTATGGGGGACTATAACTACCCAAATATATACAGGAAAGCAGGGGGAAGTCATTATTATGGGGGACTATAACTACCAAATATATACAGGAAAGCAGGGGGACGTCATTATTATGGGGGGGGGGGGCTATAAACTACCCAATATATACAGGAAAGCAGGGGGACGTCATTATTATGGGGGGGGGGGGGCTATAACTACCCAATATATACAGGAAAGCAGGGGGACGTCATTATTATGGGGGACTATAACTACCCAAATATATACAGGAAAGCAGGGGGACGTCATTATTATGGGGGGGGGGGGGTATAACTACCCAAATATATACAGGAAAGCAGGGGGACGTCATTATTATGGGGGGGGGGGGGGCTATAACTACCATAATATATACAGGAAAGCAGGGGGAGTCATTATTATGGGGGACTATAACTACCCAATATATACAGGGAAGCAGTGACCTCATTATTATGGGGGGGGGCTATAACTACCCCAATATATACAGGAAAGCAGAGTGACCTCATTATTATGGGGGGGGGCTATAACTACCCCAATATATACAGGAAAGCAGAGTGACCTCATTATTATGGGGGGCTATAACTACCCAATATATACAGGAAAGCAGAGTGACCTCATTATTATGGGGGGGGGGGGGGCTATAACTACCCAAAAAATACAGGAAAGCAGAGTGACATCATTATTATGGGGGGGGGCTATAACTACCCCAATATATACAGGAAAGCAGAGTGACCTCATTATTATGGGGGGGGGGGGGGGGGGCTATAAAAACCCCAAAAAATACAGGAAAGCAGAGTGGCCACATTATTATGGGGGGGGGGCTTGTAACTACCCCAATATATACAGGAAAGCAGAGTGACCTCATTATTATGGGGGGCTATAACTACCCAATATATACAGGAAAGCAGAGTGACCTCATTATTATGGGGGGGCTATAACTACCCAATATATACAGGAAAGCAGAGTGACCTCATTATTATGGGGGGGGGGGCTATAACTACCCCAATATATACAGGAAAGCCGAGTGACCTCATTATTATGGGGGGGGGGGGCTATAACTACCCCAATATATACAGGAAAGCAGAGTGACCTCATTATTATGGGGGGGCTATAACTACCCCAATATACACAGGAAAGCAGAGTGACCTCATTATTATGGGGGGGGCTATACCCCAATATATACAGGAAAGCAGAGTGACCTCATTATTATGGGGGGGGGGGGCTATAACTACCCCAATATACACAGGAAAGCAGAGTGACCTCATTATTATGGGGGGGCTATACCCCAATATATACAGGAAAGCAGAGTGACCTCATTATTATGGGGGGGGGGGCTATAACTACCCCAATATATACAGGAAAGCAGAGTGACCTCATTATTATGGGGGGGGGGCTATAACTACCCCAATATATACAGGAAAGCAGAGTGACCTCATATTATGGGGGGGGGGGGGCTATAACTACCCCAATATATACAGGAAAGCAGAGTGACCTCATTATTATGGGGGGGGGGGGGGGGGCTATAACTACCCAATATATACAGGAAAGCAGAGTGACCTCATTATTATGGGGGGGCTATAACTACCCAATATATACAGGAAAGCAGAGTGACCTCATTATTATGGGGGGGCTATAACTACCCAATATATACCGGAAAGCAGAGTGACCTCATTATTATGGGGGGGGGGCTATAACTACCCCAATATATACAGGAAAGCAGAGTGACCTCATTATTATGGGGGGGGGGGGGCTATAACTACCCCAATATACACAGGAAAGCAGAAACCTGCAGCTCCAGGAAGGGAAGCGGAGACTGGAAATAGTAAGAGATAATTACCTTTCTCAACTAGTACAGGAACCAACAAGAGGGGGGGGGGGGCACTTCTGGACCTGATCTTAACCAATAGGCCGGACAGAATATCAAAAATAGAGGTGGGGGGTCACCTAGGTAATAGTGACCATAATATAGTAAGTTTTCAATTATCCTTCAATAAAATGATTAGTAGAGGGGCTACAAGAACATTACATTTCAGGAAGGCTAATTTCCAAAAACTAAGAGAGGACCCCGGGGACATAGACTGGGGGGACACTGCCCTGAGATATAAGAGAGGACCCCGGGGACATAGACTGGGGGGGACACTGCCCTGAGATATAAGAGAGGACCCCGGGGACATAACACTGCCCTGAGATATAAGAGAGGACCCCGGGGACATAGACTGGGGGACACTGCCCTGAGATATAAGAGAGGACCCCCGGGGACATAGACTGGGGGGACACTGCCCTGAGATATAAGAGAGGACCCCGGGGACATAACACTGCCCTGAGATATAAGAGAGGACCCCGGGGACATAGACTGGGGGGGACACTGCCCTGAGATATAAGAGAGGACCCCGGGGACATAGACTGGGGGGACACTGCCCTGAGATATAAGAGAGGACCCCGGGGACATAGACTGGGGGGACACTGCCCTGAGATATAAGAGAGGACCCGGGGACATAGACTGGGACACTGCCCTGAGATATAAGAGAGGACCCCGGGGACATAGACTGGGACACTGCCCTGAGATATAAGAGAGGACCCCGGGGACATAGACTGGGGTACACTGCCCTGAGATATAAGAGAGGACCCTGGGGACATAGGACTGGGGGGACACTGCCCTGAGATATAAGAGAGGACCCCGGGGACATAGACTGGGACACTGCCCTGAGATATAAGAGAGGACCCCGGGGACATAGACTGGGGGGACACTGCCCTGAGATATAAGAGAGGACCCCGGGAACAGACTGGGGGGACACTGCCCTGAGATATAAGAGAGGACCCCGGGGACATAGACTGGGGGGACAGTGCCCTGAGATATAAGAGAGGACCCCGGGGACATAGACTGGGGGGACAGTGCCCTGAGATATAAGAGAGGACCCCGGGGACATAGACTGGGGGGACACTGCCCTGAGATATAAGAGAGGACCCTGGGGACATAGACTGGGGGGACACTGCCCTGAGATATAAGAGAGGACCCTGGGGATATAGACTGGGGGGACACTGCCCTGAGATATAAGAGAGGACCCCGGGGACATAGTCTGGGGGGACACTGCCCTGAGATATAAGAGAGGACCCCGGGGACATAGACTGGGGGGGACACTGCCCTGAGATATAAGAGAGGACCCCGGGGACATAGACTGGGACACTGCCCTGAGATATAAGAGAGGACCCCGGGGACATAGACTGGGGGGGACACTGCCCTGAGATATAAGAGAGGACCCCGGGACATAGACTGGGGGGACACTGCCCTGAGATATAAGAGAGGACCCGGGGACATAGACTGGGGGGACACTGCCCTGAGATATAAGAGAGGACCCCGGGTACATAGACTGGGGGGACACTGCCCTGAGATATAAGAGAGGACCCCGGGGACATTAGACTGGGGGGACACTGCCCTGAGATATAAGAGAGGACCCCGGGGTCATAGGACTGGGGGGACACTGCCCTGAGATATAAGAGAGGACCCCGGGGACATAGACTGGGGGGACACTGCCCTGAGATATAAGAGAGGACCCCGGGGACATAGACTGGACACTGCCCTGAGATATAAGAGAGGACCCCGGGGACATAGACTGGGACACTGCCCTGAGATATAAGAGAGGATCCCGGGGACATAGACTGGGGGGACACTGCCCTGAGATATAAGAGAGGACCCCGGGGACATAGACTGGGGGGACACTGCCCTGAGATATAAGAGAGGACCCCGGGGACATAGACTGGGACACTGCCCATGAGATATAAGAGAGGACCCCGGGGACATAGACTGGGGGGACACTGCCCTGAGATATAAGAGGAGGACCCCGGGGACATAGACTGGGGGGACACTGCCCTGAGATATAAGAGAGGACCCCGGGGATATAGACTGGGGGGACACTGCCCTGAGATATAAGAGAGGACCCCGGGGACATAGACTGGGGGGGACACTGCCCTGAGATATAAGAGAGGACCCCGGGGATATAGACTGGGGGGACACTGCCCTGAGATATAAGAGAGGACCCCGGGGACATAGACACTGCCCTGAGATATAAGAGAGGACCCCGGGGACATAGACTGGGACACTGCCCTGAGATATAAGAGAGGACCCCGGGGACATAGACTGGGGGGACACTGCCCTGAGATATAAGAGAGGACCCCGGGGACATAGACTGGGGGGACACTGCCCTGAGATAGAAGAGAGGACCCCAGGGACATATTTAAGAGCATCCTGGGTAAATCGTGTGAGCGACACATACTGTACCATATGGGAATAAAAGTAGTAGAAATAAGAGAAATCCAATGTGGTAACTACAGCTGGGTTGGTAGGCGGTCCTGCACGTGAGCTGTCTGGGGGAGGAGTCAATTAGGCGGGTAAGCGCGGGCGGGAAGTCAGTCAGCGCCAGACCTGCGAGCTGTTAGGTCTGCCGCCTGTGTCTCCTCACACGCCATGTCGGGAGTCGCCAATCTGCTGGAGCAGCTTCGCTCTGCTGCTCACACCGCCGACGCAGCCTGGATGGAGGCGAGGCTGCGGGAACTGCTGGAGTCTGCTCCTCCGGCAAGGGAACTCACTCCTCTCCCGCCTGAGCAACCCGCGCGGCGGACCCAGCGGCGGACTCATCCCCCTGAGAGGCTGAGCCCGGAGCAGGCAGGTAACAGTGCTGGGTGGCGCCCACGGAGCCCCTCCAGGCCGAGTCCCGCGGTCTTCCACATCCAGCAGGCGGGCTCGGCCTGTGAGGAATCCGTACAGGCGGCCTAGCACAGCGGCACGGCACAGGTCCTCCTCCAGTCATGAGGTGAGGCCTGCACGCGCTTCCTTTTCCCTCACAGTCGGCCCCACGGCGGCGGTATCCGGTGATGAGCCAGTCAGACCGCCGGCCTCCATACCTCCTGAGCCCCATTCCAGGCCGCCTAGGCCGTCCAGATCCAGACGGGTTGTGGAGTCTGCGGTGGGGTGCACGCACCCCCCTGCCGCGGGGGTAGTGCCCGCCCTCACTTCCTCACCTCACAATAGCGGTGCTGCGGCAGCGTGGTCTGGCGATGCTCCAGTCGGCCTGCTGGCTTTTTCTCAGGAGGCAGCTCCACTTTTCTCAGTCCGGCCTAAATCGGTGGTCCTCAGGCCGCCAGGAGTGTTGAGCGGGGCCCAGGATGTTGCAGCCCCTGGTCTTCTTGATGTTGGAGCGTGTGGTTTCCCAGGTCCAGCGGCGGTTGCTAGTGGCAACCCCCCTCCAGCTACTTATCCTATGATGCCGGCTTGGTCGCCAGAGGTCGGTTGGATGCAGAGACCGTGGGGGGACAAGATCGTCGGGTGGAGTCGCCTTTCCCGGCTGGTGGGCACACAGCACCCGCGCAGCCTGGTAAGTGTTTGCCCTTATCTTTTCCTTTCCCTCCAATTTTAATGTCCCAAGGGAGCGAGGGTAGGCCATTAGGGGGTTTACAGGCCACCTTGGGCGGGGGTGTGGGGGTAGTTGGTCAAGGAACAGCCTCAGTGAGTTGCTCGGCAGTGTGAGGGACCTCCTTGCCCGTTGTGAATCGGGTGTGGGGATTGGCGGGGCGGGGGGGGGCGTCCCCGGTGACAGCGTGGGTACAGCAACAATCGGATTCCGTGGGTACCAGTATGGAGAGTACTCTTGCTTGGGGTCAGAGTATGGCCTCAGCGCAATCGGGTGGGGTGACAGTGTCTGTTCAGACGGAGAAGGAAAAGGAGGTTGACCAGGTTAGGTTGGATGATCGGGCCCGGGGCGAAGTATACGCTTGCTTTGAAGGCCCCTTGGGTTCACATTTAAAAAAGGAAGTGAGGGAGAAAATATGGAAGGACGAGTACATAGAGATTTTCTCGCTCCTTCCTTTGGAAAAGTTTAATTTAGATAAATCTAAGAAGGATGACAGTAAGAAGGAGGACGAAGAAAAGAGGAGGTGGCGGTTAATCCCACAGACTTTTAACAACTGGCTCCAGGCGTTCGCCATTTTGGCGAGCATTTTAGGGGAAAAAGCGCCGGACAACTGTTCGGCTCTTTTTTGCTACATGGATGCCATTAACAAGGCTCATCGGGTGTACGGCGGCCAGGCTTGGCTCCGTTATGATGAGCAGTTTAGACAGCGGAAGGCAGTAAGACCTAGCATCAGATGGGATCATAAAGATATTGGGCTATGGCTTCGAGTTATGGCCCCTACGTGGTACGGGCATCCCTTTCAGGGGGGGGGGGGGGGGGCGGCGCTGCTGGCCAGGGCGGAGGCGCAGTCGCGGTCTCTCAGGGAGGGCCATCAGGAAGACAGAAAACGGGTGTGTGTTGGCAGTTCAATGAGGGTCAGTGCAGATGGGGCTACAGCTGCCGTTTTTAAGCACGCCTGCTCCATCTGCAACGGAACCACTCACGGATCATCAAAATGCTATAGAAAAGGGAAGGGTAAGGGACAGGGCTCCAGTAGTTCCCATGGTAGAGACGCCAGTGAGGCTGCACGCGATGCTGCCGCACATAAATAGGTTCCCCGATAGACAGAGGGCGGAATTGCTGGAGGCTGGATTCAGACAAGGTTTTATAATCCCGGCTCCTGCACATCAGGTGCCGCAGTCCTTGCGTAACCTGCAGTCTGCCTATCAGCATCCCGACATAGTTAATGATAAACTAATGAAAGAGGTAAGTTTGGTCAGGATGGCGGGACCTTTTGCCTCACCACCTTTCCCAAACTTGGTAATTTCCCCCCTGGGTTTGGTCCCTAACTAACAAGTTTAGGCTCATACATCATCTGTCTCATCCTAAGGGTTTGTCGGTCAATGATGGCATAGACCCTGAACTATGTTCAGTAGTTTATACATCCTTTGACGCGGCAATGCAATGGGTTAGATCATATGGGAAGGAGGCGGTTCTGGCAAAGGCAGACGTGGAGGCAGCATTTAGGTTGCTGCCGGTACATGCAGACAGTGTGCGGCTGTTGGGGTGTTATTGGGACGGTGGATATTTTGTCGATCGATGTTTGCCCATGGGATGTTCTATCTCATGTACCTACTTCGAGGCTTTTAGCTCTTTTTTTGGAGTGGGCTGTGAAGGACCTGACAGGTGTCCGGTCCCTTATCCACTACGACGATTTTTTATGCATTGGCCCGCCTGATTCACCCTTCTGCCGCACGTTGTTATGCACATTGGAGGGGGTGGCACAGTCTTTTGGGGTTCCCCTAGCTCCGGAAAAAACTGAGGGTCCGGCAACAGTGTTGAGTTTTTTGGGAATCACAATAGACTCAGTTGCCATGGAGTGCAGGCTGCCGGAGGACAAACTGCAGTCCTTGAGGCTTGAGGTGGATAGAGCTAAAGATTTGAAGAAGGAATTTACAGTCATTGTTGGGAAGGCTCAACTTTGCCTGCCGGATCATCCCGATGGGGCGGGTGTTTTGTCGGAGGTTGGCCGCCGCTACGTCTGGTGTTCGGGCCCCTCATCATTTTGTTCATTTAACTCGCGACCATCGGGATGATCTGGAGGTGTGGGGGAGTTTTTTGGAACAATATAACGGCAGGTCTTTGGTGTTGGCGGAGGTGAGGGAGAATGCAGATTTTGATTTTTTTACGGATGCTGCGAGGAGTTGGGGTTTTGGGGCTTATTGCCAGGGTGAGTGGTGTGCGGAGCAGTGGCCAGAGAGTTGGGGGGGGGACAGGTTTGCTTAGGAATCTGGCTTTTTTGGAGCTTTTCCCTATAGTGGTATGAGTGTTTTTGTGGGGGGTGAGGTTTCAGAACCGTAAAGTCCGTTTTCACTGTGATAACCTGGGGGTGGTGATGGCTATTAATAGTTTAACTGCTTCATCCCCGCCAGTGGTTAGGTTATTACCTTGCCTAGTTCTAGAGTGTCTCCGGTCGAATGCGTGGATGGTGGCTGTACATGTGCCTGGAGTTCTGAACTCAATTGCTGATTCTCTCTCCCGCTCGCAGTTCGATCGGTTTCGGCAGCTGGCACTGGAAGCAGTGGAGAAGGGCCTGGAGTGTCCGGAGCACCTGTGGGAGCTGGGCTTTGAGCGGCGGGACAGTTGATTCAGGCTTCATTGGCTTCTGGTACGTGGGCCTCTTACGAGTCTACCTGGCGGCTGTAGATGGAGTGGTGTAGAGGGCTTGAGGGTATTGATTCGGTGGAGGGACAATGTTTGGCGCTTCTTTGTTGGGTTGGGGATATGTCGGTTAAGGAGTGGTCGGTGGCTAAGTTGAATAGGGTTTTAGCTGGTTTAGCCTTCGGTTTTAAAGTTCGTAGATTGCCCGATGTTACAAAGGATTTTGTGGTGGCAAAGGCTGTGAAGGGCTTTTGCCGGGGGCAAGTGTGGAGGGCTTCACGTCGGCCTGTTGGTTTCCAATTACTGGAGCGTCTAGGGGGTGCAGTTGATGGGATTTGCAGCTCTCCTTATGAGGCAGTGTTATTCAGGTTGGAGTTTTCGTGGGCTTTCTTTGGGGCTTTGAGGATTGGGGAATTGGTGGCCCCCAGTGGTAATAGAGCGGGCGGGTTGTTAAGGGAGGAAGTGTTATTATTGCAGGATAGAGTGGAATTCTGGTTACGTCTGTCTAAAACAGATCAAGGTGGGAGGGGCAAGCGGGTGGTGCTGGGGTTGGTCCCTGGCTCTGTGATGTGTCCGGTTCGGTGTTTGGATTGTTTTTTACGGCTGCGCCATTATGGCACAGGCCCATTGCTTTGTCATGTGGATGGGTCTTACTTATCCAGTTATCAATTCACGGCAGTATTTCGCCGCTGTTTGGCCGATCTGGGTCTTGACTCGTCCCACTTTGCGCCACATTCCTTCCAAATTGGCGCAGCTACAGAGGCTGCTGGATGGGGTTTGGGGGCAGAGTTGGTTAGAAAAATTGGTAGGTGGGAATCGTCACGTTACAAGTCTTATGTCAGGCCTCATTTGGTTTAGTGTGCTGGGAGGCCTTAGGGGGGTCAGGTGGCTGGGATAGTCGAAATGAAAGGGGGGAGGTGTTGTTGGGGGGTCTTGGGAGCATGTGTAGTGGATATTCTTTCCAGTGTCGTTGCAGGAGGAGTCCCTTGTTTGGTGTGGATCCTGGGTCACTCCTACGTGGGGCGAGGGGCTCGCAGGGCAGATGTGCGCCCTAATGGTAGACAGCTCGGCTTCCCGAGGGAGGTAGCGGAGGTGCGGTGGTTGGGGTTTAGTGGGATGGTATGGAGTAGGGTATTGTGCGAATTCCAGCATTTTGTGGCTTTTGATAGGGCTCCCGACATATTGGTGCTCCATGTTGGGGGAAATGACCTGGGGGAGCGCCCGATGCGGGAGCTGTGCGGGATATCCGTAATGATTTATTTTAGTTATGGAGGCATTTCCCGACGATGGTTGTGGTATGGTCAGAAATGGTTCAGAGATTTACGTGGCGCGCGGCCAGATCTGTGACTCGTTTGAATAAGGCGCGGATAAAGGTGAACAGGGCGGTTTCAGGGTTTGTGGTACGTAATAGGGGTGTGGCTGTGTGGCA
Source organism: Dendropsophus ebraccatus (assembly GCF_027789765.1). NCBI lineage: Eukaryota > Metazoa > Chordata > Amphibia > Anura > Hylidae > Dendropsophus > Dendropsophus ebraccatus. Next base: position 218,084,995 of record NC_091455.1, on the reverse strand, counting down.
TCATGAGCTGGAAGGGGGCAGGAGGCGTTTTGGTTAAGAGATGGTGTGCATTTAAATGCGATAGGGACTGACCTGTGGGCCTTGGCACTGCAAGACCGGATTGAGAGGGCTCTGCGATTGTGGGGGGCCTCGCAGACTAGAGGTGGTCAAGGTCAGCTCGTAATGGCGGGGGAGGTCCTTGTGGTTGGAAGTCAAATTGGTGGGGGGACGGGGGGATCATAGTGGGGTATGATCCTCCTCCTCAATAGTCTTGATCATTTACTAGAGGTCTGGCGCAAAATGTTTTGGGCTCTCACTGGCGGTGTAGCACCAGAGGGCGATGGGTGGCATGGTAGCCACAGTGGGATGGTGTCTCCGAGTTAGGCTGGGCAACTGGAGGCAATAGCAAGAAGAAAAATACTATTGATAGTTAACTGGGCGTCAGATCTTTCTGTAGCTACAAGGACCTCCTCTAGGGTTGTTGTAACAAATGTTAAGATGGTTGATGTTATTGCACTTTATTCCATAAGTCTAATTTTTGTTGTTTGTCAATAAATATTGGCTGCTGTGGCCACAAATTTTCCAAACGGCGACTCTGTGTTTCATTTAAAGGAAGGGGGGTTAAGTACCTGGTGGGGTGGGGGGGGGGCGAGTCATTGGTTTGGTATAGTGGGGTACGGGTGGACCGTGCTCTACGATACAAGTCATGTGTAAAAAGCAAATAAAAGAAGCAAAAATAGCAACAGAAAGAAGGATAGCCACAGAAAGTAAAACAAATCCCAAAATGTTCTTCACCTATATAAACAACAAAAGACTTAAAGGGAACCTGTCACCCCCCGTGCCGGGGTGACAGGCTCCCGACCCCCCGTTAGAGACCCCTATACTTACCTCATCCCGCCGGGTCCCGCTTCTGGATTCGGTCGGGTCCCGGAGATCTCAGCCGCTGCAGCCCGGCGCGCGCGCTGAGAGATGAGTCCAACGCTCATAGAGAATGACGGAGCGCTGGACTCTCCTGTCATTCTCTATGGGTGTTGGACTCATCTCTCAGCGCGCGCGCCGGGCTGCAGCGGCTGAGATCTCCGGGACCCGACCGAATCCAGAAGCGGGACCCGGCGGGATGAGGTAAGTATAGGGGTCTCTAACGGGGGGTCGGGAGCCTGTCACCCCGGTACGGGGGGTGACAGGTTCCCTTTAAAACTGAAAATGTTGGTCCCCTCAAAAATAATCTGGGTGTAATGGTGGAGGGGGAAGAGGAAAAGGCCAATCTACTAAATACATTTTTTCTCTACTGTATTCACAGAGGAGAATCCCATAACAGAGGACATGATTAGGGATAATATAAATCCTCCCATAAATCTCACCTGCCTAACACAACAAGAAGTGGGGAGACGCCTTAAAAACATTAAAATCCATAAGTCACCGGGCCCAGAAGGTATCCATCCTAGAGTACTGCAGGAATTAAATACGGTGTTAGACAGACCGATATTCCTAATATTTAAAGATTCTATTACGACAGGGATTGTTCCACAGGACTGGGGCATAGCTAATGTGGTACCAATATTCAAGAAGGGGTCAAAGAGCGATCCTGGAAACTACAGGCCTGTAAGTCTAACATCTATAGTAGGTAAAGTATTTGAGGGGTTTGTAAGAGATGCTATACTGGTGTATATATATAAGAGATGCTATACTGGTGTATATATATAAGAGATGCTATACTGGTGTATATATATAAGAGATGCTATACTGGTATATATATATATAAGAGATGCTATACTGGTGTATCTTAATGAAAATAATCTTATGACGCAGCATCAGCATGGATTTATGAGGGATCGGTCCTGTCAGACTAATCTGATCGGCTTCTATGAAGAGGTAAGTTATAGACTGGACCTGGGGGAGGCTGTATATGTGTATATAGACTGGACCTGGGGGAGGCTGTATTTGTGTATATAGACTGGACCTGGGGGAGGCTGTGGATGTTGTGTATATAGACTGGACCTGGGGAAGGCTGTGGACGTTGTGTATATAGACTGGACCTGGGGGAGGCTGTATATGTGTATATAGACTGGACCTGGGGGAGGCTGTATATGTGTATATAGACTGGACCTGGGGGAGGCTGTGGATGTTGTGTATATAGACTGGAGCTGGGGGAGGCTGTATATGTGTATATAGACTGGACCTGGGGGAGGCTGTATATGTGTATATAGACAGGACCTGGGGGAGGCTGTGGATGTTGTGTATATAGACTGGACCGGGGGGGGGGGCTGTATAAGTGTATATAGACTGGACCTGGGGGAGGCTGTGGATGTTGTGTATATAGACAGGACCTGGGGGAGGCTGTATATGTGTATATAGACTGGACCTGGGGGAGGCTGTGGATGTTGTGTATATAGACTGGACCTGGGGGAGGCTGTATATGTGTATATAGACAGGACCTGGGGGAGGCTGTATATGTGTATATAGACAGGACCTGGGGGAGGCTGTATATGTGTATATAAACAGGACCTGGGGGAGGCTGTATATGTGTATATAGACAGGACCTGGGGGAGGCTGTATATGTGTATATAAACAGGACCTGGGGGAGGCTGTATATGTGTATATAGACTGGACCTGGGGGAGGCTGTATATGTGTATATAGACTGGACCTGGGGGAGGCTGTATATGTGTATATAGACTGGACCTGGGGGAGGCTGTATATGTGTATATAGACAGGACCCTGGGGAGGCTGTATATGTGTATATATAGACTGGACCTGGGGGAGGCTGTATTTGTGTATATAGACAGGACCTGGGGGAGGCTGTATATGTGTATATAGACTGGACCTGGGGGAGGCTGTGGACGTTGTGTATATAGACAGGACCTGGGGGAGGCTGTGGACGTTGTGTATATAGACTGGACCTGGGGGAGGCTGTATATGTGTATATAGACAGGACCTGGGGGAGGCTGTGTATGTGTATATAGACTGGACCTGGGGGAGGCTGTATATGTGTATATAGACTGGACCTGGGGGAGGCTGTATATGTGTATATAGACTGGATCTGGGGGAGGCTGTATATGTGTATATAGACGGGACCTGGGGGAGGCTGTATATGTGTATATAGACTGGACCTGGGGGAGGCTGTATATGTGTATATAGACAGGACCTGGGGGAGGCTGTATATGTGTATATAGACTGGACCTGGGGGAGGCTGTATATGTGTATATAGACTGGACCTGGGGGAGGCTGTATATGTGTATATAGACAGGACCTGGGGGAGGCTGTATATGTGTATATAGACAGGACCTGGGGGAGGCTGTATATGTGTATATAGACAGGACCTGGGGGAGGCTGTATATGTGTATATAGAATGGACCTGGGGAGGCTGTATATGTGTATATAGACAGGACCTGGGGGTGGCTGTGGATGTTGTGTATATAGACTGGACCTGGGGGAGGCTGTATATGTGTATATAGACAGGACCTGGGGGAGGCTGTATATGTGTATATAGACAGGACCTGGGGAGGCTGTATATGTGTATATAGACTGGACCCTGGGGAGGCTGTATATGTGTATATAGACTGGACCTGGGGGAGGCTGTATATGTGTATATAGACTGGACCTGGGGGAGGCTGTATATGTGTATATAGACAGGACCTGGGGGAGGCTGTATATGTGTATATAGACAGGACCTGGGGGAGGCTGTATATGTGTATATAGACAGGACCTGGGGGAGGCTGTATATGTGTATATAGAATGGACCTGGGGGAGGCTGTATATGTGTATATAGACAGGACCTGGGGGAGGCTGTATATGTGTATATAGACAGGACCTGGGGGAGGCTGTATATGTGTATATAGACAGGACTGGGGGAGGCTGTATATGTGTATATAGACAGGACCTGGGGGAGGCTGTGGATGTTGTGTATATAGACTGGACCTGGGGGAGGCTGTATATGTGTATATAGACAGGACCTGGGGGAGGCTGTATATGTGTATATAGACAGGACCTGGGGGAGGCTGTATATGTGTATATAGACTGGACCTGGGGGAAGCTGTATATGTGTATATAGACAGGACCTGGGGGAGGCTGTATATGTGTATATAGACAGGACCTGGGGGAGACTGTATATGTGTATATAGACAGGACCTGGGGGAGGCTGTGTATGTGTATATAGACAGGACCTGGGGGAGGCTGTATATGTGTATATAGACTGGACCTGGGGAGGCTGTATATGTGTATATAGACAGGACCTGGGGGAGGCTGTATATGTGTATATAGACAGGACCTGGGGGAGGCTGTATATGTGTATATAGACAGGACCTGGGGGAGGCTGTATATGTGTATATAGACTGGACCTGGGGGAGGCTGTGTATGTGTATATAGACAGGACCTGGGGGAGGCTGTATATGTGTATATAGACTGGACCTGGGGGAAGCTGTATATGTGTATATAGACAGGACCTGGGGGAGGCTGTATATGTGTATATAGACAGGACCTGGGGGAGACTGTATATGTGTATATAGACAGGACCTGGGGGAGGCTGTGTATGTGTATATAGACAGGACCTGGGGGAGGCTGTATATGTGTATATAGACTGGACCTGGGGGAGGCTGTATATGTGTATATAGACAGGACCTGGGGAGGCTGTATATGTGTATATAGACAGGACCTGGGGGAGGCTGTATATGTGTATATAGACAGGACCTGGGGGAGGCTGTATATGTGTATATAGACAGGACCTGGGGGAGGCTGTATATGTGTATATAGACTGGACCTGGGGGGAGGCTGTATATGTGTATATAGACAGGACCTGGGGGAGGCTGTATATGTGTATATAGACTGGACCGGGGGGAGGCTGTGGACGTTGTGTATATAGACTGGACCGGGGGGAGGCTGTATATGTGTATATAGACTGGACCGGGGGGAGGCTGTGGACGTTGTGTATCTGGACTTTTCTATAGTATTTGATACTATGCCACATGAAAGGTCGGTCTATAAAATGAGGATGCTGGGACTTGGGGAAAATGTATGCAAATGGGTAAGTAACTGGTTGTGTGATAGAAAACAGAGGGTGGTCATTGATGGAACATATTCAGATTGGGTTTTAGTTACTAGTGGTGTACCACAGGGGTCAGTGTTGGGTCACAGTTACTAGTAGAGTACCACAGGGGTCAGTGTTGGGCCACTTCTTTTTAATATTTTTATTAATGATCTTGTAGAGGGGCTACAGAGCAGAATCTCCATATTTGCAGATGATACTAAACTGGGTGAAGTAATCAGCACAGAGGAGGATAATATCATATTACAGAGGGATTTGGAGAAGCTAGAGGCTTGGGCAGTGAAATGGCAGATGATGTATAATGTGGATACATGTAAGGTTATGCATTTGGGCCATAGAAATAATAAGTACAGTTATGTGCTAAATAATAAAACACTGGGTAAAACTACTTCCGAAAAGGACCTGGGGGTATGGGTGGACAGTAACCTCATCTATAGTGATCAGTGCCAGGCAGCAGCTGCCAAGGCTAATAAAATAATGGGAGGCATCAAAAGAGGTATAGATGCTAAAGATGTGAACATAGTTTTGCCTCTTTATAGATCACTGGTCAGACCACACATGGTATATACTGTATACAGCACCGGTATATAAGATCATAGTGTCCTCTTTATAAACCACTAGTCAGACCACATATGGTATATACTGTGTACAGTTTTGGGCACCGGTATATAAGAAGGACGCAGCTGAACTGGAGCGGGTGCAGAGGAGGGCCACAAAGGTCACTAAGGGAATGGGGGGGGGGGGGGGGGGGGGGTTACTGTACCAGGACAGGTTATCACGCTTGGGGTTATTTACGCTAGAAAAAAGACGTCTTAGGGGCGATCTGATCCCAATGTACAAATATATGAATGGACAGTACAGAGGTCTTTGTAGTGGTCTTTTTACTCCTAGGTCTGTAACAATGACAAGGGGGCATCCTCTACGTCTAGAGGAAAGAAGATTTTATCATCAGCATCGACGCGGGTTCTTTACTGTACGAGCGGTAAGACTGTGGGACTCTCTGCCACATGATGCTGTCCTGGCCGATTCATTATATAAGTACAGGGGAGGCCTGGATGCTTTTCTTGAACAATATAATATTACAAGTTATGGGCATTAGATACGTTGGTCCGGGGATTGTTCTGGTCGCCATTGGAGTCGGAGGGAGTTTTCTCCCTGTGATGGGGCAATTGTCGTTTGCCTCATGGGGGTTTTTGCCTTCCCTGGATTACCACAGTAGGTTTCCCTGGGTTGAACCTGATGGACTCTTGTCTTCTTTTAACCTAATTTACTATGTTACTATCCTCCTGCCCCTCCATCATATTACTACCCCCTTCATCCTCCTGCCCCTCCATCATATTACTACCCCTCCATCATCCTCCTTCCCCTTCATCCTCCTGCCCTTCCATCATCATAGTAGTACCCCTCTCATCCTTTTGCCCCTCATCAGCATACCAGTACCTCCCATATCATTCTCCAGCCCCTCCATCTCTATTTAAAACAAAAAAACAGCTATACTTACCTCACCTGTAAGGTTCCTCTAGTGCCCCAGCCACTCCTGTCGCTGCTCGAGTGAGATCGCGAATGCCGGAAGGGGGCGGAGCTTCCCGGGACTATCCAGGGCATGGTTTTGCCGGGGCTGTCTCCTCAGAGTCGGGCAGACCCGGCAAAACCATTTATTTATCCTGCTGCAGCTGGGGGCCCACTGAGGACAGGCAGCATAATCCTATGGCTGACTGGGGGCCCCAGCTGATGGACAGGCAGTGGGAGTGGGGAAGGGGCCCACCGGAGGATCCTTCGGTCCTCTGGTGGCCCAGTCCGACACTGAACGTATAATAACTTCCCTCCGTTGTGTGGGTGGTGTAACGTATAATAACTTCCCTCCGGTGTGTGTGTGTTTCGGGGGTGGGATGGTGTAACGTATAATAACTTCCCTCCGGTGTGTGTGTGTGTGTCGGGGGTGGGGTGGTGTAACGTATAATAACTTCCCTCCGGTGTGTGTGTGTGTGTGTGTCGGGGGTGGGGTGGTGTAACGTATAATAACTTCCCTCCGGTGTGTGTGTGTGTGTCGGGGGTGGGGTGGTGTAACGTATAATAACTTCCCTCCGGTGTGTGTGTGGGGGTGTAACGTATAATAACTTCCCTCCGGTGTGTGTGTGTGTCGGGGGTAGGATGGTGTAACGTATAATAACTTCCCTCCGGTGTGTGTGTGTTTCGGGGGTGGGATGGTGTAACGTATAATAACTTCCCTCCGGTGTGTGTGTGTGTCGGGGGTAGGATGGTGTAACGTATAATAACTTCCCTCCGGTGTGTGTGTGTGTCGGGGGTGGGATGGTGTAACGTATAATAACTTCCCTCCGGTGTGTGTGTGTGTCGGGGGTGGGGTGGTGTAACGTATAATAACTTCCCTCCGGTGTGTGTGTGTGTGTGTTGGGGGTGGGGTGGTGTAACATATAATAACTTCCCTCCGGTGTGTGTGTGTCGGGGGTGGGGTGGTGTAACGTATAATAATTTCCCTCCGGTGTGTGTGTGGGGGTGTAACGTATAATAACTTCCCTCCGGTGTGTGTGTGTGTCGGGGGTAGGATGGTGTAACGTATAATAACTTCCCTCCGGTGTGTGTGTGTGTCGGGGGTGGGATGGTGTAACGTATAATAACTTCCCTCCGGTGTGTGTGTGTGTGTCGGGGGTAGGATGGTGTAACGTATAATAACTTCCCTCCGGTGTGTGTGTGTGTGTGTGTGTCGGGGGTAGGATGGTGTAACGTATAATAACTTCCCTCCGGTGTGTGTGTGTGTGTGTCGGGGGTGGGGTGGTGTAACGTATAATAACTTCCCTCCGGTGTGTGTGTGTGTCGGGGGTGGGGTGGTGTAACGTATAATAACTTCCCTCCGGTGTGTGTGTGTGTCGGGGGTAGGATGGTGTAACTTATAATAACTTCCCTCCGGTGTGTGTGTGTGTGTGTGTCGGGGGTAGGATGGTGTAACTTATAATAACTTCCCTCCGGTGTGTGTGTGTGTGTCGGGGGTAGGATGGTGTAACGTATAATAACTTCCCTCCGGTGTGTGTGTGTGTGTCGGGGGTAGGATGGTGTAACGTATAATAACTTCCCTCCGGTGTGTGTGGGTCGGGTGGTGTAACGTGTAATAACTTCCCCATTGTATAAATGTCCATTGTTCTGCAGTTCTCTTATCTGGTGTCAGTCTTTATGATGTCACTGTGGGCGTGGCCTCACAGAGGAGCTAGACTCCGCCCCTGAGGTTCTGGGTATAATAGAAGCGCCCTTTGATATAAAGCAGGATGGGTGGGCAGCGGGGAGGGGGTCCTTACCACGGCACTCGATGTCCTGGCACTGGTTGCCCTCCGGGGTGCAGATACTGGGGGGATAAGACACAGAGGGTGAGTGACACAGAGCGGGGAGGGGCAGCTGCAGGCAGAGGGGGGGCGGCTACTCACCACTGCTGGCACTCCCCCACCAGCCACATGTCACCCACACTCCAGTCCGAGCCATTGTGGGGGCACAGCGCCGGGCACAGCTCCAGGTAACATGGACGAGAGTTCTGCTCTGGAGGTGGACACTGACTGATGTCGCCGGACTCCGGAATGGAAGATCTGAGGACAACACAGAAACAGGCTACAATGTGGCGGCTGTGTGTGGGGCCCCGCGGGGAGGCGACTGTGTGTGGGGCCCTGTGGGGAGGCGGCTGTGTGTGGGGCCCCGCGGGGAGGAGGCTGTATGTGGGGCCCTAGGGGGAGGCGGCTGTGTGTGGGGCCCCGCGGGGAGGCGACTGTGTGTGGGGCCCTGTGGGGAGGCGGCTGTGTGTGGGGCCCTGTGGGGAGGCGGCTGTGTGTGGGGCCCTAGGGGGAGGCGGCTGTGTGTGGGGCCCTAGGGGGAGGCGGCTGTGTGTGGGGCCCCGCGGGGAGGCGACTGTGTGTGGGGCCCTGTGGGGAGACGACTGTGTGTGGGGCCCCGCGGGGAGGCGACTGTGTGTGGGGCCCCAGGTGACAAGTTTGATGATGAATTAACATGAAGGAAAAGCTTAGGGCTGGGCAATTAATTGATATAATTCGATTAATTCGCCCAGAACGTTGAAATAGATTCGATTTTTTTGTGAAAATCGTAAATTCAATTTTTGGGTTGCGGTGTCGGGCCGGCGGCCAAGCTGTACAGGGGTGGTGTGGCATGGGGCGTGACACTGGCAAGCTGGAAAGGGGTGGGCGGGGGCAAGGTGTTGGGTGGGCGTTGGGTTTGGGCAGCCGCCCGAGGCTCCGGGGGGCCCATGCCACGCCGCCCACATTATAATCCGTTGCGGCCCGGCCCCCCCTCGCCACTGCAGGCTCTTGTGACCGCAAGCATTGTTTGGCTTGCGGTCACAAGAGTCCTGCTCTTACTGTCCCCCGGCTGTTGCGCAGCTGCTGGAGGTGTCCCGTCCTATCCCCCGGCAGCGCGCGCATCAGAGAGCTCCCCGTGCGCTTGTGGCTGTGACTTCCGGCGCACGGGGAGCTCTCTGATGTGCGCGCTGCCGGGGGATAGGACGGGACACCTCGACAGGGGAACGAGTTGTAAGGTGAGTTTTTTTTTTTTTTTTAAATCTGCCTGCATGGAGGGGGAGGGGGGACCATCTATAAGAGGGGGGGGGGGGAGAGGGGGACCATCTATAAGAGGGGGGGGGGGGGAGAGGGGGACCATCTATAAGAGGGGGGGAAAAGAGGGGGACCATCTATAAGAGGGGGGGAAAAGACGGGGACCATCTATAAGAGGGGGGGGAAGAGGGGGACCATCTATAAGAGGGGGGGGGAAGAGGGGGACCATCTATAAGAGGGGGGGGGGAAGAGGGGGACCATCTATAAGAGGGGGGGGGGAAGAGGGGGACCATCTATAAGAGGGGGGGAAAAGAGGGGGACCATCTATAAGAGGGGGAAAAAGAGGGGTACCATTTATAAAAGGGGGGGGAAGAGGGGGACCATCTATAAGAGGGGGGGAAGAGGGGGACCATCTATAAGAGGGGGGGAAGAGGGGGACCATCTATAAGAGGGGGGGAAGAGGGGGACCATCTATAAGAGGGGGGGAAGAGGGGGACCATCTATAAGAGGGGGGGAAGAGGGGGGACCATCTATAAGAGGGGGAAAAAAGAGGGGGACCATCTATAAGGAGGGAAGAGGGGGACCATCTATAAGAGGGGGAAAAAAGAGGGGGACCATCTATAAGAGGGGGAAAAAAGAGGGGGACCATCTATAAGAGGGGGGAAAGAGGGGGACCATCTATAAGAGGGGGGGGAATAGGGGGACCATCTATAAGGGGGGGGGAAGAGGGGGACCATCTATAAGAGGGGGGGAAAAGAGGGGGGACCATCTATACCTGTACTACTACTACTACACCCCTCATCTATACCTGTACTACTACTACTACTACACCCCTCATCTATACCTGTACTACTACTACTACTACACTCCTCATCTATACCTGTACTACTACTACTACTACATCCCTCATCTATACCTGTACTACTACTACACCCCTCATCTATACCTGTACTACTACTACACCCCTCATCTATACCTGTACTACTACTACACCCCTCATCTATACCTGTACTACTACTACACCCCTCATCTATACCTGTACTACTACTACACCCCTCATCTATACCTGTACTACTACTATACCCCTCATCTATACCTGTACTACTACTACACCCCTCATCTATACCTGTATACCTGTACTACTACTACTATACCCCTCATCTATACCTGTACTACTACTACTACACCCCTCATCTATACCTGTACTACTACTACACCCCTCATCTATACCTGTACTACTACTACTACTACACCCCTCATCTATACCTGTACTACTACTACTATACCCCTCATCTATACCTGTACTACTACTACTACTACACCCCTCATCTATACCTGTACTACTACTACTACACCCCTCATCTATACCTGTACTACTACTACTACACCCCTCATCTATACCTGTACTACTACACCCCTCATCTATACCTGTACTACTACTACACCCCTCATCTATACCCGTACTACTACTACTACACCCCTCATCTATACCTGTACTACTACTACACCCCTCATCTATACCTGTACTACTACTACTACTACACCCCTCATCTGTACCTGTACTACTACTACACCCCTCATCTATACCTGTACTACTACTATACCCCTAATCTATACCTGTACTACTACTACTACACCCCTCATCTATACCTGTACTACTACTACACCCCTCATCTATACCTGTACTACTACTACACCCCTCATCTATACCTGTACTACTACTACTACACCTCTCATCTATACCTGTACTACTACTACACCCATCATCTATACCTGTACTACTACACCCCTCATCTATACCTGTACTACTACTACACCCCTCATCTATACCTGTACTACTACTACTACTACACCCCTCATCTGTACCTGTACTACTACTACACCCCTCATCTTTACCTGTACTACTACTACACCCCTCATCTATACCTGTACTACTACTACACCCCTCATCTATACCTGTACTACTACTACTACACCCCTCATCTATACCTGTACTACTACACCCCTCATCTATACCTGTACTACTACTACTACTACACCCCTCATCTATACCTGTACTACTACTACACCCCTCATCTATACCTGTACTACTACTACTACACCCCTCATCTATACCTGTACTACTACTACACCCCTCATCTATACCTGTACTACTACTACTACACCCCTCATCTATACCTGTACTACTACTACACCCCTCATCTATACCTGTACTACTACTACTACACCCCTCATCTATACCTGTACTACTACTGCACCCCTCATCTATACCTGTACTACTACATCCCTCATCTATACCTGTACTACTACTACTACTACTACACCCCTCATCTGTACCTGTACTACTACTACACCCCTCATCTACACCTGTACTACTACTACACCCCTCATCTATACCTGTACTACTACTACACCCTCATCTATTCCTGTACTACTACACCCCTCATCTATACCTGTACTACTACTACTACACCCCTCATCTGTACCTGTACTACTACACCCCCCATCTATACCTGTACTACTACACCCCTCATCTATACCTGTACTACTACTACTACACCCCTCATCTATACCTGTACTACTATTATTACACCCCTCATCTATACCTGTACTACTACACCCCTCATCTATACCTGTACTACTACTACACCCCTCATCTATACCTGTACTACTACTACTACACCCCTCATCTATACCTGTACTACTACTACACCCCTCATCTATACCTGTACTACTACACCCCCATCTATACCTGTACTACTACTACTACACCCCTCATCTATACCTGTACTACTACTACTACAGCCCTCATCTATACCTGTACTACTACTACACCCCTCATCTATACCTGTACTACTACTACTACACCCCTCATCTATACCTGTACTACTACTACACCCCTCATCTATACCTGTACTACTACTACTACACCCCTCATCTATACCTGTACTACTACTACACCCCTCATCTATACCTGTACTACTACTACACCCCTCATCTATACCTGTACTACTACTACACCCCTCATCTATACCTGTACTACTACTACTACACCCCTCATCTATACCTGTACTACTACTACACCCCTCATCTATACCTGTACTACTACACCCCCCATCTATACCTGTACTACTACTACACCCCTCATCTATACCTGTACTACTACTACTACACCCCTCATCTATACCTGTACTACTACTACTACACCCCTCATCTATACCTGTACTACTACTACACCCCTCATCTATACCTGTACTACTACTACTACACCCCTCATCTATACCTGTACTACTACTACACCCCTCATCTATACCTGTACTACTACTACACCCCTCATCTATACCTGTACTACTACTACTACTACACCCCTCATCTATACCTGTACTACTACTACTTCACCCCTCATCTATACCTATACTACTACTACTACACCCCTCATCTATACCTGTACTACTACTACACCCCTCATCTATACCTGTACTACTACTACTACACCCCTCATCTATACCTGTACTACTACTACACCCCTCATCTATACCTGTACTACTACAACCCTCATCTATACCTGTACTACTAATACACCCCTCATCTATACCTGTACTACTACTACACCCCTCATCTATACCTGTACTACTACTACTACACCCCTCATCTGTACCTGTACTACTACTACACCCTCATCTATACCTGTACTACTACTACACCCCTCATCTATACCTGTACTGCTACTACTACTACACCCCTCATCTATACCTGTACTACTACTACACCCCTCATCTATACCTGTACTACTACTACTACACCCCTCATCTGTACCTGTACTACTACTACACTCCTCATCTATACCTGTACTACTACTACTACACCCCTCATCTATACCTGTACTACTACTACTACACCCCTCATCTATACCTGTACTACTACTACACCCCTCATCTATACCTGTACTACTACTACACCCCTCATCTATACCTGTACTACTACTACACCCCTCATCTATACCTGTACTACTACTACTACACCCCTCATCTATACCTGTACTACTACTACTACACCCCTCATCTATACCTGTACTACTACTACTACACCCCTCATCTATACCTGTACTACTACTACACCCCTCATCTATACCTGTACTACTACTACACCCCTCATCTATACCTGTACTACTATTACTACACCCCTCATCTATACCTGTACTACTACTACTACTACACCCCTCATCTATACCTGTACTACTACTACTACACCCCTCATCTATACCTGTACTACTACTACACCCCTCATCTATACCTGTACTACTACTACTACACTCCTCATCTATACCTGTACTACTACTACTACACTCCTCATCTATACCTGTACTACTACTACACCCCTCATCTATACCTGTACTACTACTAAACCCCTCATCTATAACTGTACTACTACTACACCCCTCATCTATACCTGTACTACTACTAAACCCCTCATCTATAACTGTACTACTACTACACCCCTCATCTATACCTGTACTACTACTACTACACCCCTCATCTATACCTGTACTACTACTACTACACCCCTCATCTATACCTGTACTACTACTACACCCCTCATCTATACCTGTACTACTACTACACCCCTCATCTATACCTGTACTACTACTACTACTACACCCCTCATCTATACCTGTACTACTACTACTACACTCCTCATCTATACCTGTACTACTACTACTACACTCCTCATCTATACCTGTACTACTACTACACCCCTCATCTATACCTGTACTACTACTAAACCCCTCATCTATAACTGTACTACTACTACACCCCTCATCTATACCTGTACTACTACTAAACCCCTCATCTATAACTGTACTACTACTACACCCCTCATCTATACCTGTACTACTATTACTACACCCCTCATCTATACCTGTACTACTACTACTACACCCCTCATCTATACCTGTACAACTACTACACCCCTCATCTATACCTGTACTACTACTACACCCCTAATCTATACCTGTACTACTACTACTACTACACCCCTCATCTATACCTGTACTACTACTACTACACCCCTCATCTATACCTGTACTACTACTACACCCCTCATCTATACCTGTACTACTATTACTACACCCCTCATCTATACCTGTACTACTACTACTACACCCCTCATCTATACCTGTACTACTACTACACCCCTCATCTATACCTGTACTACTGCACCCCTCATCTATACCTGTACTACTACTACTACACCCCTCATCTGTACCTGTACTACTACTACACTCCTCATCTATACCTGTACTACTACTACTACACCCCTCATCTATACCTGTACTACTACTACTACACCCCTCATCTATACCTGTACTACTACTACACCCCTCATCTATACCTGTACTACTACTACACCCCTCATCTATACCTGTACTACTACTACACCCCTCATCTATACCTGTACTACTACTACTACACCCCTCATCTATACCTGTACTACTACTACTACACCCCTCATCTATACCTGTACTACTACTACTACACCCCTCATCTATACCTGTACTACTACTACACCCCTCATCTATACCTGTACTACTACTACACCCCTCATCTATACCTGTACTACTATTACTACACCCCTCATCTATACCTGTACTACTACTACTACTACACCCCTCATCTATACCTCTACTACTACTACTACACCCCTCATCTATACCTGTACTACTACTACACCCCTCATCTATACCTGTACTACTACTACTACACTCCTCATCTATACCTGTACTACTACTACTACACTCCTCATCTATACCTGTACTACTACTACACCCCTCATCTATACCTGTACTACTACTAAACCCCTCATCTATAACTGTACTACTACTACACCCCTCATCTATACCTGTACTACTACTAAACCCCTCATCTATAACTGTACTACTACTACACCCCTCATCTATACCTGTACTACTACTACTACACCCCTCATCTATACCTGTACTACTACTACTACACCCCTCATCTATACCTGTACTACTACTACACCCCTCATCTATACCTGTACTACTACTACTACTACACCCCTCATCTATACCTGTACTACTACTACTACACTCCTCATCTATACCTGTACTACTACTACTACACTCCTCATCTATACCTGTACTACTACTACACCCCTCATCTATACCTGTACTACTACTAAACCCCTCATCTATAACTGTACTACTACTACACCCCTCATCTATACCTGTACTACTACTAAACCCCTCATCTATAACTGTACTACTACTACACCCTCATCTATACCTGTACTACTATTACTACACCCCTCATCTATACCTGTACTACTACTACTACACCCCTCATCTATACCTGTACAACTACTACACCCCTCATCTATACCTGTACTACTACTACACCCCTAATCTATACCTGTACTACTACTACTACTACACCCCTCATCTATACCTGTACTACTACTACTACACCCCTCATCTATACCTGTACTACTACTACACCCCTCATCTATACCTGTACTACTATTACTACACCCCTCATCTATACCTGTACTACTACTACTACACCCCTCATCTATACCTGTACTACTACACCCCCCATCTATACCTGTACTACTGCACCCCTCATCTATACCTGTACTACTACTACTACACCCCTCATCTATACCTGTACTACTACTACTACACCCCTCATCTATACCTGTACTACTACTACACCCCTCATCTATACCTGTACTACTGCACCCCTCATCTATACCTGTACTACTACTACTACACCCCTCATCTATACCTGTACTACTACTACACCCCTCATCTATACCTGTACTACTGCACCCCTCATCTATACCTGTACTACTACTACTACACCCCTCATCTATACCTGTACTACTACTACTACACCCCTCATCTATACCTGTACTATTACTACTACACCCCTCATCTATACCTGTACTACTACTACTACACCCCTCATCTATACCTGTACTACTACTACACCCCTCATCTATACCTGTACTACTACTACTACACCCCTCATCTATACCTGTACTACTACTACTACACCCCTCATCTATACCTGTACTACTACTACTACACCCCTCATCTATACCTGTACTACTACTACTACTACACCCCTCATCTATACCTGTACTATTACTACTACACCCCTCATCTATACCTGTACTACTACTACTACACCCCTCATCTATACCTGTACTACTACTACACCCCTCATCTATACCTGTACTACTACTACTACACCCCTCATCTATACCTGTACTACTACTACTACACCCCTCATCTGTACCTGTACTACTACTACACCCCTCATCTATACCTGTACTACTACTACACCCCTCATCTATACCTGTACTACTACTACTACACCCCTCATCTATACCTGTACTACTACTACACCCCTCATCTATACCTGTACTACTACTACACCCCTAATCTATACCTGTACTACTACTACTTTACCCCTCATCTATACCTGTACTACTACTACTACACCCCTCATCTATACCTGTACTACTACTACACCCCTCATCTATACCTGTACTACTACTACTACACCCCTCATCTATACCTGTACTACTACTACACCCCTCATCTATACCTGTACTACTACTACACCCTCATCTATTCCTGTACTACTACACCCCTCATCTATACCTGTACTACTACTACACCCCTCATCTATACCTGTACTACTACTACTACACCCCTCATCTATACCTGTACTACTACACCCCTCATCTATACCTGTACTACTACTACACCCTCATCTATTCCTGTACTACTACACCCCTCATCTATACCTGTACTACTACTACACCCCTCATCTATACCTGTACTACTACTACACCCTCATCTATTCCTGTACTACTACACCCCTCATCTGTACCTGTACTACTACTACTACACCCCTCATCTATACCTGTACTACTATTATTACACCCCTCATCTATACCTGTACTACTACACCCCTCATCTATACCTGTACTACTACTACACCCCTCATCTATACCTGTACTACTACTACTACTACACCCCTCATCTATACCTGTACTACTACTACTACACCCCTCATCTATACCTGTACTACTACTACACCCCTCATCTATACCTGTACTACTACTACACCCCTCATCTATACCTGTACTACTACTACTACACCCCTCATCTATACCTGTACTACTACTACTACACCCCTCATCTATACCTGTACTACTACTACTACACCCCTCATCTATACCTGTACTACTACTACACCCCTCATCTATACCTGTACTACTACTACTACACCCCTATATCTATACCTGTACTACTACTACACCCCTCATCTATACCTGTACTACTACTACTACACCCCTCATCTGTACCTGTACTACTACTACTACACCCCTCATCTATACCTGTACTACTACTACACCCCTCATCTGTACCTGTACTACTACTACACCCCTCATCTATACCTGTACTACTACTACTACTACACCCCTCATCTATACCTGTACTACTACTACTACACCCCTCATCTATACCTGTACTACTACTACACCCCTCATCTATACCTGTACTACTACTACTACACCCCTCATCTATACCTGTACTACTACTACACCCCTCATCTATACCTGTACTACTACTACACCCCTCATCTATACCTGTACTACTACTACACCCCTCATCTATACCTGTACTACTACTACTACACCCCTCATCTATACCTGTACTACTACTACACCCCTCATCTCTACCTGTACTACTACTACTACACCCCTCATCTATACCTGTACTACTACTACTACACTCCTCATCTATACCTGTACTACTACTACACCCCTCATCTATACCTGTACTACTACTACACCCCTCATCTATACCTGTACTACTACTACACCCCTCATCTATACCTGTACTACTACACCCCTCATCTATACCTGTACTACTACTACACCCCTCATCTATACCTGTACTACTACTACACCCCTCATCTATACCTGTACTACTACACCCCTCATCTATACCTGTACTACTACTACACCCCTCATCTATACCTGTACTACTACTACACCCCTCATCTATACCTGTACTACTACTACTACACCCCTCATCTGTACCTGTACTACTACTACACTCCTCATCTATACCTGTACTACTACTAAACCCCTCATCTATAACTGTACTACTACTACACCCCTCATCTATACCTGTACTACTACTACACACCTCATCTATACCTGTACTACTACTACTACACCCCTCATCTATACCTGTACTACTACTACACCCCTCATCTATTCCTGTACTACTACTACTACTACACCCCCATCTGTACCTGTACTACTACTATACCCCTCATCTATACCTGTACTACTACTACACCCCTCATCTATACCTGTACTACTACTACACCCCTCATCTATACCTGTACTACTACTACACCCCTCATCTCTACCTGTACTGCTACTACTACACCCCTCATCTATACCTGTACTACTACTACACCCCCATCTATACCTGTACTACTACTACTACACCCCTCATCTATACCTGTACTACTACTACACCCCTCATCTATACCTGTATTACTACTACACCCCTCATCTATACCTGTACTACTACTACTACTACACCCCTCATCTATACCTGTACTACTACTACACCCCTCATCTTTACCTGTACTACTACTACTACACCCCTCATCTATACCTGTACTACTACTACACCCCTCATCTTTACCTGTACTGCTACACCCCTCATCTATACCTGTACTACTACTACACCCCTCATCTATACCTGTACTACTACTACACCCCTCATCTATACCTGTACTGCTACTACTACACCCCTCATCTATACCTGTACTACTACTACACCCCTCATCTATACCTGTACTACTACTACATCCCTCATCTGTACCTGTACTACTACTACACCCCTCATCTCTACCTGTACTGCTACTACTACACCCCTCATCTATACCTGTACTACTACTACACCCCTCATGTCTACCTGTACTACTACTACACCCCTAATCTATACCTGTACTACTACTACTACACCCCTCATCTATACCTGTACTACTACTACACCCCTCATCTATACCTGTACTACTACTACTACACCCCTCATCTATACCTGTACTACTACACCCCTCATCTGTACCTGTACTACTACTACTACACCCCTCATCTATACCTGTACTACTACACCCCTCATCTATACCTGTACTACTACTACATCCCTCATCTGTACCTGTACTACTACTACACCCCTCATCTGTACCTGTACTACTACCACTACACCCCTCATCTGTACCTGTACTACTACTACACCCCTCATCTATACCTGTACTACTACCACTACACCCCTCATCTGTACCTGTACTACTACTACACCCCTCATCTCTACCTGTACTGCTACTACTACACCCCTCATCTATACCTGTACTACTACTACACCCCTCATGTCTACCTGTACTACTACTACACCCCTAATCTATACCTGTACTACTACTACTACACCCCTCATCTATACCTGTACTACTACTACACCCCTCATCTATACCTGTACTACTACTACTACACCCCTCATCTATACCTGTACTACTACACCCCTCATCTGTACCTGTACTACTACTACTACACCCCTCATCTATACCTGTACTACTACTACACCCCTCATCTATACCTGTACTACTACTACATCCCTCATCTGTACCTGTACTACTACTACACCCCTCATCTCTACCTGTACTGCTACTACTACACCCCTCATCTATACCTGTACTACTACTACACCCCTCATCTGTACCTGTACTACTACTACTACACCCCTCATCTATACCTGTACTACTACTACACCCCTCATCTATACCTGTACTACTACTACATCCCTCATCTGTACCTGTACTACTACTACACCCCTCATCTCTACCTGTACTGCTACTACTACACCCCTCATCTATACCTGTACTACTACTACACCCCTCATGTCTACCTGTACTACTACTACACCCCTAATCTATACCTGTACTACTACTACTACACCCCTCATCTATACCTGTACTACTACTACACCCCTCATCTATACCTGTACTACTACTACTACACCCCTCATCTATACCTGTACTACTACTACACCCCTCATCTATACCTGTACTACTACTACACCCCTCATCTATACTTGTACTGCTACTACTACACCCCTCATCTATACCTGTACTACTACTACTACTACACCCCTCATCTATACCTGTACTACTACTAGTACACCCCTCATCTGTACCTGTACTACTACTACTACACCCCTCATCTATACCTGTACTACTACTAGTACACCCCTCATCTGTACCTGTACTACTACTACTACACCCCTCATCTATACCTGTACTACTACTACTACACCCCTCATCTATACCTGTACTACTACTACTACACCCCTCATCTGTACCTGTACTACTACACCCCTTGTCCACTATTCCTCCACTACTACACCCCTCATATCTACCTGTACTACTAACTACACCCAGCCTCTTACGACAGTGACTAGGGGGGCCCCAGCCTCTCGGGGCAGCTACTATGGGGGCCCCAGCCTCTCGGGGCAGCTACTATGGGGGCCCGGTGGTCAGTAAGGGGGGGTTACCTGAAGCGTGTCTGTCGGCCGCTCCCGCAGGAGGAGGAGCACTGGGACCAGGCCGACCACTGACTCCAGGCACAGGTGGGGCGGCGGCAGGACTCGGTGCTGCACTGCAGTCGGCCCTCAGTGCAGGTGCAGTTGTTGCAGTCGTCCTGCAGGGAGCTGCGGGGGGTCCAGCTCTGGCCGTGGCTGTCGGTGCACTCACACTCACCAATGGGGACACAACGTCCGTCCTGCTCCAGAGACCCTGAAACCCAAGCACACAGTGAGCGTCGCACTGACCGCCATCACATGACCACCACCACCTGGCGGAGACTGACCTGAGGGGCAGCGACACCCCGGCTCACACGCCTCCCCGTCCAGGCACACAATCCCCAGCTGGAGATCTGCGCAACGCCGAGGGCAAAGGTTGGCGCATCCCACCTGCTCCATACCCGGGGGGCAACCATCCGCTGCATGGAAGAGACCACAAGGAGGAGACATTAGAGGCATGAAGGGCTGTCCTGGCCCGATAGGTCTCACAGCTGAGGGTTTGTTACAGTGTAGCAGGCTGAGGGCTCTGCACAGACACACTGCCAGTTCACCAACACAACAAACACAAGGTCTATTAGAGCTGCACGATGCCGCCACATCTGCCTCTTACCACACGGTCTGGGGTTACAGATCCGCACTTGGTACTTCTCGCCAGTGCAATCCTTTCCTCCATTTTTGGGCGGGGGACTGGTACAGGTCCTGCTCCTCACTGATCTCCCCCCACCACACGAGCGGTCACACCAGGACCACGGGCTCCACTTAGACCAGCCGCCATTCACTGCGGAGATAGGGATGATGAGATCGGCAAAATGGTATATAGTGTCCACCCCCACCTGTGCTTCTATCCTCAACACCACTACCATCATTACCACCACTACTACCATTACCACCACCACCACCACTACCATCCTCACCACCACTACTACTACTACCACCACCTGTGCTTCCATCCTCACCACCACCACCATCCTCACCACCACTACTACCATTACCACCACCTGTGCTTTTATCCTCACCACCACCACCACCACCACCACCACCACCACCATCCTCACCACCACTACTACCATTACCACCACCTGTGCTTTTATCCTCACCACCACTACTACCATTACCACCGCCTATACTTCCACTCTCACCACTAGAGATGAGCAAATACGATTCGAGTGAGATGGTATTCGATGGAATATTGCGGTATTCGAAAGATTTGAATACAATCGAGTATTGTGGCGAATACGCAGCAAACATTAGAAATCCCTCCCATCGCACTTGGCGCTTTTTTAATCCAATCACCATGCAGGGAGGCCGTGAGGGACCCTGGGAGTATGCACAAAGCGCGAAAACAGCGTCTACCCTGATTGGGTGGCTGAACCACATGACCTCGAATCTTAAATACTTGGCTCCCGCCTCTCGACCGCAGATGAGTTTTCAACCTAGTCAGGGAGAGATCCTGGAGCAGGGAGAGATCGGTTATAGTAGTGACAGGTCCTCAAGGAAGACTGTATAGGTGTAAAATGGTATAAAACATAAGGTTTATTTACTATATAAATCATGATTTATATAGTAAATAAACCTTATGTTTTATACCATTTTACACCTATACAGTCTTCCTTGAGGACCTGTCACCAGTGGCGTAGCTATAGGGGTCGCCACGGTCGCCATGGCCACCGGGCCCCTAGCTACAGGGGGCCCGCTGGGCTCCCTCGCCACTTCCTGCCTTTCTGCCTCCTGTGATTCTGCAGGCAGCCTAACGCTGCAGTGTGGGGTCCTGAATCCTCCCCATCACCTCTTTCCTGCTCCTCTCCTGCTGTCCGTGTGGAGGAGGGGGAGGGGCGGGAGAGCAGGGGCCGGCACCAGGAGGGAGGCCAGAAGCTGCTGACAAAGTGAAGTTTCCTCAAAATAAGTAAGTGTCTGTGCTCTGTGTGTGTGTGTGTGTGTGTGTGTCTGTGTCTGTGCTCTCTCTGTGTGTGTGTGTGAGTCTGTGCTCTGTGTGTCTGTGCTGTGTGTGTGTGTGTGTGTGTGAGTCTGTGCTCTGTGTGTGTGTGAGTCTGTGCTCTCCGTGTGTGTGTGTGTGAGCCTGTGCTCTGTGTGTGTGTGTGTGTGTGTGTGTGTGTGAGAGTCTGTGCTCTGTGTGTGTGTGTGAGTCTGTGCTCTCCGTGTGTGTGTGTGTGTGTGTGTGTGAGCCTGTGCTCTGTGTGTGTGTGAGTCTGTGCTCTCTGTGTGTGTGTGTGTGTGTGTGTGAGTCTGCGCTCTCTGTGAGTGTGTGTGTGTGTGTGAGTGTGTGTGAGTCTGTGTGTGTGTGTGTGTGTGAGCCTGTGCTCTGTGTGTGTGTGTGTGTGTGAGCCTGTGCTCTGTGTGTGCGCCTGTGCTCTGTGTGTGTGTGTGTGTGTGTGCGCCTGTGCTCTGTGTGTGTGTGTGTGTGTGTGTGAGCCTGTGCTCTGTGTGTGTGTGTGTGTGTGTGAGCCTGTGCTCTGTGTGTGCGCCTGTGCTCTGTGTGTGTGTGTGTGTGTGTGCGCCTGTGCTCTGTGTGTGTGTGTGTGTGTGTGTGTGTGAGCCTGTGCTCTGTGTGTGTGTGTGAGTCTGTGCTCTGTGTGTGTGTGAGTCTGTGCTCTGTGTGTGAGTCTGTGCTCTGTGTGTGTGTGTGTGTGTGTGTGTGTGTGAGCCTGTGCTCTGTGTGTGTGTGTGAGCCTGTGCTCTGTGTGTGTGTGTGTGTGTGTGAGTCTGTGCTCTGTGTGTGTGTGTGTGAGCCTGTGCTCTGTGTGTGTGTGTGAGTCTGTGCTCTGTGTGTGTGTGTGAGCCTGTGTGTGTGTGTGTGTGTGTGAGCCTGTGCTCTGTGTGTGTGTGTGAGTCTGTGCTCTGTGTGTGTGTGTGAGCCTGTGTGTGTGTGTGTGTGTGTGTGAGCCTGTGCTCTGTGTGTGTAGGTGTGTGAGCCTGTGCTCTGTGTGTGAGCCTGTGCTCTGTGTGTGTGTGTGTGTGAGCCTGTGCTCTGTGTGTGAGCCTGTGCTCTGTGTGTGAGCCTGTGCTCTAAGTGTGTGAGCCTGTGCTCTGTGTGTGTGTGTGAGCCTGTGCTCTGTGTGTGTGTGTGAGTCTGTGCTCTGTGTGTGTGTGTGAGTCTGTGCTCTGTGTGTGTGTGTGTCTGTGCTCTCTGTGTGTGAGTGTGTGTGTGTGAGTGTGTGTGTGAGTGTTTGTGAGTGTGTGTGTGTGAGTGTGTGAGTGTTTGTGAGTGTGTGTGTGTGTGAGTGTTTGTGAGTGTGTGTGAGTGTGTGTGTGAGTCTGTGCTCTGTGTGTGTGTGAGTGTGTGTGTGAGTCTGTGCTCTGTGTGTGTGTGTGAGTCTGTGCTCTGTGTGTGTGTGTGTGTGTGTGTGTGTGAGAGTCTGTGCTCTGTGTGTCTGTGCTCTGTCTGTGTGTGTGTGAGTGTGTGTGTGTGTGTGTCTGTGCTCTGTGTGTGTGTGAGTCTGTGCTCTGTGTGTGTGTGTGTGTGTGTGTGTGAGTCTGTGCTCTGTGTGTCTGTGCTCTGTCTGTGTGTGTGTGAGTCTGTGCTCTGTCCAAGCTAAAATTTTGCACCAGGGCCCATCAGCCTGTAGCTACGCCCCTGCCTGTCACCCTTCTTTTTCAATCGTCCCTTTCCCCTCCTAGGGTATAGGAGAATTACAGGTTTACCTTGTTAGACTTTCTATCAGTTGATCTCACACATGACCTTTCGTATTAGGTTATAGTAGGTTTGGTCAGGCAGGATTACTACACAACCCAAAGGTCCTTTTCAGGGCGAAGATTAAGCGAAAAAGTCATCTCTGGATCCAAAGCTTCTCAGGGCTAAGACATAGATGATATAACAGCATCAGCAGGTGTATTCATTCCAGTACCAAGTGTGTATAGTGACTTATAGTGTCCCTGTTTAACACCACTAAGGGCACCTGATATATACTGTGCCAGTAACGTCCGTACAGCATGATGCGTGATACGCAACGAATAAGATGACGCTCTACAAACGCACATTGGAATCATGTATGTAACACTGGGCAAGAAATCTGAATAAAATGCGTGAACATTGCCGTAAAGCTTTCGCAAATATTTCCCTCTCGCCCTATGACGGCACCCATGGAGAGGTCCACCTCCCGCTCCTCTGGACAGGAAACAGTTCACTGGATCCATAAAAGAAGAGACCGCCCCTTCATCGCCAGTTCTGTTTCCTGTCCTTTGGAGCAGGAGGCAGGAGGTGGTTCTCCCACCTCTCCAAAGGATCCAGCATAAGAAGAGGGGAATGGGGCAACCGGCTTACTTACCTTACTGCCCACATCCCCGGCGGCGTAAGTCTTCTAACGGAGCAGCTGCTAAGACTGGCTCTCTCCCCGGCACCTGTCAGAAGGACGACCTCCGGATCCTCCCTGGCTCTCCGGTCAGCGGCCACGCGTCCTCCGGTAAGCGGCCGATCCTAGCACTTCCGGGTTGCGGGACGCGCACGTCGGCGTACACGTAGTGACGTCACGTGCGTCTGACGTCCGGGGACGCTCTGGCTGCTTCCGGGAAGGGGTTCCGGCGGGGCTGTGCTCTTCCGGACCACAGGCTTGGGGCCTGTTAGGTGAGCCTATCGCTGCAGCGATCTGGAGAGGGTGTGCTGGCGCGCGGCGGAGGGGAGGAGCCAGCCATTCCTTGGCGCCGAATTCAAAAGGAGCCCAGCAGTCATCGAGGGTGGCGTCCACGCTGAGCAGGTATTCCAGCAGGCTTCTGGCTGTGCACTCTGCATTTTCAGCACGTTCCCGGCTGCCAATCTCTGCATTCAGCACGCTCTGTGCAAACTCTGCAGACATATCTACTTCCATTATGGAGGAGCGCGCAGATAATCCTGAGACCCCTTCTGAGACTCAACCGGTATGACAGGGGCTAACTCGGTACCCTCACATTATTTATGATGGTTTGAGGTATTTACACATAGTATGTATATTTTTCTTATAGACGAAAACATCCCGTACTAAGACCAGAGAATGTCCTGTGTGTGACAGAAAGCTGAGTAGTCACAATAAGACATTATGCAGCTCCTGTCGTAATAGGTTCCTGGAGGAAGAAACACCGTCCTTCATGAAGGACATTAAGGAACTTATTAGAGGAGAAATTAAATCATCCCTTCCCTCACAGACCCTAGTCCCTGTGGAGACTGGAGAATCCTCCAGGTCTGAGCCTAGGCCTGGTCCCAGTACGGAGCCAGATGAGGAGGATCCTATGTCTGAGACAGAGGATTTTGGTGAGATCGTTGAGATTGGTAATGAGTCTCACCAGTCGGAACCTTCAGAGTCCAACATAGAAGAGGTTGATCCGTTAGTCAGTGCAGTTAGACGCACTATGGAACTAGAGGACAGTCCTGTGTCCAAGACCGTACAGGACAGAATGTTTCAGGGCCTTACCCCAAAGAAGAGAAAAGTATTCCCTATCCACCATACTATTAAAGACCTGATTAAAAGAGAGTGGAACAACCCAGACAGAAAGTTCTTCGTGCCTAGGGCAATGAAGCGTAGATATCCCTTTAATGAGGAGGAGACAGCTGTTTGGGATAGAGCCCCTAAAGTGGATGCACCTTTAGCGAAGATATCTAAGAAGGGGGTCTTACCTTTTGATGACTCTGCTACTCTAAAGGACCCTATGGACAAAAGAGCAGAGGTCTACCTTAAAAAAGGTTGGGAAGCAGCTGCTGCTTCTTTTAAGCCTCTTGTTGCGGCCACATCTGTAGCCAGATCTATGGACATTTGGATAGAGGAACTAACCACAAAAATTAAGGACGATGCCCCTAAGGAAGAGTTATTGGCTGCCCTCCCCAATATTAGCCAGGGAGCCAAGTTCCTATCGGAAGCCTCAGCAGATACCCTAAAACTAAACGCCAAATTTGCTGCCTTATCCAACTCTGCAAGGCGTACAGTTTGGCTCAGGGACTGGAAAGGGGACATTACCTCTAAGGCAAAGCTATGTGCCGTACCCTGTGAGGGTGAATTTCTCTTCGGTTCCACCCTCGATGCAGTCCTTGAGAAAGCTTCAGATAGAAAAAAGGGCTTTCCAGTTGTACTCCAACCTCCCAAAAGTAATTATAGGGGCAGAGGTAGGGGTAGTCAGCGGGGAGGCCCTTCAGGTAGAAGGGAATGGAGGACCTCTAGAAAGGGTAGAGGTCTTTTGTTCAACACTGCTGATTCTGCCCGGTGGGTGGTCGCCTTTCTCTATATAGTCAGGAGTGGGATAAGATATTGTCCAGCAAGAATATTTTGAATACAATAAAGTATGGTTTAAAAATTTCGTTTGTGTCCCCTCCAGGCAGTAGATTTGTCACCACTCAATTCCGGGATCCAGAGCGTCAACAGGCCATGGAACTTGAGGTGCAGTCTCTCTTGGATAAACAGGTATTGGTCGCTGTACCGGTGGAGGAGAAGGGAGCAGGCTTTTACTCCACTCTCTTCCTGGTCAGGAAGCCAAATGGTACTTTTCGTACCATAATTAATTTAAAGCCCCTTAACAAATTCCTTACCTATGAAAAATTCTGAATGGAATCTATATCTTCAGCCATTCTGAATCTTTCTAGAGATTGCTCCATGGCGACCCTTGACCTCAGGGATGCGTACTATCACATCCCAGTTCACCCAGAACACCAGAGATTCCTCAGGGTTGCGGTTTGGTTCATGGGCTCCTTTCTCCACTTACAGTTCAGGGCCATGCCTTTCGGTATTTCACAGGCCCCCAGAATATTCACAAAAGTTATGGCAGGGGTGATGGCACATGGAAGGGAACAGGATATCATCATTGTTCCATACTTAGATGATTTTCTCCTGGTGGCTGATTCTCCTGAGATCTTACAATCTCAAGTCGCACAGGCGGAAATCATTTTAAAAAAATTAGGATGGGAAATAAATGAGGATAAATCAGTCTGGACTCCTTCTCACACCTGCCAATTCCTAGGAATTCTCCTAGATTCCCGTGTTCAGAAATGTTTCCTACCTGCTAGTAAAGTGACCCAGTTACTGACTAGAATAGAGCACCTCATGTACAGTCCGAGCACTACACTCAGAGAGGCCATGTCGGTTCTAGGTCTGATGACCTCCTGCATTCCCGCAGTCCCCTGGGCCCAGTATCATTCCCGAACACTGCAGACACAGATCCTCTCTCAGTGGGATAGATCTACAGACTCCTTAGACTCTCTATGTGTTCTCTCTCCACAGACAGTACGTTCCCTAAGTTGGTGGACCCAGAGAGAAAATCTGGAAAAGGGGGTTCCCTGGGTACGCTCAGACGAAGTCATCCTAACTACCGATGCCAGCCCTCGGGGCTGGGGAGCCTACACAACAGACATCATACTCCAGGGGTTATGGAAGCCAGAGGAAGCTGCCTTGTCTCAGAACGTCAGAGAGCTGAGGGCAGTCTTCATGTCCCTATCCCAGGCCCTGCCCCTTCTAAGAGACAGACATGTAAAGGTCCAGTCAGACAACTCATCGGTAGTAGCGTACATAAATCACCAGGGAGGCACAAGATCCAGAGAGCTAATGAGAGTCGCACACTTCATCTTCAGACTGGTAGAACCTCATCTCTCCTCGCTCACAGCACTACATCTAAAGGGTTCAGAGAATATAAGGCCAGACTACCTGAGCAGACACCAGCTAAACCAGGGGGAGTGGAGCTTGTCAGTAGAAGTGTTTCAACAGATCTGTGCCAGGTGGGGTCATCCAGTAATAGATCTCTTCGCTTCCAAAGCGAACAAGAAAGTAGAGAGGTTCTTCTCCCTGAGCCCATGAGACAACACGATAGGGATAGATGCGCTGGCTCATCCTTGGACTCAGGGACTCCTGTATGCCTTCCCCCCGTTCAGGATGATCCCCAGAGTTCTCAGGAAGGTCAGGCAGGACAAAGCGCTGGTCATTATGATAGCGCCATTCTGGCCCAGGAGGGTGTGGTTCTCTTGGTTGAGGGTCATGTCCGTTACAGATCCCTGGGTACTGCCAGAGACGCCGGATCTTCTCAGTCAGGGTCCAATTTACCATCCGGAAGTCAAGAATCTCCACCTGACAGCATGGCTATTGAGAGGCAGATCCTCATAGATAGGGGGCTTTCAGAGCAGGTCATCACCACCCTCCTGGCCAGTAAAAAGAGAGTCACATCAGAAATATTTCTTAGAACTTGGAGAGCATTTTGTAGGTTTGTGAATAAACCCATTAATGTATTAGTTCCACCAGATATCCCAGTAGTACTAGATTTCCTACAGGAAGGTCTAAATAAGAGGTTAAGGCCTAGTACTATTAGGGTCCAGATTTCAGCTCTCAGTGCCCTCTTTGACTTTAAGCTGGCGGAACATCCCTGGGTTAGGAGGTTCATGAGGGAGACAGATAGAATCTTCCCTTCCATCAAGCCTAAACTCCCACCGTGGGATTTAAATGTAGTTCTCTCCCAGCTAACAGAACCTCCGTTTGAACCCTTAGCAGATCTCTCCATCAAGACTCTCTCTCAGAAGTTAGCCTTCCTCCTAGCTATTACCTCTGCCAGGAGAGTAGGAGAAATATCAGCTTTCTCCATTCAGCAACCCTATATGTCCATTAGAGAGGATAGGGTGATACTATCTCCAGACCCAGCCTTCCTTCCCAAGATGGTTTCTGATTTCCACAGATCCCAGGAAGTGGTACTCCCCTCATTCTGTCCCAACCCCTCTAATGAGGGGGAGTCTCGTTTTCACTGTCTAGATGTCAGGAGATGTCTTATCCATTATCTACAGAATACAGAACAGTGGAGACTTTCCAATAATATTTTAATACTCTTTCAGTGAAAGAATAGAGGGAAGGCTGCATCTGCCCAGGTGATAGCTAAGTGGATTAAGAACACCATCTCTTCTGCCTATCTAACCGCAGGTATCGAAGTACCATCAGGGTTCGGGGCTCACTCTACCCGTTCAGTAGCCACATCCTGGGCAGAGAGAGCCTCAGTGTCTATTGAACAAATATGCAGGGCTGCTACGTGGAGCTCCCCCCATACCTTTTTTAAGCATTATAGGCTCCAGTTATCCTCTCAAGAAGACTTAATCTTTGGGAGAAGGGTATTGCAGGCAGTGGTCCCACCCTAGGCGTAATTCCTATTCTAGTCTCCATGGGTGCCGTCATAGGGCGAGAGGGAAAACATGAATTACTAACCGGTAATTGCTTTTCCTCGAAGCCCATGACGGCACCCGCCTAATACCCTCCCTAATATTGTATATATTGACCTTACACTAGTAGTAGGACTTTGTAGTGAGATAGTCATATAAGAAGTATTATATGATATTAAACTAGTAATAATTAAAAAAAAAAAAAAAAAAGAGTGTGTTTTGATAAACTGGGAAAATATATTTATTTTCCAAAGAAGATTTAGATATGCTCCTGAGTTTCCTTGGTGACGAACTGGCGATGAAGGGGCGGTCTCTTCTTTTATGGATCCAGTGAACTGTTTCCTGTCCAGAGGAGCGGGAGGTGGACCTCTCCATGGGTGCCGTCATGGGCTTCGAGGAAAAGCAATTACCGGTTAGTAATTCATGTTTTTTCCTTCGCAGCTGCAGAGAGTGGCATTATACTGCAATTTTGGGTGCACCCAGGCATGCTCCCCCTAATGCCCCAGTGTCATTCCAGAGGTGTTGGCATCGTGTAGGGAGGTTTCATGGGGGACTTGGTGACCTCCAAGTGGTCGAATTTTGATTTCCAAGTGCCAAGAATTTTTTTCCCCATAGACTATAATGGGATCGCATATTTGTTTGAATAGTCAAATCTCTGTTACTATTCAATTCAAATTCTCAAAAGTCGAATATTTCACTACTTGCTCATCTCTACTCACTACCACTACTACCATTACCACCACCACTACCATCCTCACTACCACCGCTACTGCCAGCACCACCACCTGTACTTCCATCCTCACCACCACTACTGCTATCCTCACCGCCACTACTGCCATAACCACCACCATTACTGCCAGCACCACCACCTGTACTTCCATCACCACCATCTGTACTTCTATCCTCACCACCACTGCTGCTATCCTCACCACCACCACTACTGCCAGCACCACCACCACTACTGCCATCACCACCATCTTTACTTCCATCACCACCACCTGTACTTTCATCCTCACCACCACCACTACTGCCATTACCACCACCACTACCATCCTCACCACCACTACTGTTACCACTACTTCATCACCACCACTACTACCATTACCACCACCACTACCAACCTCACAACCACTACTGCCATCACCACCACCACTACTGCCATCCTCACCACCACTACTATCCTCACCACCACTACTGCCATCCTCACCACCACTACCAACCTCACAACCACTACTGCCATCCTCACCACCACCACTACTATCCTCACCACCACTACTGCCATCACCACCACCACTACTGCCATCCTCACCACCACTACTGCCATGCTCACCACCACTACTGCCATCCTCACAACCACTACTGCCATCCTCACCACCACTACTGCCATCCTCACCACCACTACCAACCTCACAACCACTACTGCCATCCTCACCACCACTACTGCCATCCTCACCACCACCACTACTATCCTCACCACCACTACTGCCATCCTCACCACCACTACTGTTACCACTACTTCATCA
This sequence comes from Dendropsophus ebraccatus, assembly GCF_027789765.1. Lineage (NCBI taxonomy): Eukaryota > Metazoa > Chordata > Amphibia > Anura > Hylidae > Dendropsophus > Dendropsophus ebraccatus. Next base: position 218,053,094 of record NC_091455.1, on the reverse strand, counting down.
CCACCACTACCCCTGTTGCTATCACCGCCAGCACCCATGCCACCACAGCTACCACCACCATGCTCCTTTACCTTTACAGGGCTGCAGGTTACAGAATTGGCGCTCCATGTGTCCGGTCAGGATGTCCTCACACCACAAGCCTCTGTCCCCCGGGGGGTTGTATGTCCTGAGAAGTCTCTGCTGCCCAACACCACATGACCGGGAACACTCGCTCCACTCTGACCAGGGATTCCATGTGCAGTTTCTGTCCCTACAGTCGTCTGAGTCACATGGAGGGGAGTCTGGACCTGATGGAGGGGAGACGGATCAACGACATGGAGGTAACCATCATCATACCACCTCCAGAGCTGCAGTCATGATTCTGCACTACAGCACTCACCGCTACACTGGGGCAGGTTACACTCAGTCTCCTGGAACATGTCTCCTGTACAGTTCTCTCCGCTGGGACAGAAGCGGGAGCGCGTCTTCACCGCTGGATATCTGACATCTGAACAGCTCTTAGAACATGGCGTCCACAGCGACCAGGAGCTGAGCCGCTCCCCTGTGCCTGGCGGGATCAGAGATCAGAGCTGAGTCTTATGACTTATAGATTAACCTCAAAGAATCACACAACTGAGACCATGTGGTTCTATCATGTGACCAGCGGCACTACAGCACTACAGCCTGAAGTATCAGTGTGTCCTACAGACATAAACCAGCCCCCCAATCCCCGGACACAATGGCGGCCATGATGAGACAGTTCTGGCGTTACCTGTGGGCTCCGTGCTTGTCTCCATGGTGGGTTCTACCATATCTAGAAAACACACAGGTGACATGTAATATACCAGGGTGACTCAGGACACGGTGCTGGGGGGAAGGGGGGGGGGGGACTCACCTCCGCACTCCACTGTCTGACAGTACTTTATGTCCACTCTGGGCCCCTCACAGTCTCTGCCTCCATGGGCCGGCACAGGGGCAGTGCAGTTACGTGATCGTGTCATGTTACCCAGACCTCCGCAGGTCACAGAGCAGGGACCCCAGGGCGTCCACGGGGTGAAGCCTCCATCCACGGGACACAACGAGAATGTGCAGTTCATGAGGCCCCTCATACATGTACTGCAACATGGACAACAGTGGATGTAAGGGGCGAGATACAGTGCGAATATCCACACAACAGGGAAGAAGAGGAGGAACAAAGAAGATGGAGAGTGAGAAAGACGATGAAGAATGATAAGAAAGAAACAAGATGGTGAAGGAGAAGAAAAATATGGAAGAAGGGAGAGGAAGAATGGAAAGAAGATGGAGAAGTAGAAGAAAGAAGAAGAGGAAGGACAAAGATGATGAAGAAGAAAAATATAGAAGAAGATGAACAGGGAGAAGAAGCAAGAGGAAGAATGGAAAGAAGAAGTTGGAGAAGAGGAGGAGGAAGAAGGACAAAGATGACGAAGAAGAAAGCTATAGAAGAAGATGAAGAGGGAGAAGAAGCAAGAGGAAGAATGGAAGGAAGAAGATTGAGAAGTAGAAGAGGAAGGACAAAGATGATCATGAAGAAAGTAACAAAAGAAGATGAAGAGGGAGAAGAAGGTGAGAGGAAGAATGGAAGGAAGAAGATGGAGAGAGAGAAAAAAGAAGAGGAAGGACAACGATGACATAGAAGAAAAAAGATATAGAAGAAAATGAAGAGGGAAAAGAAGGTCAGAGGAAGAATGTAAAGTAGAAGATGAGGAAGAAGATATTGATGAATTAGAAGAAGAAAGAAGAAGAGGAAGGCCAAAGATGATGATGAAGAAGATAGATAAAGAACAAGATGCAGAATTAAGAAGACGCTGAAAGGAAGAATGGAAAGAAGAAGATTGAGAGGGAGAATAATTAAGATGTTGCAGAAGGACAAGAAAAATATGATGAAGGACAAGAAATAGGAAGAAAAAGTAAAGAAGAAGATGATGCAGCCTTCCCTATCCCTACCATTTGCTGCAGCCCACATGAATCTCCGCTCCTGGCAGCAGCTCCTCTCCCGCTCTCGGCATGGCTCCTTGCAGATCATCAGGTAAGAGGCTCCTCAGTCCATGGAGAAGGTCATCCGTCACCAGACACGGACAGTCCTGACCAAAGCACAGGGGGTAACGTCAGAGCAGGGTCACCTCTCTGCTTGCTGTCAGTGAATTGGGTCCTTGTCACATGGTGAGCACAGACAGCTTTGTAACCAGTGAAGTGAACATCACATGACCAGGAAGCAAACATGGCAGGTTCACATTCACTGACTGCAAGCACCTGAGGACAATACACACAAACATGAGACATCAGTGTATATACAGAGATGTCTGACCGTTACACAGGAGCCATTGTGGAAGTAGGTGCCCAGCGGACAGTGACAACCCTCTTCACAGTCATCCGGGAAGCACTCCACCTGCTGGGTCAGGTGAGCACAACTGTACGGGCAGCTATCGTCCTTCCCGCACTCCCGGTACTGACGGTCCAAGGGACAGCCGATATCTGGGGAAGACGAGGAAGGAGAAACTGATATCATAATAAGCAAGAACCGCAAGACTGGACGGAACCTGGAAAGAGCTGGGAACAAGGGGGCAGTGTATGGATCTATAGGGAACTATATCAGGCTCCTACACAGGATCCCCACGATACCCAATGGGGAACATGACTATGGCTGTACCCATCCCTGTATGCTGAGGCCCCGAGTTTCTGCAGCACTCTTCTACCTACATCATTGCTCGAGTGGACTACTTTACCTAGACACACGTGGTTGTTACACATGCGGCTCTGAATGGCTTTTCCTTCACATTCATGGTACCGACACTCCCGGACCCGTATCTGTTCTCCTCCTCCACAGGTCATGCTGCATGGGGACCATGAGGACCACTCACTCCACGGATCCAGCTCTGTAACCACAAGACACAATACAGGTGGTGACACCTGATAGAAACACAGCTATCTGAAGTAGTGGACATCATCAGCAGGTGGAGCAGAATCCTGGACAAGTGACCCGGAGGAGAGTCACACCACATCAGTGCTGCACGTACCTGGACAGGCAGGGCCCCGGCAGGGTCTTCTCTGCCTGTGATCCCCCACACAATGACGTCCACCATTCTGGGGTGCAGGTCGGTCACACTGTCTGGACCGGGTCTGGGTTCCTTCTCCACAGCTTGCAGAACATGAAGACCAGGATGTCCATGTTCCCCAGTCACCATCCAGACGACACTGAGGGTCCAGGGTACACAGCAGGAGACCATCAGAACAAGTGCTGGAAGGCAATATTATTGATTTACTAACCAGTAGTGATGGACGTGTAGACTTACCACCAACCCCCTGACGATGCCAAACAAGCTCAGCTCTGAAGTGATGGAGCTTAGCCCTGAAGTGATGGAGTCTCAAGCTCAGCTCTGATGTGATGGAGCTTAGCCCTGAAGTGATGAAGTCTCAAGTTCAGCTCTGAAGTGATGGAGTCTTGAGCTCATCTCTGATGTGATGGAGTCACAAGCTCATCTCTGATGTGATGGAGTCACAAGCTCAGCTCTGAAGTGATGGAGTCACAAGTTCAGCTCTGAAGTGATGGAGTCACAAGCTCAGCTCTGAAGTGATGGAGTCACAAGTTCAGCTCTGAAGTGATGGAGTCACAAGCTCAGCTCTGAAGTGATGGAGTCACAAGCTCAGCTCTGAAGTGATGGAGCTTAGCCCTAAAGTGTTGGAATCAGGAGCTCAGCTCTGAAGTGATGGAGCTTAGCCCTAAAGTGTTGGAATCAGGAGCTCAGCTCTGAAGTGATGTTGTCACAAGCTTATCCCTGAACTGATGGAGTCACAAGCTCAGCTCTGAAGTAATGGAGTCACAACCTCAGCTCTGAAGTGATGGAGTCACAACTTCAGTTTTGAAGTCATGGAGTCACAAGCTTAGCTCTGAAGAGATGGAGTCAGGAGCTCAGCTCTGAAGTAATGGAGTCACAAGAGTAACAAGTGGAATGGTTGTGGCTTACAGACAAGGGGGCGTGGCCTGGGTAGGGGCGTGTCTTATAGAAAATGGACGTGGCAAAATTCTGCAAACATCTTGGTAAATAATACAGACGGGAAATAAGCAACCAGGAGGAAAGGTGTTGACGTGTCTGTTAAAAAAAAACTTCAGAGTGAATAGTGGAGGCACTCACCGATTGTAGCAAAATAAATACACTTTATTCCTTCATATAGCAAAAAGGTGGATGGCGGATGAGTGAGAGACTAACAGCTGTTTCTCACGCCAATGCGTGCTTGATCACAGCCCTTGATCACAGCCCTTGATCACAGCCCTTGATCACAGCCCTGATCACAGCCCTTGATCACAGCCCTTGATCACAGCCCTTGATCACAGCCCTTGATCACAGCCCTTGATCACAGCCCTTGATCACAGCCCTGATCACAGCCCTTGATCACAGCCCTTGATCACAGCCCTTGATCACAGCCCTTGATCACAGCCCTGATCACAGCCCTTGATCACAGCCCTTGATCACAGCCCTGATCACAGCCCTTGATCACAGCCCTTGATCACAGCCCTTGATCACAGCCCTTGATCACAGCCCTGATCACAGCCCTTGATCACAGCCCTTGATCACAGCCCTTGATCACAGCCCTGATCACAGCCCTTGATCACAGCCCTTGATCACAGCCCTTGTCACAGCCCTTGATCACAGCCCTTGATCACAGCCCTTGATCACAGCCCTTGATCACAGCCCTTGATCACAGCCCTGATCACAGCCCTTGATCACAGCCCTTGATCACAGCCCTTAATCACAGCCCTGATCACAGCCCTGATCACAGCCCTTGATCACAGCCCTGATCACAGCCCTTGATCACAGCCCTGATCACAGCCCTTGATCACAGCCCTGATCACAGCCCTGGGCTGTGATCAAGCACGCATTGACGTGAGAAACAGCTGTTTAGTCTGTCACTCATCCGCTATTCGCCGGTTTGCTATATGAAGGAATAAAGTGTATTTATTTTGCTACAATCGGTGAGTGCCTCCACTATTCACTCTGAAGTTTTTTTATTACATTGGATTTACTGCTTTGGAGTGCACCACTAGTAGCAGCAAGTCCTGAGGACCAGATCCTGATGTCTCCCTAAACATGGTACAACGTGCAGCACAGTGATAAATACAGTCACCCCCATCACCACAACGGCCTACCGCCACCTCTACACCGGACACTCACCAGTTCTGGCAGGGACCGGTCACCACCTCTCCAGGCTGCACATATTCCCACTGGATGGGACCAGACCAGGCAGAACTGGCACCAACCATGGACTCCGATGATCCTGTGAAGTGAAGATGAGGATGGACGTGGGTTACTGAATCCTGGGGGGCTCAGGATGGTATTGTGATCGTCCCCGTCCTCCCACCACACTGAACTTACCCAGAGTCTGGTTCTGGTATCTACATCTACAGTCACCAGGGACCACACACTCCCCGTCCTGCAGGAGCCGTCCCTCAGGACATCCACATGACGGCTGGCACTCCTGACTGTCCAGGCACACCCGTTCTCCATGAAGATCGTCACAGGATCGGGGACAAAGCTTACCACAGGGGAGCTCCACCAAGCCTCGGCCACACTCTGTGCGGGAGACAAGATACCGTCATGTCTACAAGCAGGAAGGCGCTCCACCCCGGGACCCAGGACTCTACACAGAGCTGATCTCACTATGGAGTCCACCCCAGGACCCCGGAATCTACGGAGAGCTGACATCACTATGGAGTCCACCCCGGGACCCCGGACTCTACGGAGAGCTGACATCATTATGGAGTCCACCCTGAGACCCTGGACTCTACACAGACCTGATCTCACTATGGAGTCCACCCCGGGACTCAGGACTCTACACAGAGCTGATTTCACTATGGAGTCCACCCCTGGACCCCGGACTCTGCAGAGCTGATCTCACTATGGAGTCCACCCTGAGACCCTGGACTCTACACAGACCTGATCTCACTATGGAGTCCACCCCAGGACCCCGGACTCTGCAGAGCTGACATCATTATGGAGTCCACCCCGGGACCCTGGACTCTGCAGAGCTGACATCATTATGGAGTCCACCCCGGGACCCCGGACTCTGCAGAGCTGATCTCACTATGGAGTCCACCCCGGGACCCCGGACTCTGCAGAGCTGACATCATTATGGAGTCCACCCTGGGACCCCGGACTCTGCAGAGCTGACATCATTATGGAGTCCACCCTGGGACCCTGGACTCTGCAGAGCTGACATCATTATGGAGTCCACCCTGGGACCCTGGACTCTACACAGAGCTGATCTCACTATGGAGTCCACCCCGGGACCCCGGACTCTACACAGAGCTGATCTCACTATGGAGTCCACCCCGGGACCCCGGACTCTGCAGAGCTGACATCATTATGGAGTCCACCCTGGGACCCTGGACTCTACACAGAGCTGATCTCACTATGGAGTCCACCCCGGGACCCCGGACTCTACACAGAGCTGATCTCACTATGGAGTCCACCCCGGGACCCCGGACTCTGCAGAGCTGACATCATTATGGAGTCCACCCTGGGACCCCGGACTCTACACAGAGCTGATCTCACTATGGAGTCCACCCCGGGACCTTAGGACCCTGCAGAACTGACATCACTAGGGAGTCCACCCTGGGACCCAGGACTCTACACAGAGATGATCTCACTAGGGAGTCCACCCCGGGACCCCGGAGTCTGCAGAGCTGATGGAGTCCACTTCCCTTACCTGAGCAGCGGGTGCTGTTGTCTCGGCAGGCCTGGCTCTGTTGGGACTCTCCTGCACATGGTGAACCCCCAAAGCGTGCTGGGGGGTTATTACACTGCCTGCTCCTCACAGAGTCTCCGGAACAGGCGTCACAATACGACCACGGGCTCCAAGGACCCCAAATACCATTGACTGTGGAGAGATGACTGGTGGTTACATGCGGCCTGGAGCCCCCAGCTGAGGGGATATCCTCTCATGCCGATTACCTGGACAGAAGGAGGGGTGCGGACACTCCCGGCGCTCCAGCTGGACCCCGATGTCACCATAGTACTGCTGGATGTTCTCACACTCCTCTCCACTCCCGCGGGGTCTGGGGCAGGCGCAGCTCCGGTACCGGATTACCACCTCAGTGCCGCATGTCCGGGAGCAGGGCGTCCACTCCGACCACTCACACCAGCTGCCGGCCACTACACATGGGGAATACGTGTCATCTATGTGCAGGCAGGGAATGGCGCCCCTGTCTGTCCCTGGGTCTGGCCCCCCCCTGGAGGTCACAGTACTGTCTGTCCCCGGGTCCGGTCCTCCCTGGAGGTCACAGTACTGTCTGTCCCTGGGTCCGGTCCTCCCTGAAGGTCACAGCACTGTCTGTCCCTGAGTCCGGTCCTCCCTGGAAGTCGCAGTACTGTCTGCCCCCGGGTCCAGTCCTCCCTGGAGGTCACAGTACTGTCTGTCCCTGGGTCCGGTCCTCCCTGGAGGTCACAGTACTGTTGCAGTGTCCCAGAACAGCCCTTCTCATGGTCACACTTGTATTATAACCAGTTCTGTTCTGGAAAGCTATGGCTCACTGCAAACTGCGTGTATTGTGTTACCCTTCTCAGTATTCAGGTCTGCTATTCCATTCACTTCTTGTATATCTATTCAGGTATCAGTGCCTAATGGTATTATGTCGCCTCCCAGTGTTCAAGTCTGGTACTTCTCATGTATATTTCTCTGTATATGCCTAATGGTGTGATGATGCAATGGCTGGATGTCACGTGACTGTGCCCTGCTTCCATGGTAACTCCAATGGTCATGGAGCTTTGGCTGGGGTTACCATGTGACTTCCTGTTCTACCTCAGTCTTGTCCTCCACCTTCAGGAGACAAGTTCTGTGTCTGTTCTCTCTCCCTGCTAAGAGAGAGGCCTGCGTGTGCTCTGCTGCTCCAGTCCGCTGGCTGTGTTCCTGTCTCAAGTCTCAAGATTCTCATCTGGGTGTCGATTCTTCAGTCATTCTTCAGTTCCTCTCATCATCATCTTCTCAAATCATCATCAGCAAGTATCTCATTCAAGTCTCATTCCACCCAGCATCTCAACTTCAGTATCACTACTACTCCCATCATTCAGCACGCTACTCTCACAGCCTATTGCAGCATCACCCATTACTCTGCTTTATCCAAGATTGCCTTATTCCCGGTTGCATCCGGAGAGACTGTTGCTACTAGTTACCACCGTTACAATAAACACACAACTACCGTTGTTTCTGAACCTTGGCATTGGTGTGATCATTGGTGCCCTGACTAAGGACAACGAAGAATCGCATGCCCAGTATTCCCGCATGGTCAGGAGCCCGGTTCTCAGCTGTATCACCCTCGTGCCTACACCGTGACAACCCTATACCCTACAGCTGCCTGTTAGCACCATCTATACTGCGGAGTGGCCCCTAGGGGCCTGGGGCATCGCACTGTCTGTCCCCGGGTCCGGTCCTCCCTGGAGGTTACAGTACTGTCTGTCCCCGGGTCCGGTCCTCCCTGGAGGTCACAGTACTGTCTGTCCCCGGGTCCGGTCCTCCCTGGAGGTCACAGTACTCTCTGTCCCCGGGTCCGGTCCTCCCTGGAGGTCACAGTACTGTCTGTCCCCGGGTCCGGTCCTCCCTGGAGGTCACAGTACTCTCTGTCCCTGGGTCCGGTCCTCCCTGGAGGTCACAGTACTCTCTGTCCCCGGGTCCGGTCCTTCCTGGAGGTCACAGTACTCTCTGTCCCCGGGTCCGGTCCTTCCTGGAGGTCACAGTACTGTCTGTCCCCGGGTCCGATCCTCCCTGGAGGTCACAGTACTGTCTGTCCCCGGGTCCGGTCCTCCCTGGAGGTCACAGTACTGTCTGTCCCCTGGTCCGGTCCTCCCTGGAGGTCACAGTACTGTCTGTCCCCGGGTCCGGTCCTCCCTGGAGGTCACAGTACTGTCTGTCCCCTGGTCCGGTCCTCCCTGGAGGTCACAGTACTCTCTGTCCCTGGGTCCGGTCCTTCCTGGAGGTCACAGTACTGTCTGTCCCCGGGTCCCCCATACTCACCGGCACACACAGCGCTGGTGCAGCTCATGGTGCCGCTCACACAGGTGCTGCAGAGACATCAGACAGTGGTTAGACGGATTATAGGGGCCCCAGGGGCTCATGTCACCTAGTGAAGGGGGTCTCACCAGTTATTACACCCATCCCCCAGGGGCACTGTCTCTCCCGGGAGGCGTCGCTCTCCGGTCACCAGGTCCAGGCAGGTACAGTCCTCCGGATCTACACACGAGGAGCCATTGGCAGCCAGCAGCTTCCCCGGGGGGCAGTGACAGCCAGGCAGGCAGCGCTCCGAGCATTGCTGCAGGAAAGGGTTAATGATGATGCCATTATATAATGAGAAGGTGTATCACCCCCATCATCCCCGACCCCAGGAGCTGACACTCTAATCTCCTATCACACACAGTGTATCATCACTCCCATACTCCCTGACCCCAGGAGCTGACACTCTAATCTCCTATCACACACAGTGTATCATTACTCCCATCATCCTCCCTGACCCCAGGAGCTGACACTCTAATCTCCTATAACACACAGTGTATCATCACTCCCATCATCCTCCCTGACCCCAGGAGCTGACACTCTAATCTCTTATCACACACAGTGTATCATCACTCCCATCATCTCTGACCCCAGGAGCTGACACTCTGATCTCCTATCACACACAGTGTATCATCACTCCCATCATCCTCCTCCCTGACCCCAGGAGCTGACACTCTAATCTCCTATAACACACAGTGTATCAGAGAGAAGAAGGGGAGAGGTGGGGGCGCCTCCTGGTGCAATAAAAGATGGCCAGAGTGGTAGACACAGAGGGAACAGTGTTACACTCACCTAGTTGAGTTGTGCTAGGCTATAGGCACAACTCTATATCAGGCGTACAGGGTAGGACACCGCAGCTCCTGCCGGGGTACGTCCAAGGGAGTCGTACAGTCAGAAGAAATGTATCAGCCGCAGCAGGCTTTTAGGACCATGGGGGGTCCCGGCTTGGATAGGGCGCAGATGTCCAGTAACCACAGATTGAAGCGGTTATATCATGGAAGGGGAATTTATTAACATCACGACGCGTTTCGGCCGCCAAGTATAAGGTGGCTTTTCTCAAGTGGTACCACTTGAGAAAGGCCACCTTATACTTGGCGGCCGAAACGCGTCGTGATGTTAATAAATTCCCCTTCCATGATATAACCGCTTCAATCTGTGGTTACTGGACATCTGCGCCCTATCCAAGCCGGGACCCCCCATGGTCCTAAAAGCCTGCTGCGGCTGATACATTTCTTCACACAGTGTATCATCACTCCCATCATCCTCTCTGACCCCAGGAGCTGACACTCTAATCTCTTATCACACACAGTGTATCATCACTCCCATCATCCTCCCTGACCCCAGGAGCTGACACTCTCTCCTATCACACACAGTGTATCATCACTCCCATCATCCTCTCTGACCCCAGGAGCTGACACTCTAATCCCCTATCACACAGTGTATCATCACTCCCATCATCCTCCCTGACCCCAGGAGCTGACACTCTAATCTCCTATAACACACAGTGTATCATCACTCCCATCATCCTCTCTGACCCCAGGAGCTGACACTCTAATCTCTTATCACACACAGTGTATCATCACTCCCATCATCCTCCCTGACCCCAGGAGCTGACACTCTCTCCTATCACACACAGTGTATCATCACTCCCATCATCCTCCCTGACCCCAGGAGCTGACACTCTAATCTCCTATCACACACAGTGTATCATCACTCCCATCATCTCTGACCCCAGGAGCTGACACTCTAATCTCTTATCACACACAGTGTATCATCACTCCCATCATCCTCCCTGACCCCAGGAGCTGACACTCTCTCCTATCACACACAGTGTATCATCACTCCCATCATCCTCCCTGACCCCAGGAGCTGACACTCTAATCTCCTATCACACACAGTGTATCATCACTCCCATCATCCTCCCTGACCCCAGGAGCTCACCTGAGTGATTATCACCTCATCACATGACCTGGGACAGGCCGGGGTGCAGCTGCTGTACATGGAACCTGTGATGGCCGAGCAGTTTGATGTAGGAGAAGGTGACTCTGGAATGAAATATCAGTCATGTGACATAGTACATACAAGTGTTGTCGGGTGTGATGTGGTGTCGGGTGTGATGTGGGTGTACGGGTAGTGTCGGGTGTGATGTGGGTGCACGGTTGGTGTCGGGTGTGATGTGGGTGTACGGGTAGTGTCGGGTGTGATGTGGGTGCACGGTTGGTGTCGGGTGTGATATAGGTGTAGGGGTGGTGTCGGGTGTGATGTGGGTGCACGGTTGGTGTCGGGTGTGATGTGGGTGTACGGTTGGTGTCGGGTGTGATGTGGGTGTACGGGTGGTGTCGGGTGTACGGGTGGTGTCGGGTGTAATGTGGGTGTAGGGGTGGTGTCGGGTGTGATGTGGGTGTACGGGTGGTGTCGGGTGTGATGTGGGTGTACGGGTGGTGTCGGGTGTGATGTGGGTGTCGGGTGTGATGTGGGTGTAGGGGTGGTGTCGGGTGTGATGTGGGTGTAGGGGTGGTGTCGGGTGTGATGTGGGTGTAGGGGTGGTGTCGGGTGTGATGTGGGTGTAGGGGTGGTGTCGGGTGTGATGTGGGTGTACGGGTGGTGTCGGGTGTGATGTGGGTGTACGGGTGGTGTCGGGGGTGGTGTCGGGTGTGATGTGGGTGTCGGGTGTGGTGTCGGGTGGGATGTGGGTGTACGGGTGGTGTTGGATGTGATGTGGGTCCCGGCTGCCATAGCAACCCCAATAGCGGTGGAGCTTTTGGCTGGGGTCAGTTAGTCACTCCCCTTCTAGTTGGTTGTTCTCCCTCTACCTTCAAGAGGGAAGGACGTGTTCTCTGCTGCTCCTCAGGGAGATCCTAGTGTGATCCTCTCCACTACCTCAGAGACAGATTCCGGTCCAGTCCAGACCAGTCTCATCCTCAAGACCCTTACTTCACCTCAAGATCTGGGTACATTTCTCAAGTCGCTATCTTCATCTCATCGCTAACAGCAAGTATTCTCCTCAGTATCGTCATACCCAGCATCATTCTCAGGGAAGTACTACCCTCATCCTCCTTTAAGATTTCTCTCAACCAAAGTGACACTACCACACTACGGCCTATTGCAGCATCACCCATCTCCTCAGTTGTATTTAAGTTAGTCTATCACTTGTTGCATCCAGAGACTGTTGTTATTGACAAATTCCGTGTTAATAAACGTACAACTCCCGTTGTTTCTGAACCCTGGCATTGGTCTAGTTATTGGTGCCTTGACTAAGGACAACGAAGAATTGCTCGGGCCCCGCATGGTCAGGTTCCCGTGGGTTAGTCACCTCCCCTCGTGCCAATACCGTGACCATAACATCAAGTGGCAACCCGGGTCCTACCTACCACGGGTCCCGGTGAGACGCTGGCATTGGAAACAGTCCCCTCGTCTGGATGGGCAGAGGCCGGCGAGGAAGCCCGGCTAAGACTTTCGCCGTTCGACGGAGTAGAGCCCCAACTGGTGTCGCTGTCGGAGGGTAGCGGCGCTAGCAGGCATGCAGGATCTAACGGAGGCAGGCTCTCAGGCAGTTCAGGCATCACAGGCGCTGCAGCTGCAGACAGGTGCTCCTCGTGGGTCGCCATCTTGCTGCGCACTGGTGGGCTTTTCAGGAGGAGCGACAGGACTCCAAGCTCGGTTCTCTAATCTGCCCAGCAACTATGACGTCAGCGAGCTCGGGTGGCCAATCAGCGGGGCCGGCAGCAAAGTCTATGGGGCCTGGCGATTCCCGCTGCAGTTAACCCCTTCCTCTCTGGGGTATGGCGCAGCAAGTAATTCCAAGGCAGTAGGCCCCATGGGAGGGCCACAAAGAGATCGCTGGGCACATTTACAAATCCAATGATAATACAGCAAACCGTCAAATTTAGCAACACCACCTTAGGCAAAGTCTTTCTGAGAGTTGTAGTGCACCTTCAGGGATACTTGGAGCAGGCACAACGTAGTTTGTATCCTGTTCGTGACGCCACTTTTCATGGGGTGACCCGCTGGGGACAGCAGTAGTTGTTGGTAGTGGTAGGTAGGACCCGGGTTGCCACTTGCCAGATGTTATGGTCACGGTATTGGCACGAGGGGAGGTGACTAACCCACGGGAACCTGACCATGCGGGGCCCGAGCAATTCTTCGTTGTCCTTAGTCAAGGCACCAATAACTAGACCAGTGCCAGGGTTCAGAAACAACGGGAGTTGTACGTTTATTAACACGGAATTTGTCAATAACAACAGTCTCTGGATGCAACAAGTGATAGACTAACTTAAATACAACTGAGGAGATGGGTGATGCTGCAATAGGCCGTAGTGTGGTAGTGTCACTTTGGTTGAGAGAAATCTTAAAGGAGGATGAGGGTAGTAGTTCCCTGAGAATGATGCTGGGTATGACGATACTGAGGAGAATACTTGCTGTTAGCGATGAGATGAAGATAGCGACTTGAGAAATGTACCCAGATCTTGAGGTGAAGTAAGGGTCTTAAGGATGAGACTGGTCTGGACTGGACCGGAATCTGTCTCTGAGGTAGTGGAGAGGATCACACTAGGATCTCCCTGAGGAGCAGCAGAGAACACATCCTTCCCTCTTGAAGGTAGAGGGAGAACAACCAACTAGAAGGGGAGTGACTAACTGACCCCAGCCAAAAGCTCCACCGCTATTGGGGTTGCTATGGCAGCCGGGAAAAGTCACGTGACACTAGGCCGTTTGCATCACCACACCATGTGACAAGCACAGAAAAATAGGCAAATTAATACACATAGGAGAATATGAGGAATACAGAGGATGATACCAAACTTGAACACTGGGGGGCAACATAAGCTGAGCTCTTTGCAGTGGCCATTAACCCTTTCCAGTACAAAAACAAATGGAATACAGGTATACATATATATATGGAAAAGAACCTTTTGTACTGGGACACTGCAGGTGTACGGGTGGTGTCGGGTGTGATGTGGGTGTACAGGTGGTGACGGGTGTGATGGATGTGATATGGGTGTACGGGTGGTGTCGGGTGTCATGTGAGTGTACGGGTGGTGTCGGATGTGATGTGGGTGTACGGGTGGTTTGACTGTGATGTGGGTGTACGGGTGGTGATGGGTGTAATGGATGTCATGTGGGTGTACGGGTGGTGACGGGTGTGATGGATGTGATGTGGGTGTACAGGTGGTGACGGGTGTGATGGATGTGATGTGGGTGTACAGGTGGTGACGGGTGTGATGTGGGTGTACGGGTGGTGTCGGGTGTTATGTGGGTGTACAGGTGGTGACAGGTGTGATGGATGTGATGTGGGTGTACGGGTGGTGATGGGTGTGATGGATGTGATGTGGGTGCACAGGTGGTGACGGGTGTGATGTGGGTGTACGGGTGGTGTCGGGTGTTATGTGGGTGTACAGGTGGTGACAGGTGTGATGGATGTGATGTGGGTGTACGGGTGGTGTCGGGTGTTATGTGGGTGTACAGGTGGTGACAGGTGTGATGGATGTGATGTGGGTGTACGGGTGGTGATGGGTGTGATGGATGTGATGTGGGTGCACAGGTGGTGACGGGTGTGATGGATGGGATTTGGGTGTACGGGTGGTTCGAGTGTGATGTGGGTGTACGGGTGGTGATGGGTGTAATGGATGTGATGTGGGTGTACGGGTGGTGTCGGGTGTGATGGATGTGATGTGGGTGTACGGGTGGTGTCGGGTGTGATGTAGGTGTACGGGTGGTATCGTGGGTGATGTGGGTAGTGTTAGGTGTACAGGTGTGATGTGGGTGTACAGGTGGTTCGGGTGCGATTTGGATGTGGGTGTACAGGTGGTTCGGGTACAATGTGGGTGTATGGGTGTTGTCGGTTGTGATGTGGGTGTACAGGTGGTGTCGGGTGTGATGTGGGTGTACGGCAGTGTCGGGTGTGATGTGGGCTTACGGATGGTGACAGGTGTGATGTGGTCGTACGGATGGTGACGGGTGTGATGTGGTGTTGGGTGTACGGGTGGTTTCGTGTGTACGGGTGGTTCGAGTGTGATGTGGGTGTACGGGTGGTTTTGAGTGTGATGTGGGTGTACGGGCAGTGTCGGGTGTGATGTGGGCGTACGGGTGGTGACGGGTGTGATGTGGGTGTATGGGTGGGGTTGGGTGTACGGGTGGTTCGAGTGTAATGTGGGTGTACGGGTGGTTTTAGGTGTGATGTGGGTGTACGGGCAGTGTCGGGTGTGATGTGGGTGTACGGGCAGTGTCGGGTGTGATGTGGGCGTACGGGTGGTGACGGGTGTGATGTGGGTGTATGGGTGGGGTTGGGTGTACGGGTGGTTTTGGGTGTACGGGTTGTTCGAGTGTTATGTGGGTGTACGGGTGGTGTCAGGTGTCACGGGTCTGATGTGGGTGTACAAGTGGTGATGGGTGTGACATGGTTGTACGGGTGGTGGCAGGTGTGAAATGGTTGTACGGGTGGTGACAGGTGTGATGTGGGTGTGCGGGTGGTATTGGGTGTACGGGTGGTGACGGGTGTATGGGTGGTTTAAGTATTATGTGGTTGTACGGGTGGTGTCGGGTGTCACGGGTGTGATGTGGGTGTATGAGTGGTGATGGGTGTGGCATGGTTGTACGGGTGGTGACGGGTGTGATGTGGGTGTAAGGGTGTGACATGGTTGTACTGGTGGTGACGGGTGTGACATGGTTGTACGGGTGGTGACGGGTGTGATGGTCACCGTGTCATCTTACCAGGGCATGGTAGCAGCTGACAAGCTTCCATCTCGGTGCTGGGCCCCTCACAGTAATCTTCGCCCCCAGAGGGTGTTGGATTGGTGCAGGTCCGGCTGCGCAGTCTCACCCCTCCTCCACAGCTCTTAGTACAATCCGTCCAGTCGCTCCACACACTCCAGTTCCCAGTTTCTGTAAAAAGTTTTATGTGAATCAGAGAGGAAGGGGGGGGGGGGGGACCAGCGAAACCAAGACCACCACTGCCCGGAGTGACGACACATGGGGTCACATGACACTGGGGGTCCTCAGGTACTGGGTGGGTCATTCTACGTTCTCACCGGGACAGGGCTCCAGGCTGCAGGGCTGCTCCTCGTGATCCGGACCTTCACAGGGTCGCCCATCGCCAGAAGGAGGAGGCTTCGAGCAGAATCGGTAACGTCTCTGAAAGCCTCCCCTGCACGATGCAGAACACTCACTCCAGGGGGTCCACGAAGACCAGCTCCCATCTACAGCTGTGAGGAGAGAACAAGACATGAGGGGGACACATGGAGGAGGCCACCGGTACTGGGCTGGAGGAGGCCACCAATACTGGGCTGGTGGAGGCCACCAGTACTGGGCTGATGGAGGCCACCAATACTGGGCTGGAGGAGGCCACCAATAATGGGCTGGAGGGGGCCACTGGTACTGGGCTGGAGGGGGCCACCGGTACTGGGCTGGAGGGGGCCACCGGTACTGGGCTGGAGGATGCCAGTAGTACTAGGCTGGAGGGGGCCACCAATACTGGGTTAATGGAGACCTCCACTACTGGGCTGATGGAGGCCACCAATACTGGGCTGATGGAGGTCACCAATACTGGGCTGGAGGAAGCCACCGGTACTGAGCTGGAGGAGGCCACCAATAATGGGCTGGAGGAGGCCACCAATACTGGTCTGATGAAGGCCATCAGTACTATGCTGACGGAGGACACCGCTACTGGGATGATGGAGGCCACAGCTACTTGGCTGATGTAGGTCAATGGGTACAGGGATAATTTAGGCCACAGCTACTGGGCTGATGGAGGACACTGTTACTGGGATGATAAAGGCCACTGGTACTGGGCTGATGGAAGCCACTGGCACTGCGCTGATGGAGGACACTGATACTGGGCTGATGGTGATCACCAGAGTCCTCAGAAAAGATTTACAGCATCTCAGACATAAAGGAGTCCAGGTGATGGAATGTCTTGGTCTCTGCTCCAAACGGAGAGGAGGAGAATGAGGCCCAAACCACAGTCAGGTTCTTACCGTCACAGGTCCACTGCGAGCAGTTAGTGATCCGGCCAAACAGACACGTGCTGAGGAAAAAAAAGACATGAGCGCCATGTGACCACAGAGACATCAACCAAAAGTGTCTCCTCCCTCCGCATCCTGACTTACCTCCATCCACCTTCTGCCCCCTGACCTCCCTCCATTCACCCTCTGCCCCCGACCTCCCTCCATCCACCCTCCGCCCCTGACCTCCCTCCATCCACCCTCCGCCCCCGACCTTCCTCCATCCACCCTCCCGCTGACCTCCCGACCTCCTTCCACCCCCTGACCTTCCTCCCTCCATTCACCCTCCGCCCCCTGACCTCCCTCCCTCCATCCGCCCCCTGACCTCCCTCCATCCACCCTTCCCCGCTGACCCGCTCCATCCAGCCTCCACACTACCACTCACCAGTTATTGCAGTCTCTCAGTACGGTGTCTCCGGGCTCGTACCAGGCCCCGTCCTCGGTGCAGGGGCAGTCGTTGGGGGCCACACAACGATTGTTCTATGAGACAGAGGTGTCATGTTACTATAGACAGGATGGACAGCACACACAACACTGTGAGGAACTGTGAGTGCAGCTCTGGAGGTAAAGCTGGTGACACCCTCTACATTCGGGAAGTCATGGGGTTTTAACCGAAGGTTGTGTAATAGTTTTTTTTTTTAGGAAATTTTACATTTTTAATGGTTGTCCTTTAGTAAATTAGCTGTAGGTGTGTGGGGGCTACATCTGGCAGCATCTGGATCATCTATGGTTCGTGTTTCCACAGATTCCTGTAGAGCCCTACATGAGACCATTCATAGGGGAGGTGAGACCAACATCAGGGTCTGCTCCATGTGATGTCACTTACCAATAACACCTCCCCCTCCCGGCAGTAACAGCCCGACTGACAGGTTCTGTTGAGGTCTTGGCTGTCCAGGTCGGCACAGGATGAGGGGCCCTCAGCGCACTCCCTCCATACTTTACCATCTGGGCAGATCCCAGGCTCCTCCCCTGTAAGAAGAACATTACACCTGAGAACATCTCCTAAAACACAAGGAGCATCTCAGAGTCTTATCAAAACCTGAGGATCTTCTCCCACAGCCCAAAAAGCTTCTCCCACAGCCTGAGAAGCTTCTCCCACAGCCCGTGGAGCTTCTCTCACAGACAGAGGAGCTTCTCCCACAGCCCGAGAAGCTTCTCCCACAGCCCATGGTGCTTCTCCCACAGCCCAAGAAGCTTCTCCCACAGCCCAAGGAGCTTCTCCCACAGCCCAAGGAGCTTCTCTCACAGACAGAGGAGCTTCTCCCACAGCCTGAGAAGCTTCTCCCACAGCCCATGGTGCTTCTCCCACAGCCCATGGTGCTTCTCTCACAGACAGAGGAGCTTCTCCCACAGCCCGAGAAGCTTCGCCCACAGCCCGAGGAGCTTCTCCCACAGCCCATGGTGCTTCTCCCACAGCCCGAGAAGCTTCGCCCACAGCCCGAGGAGCTTCTCCCACAGCCCATGGTGCTTCTCCCACAGCCCGAGAAGCTTCTCCCACAGCCCGTGGAGCTTCTCCCACAGCCCGAGAAGCTTCTCCCACAGCCCATGGTGCTTCTCCCACAGCCCAAGAAGCTTCTCCCACAGCCCATGGTGCTTCTCCCACAGCCCAAGGAGCTTCTCCCACAGCCCGAGAAGCTTCTCCCACAGCCCAAGAAGCTTCTCCCACAGCCCAAGAAGCTTCTCCCACAGCCCATGGTGCTTCTCTCACAGACAGAGGAGCTTCTCCCACAGCCCGAGAAGCTTCGCCCACAGCCCGAGGAGCTTC
This sequence comes from Dendropsophus ebraccatus, assembly GCF_027789765.1. Lineage (NCBI taxonomy): Eukaryota > Metazoa > Chordata > Amphibia > Anura > Hylidae > Dendropsophus > Dendropsophus ebraccatus. Next base: position 218,034,293 of record NC_091455.1, on the reverse strand, counting down.
TCCCACAGCCCATGGTGCTTCTCCCACATCCCGAGAAGCTTCTCCCACAGCCCGAGAAGCTTTTCCCACAGCCCATGGTGCTTCTCTCACAGCCCAAAAAGCTTATCCCACAGCCCATGGTGCTTCTCCCACAGCCCATGGTGCTTCTCCCACAGCCCGAGAAGCTTCTCCCACAGCCCATGGTGCTTCTCCTACAGCCCGAGAAGCTTCTCCCACAGCCCATGGTGCTTCTCCCACAGCCCATGGTGCTTCTCTCACAGCCCGAGAAGCTTCTCCCAAAGCCCGAGAAGCTTCTCCCACAGCCAGAGAAGTTTCTCCCACAGCCCATGGTGCTTCTCTTACAGACAGAGGAGCTTCTCCCACAGCCCGAGAAGCTTCTCTCACAGCCCGAGGAGCTTCTCTCAAAGACAGAGCAGCTTCTCCCACAGCCCGAGAAGCTTCTCCCACAGCCCGAGGAGCTTCTCCCACAGCCCATGGTGCTTCTCTCACAAACAGAGGAGCTTCTCCCACAGCCCGAGAAGCTTCTCCTACAGCCCATGGTGCTTCTCCCACAGCCTATGGTGCTTCTCCCACAGCCCATGGTGCTTCTCCCACAGCCCGAGGAGCTTCTGCCACAGCCCAAGAAGCTTCTCCCACAGCCCATGGTGCTTCTCTCACAGACAGAGGAGCTTCTCCCATAGCCCGAGGAGCTTCTCCCACAGCCAGAGAAGCTCCCCACAGCACTCACCAGTACACGGACGCAGGTTGCAGGTGGAGAACTCAATCCCACTGAGGACAATGCTGACCCTGCTGCGATTTCTGTATCCTCCTCCGCAGGGGACGGAACATTCTGACCATGGACCCCAGTTCCCTGGAGCACCTGGAAATAGAGCAGACACCCCAAAATGTCAGAGCTATATAGAGGCTATATGAAGAGAAAAACGGGCAGCTGATCCCCAATAACAGTGCTATACAGAGCCTAAACAATACTACAGCTGGGGCCATGACAATGTCAAGCACTGAGCGGTGAGGGCCATAACCCTGGTGATGACCCCTCAGTTGACCTTTACCTTTACAGGGCTGAAGACTGCAAAATTCTATGGCAACATTGGAGCCCTCACAAGGCTGTCCCCCAAAGGCTGCAGTAGGGTTGGTCCCAGAACGGTAACGACGCCTGGTCCCCACGTTACAAGTCCGGCTGCAGGAACTCCAGGGTGTCCAGTTGCTCCAGCCACAGTCCACTGCATAGGAAGGGAAGAGGAAAGAACAGTGTTACAGATCAGCTCACACAGCGCGTTCAGGAATTGTGAAAAGAAACACAGAAAGGAGAGACGGATGGAGTCATCCTTAGCTGCCTGGCATCCATCCCTACACTCTGAGCAATGAGTAGGAACTATAATAGGCATCTAATCTGACCCACCCCTGAGGAGAACAAGACACATCTACCTAGCCTAAACCACCCCTGAGGAGAATAAGACACATTTACCCAGCCTAAACCACCCCTGAGGAGAATAAGACACATCTAACCCAGCCTGAACCACCCCTGAGGAGAATAAGACACTTCTAACCCAACCTGAACCACCAATGAGGAGAACAAAACACATCTACCCAGCCTTAACCACGCATGAGGAGAATAAGACACATCTACCCAGCCTAAACCACCCCTGAGGAGAATAAGACACATCTAACCCTGCCTGAACCACCCCTGAGGAGAATAGAACACATCTACCCAGCCTAAACCACGCCTGAGGAGAATAACACACATCTAACCCTGCCTGAACCACCCCTGAGGAGAATAAGACATCTACACAGCCTGAACCACCCCTGAGGAGAATAAGATACATCTAACCCTGCCTGAACCACCCCTGAGGAGAATAGGACACATCTACCCAGCCTAAACCACCCCTGAGGAGAATAAGACATCTACACAGCCTGAACCACCCCTGAGGAGAATAAGACACATCTAACCCTGCCTGAACCACCCCTGAGGAGAATAGGACACATCTACCCAGCCTAAACCATGCCTGAGGAGAATAAGACACATCTAACCCTGCCTGAACCACGCCTGAGGAGAATAAGACACATCTAACCCTGCCTGAACCACCCCTGAGGAGAATAGGACACATCTACCCAGCCTAAACCACGCCTGAGGAGAATAAGACACATCTAACCCTGCCTGAACCACCCCTGAGGAGAATAGGACACATCTACCCAGCCTAAACCACCCCTGAGGAGAATGAGACACATTTACCCCGTCTAAACCACCCCTGAGGAGAATAAGACATCTACACAGCCTGAACCACCCCTGAGGAGAATAAGACACATCTAACCCAACCTGAACCACCCCTGAGGAGAACAAAACACATCTACCCAGCCTAAACCACCCCCGAGGAGAACAAAACACATCTACCCAGTCTAAACCACGCCTGAGGAGAATAAGACACATCTACCCGGCATGAACCACCCCTGAGGAGAATAAGACACACCTAACCCAGCCTGAACCACCCCTGAGGAGAATAAGACACATCTACCCGGCCTGTTCCGCCCCCGAGGAGAATGAGAAACATCTACAAAGCCTGAAACACCCCTGAGGAGAATAAGACACATATACCCGGCCTGAACCATTTAACCGGCTGATTGGCTGAGAAGGCCATTCCTGTTTCTAAGTAGCCTGGACTGAACGTGTCATGTGACCTATCTTACTCCTGCTGGTTGGCCTAGGAGGCTTAGTAATGCCTGGGTAAGGAGTATGGTTACTGTAATTTGTTCTATGACTGGAGATTGTAGAGAATAAATATGGCGGCACTTAGTGAACCCTTCGCCCCTGCAGCCTTCTCCATAATATCGGTGTTGGTTACCTGGACAGAGCTCAGTACCGCACATCATCTCTCCGGAGACACACGTGCTGGGGGAGGACAAGAGAACATGGCTGAGAGTCCAGTGGACGTCACAGAACACACAAGAACAGGATGTGGCACTTGGCCATGACTGACCAGTTATTACAGGAGTCCAGCGCCCGCGTCTCCCCGGCCAGCAGCAGCTCCCCCTGGTGGTAGCAGAAACACTCAGTGCGGGGGACACAGCTGTTATTCTGGAGAAAGAGCCCCTCTGGACAGTAGCAGCCCTCGTAGCAGCTAGATGAACACTCCACATATGCAGCCTGGTCAAGGCAAAGCCGCGGACAGGCTCCTCCGCCTCTGCGGCACTCCTCCACCGTCTGGTAAATCATGTCTGATGGACAAGAGTCTAAAAGAACAGGGACAAAGCCTCAGCAGTGGAGATGTATGGGACCAGTCTATACAATTACCAAAATCTGCACCAAATCTGTTTCCAACTTAAGATATCTTGGCAAACCACACCGACTCCAAGTAAACCACACCTACTGTGCCCAGTGGGTGCATGGGGGGAGGGGGGGCAGTGCCCAGTGGGTGTATGGGGGGGCCGTGCCCGTTGGGTGTATGGGGGGGCTGCTCACCTCGGCAGGGCTGTGTATTACACTCCCTGGTCTGGATGTGGGGTCCCTGGCACTCAGGGCCCCCGTGAAGCGGTGCAGGTCTGGAACAGGAGCGGCTCCGGGTTTGGACTCCAGAGTCACAGGTCGCTGTACATTCTGTCCAGAAGCCCCAGGAGGTCCATCCCCCGAGCACTGAGGAGAGGTATATACAGGTATGAGGTGTATATACTGCTGTGTACATACAGGCGATGAGGAGAGGTGTATACAGGTGTGAGGTGTATATACTGCTGTGTGTATACAGGTGATGAGGAGAGGTGTATACAGGTGTGAGGTGTATATACTGCTGTGTGTATACAGGTGATGAGGAGAGGTGTATACAGGTGTGAGGTGTATATACTGCTGTGTGTATACAGGTGATGAGGAGAGGTGTATACAGGTGTGAGGTGTATATACTGCTGTGTGTATACAGGTGATGAGGAGAGGTGTATACAGGTGTGAGGTGTATATACTGCTGTGTGTATACAGGTGATGAGGAGAGGTGTATACAGGTGTGAGGTGTATATACTGCTGTGTGTATACAGGTGATGAGGAGAGGTTTAGACAATGTGATACTGATGGAGTGGGTTGTGGTGTGATGTCACACTTGCAGTATACAGGTATACAGTCCGTAGTGGATTACAACACGTCCATTTCGGGCGATAGCCTGGGGCCCTGAGCTCCTGGGGGGGGCCCAAGGCCCCCCAAACAGACTTATACTTTCAGTTGTATATTATCTCCAGGCTACAGGTCAGCCATGATTTTCATAACAATCAATGCTTTTTACAGCAATTTTGCACAAATCAGGGCAAAGCTGCAGCCAGGAGACAATGCAGTAACATTAGAGAACATACTGAAGGACCTTATCATGTGACAATGATGTCACCACAGGTCCTGTACAGGCTGCATTATGGAGGTACAAGACTAAAGCTAGTGTCACCATAGTTACAGTGGGTTGGGGGGCCCAAGCTTGGTGAACAGACAGGGGCCCATGGTAAAGTTAATCCGCCCCTGTATACAGGTGGGCTGATGATGTCATACTGACCGGGGCAGGGGGATGTGTCACACGCCTCCTCTTGCATGGACTCGCCCCCGCAGAGCGACCCCGAGCTGTTACAGTGCCGGAACCTTCTCCGCACTCCTGTACTGTCTACATCATAGAAGCAGGTTCTAGAGCATGAAGTCCAGGCCGTCCACTCGCTCCAGAACAAACTCGTCTCTGCCGAGGAAGGAACGAGATCAGTGTAATGTCCAGGTGACAGCGTGCCACGGTATACAGAACGTTACAGAGATCAGTCAGTAACAGAGTGTACGGGTGTGAAACCCCGCCCCCGCTCAGCACCATTCACACAGACACGCCTACTTCTATTACAGGTACCACCCCTACCTAAACCCCCAGAGGTACACACTGTAGGCAAGAACTTGCAATAACAGGACTCCCACCCTGATGATGTCATGAATAACAGGACTCCCACCCTGATGATGTCATGAATAACAGGACTCCCACCCTGATGATGTCATGAATAATAGGACCCCCACCCTGATGATGTCATGAATAATAGGACCCCCACCCTGATGATGTCATGAATAACAGGACTCCCACCCTGATGATGTCATGAATAATAGGACCCACACCCTGATGATGTCATGAATAATAGGACCCCCACCCTGATGATGTCATGAATAACAGGACTCCCACCCTGATGATGTCATGAATAATAGGACCCCCACCCTGATGATGTCATGAATAATAGGACCCCCACCCTGATGATGTCATAAATAGCAGGACTCCCATCCTGATGATGTCATGAATAATAGGACCCCCACCCTGATGATGTCATGAATAATAGGACCCCCATCCTGATGATGTCATGAATAATAGGACCCCCATCCTGATGATGTCCTGAATAATAGGACCCCCATCCTGATGATGTCATGAATGATAGGACCCCCACCCTGATGATGTCATGAATGATAGGACCCTCACACTAATAATGTCATGAATGATAGGACCCTCACCCTGATGATGTCCTATTTCTATTAGTCCTAGAGGTCTCCTCAGTATCATATACCGATTAGAGAGTAATAGAGTGTACTAGAGTCAGACAGGAAGCCCCCTCTGACCACAGACCCCACCTCTGCTCAGCGTCTCCCTCCATAACAGACCCCACCTCTGCTCAGCGTCTCCCTCCATAACAGACCCCACCTCTGCTCAGCGTCTACCTCTATAACAGACCCCACCTCTGCTCAGCGTCTCCCTCCATAACAGACCCCACCTCTGCTCAGCGTCTACCTCTATAACAGACCCCTCCCCTGCTCAGCGTCTACCTCTATAACAGACCCCACCTCTGCTCAGCGTCTACCTCTATAACAGACCCCACCTCTGCTCAGCGTCTACCTCTATAACAGACCCCTCCCCTGCTCAGCGTCTACCTCTATAACAGACCCCTCCCCTGCTCGCCGTCTACCTCTATAACAGACCCCTCCCCTGCTCAGCGTCTGCCCCTATAACAGACCCCTCCCCTGCTCAGCGTCTATCTCTATAACAGACCCCACCCCTGCTAAGCTACTGCCTCTAACAAACCCCACCCCTGCTCAGCGTCTGCCATTATAACAGACCCAACCCCTGCTCAGCGTCTGCCCCTATGACAGACCCCATATCTGCTCAGCGTTTGCCTCTTTAACAGGCCCCACCCCTGCTCACCATCTGCCCCTATAACAGACCCCACCCCCGCTCAGTGTCTGCCCCTATAACAAACCCCACCCCTGCTCAGCATCAGTCCCTATAACAGACCCCACCCCTGCTCAGCATCTACCTCTACAACAGACCCCATCCCTGCTCAGCGTTTGCTTCTATAACAGACCACACCCCTGCTCAGCGTCTCCCTCTATAACAGACCCCACCCCTGCTCAGCGTCTGGCTCTATAACAGACCCCTCCCCTGCTCAGCGTCTGCCCCTATAACAGACCCCACCCCTGCTCAGAATCTGCTTCTATACCAGACCCCACCCCTGCTCAGCGTTTGCTTCTATAACAGACCCCACCCCTGCTCAGCATCTGCCCCTATAACAGACCCTACCCCTGCTCAGCATCTTCCCCTATAACAGACCCCACCCCTGCTCAGCGTCTGCCTCTATAACAGACCCCTCCCCTGCTCAGCGTCTGCCCCTATAACAGACCCCACCCCTGCTCAGCATCTGCTTCTATACCAGACCCCACCCCTGCTCAGCATTTGCTTCTATAACAGACCCCACCCCTGCTCAGCGTCTCCCTCTATAACAGACCCCACCCCTGCTCAGCGTCTGCCATTATAACAGACCCAACCCCTGCTCACCATCTGCCCCTATGACAGACCCCATATCTGCTCAGCGTTTGCCTCTTTAACAGGCCCCACCCCTGCTCACCATCTGCCCCTATAACAGACCCCACCCCCGCTCAGTGTCTGCCCCTATAACAAACCCCAACCCTGCTCAGCATCAGTCCCTATAACAGACCCCACCCCTGCTCAGCATCTACCTCTATAACAGACCCCACCCCTGCTCAGCATCAGTCCCTATAACAGACCCCACCCCTGCTCAACATCTAACTCTATACCAGACCCCACCCCTGCTCAGCGTTTGCTTCTATAACAGACCCCACCCCTGCTCAGCGTCTGCCTCTATAACAGACCCCACCCCCTACTCAGGAACAGGACCTCCCCCGCAGTGTTATATTATGACCCTCTGAGCTCTTATAACACCACATTTATATACAATGCTCTTGGGGACGTCTCACCGTTGTCACATGGGGTGTAGCACTCACGGACCTCCCGGGTGTCTCCTTGGCAGGGGGTCCCACCATTGGCACTGGGTGGGTTGGATGGAGACCTGGAGGGATTGAGACAAGTCTGTTATACGCTGCTGACTGTCCTGACATCGGGACACTAGGGGGCGCCCCTCCACACTCTACCTGAATCTTTCCTGTACTCCACTCCCACAAGTCTGATCACATGGGGTCCACTGAGACCACCCCGACCACCTGCAGTTCTGAGAGCAAGCCGAGCTGTCACACGTCACCTTCCCATCCTGACATTGACTGCAGAGAGGGACAAAGAGTCTGAGATCTGGGACACAAGAATAAAAGAAGAGGGAGGAGGCTTCAATGTGGGCGGTTACTGTAACAGCCCCCCTACAGGCTCTCACCACACACTGCAGTCATCAGGACTGTAAGTCTCCCCTGGAAGCTGAGATTCGTGCTGAGATACATGCTGAGATACGTGCTCCACACTGCAGCGACACTGACTGATGTTCACACAATGACCGTCCTGGAGGTACAGACCCCGGGGGCAGCGACAACCTGTGAGGATAACAGGATATTGGGATGATATCACCTAGGTGACATATAGGGAGGAGGACGGTGTTTTGAGGGTCCCAGCTGGTGCCCACCTTCCATACAATCTCCACTGCACCAGGTCTCAGCGTTCAGGCCGCGGCAGGTCAGGGGGCACGGCTCCAGCTGGTGGGATTCACAATCTCCAGAGTGAAGATGAATCATCTCAGGACCACAATCTGTCAGCACAAAGATGAAGTTACCGTGATGAGGTGATCAGCAAGGAATGGAGGCCCATCCCCGGGGATCCTCCTGTCCTCCTCCCATCCCCAGGGATCCTCCCGTCCTCCTCCCATCCCCGGGGATCCTCCCGTCCTCCTTTCCCAGGGATCCTCTCGTCCTCTTCGTATCCCCGGGGATGCTCCCGTCCTCCTCCCATCCCCGGGGATCCTCCCGTCCTCCTCCCATCCCCGGGGATCCTCCCGTCCTCCTCCCATCCCCGGGGATCCTCCCGTCCTCCTCCCATCCCCGGGGATCCTCCCGTCTTCCTCCCATCCCCGAGGATCCTCCCGTCCTCCTCCCATCCCGGGGGATCCTCCCGTCCTCCTCCCATCCCCGAGGATCCTCCCGTCCTCCTCCCATCCCCGGGGATCCTCCCGTCCTCCTCCCGTCCCCGGGCATCCTCCCGTCCTCCTCCCTTTCCCAGGGATCCTCCCATCCTCCTCCCATCCCCAGAGATCCTCCCGGCCTTCTCCCATTTCCAGGGGATCCTCCCGTTCTCCTCCCATCCCCGGGGATCCTTCCTTCCTCCCTTTCCCAGGGATCCTCCCATCCTCCACTGATCCCCAGAGATCCTTTTCGGCCTTCTCCAATCCCCAGGGATGCTCCCGTCCTCTTCCCATCCCCAGGGATTCTCCCATCCTCCTCCCTTTCCCGGGGGATCCTCCTGGCATCCTCCCATCCCCAGGGATCCTCACGGCCTCCTCCCATCCCCAGAGATGCTCCCGGCCTCCTCCCATCCCCAGAAATCCTCCCGGCCTCCTCCGATCCCCAGGGATCCTCCCGGCCTCCTCCCATCCTCAGAGATCCTCCCGGCCTCCTCCCATCCCCAGAGATCCTCCCGGCCTCCTCCTGTCCCCACAGACCCTCTCGACCTCCTCCCATCCCCAGGAATCCCCCCGGCCTCCTCACCTTCTGAGTCCCCGCAGGGATGTAAGTTACACGGCTCGGTCTGCACAGGCTCCCCAGCACATGGGAGACCTCCATTTTTGGGTGGAGGGTCCTCACACTTTCTTCTTCTGGAGCGGGTTCCACCCTGACATTCGGCATCACACACAGACCACTCTCCCCAGTTGGACCAGGCTCCGTTCACTGGGGGGGGGTCACAGACATTTCATGACATGAGTCTCATTATCTGCCTCTAAATATGGACGTTCTGATATGTGTATAACGGCCTGAATGTCTGCAAATACTCCAAACCGCCTGACATCACTGACCCATACTGCCTGTAATGTGTTAGTATATGGCGGATCTATCACCGGCAGTGACCGGATATATCACTGCGCCCCATCACCGGCAGTGACCGGATAAATCACTGCGCCCCATCACCGCCAGTGACCGGATATATCACCCCGCCCCATCACCGCCAGTGACCAGATATATCACCCCGCCCCATCACCGCCAGTGACCGGATATATCACCCCGCCCCATCACCGCCAGTGACCAGATATATCACCCCGCCCCATCACCGCAAGTGACCGGATATATCACCGCGCCCCATCACCGGCAGTGACCGGATATATCACCCCGCCCCATCACCGCCAGTGACCAGATATATCACCCTGCCCCATCACCGCCAGTGACCGGATATATCACCCCGCCCCATCACCGCCAGTGACCGGATATATCACCCCGCCCCATCACTGCCAGTGACCGGATATATCACCGTGCCCCATCACCGGCAGTGACCGGATATATCACCGTGCCCCATCACTGCCAGTGACCGGATATATCACCCCGCCCCATCACTGCCAGTGACCGGATATATCACCGTGCCCCATCACCGGCAGTGACCGGATATATCACCCCGCCCCATCACTGCCAGTGACCGGATATATCACCCCGCCCCATCACTGCCAGTGACCGGATATATCACCGTGCCCCATCACCGGCAGTGACCGGATATATCACCCCGGCCCATCACCGGCAGTGACCGGATATATCACCGCGCCCCATCACCGCCAGTGACCGGATATATCACCCCGCCCCATCACCGCCAGTGACCAGATATATCACCACACCCCATCACTGTTCTTGCTCTTACCTGGACAAGCCGTCACAAAGCAGCTTTTACTGTCAAACTGGGCTCCGGCACAATGTCCTCCTGGCAGACGCTCCCGAACAACATCTCTGCGGCGGAACATCACCCCCAGCCCACAAGAACGGCCGCAGTCACTCCATGATGTCCATGGGGACAGGATGCAATCTGCTGTAGGAACAGAAGACCTCAGGTTCTCAGTAATGGTGGTCAACTCTACGGACATGCAAGACCTAGAGCGACCCCCCAGACTGCCGGCTCCTCAGAACCTTCTCTGCAGGTGCTCGCTGTGTAACATTAATAAATATCCTAAGTCTTCAAGCTGCCCGCAGCACAGACTGGCTACCACTCCTCTGCAGGAGTCACTATAAGGCTGTGCCATTTCAGAGGAATCAGAGAAGTAACCTTGTTCAGGAACAGGAAGGAAGTGTTCATCAAGCCTCTGGGGCCCGCCCTGATGACTCCCCGCCCTGATGACACCCCACCCTTATGACACCCCGCCCTTATGACACCCCGCCCTGGTGACTTCTTGCCCTGAAGACTCCACGCCCTGATGACACCCCGCCCTGATGACACCCGGCCCTGATGACTGCCCGCCCTAATGACACCCGGCCCTGATGACTGCCCGCCCTAATGACACCCCACCCTTATGTCACCCCGCCCCTTATAACACCCCGCCCTGAAGATGCTGGGCCCTGATGACACCCCGTCCTGGTGACTCCTTGCCCTGAAGACTCCCCACCCTGATGACACCCCGCCCTGATGACACCCCGCCCTGATGACACCCAGTACTGATGACTCCCCACCCTGATGACACCTGCCCTGAAGATGCTGGGCCCTAATGACTCCTGCACTGACAATACCTAACCTCATACCTCCCAACTTTCGCTATTACCCCACTTAGTATGGCCCCCCAATATGAGCAGTTATGACCCTAAGTAGTATTCAGGCCACTCTGTGCCCCCATATAGTATAGGAGGCCTTCTGTGCCCCCTTTGTCCGGGCAGCCCATAGGATATAGCAGCGTCTGCTGCCGACGCTCCTATTCAACGGAGCGACGGCAGCAGATCGTTGCTATATCAGTCGCTTGTTTTTCAACATGTTGAAAAACAAGCGACTGCAACGATCAGCCGACATGAACGATGTCGGCTGATCGTTGCACTCTATTCTACAGGACGATTATTGTCCATAGCGGCCGAATACGTCCGATAATCGTTCCATGGAATAGGGGCTTTAGTGGCACTGTGAGCGCTCATTAGGAGCGCACACAGTGAAAGACCCTAGTCATCAGCCGCAGCTACCAGTGCGGGGACGAGGGCTGGGGGACAGCGCAGGGCCGGGGTGATGGGGGCAGCTGAGGGGGGGGGGGGGGGTCATGGGGGGCAGCTGCCCCGGGCGCAGAGACCAGGGGGGCGCCATCACAGGGAGCAGAGAGAAGGATCCCAGTGGATGAGGCAGCCTGGAAGCGTCCGGCCCTCTGTAAGTGTGGGGAGGACGGGGACGATTATTACTTGATCAGCAGAGCTATTTCCCATACTGTCCTGTCTCCTGGCTGCTGTTTAGCTATAATTTGCCCAAAATCGCTGCATTTTTACCGAGATTTTGTGCAAATCAGGGCTAAACAGCAGCCAGGAGACAGGACAGGAAAGAGATGGTGAAGGACCTTGACATGTGACTATGATGTCACCGCAGGTCCTGTATGTACACTGCACTATGGAGGAGGAAGAAAGAAAATACAGGTGTGTTGGAGGAGTCTGGGGAGGGGGGTGAAGGGTGCCCAGTCTGGGGAGGGGGGAAAGGGGGTACAGGGTGACACCAGTCTGGGATGGAGGGAGACACATAAGAGAGCGTCCAGTGTCTATTTAGGGGTCTGGTCTGGTTGTACATTATTCCATACTTAACCCCTTAATAACTGCCCTCTCCAAATATAAATCACATTTATATAAACCTCACCTACTATCTGCAGGGGTAGGGGACCTTGGCTCTCCAGCTGTTGCAGAACTACAACTCCCATCATGTCTGGACACCCAAAGTTTTAGCTGTGACTGTCCATGTATGATGGTAGTTGTAGTTTTGCAACAGCTGGAGAGCCAAGGTTCCCTACGCCAATCTATAAAGCACCTGTATCTGTATATACAGCGACCATGATACTGAACAAGAGTCATTTTTCTAAATTATTTCTATTTTGAATTTGGTGATGGAATACCTTACTGGAGGTGACAGGAAACCTTACTGGAGGTGATGGAATACCTTACTGGAGGTGATGGAATACCTTACTGGAGGTGATGGAAAACCTTACTGGAGGTGACAGGAAACCTTACTGGAGGTGATGGAATACCTTACTGGAGGTGACAGGAAACCTTACTGGAGGTGGCGGAATACCTTACTGGAGGTGACGGGATACCTTAATGGGGGTGAGGGAATACCTTACTGGAGGTGATGGAATACCTTACTGGAGGTGACGGAAAACCTTACTGGAGGTGATGGAATACCTTACTGGAGGTGACGGAAAACCTTACTGGAGGTGATGGAATAGCTTACTGGAGGTGACGGGATACCTTACTGGAGGTGACGGGATACCTTACTGGAGGTGATGGGATACCTTACTGGAGGTGATGGAAAACCTTACTGGAGGTGACGGAATACCTTACTGGAGGTGACGGAATACCTTACTGGAGGTGACGGAAAACCTTACTGGAGATGACAGAATACCTTACTGTAGGTGACGGAATACCTTACTGGAGGTGACATTATACCTTACTGGAGGTGACGGAATACCTTACTGGAGGTGATGGAATACCTTACTGGAGGTGATGGAAAACCTTACTGGAGGTGATGGAAAACCTTACTGGAGGTGACGGGATACCTTACTATAGGTGACGGAATACCTTACTGGAGGTGACGGGATATCTTACTAGAGGTGACGGGATACCTTACTGTAGATGATGGAATACCTTACTGGAGGTGATTGAAGATCTTACTGGAGGTGATGGACCTTACTGGAGGTGACAGAATACCTTACTGGAGGTGACGGAATACCTTACTGGAGGTGACGGAATACCTTACTGGAGGTGATGGACCTTACTGGAGGTGACGGGATACCTTACTGGAGGTGACGGGACACCTTACTGGAGGTGACGGAATACCTTACTGGAGGTGATGGACCTTACTGGAGGTGACGGAATACCTTACTGGAGGTGACGGGACACCTTACTGGAGGTGACGGAATACCTTACTGGAGGTGATGGACCTTACTGGAGGTGACAGAATACCTTACTGGAGGTGACGGAATACCTTACTGGAGGTGACGGAATACCTTACTGGAGGTGACGGAATACCTTACTGGAGGTGACGGAAAACCTTACTGGAGGTGACGGAATACCTTACTGGAGGTGATGGACCTTACTGGAGGTGACGGAATACCTTTCTGGAGGTGATGGACCTTACTGGAGGTGACGGAAAACCTTACTGGAGGTGACGGAATACCTTACTGGAGGTGACGGAATACCTTACTGGAGGTGACGGAATACCTTTCTGGAGGTGACGGAATATCTTACTGGAGGTGACGGGATATCTTACTGGAGGTGATGGAATACCTTACTGGAGGTGATGGAAAACATTACTGGAGGTGACGGAATATCTTACTGGAGGTGACGGAATATCTTACTGGAGGTGACGGAATACCTTACTGGGGGTGACGGAATACCTTACTGGAGGTGATGGAATACCTTACTGGAGGTGACGGAAAACCTTACTGGAGGTGTTACTGCTGCTGTTGTCTCCGCTGCTGAGTGGAGGTGATCGAACATCGGGAAATCCTAGGTTCTATCGAGCTCGAACATTCACAAACCTGCCGCATTAGATTACTGATGCCTGCCTGGTCCGTGGGGAAGGAGGAGAGTGCCCGAGTACCGCCTGGAATTCTGGGATTCAGCCTAGGTAATAGGTAATAGGCTGAATCCCAGAATTCCAGGCGGTACTCTCCTCCTTCCTCATGGACTGGTAAGGCATCAGCAATCTAATGCGGCAGGTTTGTGAATGTTCGCGTTCAATCGAACCTAGGATTTTCCGAGGTTCCATCAACTCTCCTGCTGAGCGTACCTGTGCATTAGGAGACGGCACCATAGAATCACATTACACTGGGTGTCACACTGGAGATAGATCAGGAAGCTTCGCCTCCTGATTCACAGGTATAGACAGCAGGGAGCGGAGACAACGGCGCCTACTCAGGTACAGACAGCAGGGAGCGGAGACAACGGCGCCTCCTCAGGTACAGACAGCAGGGAGCGGAGACAACGGCCCCTCCTCAGGTACAGACAGCAGGGAGCGGAGACAACGGCACCTCCTCAGGTACAGACAGCAGTGAGCGGAGACAACAGCGCCTCCTCAAGTACAGACAGCAGGGAGCGGAGACAACAGCGCCTCCTCAGGCACAGACAGCAGGGAGCGGAGACAACGGCGCCTCCTCAGGTACAGACGGCAGGGAGCGGAGACAACGGTGCCTCCTCAGGTACAGACAACAGGGAGCAGAGACAACGGCGCCTCCTCAGGTACAAACAGCAGGGAGCAGAGACAACGGCGCCTCCTAAGGTACAGACAGCAGGGAGCAGAGACAACGGCGCCTCTTCAGGTACAGACAACAGGGAGCGGAGACAACGGCGCCCCCTCAGGTACAGACAGCAGGGAGCGGAGACAATGGTCCCTCCACAAGTACAGACAGCAGGGAGCGGAGACAACGGCGCCTCCTCAGGTACAGACAGCAGGGAGCGGAGACAATGGCCCCTCCACAGGTACAGACAGCAGGGAGGGGAGACAACGGCACCTCCTCAGGTACAGACAGCAGGGAGCGGGGACAACGGCGCCTCCTCAGGTACAGACAGCAGGGAGCAGAGACAACGGCGCCTCCTCAGGTACAGACAGCAGGGAGCGGAGACAATGGCCCCTCCACAGGTACAGACAGCAGGGAGCGGAGACAATGGCCCCTCCACAGGTACAGACAGCAGGGAGCGGAAACAACGGCGCCTCCTCAGGTACAGACAGCAGGGAACGGAGACAACGGCACCTCCACAGGTACAGACAGCAGGGAGCGGAGACAACGGCGCCTCCTCAGGTACAGACAGCAGGGAGCGGAGACAACGGCGCCTCCGTTAAGGTACTTAGGGACCAAATTTTAAATGGGAAAAATGGAAGTACTTTAAAAAATAGTGATTGAGCCCAGAGCTGCCTGATAATTATTCTTCATAGAAACATTCCAGGTACACAGGAAATATGACATTATGTGTCCCATATTGTGAACACCGCACTAGTGCTGCAAGGAGAGATGAGGGAATCGCTCATCTGAACAATCGCTTATCTAAACTTCATTTAAAAAAAAAAAAATATATATATATATATATATAACAGCAGTGAAGGGACAACATGGGCCCCCCTGTGCTTACTGCGCACACAAGTGGGGCGCCAAATTGAATCTTTGCCCCGGGTGCAGGAGAGCCTAGCTACACCTCTGGGACAGCGGGACACCCTGATGACACCCGACCCTGATGACGCCCAGCACTAGTGATGCCCAGAACTGATGACTTCTGCCCTGATGACACCCGGCCCTGATGACACCCGGCCCTGATTACGCCGGGCCCTGATGATGCCCAGCTCTGATGGCTCCTGCCCTGATGACTCCCACCCTGATGACGACCAGCACTGATAACGCCCGGCCCTGATGATGCCCATTACTGATGGCTCCTGCCGGGCCCTGATGACTCCTGCCCTGACAATAGCTTACCCTGATGACGCCCAACCCTGATGCACCTGGCTTCAGCTCTGATGGCTCCTGCCCTGATGACTCCCTGGCACTGATGAATCCTGTGAAGCAGCACAGCCATTCGGGGGGACTTGTATGTTGGTAATAAGGGATCCTGTTTGTGGTGCTATACCCACATTGCAGCGCTATCTCTCTAGGATGTCTTGGAGGGTCTCTAAAGATAGAAGTTTCATGTAACTCTACTCATGGAACCAGTAGAGATAAGACAAGGTCCACCTACCACAGTCATCCTCGTCTGAGCCATCGACACAGTCCCTCTTGAGGTCACAGCGTCTGTCAATGGAGACGCATTCCCCTGAGACACAGTGGAATTGTCTGGAGGAGCACACGTTGGGTCCTGGGGTGGGGACGTACCATGAGGGGGCAAGGCTGGAAAACACAGATGAAGTCCCTGCAAAGCATAAAGCAGAAGAAGTGAGGATCAGGAAAGTCCGGGACAGCGAAAGGAATATTGTGAATGGAGGGTCACCCACCACAAAGCTGCTCATCAGAGCCGTCAGGGCAGTCGTCTTGTCCATCACACACCTCGGACCCGTTGATGCAGCCGTAGACGGTGCAGGCGAACTGACCCAAACTACAGAGGGCTCTGGCGGCCTCGGTGGACAGGTCCATGGGTAAAGTGCTGCTGGTTCCTACAACAAACATCCACATGGTGACACATGGCAGGCTAGTCTATGTTGGAGGCTCATCCATGGTGAAAGCTTGTATGTGGTGGAGGCTTGTCCATGGTGAAGGCTAGTTTATGATGGAGGCTTGTCTATGGGGGAGGCTAGTCCATGATGGAGGCCCATCTAGGGTGGGGGCTCTTCCTTGGTGAACGCTCATCTATTATGGAGGCTAGTCTATTATGAAGGCTAGTTTATGATGAAGGCTAGTCTATTGTAAAGGCTAGTTTATGATGGAGGCTCGTCCATGGTGAAAGCATGTCTATGGTGGGGCCTCGTCCATGGAGAAAGCTCATCTATGGTGGAGGCTAATCTATGGTGGAGGCTTGTCCATGGTGAAAGCGTGTCCATGGTGGAGGCTAGTTTATGATGGAGGCTAGTCTATGCCAAAGGCTTGTCCATGGTAAGAAGTCAGGGCACTACTTCTTCTTCTCCACCATGTGCGGCACCATGGGAACAACTACTGTATCTTGGAGAGTAGGGGCAATCTGATCAGGGGGTACATCCCTCTTCTCATCACATCTGATCACCCCTCTGCTGGCCTTCTGTCAGCTCTCAGGTTGCCTCCTGCTTAGAACAACACTGACAGGTTCCATTTGCAGCAAGCATGGCATGTGGCAGGAGTAAGACCACCAGTGGAGGATCAGGCATTAGATGGCATCCATCTTACTAGTAGATCCCCTTGGGAGCACAGAGATGATGGAGGAGAGAAACTACATGGGCCAACACCTTTATAAAACGAGGGACAAGAATAAAGTCCAGGAAAGGACTGACACACTGACTGCGGATCCTTATCGTTCATGGTGCAGGACATTCAACTAGCCGAGAAGAACATAAACCTTTTTGGACTTTCCAATAGAAGCTCGGCACAGTTGTGATAGAGTCAAGAACAATAATCTAGAGCAGGACTTTATACAAACCTTCATAGGTATGAATGACATAATGTTCTTCACGACCCCCTGGTCTAGTCTGCCCCTCATCTGGGCCCCCTTCTGGTGAAACCTCGATAGGCTCCTTCCATATAACCACCGTACCAGAACCAGGCTTCAAGCTGGAATGGTGTCCATCTGGTACCACAAAGACATCGGGCCCCGGACTTGTGTCCACACTGCCCCTAGAGGCCGTTCTCAGTCTTGGGGTAAGGGTACTGTGAGTCTTTACTTTAGTAAATGACAAGGGGGGCGCTGTTGGACCTGACTGGTAATATAAAGAGGACCAGGCTTGACTTTCTCCAAGGCTTTGTTTAGATGCTAATTCTAAGGTCCCGGTTGGAGATTCCTTTGTCATTGGGCCACTGGACCTACTCGACTGGTCGGTCTTTACCCCGGATGATGGAAATATTAGGATCTCACCAGCAGGTGATGTGGTGTGGTATGAAATCTCTTCACCGGGTCTAGGAGATGCCATTAAAGATGGTTGTATACTCTGTCCTGTGTGTGGGGAAGTGTCAACTACATCTGTGTCCAATGTCCATGTGTCCTTACCAGCAAAAGAAGTGGCCAACCCAGGAACACCAGTTTGGTAATCATTGGGGCGAAATCCAGGACCTCCAGATATGCTCCTTCTAGATGTGACTGCCGCCATCCATAGAGTAGTACTCGATGTATCTGTAGTCACCACAGGTGGGAGAATGGTCCCAATAGGTGACACCAGGGCAGGTTTCGGGATCCTGGAGCTGGACTCCAGTGTTTGCTTAGGTCCTTCTGGGACTCCAGGTTTTCCGCTGACAAGATGCTCTTCCTGGATGCCGGGTTGCGCAGTATTGGCTTCCGCAGGGGTCGTCCTCTGCACAGGTCTGCCGCTCACTATACCTGGACTACCGGTTGGCTGGGATTGGTAATAAATTCCTGGTTCTCCAATATATCCCGGGAGAGGGGAGCCTGGTAAGTGCCCAGTGCCAGGTGAAGCTGAAAGATGCATCAGTGTAGTGGGTGACTCTGTGGAGGAAGAGGACACGTGAGTGCAATGTGGGGGAGAATGAGGGCTATCCTCCTACCTGATCAGAGAAACGCGGGACAAGTGATCCACATGGGAACTCTGACACTTCCCATCATTAGAAGTGGTGGCTGGAGGTTTAGGACATGATGGTGAGGTCTGGGGGCAGAGCTGATCTCAGCTACCACTACTGAAGAGGGCACCACAGAAGTCCTGGCCCACAAGGCCTATTACCCCATGAGTCTATATGTATATCAGTAGTGTGAGCTCTTCTCAGATGGCATTACTATTACTTGTGCCTGTATGGGGTATTATTACAGGTGGCATCCAGATACACTGCACGGTACATTATGTGACAGTACACGGTGATGGTGGCAGTATTATAGAGCGGTATTATCATGGGGGGCATTGTGTGGCCCTGCAAGTACAATGTATGGGAGGAGAAGGTATGGCACTGGCCCCCTATCTACATCAGGCAGCTCCTATCTGCAAGGGGCAGCACCTGTCTGAGTACAATTTCCTTATGTCTCCTAAAACCAGTAAGTTATTCCCTGAGGGGAACTTACCGGGCATGGTGGTCTCCAATCCTGGAGGAACAACACCTGGAACAAGAAGACAGAAAATCAGAGCGGCTCATCTCCCACCGAGAACCCCAGCTCCATACTATAGAGGTCCACAGAGACCCCCAGCTTAGCCTTATAGAGGTCCAGAGAGACCCCCATCTCTACACTATAGAGGTCCACAGAGACCCCCATCTCTACACTATAGAGGTCCACAGAGACCCCCATCTCTACACTATAGAGGTCCACAGAGACCCCCATCTTTACACTATAGAGGTCCACAGAGATCCCCTGCTCCACATTATAGAGGTCCACGGAAACCCCCAGCTCCACACTATAGAGGTCCACAGAGACCCCCATCTCCACACTATAAAGGTCCACAGAGACACCCAGCTGAACCTTAAAAAGATCCACAGAGACCCCCATCTCCACACTATAGAGGTCCACAGAGACCCCCAGCTCCACACTATAGAGGTCCACGGAGACCCCCATCTCCACACTATAGAGGTCCACAGAGACCCCCATCTTCACACTATAGAGGTCCACAGAGACCCCCTGCTCCACATTATAGAGGTCCACGGAAACCCCCAGCTCCACACTATAGAGGTCCACAGAGACCCCCAGCTCCACACTATAGAGGTCCACAGAGACCCCCATCTCCACACTATAAAGGTCCACAGAGACACCCAGCTGAACCTTAAAAAGATCCACAGAGACCCCCATCTCCACACTATAGAGGTCCACAGAGACCCCCAGCTCCACACTATAGAGGTCCACGGAGACCCCCATCTCCACACTATAGAGGTCCACAGAGACCCCCATCTTCACACTATAGAGGTCCACAGAGACCCCCTGCTCCACATTATAGAGGTCCACGGAAACCCCCAGCTCCACACTATAGAGGTCCACAGAGACCCCCAGCTCCACACTATAGAGGTCCACAGAGACCCCCATCTCCACACTATAAAGGTCCACAGAGACACCCAGCTGAACCTTAAAAAGATCCACAGAGACCCCCATCTCCACACTATAGAGGTCCACAGAGACACCCAGCTCCACACTATAGAGGTCCACGGAGACCCCCAGCTCCACACTATAGAGGTCCACAGAGACCCCCATCTTCACACTATAGAGGCCCACAGAGACCCCCAGCTCAACTTATAGAGATCCACAGAGACCCCCATCTTCACACTGTAGAGGTCCACAGAGACCCCCATCTTCACACTATATTGGTCCACAGAGACCCCCATCTCCACAGTATAGGGGTCCACAGAGACCCCCATCTCCACACTATAGAGGTCCACAGAGACCCCCAGCTCCACACTATAGAGGTCCACAGAGACCCCCATCTCCACACTATAGAGGTCCACAGAGACCCCCATCTTCACACTATATTGGTCCACAGAGACCCCCAGCTCCACACTATAGAGGTCCACAGAGACCCCCAGCTCCACACTATAGAGGTCCACAGAGACCCCCATCTTCACACTATATTGGTCCACAGAGACCCCCATCTCCACAGTATAGGGGTCCACAGAGACCCCCATCTCCACACTATAGAGGTCCACGGAGACCCCCAGCTCCACACTATAGAGGTCCACAGAGACCCCCAGCTCCACACTATATTGGTCCACAGAGACCCCCAGCTCCACACTATAGGGGTCCACCTCTTACCACATCCTTCCTCATCGGAGAAGTCCCGGCAGTCACCTTTCCCGTCACACATGGATTTGGAGGCGTTTACGCACTCACCGCTGCCGCACTCATACTCCCCGGGCCTGCAGTGGGTGGGTTTGGCTTCTCCAGGGAAGGTATATGTGACGGGGCCCGGGGCTCCTGTGGGCTCTGCTAGAGAGTAATATCACAGTGAAGTCAGAACCAAACACACAGGACAACAGCAACAATGCCCCAATAACATCTGCCCATCTGGCCCCTCCATACTGACTGCTGCACTAACATCTGCCCCACTGCCCCCCTCCATACTGACTGCTGCACTAGCATCTGCCCCCCCTCCATACTGACTGCTGCACTAACATCTGTCCTGCTGCCCCCACCATACTTACTGCTGCACTAACATCTGCCCAGCTGGCCCCTCCATACTGACTGCTGCACTAAAATCTGCCCCACTGCCCCCTCCATACTGACTGCTGCACTAACATCTGCCCCACTGCCCCCCTCCATACTGACTGCTGCACTAACATCTGCCCCTCCCTCCATACTGACTGCTGCACTAACATCTGCCCCCCCCTCGATACTGACTGCTGCACTAACATCTGCCCTGCTGCCCCCTCCATACTGACTGCTGCACTAACATCTGCCCAGCTGGCCCCTCCATACTGACTGCTGCACTAACATCTGCCCAGCTGGCCCCTCCATACTGACTGCTGCACTAACATCTGCCCCACTCCATACTGACTGCTGCACTAACATCTGCCCCACTACCCCCCTCCAAACTGACTGCTGCACTAACATCTGTCCCACTGCCCCCTCCATACTGACTGCTGCACTAACATCTGCCCTGCTGGCCCCTCCATACTGACTGCTGCACTAACATTTGCCCTGCTGCCCCCTACCATACTTACTGCTGCACTAACATCCGCCCCCCTCCATACTGACTGCTGCACTAACATCTGCCCTGCTGGCCCCTCCATACTGACTGCTGCACTAACATTTGCCCCACTGCTCCCTCCATACTCACTGCTGCACTAACATCTTCCCCGCTGCCCCCTCCATACTCACTGCTGGACTAACATCTGCCCCCCCTCCATACTGACTGCTGCACTAACATCTGCCCCGCTGCCCCCTCCATACTGACTGCTGCACTAACATCTGCCCCGCTGCCCCCTCCATACTCACTGCTGCACTAACATCTGCCCCCCCTCCATACTGACTGCTGCATTAACATCTGCCCCCCCCCACCATACTGACTGCTGCACTAACATCTGCCCCGCTGCCCCCCTCCATACTCACTGCTGCACTAACATTTGCCCCCCTCGATACTAACTGCTGCACTAACATCTGCCCCGCTGCCCCCTCCATACTGACTGCTGCACTAACATCTGCCCCGCTGCCCCCTCCATACTCACTGCTGCACTAACATCTGCCCCCCCCTCCATACTGACTGCTGCACGAACATCTGCCCCCCACCATACTGACTGCTGCACTAACATCTGCCCCGCTGCCCCCCTCCATACTCACTGCTGCACTAACATTTGCCCCCCTCGATACTGACTGCTGCACTAACATCTGCCCCGCTGCCCCCCTCCATACTGACTGCTGCACTAACATCTGCCCCACTGCCCCCCTCCATACTGACGGCTGCACCAACATCTGCCCCGCTGCCCCCCTCTATACTGACTGCTGCACTAACATCTGCCCCCCTCGATACTGACTGCTGCACTAACATCTGCCCCAGCTGCCCCCTCCATACTCTACTGTTGCACTAACATCTGCCCCCCCTCCATACTGACTGCTGCACTAACATCTGCCCCCCCACCATACTGACTGCTGCACTAACATCTGCCCCGCTGCCCCCCTCCATACTCACTGCTGCACTAACATTTGCCCCACTGCTCCCTCCATACTGACTGCTGCACTAACATCTGCCCCCCCTCCATACTGACTGCTGCACTAACATCTGCCCCCCCTCTATACTGACTGCTCCACTAACATCTGCCCCCCCTCCATACTGACTGCTGCACTAACATCTGCCTCGCTGCCTCTCCATACTCACTGTTGCACTAACATCTGCCCCCCACCATACTGACTGCTGCACTAACATCTGCCCCGCTGCCCCCCTCCATACTCACTGCTGCACTAACATTTGCCCCACTGCTCCCTCCATACTGACTGCTGCACTAACATCTGCCCCCCTCCATACTAACTGCTGCACTAACATCTACCCCGCTGCCCCCTCCATACTGACTGCTGCACTAACATCTGCCCCGCTGCTCCCTCCATACTGACTGCTGCACTAACATCTGCCCCCCTCCATACTGACTGCTGCACTAACATCTGCCCCGCTGCCCCCCTCCATACTAACTGCTGCACTAACATCTGCCCCGCTGCTCCCTCCATACTGACTGCTGCACTAACATCTGCCCCTCTCCATACTGACTGCTGCACTAACATCTACCCCGCTGCCCCCTCCATACTGACTGCTGCACTAACATCTGCCCCCCTCCATACTGACTGCTGCACTAACATTTGCCCCACTGCTCCCTCCATACTCACTGCTGCACTAACATCTTCCCCGCTGCCCCCTCCATACTCACTGCTGGACTAACATCTGCCCCCCCTCTATACTGACTGCTGCACTAACATCTGCCCCGCTGCCCCCTCCATACTCACTGCTGCATTAACATTTTCCCCCCTCCAAACTGACTGCTGCACTAACATCTGCCCCACTGCCCCCCTCCATACTGACGGCTGCACCAACATCTGCCCCGCTGCCCCCCTCTATACTGACTGCTGCACTAACATCTGCCCCCCTCGATACTGACTGCTGCACTAACATCTGCCCCAGCTGCCCCCCTCCATACTCACTGTTGAACTAACATCTGCCCCCCCTCCATACTGACTGCTGCACTAACATCTGCCCCCCCACCATACTGACTGCTGCACTAACATCTGCCCCGCTGCCCCCCTCCATACTCACTGCTGCACTAACATTTGCCCCACTGCTCCCTCCATACTGACTGCTGCACTAACATCTGCCCCACTGCCCCCCTCCATACTGACGGCTGCACCATCTGCCCTGCTGCCCCCCTCTATACTGACTGCTGCACTAACATCTGCCCCCCTCGATACTGACTGCTGCACTAACATCTGCCCCGCTGCCCCCTCCATACTGACTGCTGCACTAACATCTGCCCCCCTCCATACTGACTGCTGCACTAACATCTACCCCGCTGCCCCCTCCATACTGACTGCTGCACTAACATCTGCCCCCCTCCATACTAACTGCTGCACTAACATCTGCCCCGCTGCTCCCTCCATACTGACTGCTGCACTAACATCTGCCCCTCTCCATACTGACTGCTGCACTAACATCTACCCCGCTGCCCCCTCCATACTGACTGCTGCACTAACATCTGCCCCCCTCCATACTGACTGCTGCACTAACATTTGCCCCACTGCTCCCTCCATACTCACTGCTGCACTAACATCTGCCCCGCTGCCCCCTCCATACTCACTGCTGCATTAACATTTTCCCCCCTCCATACTGACTGCTGCACTAACATCTGCCCCACTGCCCCCTCCATACTGACGGCTGCACCAACATCTGCCCCGCTGCCCCCCTCTATACTGACTGCTGCACTAACATCTGCCCCCCTCGATACTGACTGCTGCACTAACATCTGCCCCGCTGCCCCCCTCTATACTCACTGTTGCACTAACATCTGCCCCCCCTCCATACTGACTGCTGCACTAACATCTGCCCCCCCACCATACTGACTGCTGCACTAACATCTGCCCCGCTGCCCCCCTCCATACTCACTGCTGCACTAACATTTGCCCCACTGCTCCCTCCATACTGACTGCTGCACTAACATCTGCCCCCTCCATACTGACTGCTGCACTAACATCTGCCCCCCTCTATACTGACTGCTGCACTAACATCTGCCCCCCCTCCATACTGACTGCTGCACTAACATCTGCCTCGCTGCCTCTCCATACTCACTGTTGCACTAACATCTGCCCCCCACCATACTGACTGCTGCACTAACATTTGCCCCACTGCTCCCTCCATACTGACTGCTGCACTAACATCTGCCCCCCTCCATACTGACTGCTGCACTAACATCTACCCCGCTGCCCCCTCCATACTGACTGCTGCACTAACATCTGCCCCCATCCATACTAACTGCTGCACTAACATCTGCCCCGCTGCTCCCTCCATACTGACTGCTGCACTAACATCTGCCCCTCTCCATACTGACTGCTGCACTAACATCTACCCCGCTGCCCCCTCCATACTGACTGCTGCATTAACATCTGCCCCCCTCGATACTCACTGCTGCACTAACATCTGCCCCCTCCATACTGACTGCTGCACCAACATCTTCCCCGCTGCCCCCCTCCATACTCACTGCTGCACTAACCTCTGCCCCCCTCCATACTGACTGCTGCACTAACATCCGCCTGTTGCCCCCTCCTCCTCAGACTCACCATATGGGCATCCAATGATCTCACTGCGCAGGTAGACGGCCTTGTGGTACTTCATGGGAAAAATACGGAGGACGCGGATCAGCAGGGGGGCACTCAGCTCCTGCCGCTCCGCCCTGTTACTGTCAGTATTGGCATCAAAGATCTGAAACAAGAAAGATGTGAAATACAAAAGGAGGCGGATCCACCAAGTGTCTGTAGTGTAAGAAGAGGCGGATCCACCAAGTGTCTGTAGTGTAAGAGAAGGCGGATCCACCAGGTGTCTGTAGTGTAAGAAGAGGCGGATCCACCAAGTGTCTGTAGTGTAAGAAGAGGCGGACCGACCAAGTGTCTGTAGTGTAAGAAGAGGCGGATCCACCAAGTGTCTGTAGTGTAAGAGGAGGCGGATCCACCAAGTGTCTGTAGTGTAAGAAGAGGCGGATCCACCAAGTGTCTGTAGTGTAAGAAGAGGCGGACCGACCAAGTGTCTGTAGTGTAAGAAGAGGCGGATCCACCAAGTGTCTGTAGTGTAAGAAGAGGCGGATCCACCAAGTGTCTGTAGTGTAAGAGGAGGCGGATCCACCAAGTGTCTGTAGTGTAAGAGGAGGCGGATCCACCAAGTGTCTGTAGTGTAAGAAGAGGCGGACCGACCAAGTGTCTGTAGTGTAAGAGGAGGCGGACCGACCAAGTGTCTGTAGTGTAAGAGGAGGCGGACCCACCAAGTGTCTGTAGTGTAAGAGGAGGCAGATCCACCAAGTGTCTGTAGTGTAAGAAGAGGCGGACCGACCAAGTGTCTGTAGTGTAAGAGGAGGCGGATTCATCAAGTGTCTGTAGTGTAAGAAGAGGCGGACCGACCAAGTGTCTGTAGTGTAAGAGGAGGCGGATCCATCAAGTGTCTGTAGTTTAAGAGGAGGCGGACCCACCAAGTTTCTGTAGTGTAAGAGGAGGCAGATCCACCAAGTGTCTGTAGTGTAAGAAGAGGCGGACCGACCAAGTGTCTGTAGTGTAAGAGGAGGCGGATCCATCAAGTGTCTGTAGTTTAAGAGGAGGCGGACCCACCAAGTGTCTGTAGTGTAAGAGGAGGCGGATCCACCAAGTGTCTGTAGTGTAAGAGGAGGCGGATCCATTAAGTGTTTGTAGTGTAAGAGGAGGCAGATCCACCAAGTGTCTGTAGTGTAAGAGGAGGCGGATCCACCAGGTGTCTGTAGTGTAAGAGGAGGCGGACCCACCAAGTGTCTGTAGTGTAAGAAGAGGCGGATCCACCAAGTGTCTGTAGTGTAAGAGGAGGCGGATCCACCAAGTGTCTGTAGTGTAAGAAGAGGCGGATCCACCAAGTGTCTGTAGTGTAAGAAAAGGCAGATCCACCAAGTGTCTGTAGGGTAAGAAGAGACGGATCCACCAAGTGTCTGTAGTGTAAGAAGAGGCGGATCCACCAAGTGTCTGTAGTGTAAGAAGAGGCGGACCCACCAAGTGTCTGTAGTGTAAGAAGAGGCGGATCCACCAAGTGTCTGTAGTGTAAGAGGAGGCGGATCCATCAAGTGTTTGTAGTGTAAGAGGAGGCAGATCCACCAAGTGTCTGTAGTGTAAGAGGAGGCGGATCCACCAGGTGTCTGTAGTGTAAGAGGAGGCGGATCCACCAAGTGTCTGTAGTGTAAGAAGAGGCGGATCCACCAAGTGTCTGTAGTGTAAGAAAAGGCAGATCCACCAAGTGTCTGTAGTGTAAGAAGAGACGGATCCACCAAGTGTCTGTAGTGTAAGAAGAGGCGGATCCACCAAGTGTCTGTAGTGTAAGAAGAGGCGGACCCACCAAGTGTCTGTAGTGTAAGAAGAGGCGGATCCACCAAGTGTCTGTAGTGTAAGAAGAGGCAGACTCACCAAGTGTCTGGAGTATAAGAAGAGGCGGATCCACCAAGTGTCTGTAGTGTAAGAAGAGGCGGACCCACCAAGTGTCTGTAGTGTAAGAAGAGGCGGATCCACCAAGTGTCTGTAGTGTAAGAGGAGGCGGATCCACCAAGTGTCTGGAGTGTAAGAGAAGGCGGATCCACGAAATGTCTGTAGTGTAAGAAGAGGCGGATCCACCAAGTGTCTGTAGTGTAAGAGGAGGCGGATCCACCAAGTGTCTGTAGTGTAAGAGGAGGCGGATCCACTAAGTGCCTGTAGTGTAAGAGGAGGTGGACCCACCAAGTGTCTGTAGTGTAAGAGAAGGCGGATCCACCAAGTGTCTGTAGTGTAAGAGGAGGCGGATCCACCAAGTGTCTGTAGTGTAAGAGGAGGCGGATCCACCAAGTGTCTGGAGTGTAAGAGGAGGCGGATCCACCAGGTGTCTGTAGTGTAAGAGGAGGCGGATCCACCAAGTGTCTGTAGTGTAAGAGGAGGCGGATCCACCAAGTGTCTGGAGTGTAAGAAAAGGCGGATCCACGAAATGTCTGTAGTGTAAGAAGAGGCGGATCCACCAAGTGTCTGTAGTGTAAGAGGAGGCGGATCCACCAAGTGTCTGTAGTGTAAGAGGAGGCGGATCCACCAAGTGTCTGTAGTGTAAGAGGAGGCGGACCCACCAAGTGTCTGTAGTGTAAGAGGAGGCGGATCCACCAAGTTTTTGTAGTGTAAGAGGAGGCGGATCCACCAAGTGTCTGTAGTGTAAGAGGAGGCGGACCAACCAAGTGTCTGTAGTGTAAGAGGAGGCGGATCCACCAAGTGTCTGTAGTGTAAGAGGAGGTGGACCCACCAAGTGTCTGTAGTGTAAGAAGATGTGTAGGAGAAGGACGGTACGATAGGTCCCAAGTAACAGTTTAGAAGAATCCCGGCACTCACCCGGCACTTGTATCAAGCAGAGGACGGGTATCGTCTAACATCATCAGCTGCAAACTCACTGCGTCCTCTATGTACCTGCTCGATGTTACACTGAATACACGAGTGCCGGGTGAGTGCCGGGATTCTTCTATACTGTAGTGTAAGAAGACCACTACAAATATTCAAATCACAAATCCTTTATTAAACATATTCAGAAATTAACATGATTAAAAACATATAAATGTATAAGCAGAAATGCAGAAGTGATATGGGTACAGCACAGATCTAATGTCCGATGGTCCGTGGGCACCTTCCTTTGGTATGGGTACAGCACAGATCTAATGTCCGATGGTCCGTGGGCACCTTCCTTTGGTATGGGTACACCAGAGATCTAATGTCCAATGGTCCGTGGGCACCTTCCTTTGGTATGGGTACACCAGAGATCTAATGTCCGATGGTCCGTGGGCACCTTCCTTTGGTATGGGTACACCAGAGATCTAATGTCCGATGGTCTGTGGGCACCTTCCTTTGGTCAGGGTACACCAGAGATCTAATGTCCGATGGTCCGTGGGCACTTTCCTTTGGTATGGGTACACCAGAGATCTAATGTCCGATGGTCCGTGGGCACCTTCCTTTGGTATGGGTACACCAGAGATCTAATGTCCGATGGTCTGTGGGCACCTTCCTTTGGTCAGGGTACACCAGAGATCTAATGTCCGATGGTCCGTGGGCACCTTCCTTTGGTATGGGTACAGCACAGATCTAATGTCTGATGGTCTGTGGGCACCTTCCTTTGGTATGGGTACAGCACAGATCTAATGTCCGATGGTCTGTGGGCACCTTCCTTTGGTATGGGTACAGCACAGATCTAATGTCCGATGGTCTGTGGGCACCTTCCTTTGGTATGGGTACACCAGAGATCTAATGTCCGATGGTCCGTGGGCACCTTCCTTTGGTATGGGTACAGCACAGATCTAATGTCCGATGGTCCGTGGGCACCTTCCTTTGGTATGGGTACACCAGAGATCTAATGTCCGATGGTCCGTGGGCACCTTCCTTTGGTATGGGTACACCAGAGTTCTAATGTCCGATGGTCCGTGGGCACCTTCCTTTGGTATGGGTACACCAGAGTTCTAATGTCCGATGGTCCGTGGGCACCTTCCTTTGGTATGGGTACAGCACAGATCTAATGTCCGATGGTCCGTGGGCACCTTCCTTTGGTATGGGTACAGCACAGATCTAATGTCCAATGGTCCGTGGGCACATTCCTTTGGTATGGGTACAGCACAGATCTAATGTCCGATGGTCCGTGGGCACCTTCCTTTGGTATGGGTACAGCACAGATCTAATGTCCAATGGTCCGTGGGCACCTTCCTTTGGTATGGGTACACCACAGATCCCACCTGGACAATACAATGATAAAGGAAGCACAAAGGTATCAGAGGGGATCATGGGAATAAATATAAAGTGCCAGTGCAGCTAAATAAGTATACCTTAATGTCCGATGGTCCGTAAGAAGCTCTGATCAAGCTCTGGTGCGCCAAATGTGCGTTGGGGAAAGGAAGGTGCCCACGGACCATCGGACATTAAGGTATACCTATTTAGCAGCACTGGCACTTTGCTTTGTGTTTGGAAGCTGATTCCCCCATTGGGGGACGGATTCAGGAGCGGCATTTCTATGTCAGGGAGACTACAGGAGTTACGCTTGCAGCACTGGCACTTTATATTTATTCCCATGATCCCCTCTGATACCTTTGTGCTTCCTTTATCATTGTATTGTCCAGGTGGGATCTGTGGTGTACCCATACCAAAGGAAGGTGCCCACGGACCATCGGACATTAGATCTCTGGTGTACCCATACCAAAGGAAGGTGCCCACGGACCATCGGACATTAGATCTCTGGTGTACCCATACCAAAGGAAGGTGCCCACGGACCATCGGACATTAGATCTCTGGTGTACCCATACCAAAGGAAGGTGTCCACGGACCATCGGACATTAGATCTCTGGTGTACCCATACCAAAGGAAGGTGCCCACGGACCATCGGACATTAGATCTGTGCTGTACCCATACCAAAGGAAGGTGCCCACGGACCATCGGACATTAGATCTGTGCTGTACCCTGACCAAAGGAAGGTGCCCACGGACCATCGGACATTAGATCTCTGGTGTACCCATACCAAAGGAAGGTGTCCACGGACCATCGGACATTAGATCTCTGGTGTACCCATACCAAAGGAAGGTGCCCACGGACCATCGGACATTAGATCTCTGGTGTACCCATACCAAAGGAAGGTGCCCACAGACCATCGGACATTAGATCTCTGGTGTACCCATACCAAAGGAAGGTGCCCACGGACCATCGGACATTAGATCTCTGGTGTACCCATACCAAAGGAAGGTGCCCACGGACCATCGGACATTAGATCTCTGGTGTACCCATACCAAAGGAAGGTGCCCACGGACCATCGGACATTAGATCTCTGGTGTACCCATACCAAAAGAAGGTGTCCACGGACCATCGGACATTAGATCTGTGCTGTACCCATACCAAAGGAAGGTGTCCACGGACCATCGGACATTAGATCTTTGGTGTACCCATACCAAAGGAAGGTGCGCACGGACCATTGAACATTAGATCTCTGGTCTACCCATACCAAAAGAAGGTGTCCACGGACCATCGGACATTAGATCTGCGCTGTACCCATACCAAAGGAAGGTGCCCACGGACCATCGGACATTAGATCTGCGCTGTACCCATACCAAAGGAAGGTGCCCACAAACCATCGGACATTAGATCTGTGCTTTACCCATACCAAAGGAAGGTGCCCACAGACCATCGGATATTAGATCTGCGCTGTACCCATACCAAAGGAAGGTGCCTACAAACCATCGGACATTAGATCTGTGCTTTACCCATACCAAAGGAAGGTGCCCACGGACCATCGGACATTAGATCTGTGCTGTACCCATACCAAAGGAAAGTGCCCACGGACCATCGGACATTAGATCTCTGGTGTACCCATACCAAAGGAAGGTGCCCACAGACCATCGGACATACCACTTCTGCATTTCTGCCTATACATTTATATGTTTTTAATCAAGTTAATTTTTGAATATGTTTAATAAAGGATTTGTGATTTGAATATTTGTAGTGGTGCCCTTTTTTGTAGGATTTCTTTGAGGTATATAGGTATCCACAATACATGTAGGATTTGTAGTGTAAGAAGAGGCTGCCATACTCGCCCATCCGTCCCCAGGAGGTCATCCATAAGCCCAGCAGCCGCCTCACCTGTGGATCCTGCTGGGCACTGGCTCCTCTCCTGGTGTAGTTGTGGAATACGATCCCATCATTACTGTACATCAGGCGATACTTAGTGACGTAGCCCCCCGACTGCCGGCCCCCCTGAGTGACCACAGCAGAGATGAAGGTGGGTAGCAGGAAGTCTACTTGGAAGAAAGGATGTGGGTCTGAGTCCAGTGGGCTCCAACCGGGGACAATGTTCAGGCTGTGGAGGAAGCAGAATGATGATGTGTGGTTCATGTCATCTCTGCCAACCCCACCCATCATCTACAGGATCCCGATCCCACCCATCATCTACAGGATCCCGATCCCACCCATCATTTACAGGATCCCGATCCCACCCCTCATCTACAGGATCCCGATCCCACCCCTCATCTACAGGATCCCGATCCCACCCATCATTTACAGGATCCCGATCCCACCCTTCATCTACAGGATCCCGATCCCACCCCTCATCTACAGGATCCCGATCCCACCCATCATTTACAGGATCCCGATCCCACCCCTCATCTACAAGATCCCGATCCCACCCCTCATCTACAGGATCCCGATCCCACCCCTCATCTACAGGATCCCGATCCCACCCCTCATCTACAGGATCCCGATCCCACCCATCATCTACAGGATCCCGATCCCACCCCTCATCTACAGGATCCCGATCCCACCCCTCATCTACAGGATCCCGATCCCACCCCTCATCTACAGGATCCCGATCCCACTCCTCATCTACAGGATCCCGATCCCACTCCTCATCTACAGGATCCCGATCCCACCCCTCATCTACAGGATCCCGATCCCACTCCTCATCTACAGGATCCCGATCCCACCCCTCATCTACAGGATCCCGATCCCACTCCTCATCTACAGGACCCCGATCCCACCCCTCATCTACAGGACCCCCCACCCATCATCTACAGTATCCCGATCCCACCCATCATTTACAGGATCCCGATCCCACCCCTCATCTACAGGATCCCGATCCCACCCCTCATCTACAGGACCCCGATCCCACCCCTCATCTACAGGATCCCTATCCCACCCCTCATCTACAGGATCCCGATCCCACTCCTCATCTACAGGGTCCCGATCCCACCCCTCATCTACAGGATCCCAATCCCACTCCTTATCTACAGGATCCCGATCCCACCCCTCATCTACAGGATCCCGATCCCACTCCTCATCTACAGGATCCGGATCCCACCCCTCATCTACAGGATCCCGATCCCACCCCTCATCTACAGGATCCCGATCCCACCCCTCATCTACAGGACCCCGATCCCACCCCTCATCTACAGGATCCCTATCCCACCCCTCATCTACAGGATCCCGATCCCACTCCTCATCTACAGGACCCCGATCCCACCCCTCATCTACAGGATCCCAATCCCACTCCTTATCTACAGGATCCCGATCCCACCCCTCATCTACAGGATCCCGATCCCACTCCTCATCTACAGGAACTCGATCCCACCCCTCATCTACAGGATCCCGATCCCACCCCTCATCTACACGATCCCAATCTCACCCATCATCTACAGGATCCAAATCCCACCTATCTACAGGACCCTGATCCCACCCCTCATCTACAGGATCCCGATCCCACCCCTCATCTACAGGACCCCGATCCCACCCCTCATCTACAGGATCCCGATCCCACCCCTCATCTACAGGATCCCGATCCCACTCCTCATCTACAGGATCCCGATCCCACCCCTCATCTACAGGATCCCGATCCCACTCCTCATCTACAGGACCCCGATCCCACTCCTCATCTACAGGATCCCGATCCCACTCCTTATCTACAGGATCCAGATCCCACCCCTCATCTACAGGATCCCGATCCCACTCCTCATCTACAGGATCCCGATCCCACTCCTCATCTACAGGACCCCGATCCCACCCCTCATCTACAGGATCCCGATTCCACTCCTTATCTACAGGATCCCGATCCCACCCCTCATCTACAGGATCCCGATCCCACTCCTCATCTACAGGAACCCGATCCCACCCCTCATCTACAGGATCCCGATCTCACCCATTATCTACAGGATCCAAATCCCACCTATCTACAGGACCTTGATCCCACCCCTCATCTACAGGATCCTGATCCCACCCCTCATCTACAGGACCCCGATCCCACCCCTCATCTACAGGACCCCGATTCCCACCCATCAGCTAAAAGAACCTGATTCCCTTTGTCATCTACAGGATCCTGATCCCACCCATCAGCTAAAAGAACCCGATTCTCTTCGCCATCTACAGGATCCTGATCCTACCCATCATCTACAGGTTCACAATCTCACCCATCATCTACAGGATCCTGATCCCACCCATCATCTACAGGTTCACAATCTCACCCATCATCTACAGGCCCCCGATCCCACCCATCATCTACAGGCCCCCGATCCCACCCATCATCCACAGGACCCTGATCCCACCCAGGTTTGATATGATTATAATGCAGTACTGACATGTTTGGCACAATGTTGAGGCGTCCGGCATCTGGTGGGTTATTCTCCTTGTGTGAGGACGCACTCAGCTGCTTGTAATGGACCCGTCCATCCTCAAGACCCAGAGGACTCCCACATGGACCTGCATAGGAGGACTCTGAATTACCAAGAAGTGTATGCACACAGGGAGAGCACAGTCGCCTCCTTCTCACCA
Source organism: Dendropsophus ebraccatus (assembly GCF_027789765.1). Taxonomy (NCBI): domain Eukaryota; kingdom Metazoa; phylum Chordata; class Amphibia; order Anura; family Hylidae; genus Dendropsophus; species Dendropsophus ebraccatus. The sequence continues at coordinate 218,000,320 of NC_091455.1, read as the reverse complement.
AATGGTGTCCTTCACTCCTACCCTGGTGGGGGGGGTAGCAGTGCAATTTAGCTCCATTTACTTCAATGGGACTGAGTTGCAAACCCCCACCCAAACTGGAGACAAGAATGGTGCCATCTCTGGAGGAAAGTGTCCATGCTTTTCTAACACCGCAAAACCCCTTTAAGTAGAAGGGACAAGGGACATTTCAGCCCAACACTAAACCCTACTGTAAGTAGTTCAGTGGACTCACTAATCCCAGCAGATGGGCCTCAGGTAGGTAGGATCAGACAATGGGTACTCCCACCCTTCATCTATTCTGTAGGTTGTCTATATGACGTATACCATATATTTACCGGGTGGGGCTGATATCTCTTCTCCTGGAAACCTGGATCCATCTGTTCCCTGTATCAGAAGACACGGATGGTAGAACATTACATCAAAGGGGTCCATGTGCTCCCCAGGGGGTGGAATATCTGATGCTAACATAGCAGAGGAGAGGCAGGGGCAGAGGAGCCTGGATAGGGGGCAGAGGGGCCTGGAAGGGGGGGGGGGGGTTGACAGAGGAGCCTAAAGGAGGAGGCAGAGAAATCTGGAACAGGGGGCAGACGAGCCTGGATAGAGGACAGAGAAGTCTGGAGGAGGCAGAGGAGCTTGGGATGGGGCAGAGAAGTCTGGGAGAGGACAGAGAAGTCTGGAGAGGGCAGAGGAGCCTGGGAGAGGACAGAGAAGTCTGGAGAGGGCAGAGGAGCCTGGATAGAGGACAGAGAAGTCTGGAGGAGGCAGAGGAGCTTGGGATGGGGCAGAGAAGTCTGGGAGAGGACAGAGAAGTCTGGGAGAGGACAGAGGAGCCTGGAGAGGGCAGAGGAGCCTGGGAGAGGACAGAGAAGTCTGGAGGGGGCAGAGGAGAAAGGAGGGGACAGAGAAGTCCGGAGGAGGCAGAGGAGCTTGGGATGGGGGCCTAGAAAGGAAGGGGGGGGGGCAGAGAAGCCCAGAAGAGAAGGGGGAGAGGAGCCCAGAAGAGGGGGCAGAGGAGACTGGAAGGGGAGGGGCCTGAGGGAGGGGGCAGAGGAGACTGGAAGGGGAGGGGGCAGAGGAGCCTGGAGGAGGCAGAGGATACTGGAAGGGGAGGGGGCAGAGGAGCTTGGGATGGGGCAGAGAAGTCTGGAGGAGGCAGAGGAGACAGGAGGGGACAGGGGAGAGAGGAGGGGACAGAGGAGACAGGAGGGGACAGGGGAGAGAGGAGGGGACAGAGGAGTAGGAAGGTGGCAGAGGAGTCAGGAGGGGACAGGGGAGAGAGTAGGGGACAGAGGAGACAGGAGGGGACAGGGGAGAGAGGAGGGGACAGAGGAGTAGGAAGGTGGCAGAGGAGTCAGGAGGGGACAGAGGAGTAGGAAGGTGGCAGAGGAGTCAGGAGGGGACAGGGGAGAGAGGAGGGGACAGAGGAGTAGGAAGGTGGCAGAGGAGTCAGGAGGGGACAGGGGAGAGAGGAGGGGACAGAGGAGACAGGAGGGGACAGGGGAGAGAGGAGGGGACAGAGGAGTAGGAAGGTGGCAGAGAAGTCAGGAGGGGACAGGGGAGAGAGTAGGGGACAGAGGAGACAGGAGGGGACAGGGGAGAGAGGAGGGGACAGAGGAGTAGGAAGGTGGCAGAGGAGTCAGGAGGGGACAGGGGAGAGAGGAGGGGACAGAGGAGACAGGAGGGGACAGGGGAGAGAGGAGGGGACAGAGGAGTAGGAAGGTGGCAGAGGAGTCAGGAGGGAGGGATCTTTAGCTAATACAGGTAAAGACTTCAGTGAAGAAGATTTTGTTATGGATTTAGCTGCAGATTTGATGCAAATATTATAGAGACCCTGCAGGAGATGCGACCGGGTCCCGCATGACATTGTGACTGACCTGGCTTGTTTCGGGTATTACACCGCCAAATGGTGGGGTGGGCACTGCAGCTGGGGATGGGGTCTTTGCTCCAGATGTATTAACATCAGGACTGTGATCACTTCTGGGGAGTAGAGAATCCGGATGAGTGGAGATGAGCGGCATCCTACTAACCCCCACCAGGCCTGGACCGAGTGGAGATGAGCGGCATCCTACTAACCCCCACCAGGCCTGGACCGAGTGGAGATGAGCGGCATCCTACTAACCCCCACCAGGCCTGGACCGAGTGGAGATGAGCGGCATCCTACTAACCCCCACCAGGCCTGGACCGAGTGGAGATGAGCGGCATCCTACTAACCCCCACCAGGCCTGGACCGAGTGGAGATGAGCGGCATCCTACTAACCCCCACCAGGCCTGGACCGAGTGGAGATGAGCGGCATCCTACTAACCCCCACCAGGCCTGGACCGAGTGGAGATGAGCGGCATCCTACTAACCCCCACCAGGCCTGGACCGCCATTCCTCACCTCAATGTAGTGCCAGGGCCCAGGGTGCTAAGACCCCAAGAGACACATCCCACCTCGTCGGCTCCATCCGCACAGTCCTGGTGGCCGTCACAACGCTGGGACGACTCAATGCAGGAGCCAGAGGTTTTGCAGTAGAACTGGGAGCGATGGCAGCCCCACTTGGCTGGAGACAGAGGGGAGGGAGCGGTACCTGCCCCCCGATGGGGAAGAGACGACATTAGATGTGTGATCCCCAATGTCCATACATCACCGTGCACTGGAGCCTGCGATCCCCCCATGACCTATTGTACTAGGATGAGGTGGACCTTCCCCCATAGACCCCCCAATGACATTACCACAGTAAATCTCATCAGATCGGTCTCCGCAGTCATTGATTCCATTACAGACGACTCCATGAGGTCCTGCAGGTACACAGCGGCCATTGTGACACTGGAACTGCCCCGCCGGGCACTGGTCACCAGGGTGCGTAGCTGTGGTGGGTCTGACTGACACTATATGGGGGGGAACAGAGGAGATCTGATCACCAAGGGCTCCTCAGGTCATCACCTAAAGGGGTCACATGACCAAATAATAACACAGAATAAAGGGGGCCGCCGGTGCAGACCCTCAGCCATAAGTCTAAGCTACAAAGAGCCTGAGTCTCTGAAGGACCCAACATGGTGGACGTCCCATTAACCTGAATGAGAAGCCTGTAATTCCCTATGTGCCCTGTGGAGGCGCTGCACTCTCACATGGGGGATTAGAACTCTTTTCTCTGTTCTTTTACCTTCTCCGCAGCCCAGCAGCTCCGTGCGCAGGAATATCCGGCCGTGATACTCGTGAGGGAGGATGCGGATATACTGAGCTCTAATTATCTCCTCGAAGCTCGACGCAACCGGGGTGGAGTCATCAAAGTTACCCTGAAAAATCTACAGAGAGGAAGAGAATAAACCCCATGAATGCTGTCCCCCCACCAGTCTCCTCATCTCCATACTGCACCAGTCTCCTCTCCTCCATGCTGCCCCCCCACTCTCTTCTCCATGTTGCCCCACCAGTCTCCTCTCCTCCATGCTGCCCCCCACCAGTCTCTTCTCCTCCATGCTGCCCCCCACCAGTCTCTCCTCCATGCTGCCCCCCACCAGTCTCCTCTCCTCCATGCTGCCCCCACCAGTCTCTTCTCCTCCATGCTGCCCCCACCAGTCTCTTCTCCATGCTGCCCCCCACCAGTCTCTTCTCCTCCATGCTGCCCCCACCAGTCTCCTCTCCTCCATGCTGCCCCCCACCAGTCTCTTCTCCTCCATGCTGCCCCCACCAGTCTCTTCTCCTCCATGCTACCCCCCCACCAGTCTCCTCTCCTCCATGCTGCACCAGTCTCCTCTCCTCCATGCTGCCCCCACCAGTCTCCTCTCCTCCATGCTGCACCAGTCTCCTCTCCTCCATGCTGTCCCCCCCCCACTCTCTTCTCCATGCTGCCCCCCCACTCTCTTCTCCATGCTGCCCCCACCAGTCTCCTCTCCTCCATGCTGCCCCCACCAGTCTCTTCTCCTCAATGCTGCCCCCACCAGTCTCTTCTCCTCCATGCTACCCCCCCACCAGTCTCCTCTCCTCCATGCTGCACCAGTCTCCTCTCCTCCATGCTGCCCCCACCAGTCTCCTCTCCTCCATGCTGCACCAGTCTCCTCTCCTCCATGCTGCCCCCACCAGTCTCCTCTCCTCCATGCTGCCCCCCACCAGTCTCCTCTCCTCCATGCTGCCCCCCACCAGTCTCTTCTCCTCCATGCTGCCCCCCACCAGTCTCTTCTCCTCCATGCTGCCCCCCACCAGTCTCTTCTCCTCCATGCTGCCCCCCCACCAGTCTCTTCTCCTCCATGCTGCCCCCACCAGTCTCCTCTCCTCCATGCTGCCCCCCACCAGTCTCCTCTCCTCCATGCTGCCCCCCACCTGTCTCTTCTCCTCCATGCTGCCCCCCACCAGTCTCCACTCCTCCATGCTACCCCCCACCAGTCTCCTCTCCTCCATGCTGCCCCACACCAGTCTCTTCTCCTCCATGCTGCTCCCCACCAGTCTCCTCTCCTCCATTCTGCCCCCCCACCAGTCTCTTCTCTCCATGCTGCCCCCCCACCAGTCTCCTCTCCTCCATGCTGCCCCCCACCAGTCTCCTCTCCTCCATGCTGCCCCCCCCACCAGTCTCCTCTCCTCCATGCTGCCCCCCACCAGTCTCCTCTCCTCCATGCTGCCCCCACCAGTCTCTTCTCCTCCATGCTGCCCCCACCAGTCTCTTCTCCTCCATGCTGCCCCCATCAGTCTCCTCTCCTCCATGCTGCCCCCCACCAGTCTCCTCTCCTCCATGCTGCCCCCCCCACCAGTCTCCTCTCCTCCATGCTGCCCCCCACCAGTCTCCTCTCCTCCATGCTGCACCAGTCTCTTCTCTTCCATGCTGCCCCCATCAGTCTCCTCTCCTCCATGCTGCACCAGTCTCCTCTCCTCCATGCTGCCCCCACCAGTCTCCTCTCCTCCATGCTGCACCAGTCTCTTCTCTTCCATGCTGCCCCCATCAGTCTCCTCTCCTCCATGCTGCACCAGTCTCCTCTCCTCCATGCTGCACCAGTCTCCTCTACTCCATGCTGCCCCCCACCAGTCTCTTCTCCTCCATGCTGCCCCCCACCAGTCTCTTCTCCATGCTGCCCCCACCAGTCTCTTCTCCTCCATGCTGCCCCCCACCAGTCTCTTCTCCTCCATGCTGCCCCCACCAGTCTCCTCTCCTCCATGCTGCCCCCACCAGTCTCTTCTCCTCTATGCTGCCCCCCACCAGTCTCTTCTCCTCCATGCTGCCCCCCACCAGTCTCCTCTCCTCCATGCTGCCCCCACCAGTCTCTTCTCCTCCATGCTGCCCCCACCAGTCTCTTCTCCATGCTGCCCCCCACCAGTCTCTTCTCCTCCATGCTGCCCCCACCAGTCTCCTCTCCTCCATGCTGCCCCCCACCAGTCTCTTCTCCTCCATGCTGCCCCCACCAGTCTCCTCTCCTCCATGCTGCCCCCCACCAGTCTCCTCTCCTCCATGCTGCCCCCACCAGTCTCTTCTCCTCCATGCTGCCCCCCACCAGTCTCTTCTCCTCCATGCTGCCCCCCACCAGTCTCCTCTCCTCCATGCTGCACCAGTCTCCTCTCCTCCATGCTGCCCCCCACCAGTCTCCTCTCCTCCATGCTGCCCCCACCAGTCTCTTCTCCTCCATGCTGCCCCCCACCAGTCTCTTCTCCTCCATGCTGCCCCCCACCAGTCTCCTCTCCTCCATGCTGCACCAGTCTCCTCTCCTCCATGCTGCCCCCCCCCCACTCTCTTCTCCATGCTGCCCCCCCCACTCTCTTCTCCATGCTGCCCCCACCAGTCTCCTCTCCTCCATGCTGCCCCCACCAGTCTCTTCTCCTCCATGCTGCCCCCCACCAGTCTCTTCTCCTCCATGCTGCCCCCCACCAGTCTCCTCTCCTCCATGCTGCACCAGTCTCCTCTCCTCCATGCTGCCCCCACCAGTCTCCTCTCCTCCATGCTGCCCCCCACCAGTCTCCTCTCCTCCATGCTGCCCCCCACCAGTCTCTTCTCCTCCATGCTGCCCCCCACCAGTCTCTTCTCCTCCATGCTGCCCCCCACCAGTCTCTTCTCCTCCATGCTGCCCCCCACCAGTCTCTTCTCCTCCATGCTGCCCCCACCAGTCTCCTCTCCTCCATGCTGCCCCCACCAGTTTCCTCTCCTCCATGCTGCCCCCCACCTGTCTCTTCTCCTCCATGCTGCCCCCCACCAGTCTCCACTCCTCCATGCTACCCCCCACCAGTCTCCTCTCCTCCATGCTGCCCCACACCAGTCTCTTCTCCTCCATGCTGCTCCCCACCAGTCTCCTCTCCTCCATCCTGCCCCCCCACCAGTCTCCTCTCCTCCATGCTGCCCCCCACCAGTCTCTTCTCTCCATGCTGCCCCCCCCCCACCAGTCTCCTCTCCTCCATGCTGCCCCCCACCAGTCTCCTCTCCTCCATGCTGCCCCCCACCAGTCTCCTCTCCTCCATGCTGCCCCCCACCAGTCTCCTCTCCTCCATGCTGCCCCCCACCAGTCTCCTCTCCTCCATGCTGCCCCCCCCCCCCCAGTCTCCTCTCCTCCATGCTGCCCCCCACCAGTCTCCTCTCCTCCATGCTGCCCCCCACCAGTCTCCTCTCCTCCATGCTGCCCCCCACCAGTCTCCTCTCCTCCATGCTGCCCCCCACCAGTCTTCTCTCCTCCATGCTGCCCCCCCCTCTAGTCTCCTCTCTTCCATGCTGCCCCCATCAGTCTCCTCTCCTCCATGCTGCCCCCCCACCAGTCTCCTCTTCTCCATGCTGCCCCCACCAGTCTCCTCTCCTCCATGCTGCCCCCATCAGTCTCCTCTCCTCCATGCTGCACCAGTCTCCTCTCCTCCATGCTGCACCAGTCTCCTCTCCTCCATGCTGCCCCCCACCAGTCTCCTCTCCTCAATGCTGCACCCCCACCAATCTCCTTTCCTCCATGCTGCACCAGTCTCTTCTCTCCATGCTGCCCCATCAGTCTCCTCTCCTCCATGCTGCCCCATCAGTCTCCTCTCCTCCATGCTTCCCCCCATCAGTCTTCTCTCCTCCATGCTGCCCCCATCAGTCTCCTCTCCTCCATGCTGCCCCCCATCAGTCTCCTCTCCTCCATGATGCACCAGTCTCCTCTCCTCCATGCTGCACCAGTCTTCTCTCCTCCATGCTGCCCCCCCACCAGTCTCCTTTCCTCCATGCTGCACCAGTCTCCTCTCCTCCATGCTGCCCCATCAGTCTCCTCTCCTCCATGCTGTCCCATCAGTCTCCTCTCCTTCATGCTGCACCAGTCTCCTCTCCTCCATGTCTCCTCCATGCTGCCCCCCACCAGTCTCCTCTCCTCCATGCTCCCCCCCACCAGTCTCCTCTCCTCCATGCTGCCCCCACCAGTCTCTTCTCCTCCATGCTGCCCCCACCAGTCTCTTCTCCATGCTGCCCCCCACCAGTCTCTTCTCCTCCATGCTGCCCCCACCAGTCTCCTCTCCTCCATGCTGCCCCCCACCAGTCTCTTCTCCTCCATGCTGCCCCCCACCAGTCTCTTCTCCTCCATGCTGCCCCCACCAGTCTCCTCTCCTCCATGCTGCCCCCCACCAGTCTCCTCTCCTCCATGCTGCCCCCACCAGTCTCCTCTCCTCCATGCTGCCCCCCACCAGTCTCCTCTCCTCCATGCTGCCCCCCACCAGTCTCTTCTCCTCCATGCTGCCCCCCACCAGTCTCTTCTCCATGCTGCCCCCCACCAGTCTCTTCTCCTCCATGCTGCCCCCCACCAGTCTCCTCTCCTCCATGCTGCCCCCCCCCACCAGTCTCCTCTCCTCCATGCTGCCCCCCACCAGTCTCTTCTCCTCCATGCTGCCCCCCACCAGTCTCTTCTCCATGCTGCCCCCACCAGTCTCCTCTCCTCCATGCTGCCCCCCACCAGTCTCTTCTCCTCCATGTTGCCCCACCAGTCTCCTCTCCTCCATGCTGCCCCCCACCAGTCTCTTCTCCTCCATGCTGCCCACCAGTCTCTTCTCCTCCATGCTGCCCCCCACCAGTCTCCTCTCCTCCATGCTGCCCCCACCAGTTTCCTCTCCTCCATGCTGCCCCCCACCTGTCTCTTCTCCTCCATGCTGCCCCCCACCAGTCTTCACTCCTCCATGCTACCCCCCACCAGTCTCCTCTCCTCCATGCTGCCCCCCACCAGTCTCTTCTCCTCCATGCTGCCCCCATCAGTCTCCTCTCCTCCACGCTGCACCAGTCTCCTCTCCTCCATGCTGCCCCATCAGTCTTCTCTCCTCCATGCTGCCCCACCAGTCTCCTCTCCTCCTCGCTGCACCAGTCTCCTCTCCTCCTCGCTGCACCAGTCTCATCTCCTCCTCGCTGCACCAGTCTCCTCTCCTCCATGCTGCCCCACCAGTCTCCTCTCCTCCTCGCTGCGCCAGTCTCCTTTCCTCCTCGCTGCACCAGTCTCCTCCTCGCTGCACTAGTCTCCTCTCCTCCTCGCTGCACCAGTCTCTTCTCCTCCTCGCTGCACCAGTCTCCTCTCCTCCTCGCTGCACCAGTCTCCTCTTCTCCATGCTGCCCCACCAGTCTCCTCTCCTCCTCGCTGCACCAGTCTCCTTTCCTCCTTGCTGCACCAGTCTCCTCTCCTCTATGCTGCCCCACCAGTCTCCTCTCCTCCTCGCTGCACCAGTCTCCTCTTCTCCTTGCTGCACTAGTCTCCTCTCCTTCTCGCTGCACTAGTCTCTTCTCCTCCTCGCTGCAGTAGTCTCTTCTCCTCGCTGCACCAGTCTCCTCTCCTCCATGCTGCCCCACCAGTCTCCTCTCCTCCTCGCTGCACCAGTCTCCTCTTCTCCTTGCTGCACTAGTCTCCTCTCCTCCTCGCTGCACCAGTCTCCTCTCCTCCTCGCTGCACCTACCTTGGTCTTCTGCTCTTGGTCACTTGTCATCTCGGTGTAGTTGTACCAGATCTTCTCCTCTAAGCTGAACTGTACTTCAAAACTAGAGACATAGAAGTCGGAGGAGCCGGCACCTTGTATCACAATCCCTGCAACACAAGCATTGCCACAGTGTAATGGGAGAACGTCCCCCCCAGAAGGATATCAACGGATCAGCGGCCGTGTATAGAGGCCACAATACACAAGGGGGGGTCCAACTCTGGAATGATTTGTAGATGGAACCCAATAACATAAGGCTAATGGTTCCCAGAACAGACATGTCCGGCCCCCACGGACCACAGGCAGCAGCAGGATTCTCAGGATCTCGTGTCCTCATACCAGAAGGATCTGCTATTCACCATAAATCCCATACCTGTCAGATTCCGGGGCCCCTGCAGGTCGATCTGGAGGTAAGGTGACCTGGTTGATCTGGAGACGGGGTGACCAGGATCGGGGTAGTCATTCTGCTGGGGGCTCCATCCCTGAAGCTTCAGGTCTGGAGAGATGCGGTTGAGTTGGGCGGAGTATGCCGGGTGTTCAGAGAGCTGGGAGGAGGCGCTGAAGCTGCTGGGAGGTAGGCGGGAGATCCTCAGGGGCGTGTAACAATCACCTGGGAGGAGGAGCCAGAGAAGCCTGTGAGAGATCAGGACGTGCGCTGGAGCCCACTGGGAGATGTGTGGTGGTCTGGTACAGAAGAGAGAGGCCCCATCAGGGCGAGTACCCCTCCCCAGTAATCATAGTGGAGGAGCTAAACCTCCATAATAACAAGGGCAAGCGACAGCACCCATCATACAGGTCACATGACCACTCACCTCCTCCGGTAGGCGTGGGGTAGGTGGCCGGGGGGGCTGTGATGATGGGCAGAGCTGTAAGACTCAGGATGGGGGTTTCGGTTCCTTCAGGAGCTGAGGAAAATGAAAGATTTTATATCAACCTGTTATAATGGGACAGACCGTGGGATCCCGGGGCCAGAGACTGACCTGTATCGGAACAGAAGCAGCAAGCGTCCCCCAATCCCTGGACCAGATACTGACCCTAAAAAAGATGGGGTAACGTGAGAAGAGGAACTACCACCCACACATCTGGAGAATAGTAACCCATTACCACCACCACCATACCCTCCCCCTCCAGGAGGTTTAAGGAGATACCATCCTCGGCTGGGCTAACAGTCTCTGTTCTTGGTATTGGATAGGGTTGGGGCCACAGTCTCTGCTATGGGTGTTGGATGGGGTTGGGGTCACAGTCTCTGTTCTCGGTGTTGGGGTACAGTCTCTGCTCTGAGTGTTGGATGGGGTTGGGGTCACAGTCTCTTCTCTGTGTTGGATGGGGTTGGGGTCACAGTCTCTGTTCTCGGTGTTGGATGGGGTTGGGGTCACAGTCTCCGTTCTGGGTGTAGGATGGGGTTGGGGTCACAGTCTTTGTTCTGGGTGTTGGATGGGGTTGGGGTCAAAGTCTCTGTTCTTGGTGTTGGATGGGGTTGGGGTACAGTCTCATTCTTGGTGTTGGATGGGGTCAGTGATACAGTTTCAGTTCTGGGTGTTGGATGGTGTTGGGGTAAGTCTCTGTTCTCGGTGTTGGATCGGGTCGGTGTTACAGTCTCTGTTCTGGGTGTTGGATGGGGTTGGGGTACAGTCTCTGTTCTCGGTGTTGGATGGGGTCGGTGTTACAGTCTCTGTTCTCGGTGTTGGATGGGGTTGGGGTCACAGTCTCTGTTCTCGGTGTTGGATGGGGGCGGTGATACAGTCTTTGTTCTGGGTGTAGGATGGGGTTGGGGTACAGTCTCTGTTCTCGGTGTTTGATGGGGTCAGTGTTACAGTCTCTGTTCTGGGTGTTGGATGGGGTTGGGGTCACAGTCTCTGTTCTCGGGCTTGGATGAGGGCGGTGTTACAGTCTCTGTTCTCGGTGTTGGATGGGGTTGGGGTACAGTCTCTGTTCTCAGTGTCGGATGGGGTTGGGGTCACAGTCTCTGTTGTCGGTGTTGGATGGGGTCAGTGTTACAGTCTCTGTTCTGGGTGTTGGATGGGGTTGGGGTACAGTCTCTGTTCTCGGTGTTGGATGGGGTCGGTGTTACAGTCTCTGTTCTTGGTGTTGGATGGGGTCGGTGTTACAGTCTCTGTTCTGGGTGTTGGATGGGGTCGGTGTTACAGTCTCTGTTCTGGGTGTTGGATGGGGTTGGGGTACAGTCTCCGTTCTCAGTGTTGGATGGGGTCGGTGTTACAGTCTCTGTTCTCGGTGTTGGATGGGGTCGGTGTTACAGTCTCTGTTCTGGGTGTTGGATGGGGTTGGGGTACAGTCTCCGTTCTCAGTGTTGGATGGGGTCGGTGTTACAGTCTCTGTTCTCAGTGTTGGATGGGGTCGGTGTTACAGTCTCTGTTCTCGGTGTTGGATGGGGTCGGTGTTACAGTCTCTGTTCTGGGTGTTGGATAGGGTCAGTGTTACAGTCTCTGTTCTGGGTGTTGGATGGGGTTGGGGTACAGTCTCCGTTCTCAGTGTTGGATGGGGTCGGTGTTACAGTCTCTGTTCTCGGTGTTGGATGGGGTTGGTGTTACAGTCTCTGTTCTGGGTGTTGGATGGGGTCGGTGTTACAGTCTCTGTTCTCGGTGTTGGATGGGGTCAGTGTTACAGTCTCTGTTCTGGGTGTTGAAAGGGGTTGGGGTACAGTCTCTGTTCTCGGTGTTGGATGGGGTCGGTGTTACAGTCTCTGTTCTGGGTGTTGGATGGGGTTGGTGTTACAGTCTCTGTTCTGGGTGTTGGATGGGGTTGGGGTACAGTCTCCGTTCTCAGTGTTGGATGGGGTCGGTGTTACAGTCTCTGTTCTCGGTGTTGGATGGGGTCGGTGTTACAGTCTCTGTTCTGGGTGTTGGATAGGGTCGGTGTTACAGTCTCTGTTCTGGGTGTTGGATGGGGTTGGTGTTACAGTCTCTTCTAGCAGGCTCTGTGCGGCCTCTCAGGCTCATGGTCGAGCAGAGGTGGTGAATGTTCTCCTGCAGTCTTGGAGTCAGAGGGATGTTTCTCCATATACTGTATATAAGGAGGGCGAGGAACCCGTGTGATGTAACACTCGAGGAGTCCCCGGCAGTATGGACACGTCACTCACCTCAGGACAGCCCTGACTAGTGAACTGGCAGAACTGGGAGCACTGGATGGTAAGATTGGGCAGACACTGGCACACATGGCACTCCCCAGACCTCCAGCGCTCTCCGATGCTGTGTGTCTTCCCGTGATAGGTGCACGCCTGACACGGAGCCGTCTGACACCTGATGACGACAGGGAATGATACAAGAGGGGAGGCGTCAGCACCGGACCCCAGGAGGTGGGCTACACCCGGACCACCCAGGCTCATAGATACAGAGGCTTTACCTGATAGGACAGCGTACAGTATGAATACTAACCGCACAGAACCAGAGGAGGTCAGCTCTCCCTCCATCAGCAGGTTGTAGAATAGGGGTGGGGCCCTACACTGGGCGGGGCCTGCATCCTGGGATCTGTACACTGGGCGGGGCCTGCATCCTGGGATTTGTACACTGGGCGGGGCCTGCATCCTGGGATTTGTACACTGGGCGGGGCCTGCACCCCGGGATCTGTACACTGGGCGGGGCCTGCATCCTGTGATCTGTACAGTGGGCAGGGCCTGCATCCTGGGATCTGTACACTGGACCTCAGGACCCCCTTCCCCCCTGGACCGGAGCAGCTGCCGCTTGGGCTTCGGTGATACCACCCCCATCCCCCCACCCCCCCACGTCAGTCAGCCCCTCCCCCCCACCCGCACCAGGCCTCCTGCAACGCCACGTCCACCCCTGCAGCTATATGTATATTATACGCTATATGTATATATGTACACTATTGGGGAGATTTAGCAAACATGGTGTACAGTGACACTGGCTCAGTCACCCCTCAGATTCCACAAGATTCCACCAATCATACCTCACAGACTCTTTGGAAAATGAAAGGTGGAATCTGATTGGTTGCCGGGGGCGACTGAGCATGTCTCACTTTACACCATGTTTGATAAATCTTCCCTATATATATATATATATATATATATATATATATATATATATATATTTATATACTAGAAAATGTACCCGGCGCTGCCCTGGTATAAAGTGTCAGTGTGTTAATTAGATTTGTTCTAAGGTGCCCAGGAGGCCAAGCTAAAGGTATTGTTTCATCTGAGTTAATCAGTGGAATTAGTGTATACCTGTAGTGCATAGTTGGAGGGGTTCTGTATACCCACAATGTATAGTTTTTAGGGGTCTCGCATATCTGTAGTGCATAATTGGGGGGGGCTGTATACCTATAGTGTATAGTTGAGGGAGGTCCTGTATACCTGCAGTGTACAGTTGGTGAAGGTCCTGTATACCTGTACTGTATAGTTCGGGGGTCCTGTATACCTGTAGTATATAGTTGGTGCTGTATACCTGTAATGTATAGTTGGTGGAGGTCCTGTATACCTGTAGTGTATAGTTTGGGGTCCTATATACCTGTAGTATATAGCTGGTGGAGTTCCTGTATACCTGTAGTATATTTGGGGTCCTGTATACTTGTAGTATAGAGTTGGTAAAGGTGCTGTATACCTGTATTATAGAGTTGATGTAGGTCCTGTATACCTGTAGTGTATGGTTTTGAGGTCCTGTATACCTGTAGTGTATAATTTGGGGTCCTATATACCTGTAGTATATAGTTGGTGGAGTTCCTGTATACCTGTAGTGTATAGTTTTGGGGTCCTGAATACCTGTAGTGTATAGTTTGCGGTCCTGTATACCTGTAGTATATAGTTGGTGGAGGTCCTGTATACCTGAAGTATATAGTTGGTGGAGGTCCTGTATACCTGTAGTATATAGTTTTGGGGTCCTGTATACCTGTAGTGTAAAGTTTGGGGTCCTGTATACCTGTAGTATATAGTTTTGTGGAGGTCCCGTGCACTTATAGTGTATAGTTTTGGGGTCCTGTATGCCTGTAGTGTCCTGTATACCTGCAGGGTTGTATTTACCCGTATGGCAGTGTTATTCAGTCACAGTGTGTCGGTATTGGTCATGTCTGGTATGGGGGTGTTATCCAGTCACAGTATGGCGGTATTGGTCAGGTCTGGTGTGGCGGTGTTATCCAGTCACGGTATGGTGGTATTGGTCAGGTCTGGTATGGGGGTGTTATCCAGTCACAGTATGGCGGTATTGGTCAGGTCTGGTGTGGCGGTGTTATCCAGTCACGGTATGGTGGTATTGGTCAGGTCTGGTATGGGGGTGTTATCCAGTCACAGTATGGCGGTATTGGTCAGGTCTGGTGTGGCGGTGTTATCCAGTCACGGTATGGCGGTATTGGTCAGGTCTGGTGTGGCGGTGTTATCCAGTCACAGTATGGCGGTATTGGTCAGGTCTGGTGTGGCAGTGTTATCCAGTCACAGTATGGCGGTATTGGTCAGGTCTTATATAACAGTGTTATCCAGTCACAGTTTGGTGGTATTGGTCAGGTCTGGTGTGGCAGTGTTACCCAGTCACAGTTTGGTATACCTGTTGTACCCTGTATATACATGTACTGTATGGATGGAGTAGGGGGTCCTGTATATACATGTTCTGTATAGTTGGAGTAGGGGGTCCTGTATACATGTACTGTATAGATGGAGTAGGAAGTCCTGTATATACATGTACTGTATAGATGGAGTAGGGGGTCCTGTATACATGTACTGTATAGATGGAGTAGGGGGTCCTGTATACATGTACTGTATAGATGGAGTAGGGGGTCCTGTATATACATGTACTGTATAGATGGAGTAGGGGGTCCTGTATATACATGTACTGTATAGATGGAGTAGGGGGCCCTGTATATACATGTACTGTATGGATGGAGTAGGGGGTCCTGTATATACATGTACTGTATAGATGGAGTAGGGGGCCCTGTATATACATGTACTGTATAGATGGAGTAGGGGGTCCTGTATACATGTACTGTATAGATGGAAAAGGGGGTCCTGTATACATGTACTGTATAGATGGAGTAGGGGGTCCTGTATATATATGTACTGTATAGATGGAGTAGGGGGCCCTGTATATACATGTACTGTATAGATGGAGTAGGGGGTCCTGTATACCTGTACTGTATAGATGGAGTAGGGGGTCCTGTATATACATGTCCTGTATAGATGGAATAGGGGGTCCTGTATATACATGTACTGTATAGATGGAGTAGGGGGCCCTGTATATACATGTACTGTATAGATGGAGTAGGGGGGCCCTATATACATGTACTGTATAGATGGAGTAGGGGGTCCTGTATATACATGTCCTGTATAGATGGAGTAGGGGGTCCTGTATATACATGTACTGTATAGATGGAGTAGGGGGTCCTGTATACCTGTACTGTATAGATGGAGTAGGGGGTCCTGTATACATGTACTGTATAGATGGAGTAGGGGGTCCTGTATACATGTACTGTATAGATGGAGTAGGGGGTCCTGTATACATGTACTGTATAGATGGAGTAGGGGGTCCTGTATATACATGTACTGTATAGTTGGAGTAGGGGGTCCTGTATATACATGTACTGTATAGATGGAGTAGGGGGCCCTGTATATACAAGTACTGTATAGATGGAGTAGGGGGCCCTGTATACATGTACTGTATAGATGGAGTAGGGGTCCTGTATACATGTACTGTATAGATGGAGTAGGGGGTCCTGTATACATGTACTGTATAGATGAAGTAGGGGGTCCTGTATATACATGTACTGTATAGATGGAGTAGGGGGTCCTGTATACATGTACTGTATAGATGGAGTAGGGGGTCCTGTATACATGTACTGTATAGATGGAGTAGGGGGTCCTGTATACATGTACTGTATAGATGGAGTAGGGGGTCCTGTATACATGTACTGTATAGATGGAGTAGGGGGTCCTGTATATACATGTACTGTATAGATGGAGTAGGGGGTCCTGTATATACATGTACTGTATAGATGGAGTAGGGGGTCCTGTATACCTGTACTGTATAGATGGAGTAGGGGGTCCTGTATACATGTACTGTATAGATGGAGTAGGGGGCCCTGTATACATGTACTGTATAGTTGGAGTAGGGGGCCTACCAGTTATTACTGTGGATGTGGTGAGGCAGCTTCCCTAGCAACCATTGCTCCCTGTGAAAATGAAAGCAGTAATCCTATTGGTTGCTAAGGCTCCAACTGCCGTGTCTGCTGCAGCTAATTATATCACCTGTGTTTGCAGTGAGGAGATTTTCCCATTCATCTCTATGGGGCGCCTCTCTTTCCCCTCCCCCTCCCCTCCTGTACATCTGGCGGGGACGGGACCTTCGCAATAACCTTCCCGGGCACCAATGTATCTGTGGGCCAAATTTGGGGTCAAACGGTTCAGGCGTTTGGAAGTCTATAGAGGACAGACAGACAGACAGAAGGACAGACAGACAGAAGGACAGACAGACAGAAGGACAGACAGACAGACAGACAGACAGACAGAAGGACAGACAGACTTTGATTTTTATGATATAGATGTTACACTATGAGCCCCCTGTGTGCTGCCATTATCTGCCTCTCACTTACCGGCGCGCCTTGCGGTAAATTCCCCGGCACTGCTTCCCATTACCGTGCTTGCTGGGGTTGTTCGGACTGCGGAAGGACCACTGTATACTCTGCACCCCACACGGACCCAGACACTCCCCCCAAGGGGACCAGGCGGACCACCCACAGTGAACTGCAAAGAGACACCAGATACACATAGGGTACAGTCACTGACCTCTACCTCCAGGGTTCTAGACACTGACCTCCAGGGTTCTAGACACTGACCTCCAGGGTTCTAGGCACTGACCTCCAGGGTTCTAGGCACTGACCACTACCCCCAGGGTTCTAGACACTGACCTCCAGGGTTCTAGACACTGACCTCCAGGGTTCTAGACACTGACCACTACCTCCAGGGTTCTAGACACTGACCTCCAGGGTTCTAGGCACTGACCACTACCCCCAGGGTTCTAGACACTGACCTCCAGGGTTCTAGACACTGACCACTACCTCCAGGGTTCTAGACACTGACCTCCAGGGTTCTAGGCACTGACCTCCAGGGTTCTAGGCACTGACCACTACCCCCAGGGTTCTAGACACTGACCTCCAGGGTTCTAGACACTGACCTCCAGGGTTCTAGACACTGACCACTACCTCCAGGGTTCTAGACACTGACCTCCAGGGTTCTAGGCACTGACCACTACCCCCAGGGTTCTAGACACTGACCTCCAGGGTTCTAGACACTGACCACTACCTCCAGGGTTCTAGACACTGACCTCCAGGGTTCTAGACACTGACCTCCAGGGTTCTAGACACTGACCACTACCTCCAGGGTTCTAGACACTGACCTCCAGGGTTCTAGGCACTGACCACTACCCCCAGGGTTCTAGACACTGACCTCCAGGGTTCTAGACACTGACCTCCAGGGTTCTAGACACTGACCACTACCTCCAGGGTTCTAGACACTGACCTCCAGGGTTCTAGACACTGACCACTACCCCCAGGGTTCTAGACACTGACCTCCAGGGTTTTAGACACTGACCTCCAGGGTTCTAGACACTGACCACTACCTCCAGGGTTCTAGACACTGACCTCTGCCTCCAGGGTTCTAGACACTGACCTCCAGGGTTCTAAACACTGACCACTACCTCCAGGGTTCTAGACACTGACCTCCAGGGTTCTAGACACTGACCTCTGCCTCCAGGGTTCTAGACACTGACCTCTGCCTCCAGGGTTCCAGACACTGACCTCCAGGGTTCTAGACACTGACCACTACCTCCAGGGTTTTAGACACTGACCTCCAGGGTTCTAGACACTGACCTCTGCCTCCAGGGTTCTAGACACTGACCACTACGTCCAGGGTTCTAGATACTGGCTGCCAGGGTTCTAGACACTGACCACTACTCCCACAGCTCTAGTCACTGACCACTACCCCCAGGGTTCTAGATACTGACCACTACTCCCAGAGCTCTAGTCACTGACCCCAGTTGCTTGGGTTCTATTCACTGACCCCCACCCCCATTCACTCCAGGGTACTACCACCTGGATAAAGTCCATGACTACTACCCCCACTATTCCAGACACTGACCATTACACTCGGGGTTCTGCCGGCACTGCTTCATTTGGCCGTCCTGACAGGTGCAGATCTGGCAGTTTGCTTTGACCAGCTGCCCGGGCCAGTAGGTGACCCCCTCCACCTCACAGGGGCACTCCTCCTGCCGCACACACTGATTCATGCCGTCCAACAGATAGCCGTCCGGACACCAGCAACCTGACGGCACAGGAAGAGTTACAGGAAGCCAACCCTGCGGTGCCCTGACTGCAGCAGCGACCCCCTCCTCCCCCTCTCTTACCGGAGGCGCAGGGCTGGTCGCTCGGGCACAGCCTGTTATTGGTCAGGTCAGAGCAGGTGACCGGGCACGGGGAGCAGGGTTTGTATTCCAGATCGGGAGGACAAGATGGAGGCTGAGGGCAGCCGTCCTGGTGACACCCGTCTGGAGGGAAACAGGTTGGGACGTCATTGCCTGTTATTTCTGCCACCATTGGCGCTAGCGTTGTACAGTGTCATCTTACCGATCTCCAGGGATGAAGCTGACGATCCAGGCAGATCAGAGCAGTGTCGCCCGCCGTTCTGTGGAGGTGTACACTCCCTGCGCCGGATCACCACTCCCGAGCAGTCCTGACTGCAGTTTGACCACGTGGTCCACGGCGTCCATGAGCCGTCAACTGGGAAGACAGGGACAGGTTGTCATAGTAACAATGTACATGGCCGGCAACGCGAGGAATTGTCCCAACATCCAATCACCCTGGATTATTCAGTGATTCTGAGATATATAAATGGAGGAGTACGGCTCACCAGTCATCACCAATCCTGTCACTTATCACCAGTCATCACCACCCATCCTCAGTCATCACCAATCCTGTCACTTATCACCAGTCATCACCACCCATCCTCAGTCATCACCAATCCTGTCACTTATCATCACCAGTCATCACCACCAATCCTGTCACTTATCATCACCAGTCATCACCAACCCTGTCACTTATCACCAGTCATCACCACCCATCCTCAGTCATCACCAATCCTGTCACTTATCATCACCAGTCATCACCAACCCTGTCACTTATCACCAGTCATCACCACCCATCCTCAGTCATCACCAATCCTGTCACTTATCATCACCACCCATCCCCAGTCATCACCAATCCTGTCACTTATCATCACCAGTCATCACCAACCCTGTCACTTATCACCAGTCATCACCACCCATCCCCAGTCATCACCAATCCTGTCACTTATCACCAGTCATCACCACCCATCCTCAGTCATCACCAACCCTGTCACTTATCACCAGTCATCACCACCCATCCTCAGTCATCACCAATCCTGTCACTTATCATCACCAGTCATCACCAACCCTGTCACTTATCACCAGTCATCACCACCCATCCCCAGTCATCACCAACCCTGTCACTTATCACCAGTCATCACCAACCCTGTCACTTATCACCAGTCATCACCACCCATCCCCAGTCATCACCAATCCTGTCACTTATCATCACCAGTCATCACCAATCCTGTCACTTATCACCAGTCATCACCACCCATCCTCAGTCATCACCAATCCTGTCACTTATCATCACCAGTCATCACCAATCCTGTCACTTATCACCAGTCATCACCACCCATCCCCAGTCATCACCAATCCTGTCACTTATCACCAGTCATCACCACCCATCCTCAGTCATCACCAATCCTGTCACTTATCATCACCAGTCATCACCAATCCTGTCACTTATCACCAGTCATCACCACCCATCCCCAGTCATCACCAATCCTGTCACTTATCACCAGTCATCACCACCCATCCTCAGTCATCACCAATCCTGTCACTAATCATCACCAGTCATCACCAATCCTGTCACTTATCACCAGTCATCACCACCCATCCCCAGTCATCACCAATCCTGTCACTTATCACCAGTCATCACCACCCATCCTCAGTCATCACCAATCCTGTCACTTATCACCAGTCATCACCACCCATCCTCAGTCATCACCAATCCTGTCACTTATCATCACCAGTCATCACCACCAATCCTGTCACTTATCATCACCAGTCATCACCAACCCTGTCACTTATCACCAGTCATCACCACCCATCCCCAGTCATCACCAACCCTGTCACTTATCACCAGTCATCACCAACCCTGTCACTTATCACCAGTCATCACCACCCATCCCCAGTCATCACCAATCCTGTCACTTATCATCACCAGTCATCACCAATCCTGTCACTTATCACCAGTCATCACCACCCATCCTCAGTCATCACCAATCCTGTCACTTATCATCACCAGTCATCACCAATCCTGTCACTTATCACCAGTCATCACCACCCATCCCCAGTCATCACCAATCCTGTCACTTATCACCAGTCATCACCACCCATCCTCAGTCATCACCAATCCTGTCACTTATCATCACCAGTCATCACCAATCCTGTCACTTATCACCAGTCATCACCACCCATCCCCAGTCATCACCAATCCTGTCACTTATCACCAGTCATCACCACCCATCCTCAGTCATCACCAATCCTGTCACTTATCATCACCAGTCATCACCAATCCTGTCACTTATCACCAGTCATCACCACCCATCCCCAGTCATCACCAATCCTGTCACTTATCACCAGTCATCACCACCCATCCTCAGTCATCACCAATCCTGTCACTTATCACCAGTCATCACCACCCATCCTCAGTCATCACCAATCCTGTCACTTATCATCACCAGTCATCACCACCAATCCTGTCACTTATCATCACCAGTCATCACCAACCCTGTCACTTATCACCAGTCATCACCACCCATCCCCAGTCATCACCAACCCTGTCACTTATCACCAGTCATCACCAACCCTGTCACTTATCACCAGTCATCACCACCCATCCCCAGTCATCACCAATCCTGTCACTTATCATCACCAGTCATCACCAATCCTGTCACTTATCACCAGTCATCACCACCCATCCTCAGTCATCACCAATCCTGTCACTTATCATCACCAGTCATCACCAATCCTGTCACTTATCACCAGTCATCACCACCCATCCCCAGTCATCACCAATCCTGTCACTTATCACCAGTCATCACCACCCATCCTCAGTCATCACCAATCCTGTCACTTATCACCAGTCATCACCACCCATCCTCAGTCATCACCAATCCTGTCACTTATCATCACCAGTCATCACCAATCCTGTCACTTATCACCAGTCATCACCACCCATCCCCAGTCATCACCAATCCTGTCACTTATCACCAGTCATCACCACCCATCCTCAGTCATCACCAATCCTGTCACTTATCATCACCAGTCATCACCAATCCTGTCACTTATCACCAGTCATCACCACCCATCCCCAGTCATCACCAATCCTGTCACTTATCACCAGTCATCACCACCCATCCTCAGTCATCACCAATCCTGTCACTTATCACCAGTCATCACCACCCATCCTCAGTCATCACCAATCCTGTCACTTATCATCACCAGTCATCACCACCAATCCTGTCACTTATCATCACCAGTCATCACCAACCCTGTCACTTATCACCAGTCATCACCACCCATCCTCAGTCATCACCAATCCTGTCACTTATCATCACCAGTCATCACCAACCCTGTCACTTATCACCAGTCATCACCACCCATCCTCAGTCATCACCAATCCTGTCACTTATCATCACCACCCATCCCCAGTCATCACCAATCCTGTCACTTATCACCAGTCATCACCACCCATCCTCAGTCATCACCAATCCTGTCACTTATCACCAGTCATCACCACCCATCCTCAGTCATCACCAATCCTGTCACTTATCACCAGTCATCACCACCCATCCCCAGTCATCACCAATCCTGTCACTTATCATCACCAGTCATCACCAACCCTGTCACTTATCACCAGTCATCACCACCCATCCCTAGTCATCACCAATCCTGTCACTTATCACCAGTCATCACCACCCATCCCCAGTCATCACCAACCCTGTCACTTATCACCAGTCATCACCACCCATCCCCAGTCATCACCAACCCTGTCACTTATCACCAGTCATCACCAACCCTGTCACTTATCACCAGTCATCACCACCCATCCCCAGTCATCACCAATCCTGTCACTTATCATCACCAGTCATCACCAATCCTGTCACTTATCACCAGTCATCACCACCCATCCTCAGTCATCACCAATCCTGTCACTTATCATCACCAGTCATCACCAATCCTGTCACTTATCACCAGTCATCACCACCCATCCCCAGTCATCACCAATCCTGTCACTTATCACCAGTCATCACCACCCATCCTCAGTCATCACCAATCCTGTCACTTATCACCAGTCATCACCACCCATCCTCAGTCATCACCAATCCTGTCACTTATCATCACCAGTCATCACCAATCCTGTCACTTATCACCAGTCATCACCACCCATCCCCAGTCATCACCAATCCTGTCACTTATCACCAGTCATCACCACCCATCCTCAGTCATCACCAATCCTGTCACTTATCATCACCAGTCATCACCAATCCTGTCACTTATCACCAGTCATCACCACCCATCCCCAGTCATCACCAATCCTGTCACTTATCACCAGTCATCACCACCCATCCTCAGTCATCACCAATCCTGTCACTTATCACCAGTCATCACCACCCATCCTCAGTCATCACCAATCCTGTCACTTATCATCACCAGTCATCACCACCAATCCTGTCACTTATCATCACCAGTCATCACCAACCCTGTCACTTATCACCAGTCATCACCACCCATCCTCAGTCATCACCAATCCTGTCACTTATCATCACCAGTCATCACCAACCCTGTCACTTATCACCAGTCATCACCACCCATCCTCAGTCATCACCAATCCTGTCACTTATCATCACCACCCATCCCCAGTCATCACCAATCCTGTCACTTATCACCAGTCATCACCACCCATCCTCAGTCATCACCAATCCTGTCACTTATCACCAGTCATCACCACCCATCCTCAGTCATCACCAATCCTGTCACTTATCACCAGTCATCACCACCCATCCCCAGTCATCACCAATCCTGTCACTTATCATCACCAGTCATCACCAACCCTGTCACTTATCACCAGTCATCACCACCCATCCCTAGTCATCACCAATCCTGTCACTTATCACCAGTCATCACCACCCATCCCCAGTCATCACCAACCCTGTCACTTATCACCAGTCATCACCACCCATCCTCAGTCATCACCAATCCTGTCACTTATCATCACCAGTCATCACCAACCCTGTCACTTATCACCAGTCATCACCACCCATCCCCAGTCATCACCAACCCTGTCACTTATCACCAGTCATCACCAACCCTGTCACTTATCACCAGTCATCACCACCCATCCCCAGTCATCACCAATCCTGTCACTTATCATCACCAGTCATCACCAATCCTGTCACTTATCACCAGTCATCACCACCCATCCTCAGTCATCACCAATCCTGTCACTTATCATCACCAGTCATCACCAATCCTGTCACTTATCACCAGTCATCACCACCCATCCCCAGTCATCACCAATCCTGTCACTTATCACCAGTCATCACCACCCATCCTCAGTCATCACCAATCCTGTCACTTATCACCAGTCATCACCACCCATCCTCAGTCATCACCAATCCTGTCACTTATCATCACCAGTCATCACCAATCCTGTCACTTATCACCAGTCATCACCACCCATCCCCAGTCATCACCAATCCTGTCACTTATCACCAGTCATCACCACCCATCCTCAGTCATCACCAATCCTGTCACTTATCATCACCAGTCATCACCAATCCTGTCACTTATCACCAGTCATCACCACCCATCCTCAGTCATCACCAATCCTGTCACTTATCATCACCAGTCATCACCAATCCTGTCACTTATCACCAGTCATCACCACCCATCCCCAGTCATCACCAATCCTGTCACTTATCACCAGTCATCACCACCCATCCTCAGTCATCACCAATCCTGTCACTTATCACCAGTCATCACCACCCATCCTCAGTTATCACCAATCCTGTCACTTATCATCACCAGTCATCACCAATCCTGTCACTTATCACCAGTCATCACCACCCATCCCCAGTCATCACCAATCCTGTCACTTATCACCAGTCATCACCACCCATCCTCAGTCATCACCAATCCTGTCACTTATCATCACCAGTCATCACCAATCCTTTCACTTATCACCAGTCATCACCACCCATCCCCAGTCATCACCAATCCTGTCACTTATCACCAGTCATCACCACCCATCCTCAGTCATCACCAATCCTGTCACTTATCATCACCAATCCTGTCACTTATCACCAGTCATAACCACCCATCCCCAGTCATCACCAATCCTGTCACTTATCACCAGTCATCACCAATCCTGTCACTTATCACCAGTCATCACCAATCCTGTCACTTATCATCACCAGTCATCACCAATCCTGTCACTTATCACCAGTCATCACCAATCCTGTCACTTATCACCAGTCATCGACAATCCTGTCACTTATAATCACCAGTCTTCACCAATCCTGTCACTTATAATCACCAGTCTTCACCAATCCTGTCACTTATAATCACCAGTCTTCACCAATCCTGTCACTTATCATCACCAGTCATCACCAATTTTGTCACTTATCATCACCAGTCATCACCAATCCTGTCACTTATCACCAGTCATCACCAATCCTGTCACTTATCATCACCAGTCATCACCAATCCTGTCACTTATCATCACCAGTCATCACCAATCCTGTCACTTATCACCAGTCATCGACAATCCTGTCACTTATCACCAGTCATCGACAATCCTGTCACTTATCATCACCAGTCATCACCACCCATCACCAGTCATCACCAATCCTGTCACTTATCATCACCAGTCATCACCAATCCTGTCACTTATTATCACCAGTCATCACCACCCATCCCCAGTCATCACCAATCCTATCACTTATCATCACCAGTCATCACCAATCCTGTCACGTATCACCAGTCATCACCAATCCTGTCACTTATCATCACCAGTCATCACCACCCATCACCAATCCTGTCACTTATCATCACCAGTCATCACCAATCCTGTCACTTATCACCAGTCATCATCAATCCTGTCACTTATCACCAGGCATAACCAATCCTGTCACTTATCACCAGTCATCACCAATCCTGTCACTTATCACCAGTCATCGACAATCCTGTCACTTATAATCACCAGTCTTCACCAATCCTGTCACTTATCATCACCAGTCATCACCAATCCTGTCACGTATCACCAGTCATCACCAATCCTGTCACTTATCATCACCAGTCATCACCAATCCTGTCACTTATCATCACCAGTCATCACCAATCCTGCCACTTATCATCACCAGTCATCACCAATCCTGTCACTTATAATCACCAGTCTTCACCAATCCTGTCACTTATAATCACCAGTCTTCACCAATCCTGTCACTTATCACCAGTCATCACCAATCCTGTCGCTTATAATCACCAGTCATCACCAATCCTGTCACTTATAATCACCAGTCTTCACCAATCCTGTCACTTATAATCACCAGTCTTCACCAATCCTGTCACTTATAATCACCAGTCTTCACCAATCCTGTCGCTTATAATCACCAGTCATCACCAATCCTCTTACTTATATTCACCAGTCTTCACCAATCCTGTCGCTTATAATCACCAGTCATCACCATTCCTGTCACTTATAATCACCAGTCTTCACCAATCCTGTCACTTATAATCACCAGTCTTCACCAATCCTGCAACTTATTACACTGATCAACGGCCAAAAAGATTCTGACATGAAAACAGTTGATTCTAACTAATTTTGGGGGCTGTGATCAAAAATGATGAGCAAATTTTGAAATTGTCTGAAATGTTGAAGATATAGAGGCACTTTCTATACTTCTCACAGCCTGTGATACAATCCTGGGAAAAGTTTGCATCATCAACTGGTAGATTGCATCATCTAAATGACCAATAGTTATGGTATAAGGCTAGGTTCACACTGCGTTTGAATTCAGCACAGAAAAATCATTAAGAAATGGAGAATTTTATTTCTGAACCAAACAACTTTTGAAAATTTATTGGCCAGTGTTAGGGCCCTTTTACGCGGACAGATTATCTGCCAAAGATTTGAAGCCAAAGCAAGGAATGGAATTGAAAAGGAGGAGAAATCTCAGTCTTTCCTTTATGACCTGATCTCTGTTTATAGTCTATTCCTGGTTTTGGCTTCAAATCTTTGGCAGATAATCTTTCTGTGTAAAAGGGCCCTTATCACCAGTCATCACCAATCCTGTCACTTATCATCATCAATCATGACTAATCATCACCAGTCACCAATCATGACTAATGCTAAGTTTACACGAGGCGATTATTGGCCTGATCGTACGATTAACGATTTTGAAGTAACGATTTTTTTTTTAATAACGATCAGCGTTTAGACGGTACGATATATCGTACGGAAAAATCCTTTTGCAATCGTACGCCCGCAGCCTGGCCCGCCCCCCCGCTCAACCGCAGCCCCCTGCGCCGCCCTGATCGCCACCCCCGCCGCCGCTCCGATCGCCACCCCCGCCGCTCTGATCGCCCCCCCCCCCCCCCCGCTCCGATCGCCCCCACCGCCGCGGCCAAGAACATACATTACCTGCTCCGCGCAGAAGGTCTTTTGACATCCCCGGCTCCCCTCTTCAGCCAATCAGTGCTGCCGTGCATTGATTGGCTGAAGAGGGGAACCGGGAATTTCAAACGGCTCCCCTTCAGCCAATCAGTGCAGCCTTGGGGTGGCAGGTCGGGGGTGGCGATCGGAGCGGTGGAGGCGGGGGTGGCGATCGGAGCGGTGGAGGCGGGGGTGGCGATCGGAGCTGCGGCGGGTGGCGATCGGAGCGGTGGAGGCGGGGGTGGCGATCGGAGCTGCGGCGGGTGGGGGTGGCGATCGGAGCGGGGGTGGCGATTGGAGTGGCGGCGGGGGTGGCGATTGGAGCGGCGGCAGGGGAGGCGATAGGGGCGCCGGGGGTGTCGATCAGATTGGCGGGGGTGGTGATCGAGCCGGCGCAGGGGGCTGCGGATGAGCGGGAGGCCGGGCTGCGAGCGGGGCTGCGGGCGGCGGGCGGCCGGACTATGGCGCAACAACTGTTTACATGGAACGATCAGCGAATTTTTTGCTATCGGCAAACGACGATTTATGAACCTGTTAAAAGATCAAAATGAACGATTTTTCGATCGTTTGCCGCGTTTACACGTACGATTATCATTCGAATTCGATCGTTATCGCGAAAATTCGCCCGATAATCGCTCCATGTAAACCCAGCATTATGGTGCGTTTACACAGACAGATTTATCTGACAGATCTTTGAAGCCAAAACCAGGAACAGACTATAAACAGGGATCAGGTCATAAAGGAAAGACTGGGATCTATCCTCTTTTCAAATCCATTCCTGGCTTTGGCTTCCAAAATCTGTCAGATAAATCTTTCTGTGTAAATGCACCCTAATCGTCACCAATCATCACCAACCCTCTCACTTATGGTGCCTTTACACAGACGGATTTAACTGACAGATCTTAAAAGCCAAAAACAGGAATGGTCTATAAACAGGGATCAGGTCATTAAGGAAAACTGAAATCTCTCCTCTTTTCAAATCCATTCCTGGCTTTGGCTTCAAAAATCTGTCAGATAAATCTTTCTGTGTAAACGCACCATTATCCTCCCCAATCATCACTAATAATCACGAATCATCCGGCTCATCTGTCATGGGGTCCTAGCTGAGAAGGACATCCTAGTGGTCCTCACCTGGGCAGGACACAGAGAAGCACTGCTGCGCCTCGCTCTCCTCCCCCCGGCACTGCCTCAGGATATCGCTGGACGGATTGGTGCACACGCGGCGTCTGCTCTGTGTGCCGCTCCCACAAGACTGACTACAGCCGCTCCACGGCCCCCATGGACTCCAGAATCCACAACCCTTCTCATCCGAGGCGGCCGAGCCCAGAGATTCATCCGCACAGTCCGGGAATCCATTACAGACCTGGAGAGAGAAAGACAGCTGGAATATCAGGACACTGTGCCTCATACCTCACACCCCACGCCTCACACCCCACGCCTCACACCCCACGCCTTACACCCTGCACCTCATACCTCACACCCCACGCCTCACACCCCATGCCTTACACCCTGCACCTCATACCTCACACCCCACGCCTCACACCCCACGCCTTACACCCTGCACCTCATACCTCACACCCCACGCCTCACACCCCACGCCTTACACCCTGCACCTCATACCTCACACCCCACGCCTCACACCTCAAACCCCACACCTCATGCCTCACACCTCATGCCTCACACTGTGCCTCATACATCACACCTCATACCTCACACCCCACGCCTCACACCTCAAACCCCACACCTCATGCCTCATACCTCATACTTCACACCCCACACCTCATACCTCACACCTCATACCTCACACCCCGCACCTCATACCTCACACCTCATACCTCACACCCCGCACCTCATACCTCACACCTCATACCTCACACCTCATGCCTCACACCCTGCACCTCATACCTCACACCCCACGCCTCACACCTCACACCCCATGCCTCACACCTCATGCCTCATACTTCATACCCCACACCTCATGGCTCACACCCCACACCTCATACCTCACACCTCATACCTCACACAACCCACCTCATGCCTCATACCCCGAACCTCATACCTCACACCTCAAACCCCACACCTCATGCCTCACACCTCATGCCTCACACTGTGCCTCATACCTCACACCTCATGCCTCACACCCCACGCCTCACACCCTGCACCTCATACCTCACACCCCATGACTCACACCTCAAACCCCACACCTCATGCCTCATACCTTATACTTCACACCCCACACCTCATACCTCACACCTCATACCTCACACCTCATACCTCACACTCCGCACCTCATACCTCACACCTCACACCTCATGCCTCACACCCTGCACCTCATACCTCACACCCCACGCCTCACACCTCACACCCCATGCCTCACACCCCACACCTCATGCCTCATACCTCATACTTCATACCGCACACCTCATGGCTCACACCCCACACCTCATACCTCACACCCCGCACCTCATACCTCATACCTCCCACCCCCCACCTCATGCCTCATACCCCGCACCTCATACCTCACACCTCATACCTCACACCCCGCACCTCATACCTCACACCTCACACCCCGCACCTCATGCCTCATACCTTGCACCTCATGCCTCATATCCCACACCTTATGCCTCACACCCTGCACCTCATACCTCACACCCCACGCCTCACACCTCAAACCCCACACCTCATGCCTCATACCTCACACTTCATGCCTCATACCTCACACCTCATGCCTCCCACCCTGCACCTCATACCTCACACCCCACGCCTCACACCCCACACCTCATGTCTCATACCTCACACTTCATACCCCACACCTCATGCCTCACACCCCGCACCTCATACCTCACACCCCGCACCTCATGCCTCATACCCCACACCTCATGCCTCACACCCTGCACCTCATACCTCACACCCCGCACCTCACACCTCATACCCCACACCTCATGCCTCACACCCTACACCTCATGCCTCACACCCCGCACCTCATGCCTCATACCCCACACCTCACAACCCGCGCCTCATGCCTCATACCCCGCGCCTCATACCTCATACCCCGCACCTCATGCCTCATATCCCACACCTTATGCCTCATACCTCGCACCTCATGCCTCATATGCCTCATACCTCAGGCCCAACACCTCAATTACCTGTTTAAACATGAGGCAGCGACCATCAGGGCACTTGTACTCTGGGCAGCCGGCTGGGGATGTCTGGTTGGGGGAAGCTGCGGTCACCAGACTCTTCTCTACGAGGGAAGAACATGTAGATTAAATGGAGGAGACATAAGTGAGACAGAAGAGGCTATCAGCGTCCAGCAGGGGCCATTACACTAGGTCACACCAGCTGATGGTGACCACAATGACCACCGGTTTATAGGCTGGACTCTTATAGTGGTCTACAGCCTGCAGCAGATATCAGAGGGCATTACATCGAAGAATAAGACTGTGATTGGCCAGGTCAGATGACCACTTTGGGCTTCCATAAGGTGAGGGCCAATACAGGTGCAGACATTCATGATCCATCATTGGCAAGATAGACAGAAAAAACTGTTTTCAAGATGGCTGACTGTCCTATAATGTCTATGGCCAGCCATGGTCCACGCACACATCTCGGCTGCCTGCTCTATACAAATGGTGCACCGTCCACTGATGGATGACAAGCCCACCCTTGGGTCTACCAGACCCTCTGCTATTATAAGAAGTCTCCAACCTGGCCATAAGACTTTATGCCACGCTCCCTCCTGGCACTGACCCCTACAGGTGCCCCATATCCATCGGGTGGGTGTCTCACCACATGTCCGCTCATCTTCTCCCTGAGGACAGTCTGGAGAGCCATCACAGACCAGAGAGATGTTCACACACATCCTATTGGCGCAGATGAAGTGCCCGGGACAGGGAGGAATCTGGGCCGAACCTGAGAACAAGAAGTTTTCAACGTCAACGCCATACAGTGGATGAGAACACGAGAGCCTCAGGCCCCATAGCCATAGTATACTGTAGGTATCATGGAAAGTTCAGCTGGGTTAAACACAACAAGTCCATACCTCTTAACCACAAACATAACCAATGCCCACAGGGTCACTTCACCTCAATCTTTTGGTTAAAGCAATGTGCATGGAGCTGCCTGGCGACAACCATCAAAAACATCTTCTGCAGAGTGTGAAGGTTCAGGTTACCTGGCAACCAATTCCTCTTCGGATGACCACTACCTCTCTGGGGGACCACTTCCTGTCTGGAGGACTACCTCCTCTCTGAGAAGCCACTTCCTCTCTGGATGACCATTTCCTGTCTGGAGGACTACCTTCTCTCTGAGAACCCCTTTCCTGTCTGGGGGATCACTTCCTGTCTGAGGGAATACTTTCTGTCTGGAGGACTACCTCCTCTCTTAGAAGCCACTTCCTCTCTTAATTACCACTTCCTGATCGGGTGACCACTTCTACTCTTGATTACCGCATTCTATCTGGGGGACCACTTCTTTTTTCGGAGTCCAGTTCCTTTCTGGGGAATCGTTTCTTGTCTGGGAGACACCTTCCTGACTAAGGGACCACTTCTTGTCTGGGAGACCACCTTCTGTCTTAGGGATTACTTCCTGTCAAGGACTATTTCCTGTCTGGGGAAAGACATCCTTTCTGGGTGACCACTTCTTGTCGCGAGGACTACCTCCTCTCTGAGAAGCCACTTCCTGTCTGGGTGACCACTTCTTGTCTGGAGGACTACCTCCTCTCTGAGAAGCCACTTCCTGTCTGGGTGACCACTTCTTGTCTGGAGGACTACCTCCTCTCTGAGAAGCCACTTCCTGTCTGGGTGACCACTTCTCGTCTGGAGGACTACCTCCTCTCTGAGAAGCCACTTCCTGTCTGGGTGACCACTTCTTGTCTGGAGGACGACCTCCTCTCTGAGAAGCCACTTCCTGTCTGGGTGACCACTTCTTGTCTGGAGGACGACCTCCTCTCTGAGAAGCCACTTCCTGTCTGGGTGACCACTTCTTGTCTGGAGGACTACCTATTCTCTGAGAAACCACTTCCTGTCTGGGTGACCACTTCTTGTCTGGAGGACTACCTATTCTCTGAGAAGCCACTTCCTGTCTGGGTGACCACTTCTTGTCTGAAGGACGACCTCCTCTCTGAGAAGCCACTTCCTGTCTGGGTGACCACTTCTTGTCTGGACGACTACCTCCTCTCTGAGAAGCCACTTCCTGTCTGGGTGACCACTTCTTGTCTGGAGGACGACCTCCTCTCTGAGAAGCCACTTCCTGTCTGGGTGACCACTTCTTGTCTGGAGGACTACCTCCTCTCTGAGAAGCCACTTCCTGTCTGGGTGACCACTTCTTGTCTGGAGGACTACCTCCTCTCTGAGAAGCCACTTCCTGTCTGGGTGACCACTTCTTGTCTGGAGGACTACCTCCTCTCTGAGAAGCCACTTCCTGTCTGGGTGACCACTTCTTGTCTGGAGGACTACCTCCTCTCTGAGAAGCCACTTCCTGTCTGGGTGACCACTTCTTGTCTGGAGGACGACCTCCTCTCTGAGAAGCTACTTCCTGCCTGGGGGATGACATCCTGTCTGGGTAACGACTGCTTTATGGGAGACCACTTCCTGCCCCAGGGATTACTTCCATTCTGGAGACCACTTCCTGTTTAGGAGACTACTTCCTCTCTGGGAGACCACTACCTGTCTGGAGGTGTGCAATGAGGTGTGGGATCTTTTACCGCAGTTGTCTGTGCTTTCGTCTGATAGGTCGTGGCAGTGGGGGGCTCCATCACAAAGCTGGCTGTATCCGATGCACTCCCCACTCGATGTGCACTTGAAGTGGTCCAGGTCACATGTTCTGTTACAATCATGCTCATCGCTGGCGTCCATACAGTCCACCTCATGGTCACACAGCCAGCCCCGAGGTCTGCACTCCCCGCTGCCGCACTGGAACTCGTATCGGCTGCAGCGTCTGTCCAGCACCCCGGCTGAGGAAGCGAAACACAAATGGGGGATTCATCAGTATCGTGTTCTCCAATCGTCACAACACGGAGTGACAGAGCCCGGAGAACCAGAGTAATAGGAGACAGGGGTCTAGAGTGTCAGGGGACAGGGGACTAGTGTGTCAGAAGACAGGGGTCTAGAGTGAGAGCAGACAGGGGTCTAGAGTGTCAGGGGACAGGGGACTAGTGTGTCAGAAGACAGGGGTCTAGAGTGAGAGCAGACAGGGATCTAGAGTGTCAGGGGACAGGGGTCTAGAGTGAGAGCAGACAGGGATCTAGAGTGTCAGGGGACAGGGGTCTAGTGTGTCAGGAGACAGGGGTCTAGAGTGAGAGCAGACAGGGATCTAGAGTGTCAGGGGACAGGGGTCTAGTGTGTCAGGAGACAGGGGTCTAGAGTGAGAGCAGACAGGGATCTAGAGTGACAGGACAGGGATTTAGAATGACAGCAGACTGGAGTCTAGAGTGACAGCAGACAGGGATCTAAAGTGAGAGCAGGCAGGGATTTAGAGTGACAGCAGACTGGAGTCTAGAGTGACAGGACAGGGATTTAGAGTGACAGCAGACTGGAGTCTAGAGTGACACCAGGCAGGGAAGTAGAGTCGCAGTGTCCTAGAGCCCACGTGCCACTGCTGGTTCTGTGTGTATGCAGGTCGGCACTGAGGTTACATGTATTGTTGGGTATTCTGTGGATGGTAAAGGTCATACTGCATTGTGGTCACTAGATGTCACTGTCTGCTATGGTGTTATTGTAAAGCACAGCTGAAGGGAACTGTAACAAAGGGTTAATGGTGTATGTGACTGGGCACATGTCTACCACCAGCTGAGAGCTGGCCACTTCCTGCACAGGTCACCCACAAGTATAAGCAGATGCCATCCCCACCATGCCTGGACAGCTAAGGCTTTCGAGGGTTTGTAGTTTGACTCTTCTGGTCTAGAGAGACAGCTGACCGCAGAGTTAGCAATAATAGCCGGTGATGATAGCACTATTACTATAGTCACCTGGTGTGTGACTGGAAGATCCCGGCGGAGTTATCTGTGCGATATCCGGTGGTGGAGACGCACACTGGGCCGCTTCCTCATCTGACCCGTCAGGGCAGTCAAGTTTCACATCACACAACTTCTCCTGCCTGATACAGGATCCATCTCCACAGACCCAGAACCCTGAAGAGCACGTCCCGAGCCCTGAGACAACAGAAACAACGTCCATTCTCTAACCCATCATCAACATGGAGACACCAAGATGAGGAGATCAGGGAAATGTTCAGGATCTCTTCCCCCGAGAGCTCCTTAGTGGGTCACCTGTGACTCTCTGACTGTCTCTAGTGACTCCCTGAGAGGTTACCTGTGCACACAGTCTCATCTGCTCCATTGCCGCAGTCTCGATGGCCATCACACACCTTCTCCTTGGACAGACACATCCCCTCCGGACACTGGAACTCACTGGACGGACAGATACAATCCCTCTCATCGCTGAAGTCCCCGCAGTCGTCGTGCCCGTCACATCGGTGAATGTAGGGAACGCATTTACCCACAGAGCACCGGAAATGAGCAGAGCTGCAGCCAGAGGAACAACCTGGAGAAAAGGAAGGTGGAGGAGATATGAGACCATGTACGAGGATCCTTCTTGGCTTCAGACATGGCTGTATACGTGTAGTGGCTTTGGTTCTATGCAGATGGTTGACTGGTTGAGTACTTCAGCCGCTGGGTCGGCGGTCCCATCCTTGTAAAAGCCATGTATACATAGACGGCTGTGGGGTCATCCGATGCCAGGGTTAGACACTATGGATGGTACTGGTCTTGGATGTGTGGTTAGAGACCTCTGTAGTAAGCACTCACCTGACTCATCAGAGTCATCAGCAAATCCACAGTCCAGGTCACCATCACAGACATGCGAAAGGGGAATGCAGCGTCCATTGGAGCATCGGAACTCATCATTACTGCAGGAGGGGGAAGGGCAACCCCATTCATCTGAGTGATCCACACAGTCAGCTCGGCCATCACAGCGGTGTGCCAGGGGGATGCACTGTCCATTGGCACAGCGGTGCTCATGTGGGGCACAAGTCAGTGAGCAGATCTCATCTGATCCATCTCCACAATCGTCTTCATTGTCACAGACCCAGGCTGTGGGGACACAGCGATCGCTGAATCGACATGCAAACTCATCATCTCCACATCGGGAAGGGGCAGAACACGGCTCTTCGGGACAGTGCCACCGACCAGACTCACAGGTGCTGCAAGAGGAAGCAGGAAGACCATGAATGTGCAACCTCAGAGGTCCCATCTGAGTAATGGACGATGTGAGGGACATGGATGTAAAACATCAGAGGTCACATATGAGTAATGGAGGATGCGGACACCATGGATATGGAGCGTCAGAGATACCATATGAGTAATGGAGGATGTGGGACCTCAGAGGTCCCATGTGAGCAGTGGAGGATGTGGAGGCCATGGATGTGCAGCCTCAGAGGTCACATATGAGTAATGGAGGATGTGGAGGCCATGGATGTAGAACCTCAGAGGTCCCATGTGAGTAATGGACGATGTGAGGGCCATGGATGTGCAACTTCAGAGGTCCCATCTGAGTAATGGACGATGTGAGGGACATGGATGTAAAACATCAGAGGTCACATATGAGTAATGGAGGATGCGGACACGATGGATATGGAGCGTCAGAGATACCATATGAGTAATGGAGGATGTAGGGCCTCAGAGGTCCCATATGAGTAATGGAGAATTTGGAGTCCATGGATGTAGAACCTCAGAGGTCCCATATGAGTAATGGAGGATGTGGGACCACAGAGGTCCCATGTGAGTAATGGAGGATGTGGGGCCTCAGAGGTCCCATGTGAGTAATGGAGGATGTGGGGCCTCAAAGGTCCCATATGAGTAATGGAGGATGTGGGGCCTCAGAGGTCCCATATGAGTAATGGAGGATGTGGGGCCTCAGAGGTCCCATATGAGTAATGGAGGATGTGGGGCCTCAGAGGTCCCATATGAGTAATGGAGGATGTGGGGCCTCAGAGGTCCCATATGAGTAATGGAGGATGTGGGGCCTCAGAGGTCCCATATGAGTAATGGAGGATGTGGGGCCTCAGAGGTCCCATATGAGTAATGGAGGATGTGGGGCTTCAGAGGTCCCATGTGAGTAATGGAGGATGTGGGGCCTCAGAGGTCCCATATGAGTAATGGAGGATGTGGGGCCTCAGAGGTCCCATGTGAGTAATGGAGGATGTGGGGCCTCAGAGGTCCCATGTGAGTGAGACCTTTTCCTGTGATGACGTACCAGTTGTAGCAGCCTTGAGTCACAGCAGCACCAGATGGAAATGGTAGGCTCTCCCAGTAACAAGGACATTCTGAGGGGTCAATGCAGCCTCCATCTACATGATGGGAAAGAGGTCCATTAAACGGCCATCATCATCCAGAGTCAGAGTCACCTCAACAACCTGAAATCCCTGGAGCCTCTGCTGGTGGCATCCTGGTTGGTGCAGGTTCTTATCATATGGCAACCATTGATGGATGGGGAATATAGGGAAGATGTTATTTACTCTTATCCAATAAGACTTGTATGTGAGGAGAGTGAGGCCGAGGGTGGGGCAGAGTGGGGCCGAGGGTGGGGTCAAGGTTGAGGCAGAGGGTGGGGCCAAGGGTGAGACAGAGGGTGGGGCAGAGTGGGGCCGAGGATCGGGCAGAGTGGGGGGGGGGGAGAGGTTAGCTTGGGTTGGTCTGGCCTGTGAGGGACATGGGAAAGCTGAGGAGTTTTGGACAGCAGGAGGATATAGCCAATAGACACCCTGAGATCCTGGACAGGTGAGAAGTGACCAGATGGATGTGAGATCCGCACATAAGTGGTCCTGAAGACCAATGGATTGTATGATCTGCAGGCTATAAATGAGGAATGGAAGGCGTAGGGGAGAGCTCATAGTCCTGCTGGGATACCAGACGGTATTCTCACCTACAGACACCTTCATCAGAGCCAGCTAAGTAAGGCGTTACCTGTCTTCTTATATCGTGACTCACCGTGCAGGACCTTCCCCTGAGGACAGAAGCATCCCTCCACACAGGACAGGTGGGCGCAGTGCCGCTCCAGATCCATGCCAAGGTTCCTGCAGGTCCGGGGGCAAGCGGGGCCACATGCCTCATACACCAGGCCATTGTCACACTGCATGGCTGTGGGGAGAAGATTGTAGGGTCACAGCAGGAAGGAGACTGTGCGGAGGGTGAAGACCATGGACGTCTGAAGGTGGAGCAGCCAGAAACCTGATGGACTCCTCTTATTACCCCTTGACTGGATTCTCATGGTTTCTGGATATTTCTGAACTCCGCATGGATGGTAGGGTGGGTGTATACTGGTGGGGGCAACGCCCGGACCACTGTCACCTGTATGAGGGGGCACTTACGACACAAGTCCTGCGACCTCCAGCGGATGTAGATCCCGCGCTGGTTACACTCCTCCACGTAGGTGGCGATGGCCGTGCACAGACACTCACAGTCTCCACCAGAGTCACATCTGGGGTAAGAGGAGGAGATGATGAGCCTTGGTACCAGAGAGGAGAACATCTCCACCACACCCCCAGCTTCCCGTTATGTCCCCAGCGTACCGCCACACCCCCAGCATCCCGCCACGTCCCCAGCGTCCCGCCACGTCCTCAACGTCCCGCCATGTCCCCAGCGTCCCGCCATACCCTCAGCGTCCCACCATACCCCTAGCGTCCAGCCATACCCCCCATCGTCCCGCCATGTCCCCAGCGTCCCACCATACCCCCAGCTTCCCACCACACCCCCAGTGTCCAGCCACACCCTCAGCGTCCCGCCACACCCCCAGCGTCCAGCCACACCCTCAGAGTCCCACCATACCCCCAGCATCCCGCCACATCCCCAGCATCCCGCCATGTCCTCAGCATCCCGTTATGTCCCCAGCGTCCCGCCATGTCCCCAGCTTCCCGCCATGTCCCCAGCATCCCGTTATGTCCCCAGTGTCCCGCCATGTCCCCAGCGTCCCACCATACCCCCAGCATCCCGCCACATCCCCAGTGTCCCGCCATGTCCCCAGCTTCCCGTCATGTCCCCAGCATCCCGTTATGTCCCCAGTGTCCCGCCATGTCCCCAGCGTCCCACCATACCCCCAGCATCCCGCCACATCCCCAGTGTCCCGCCACATCCCCAGCGTCCCGCCATACCCCCAACGTCCAGCCATCCATCACCTACCCGCAGGCGTCATACACACACCAGTCATAGTACTGCTGGCACGGCAGCTCCTGGTGGCACCCGGCAAACAGCGGCTGCATCAGGACGGCACAACTCTTCCTGGCCCAGGTCACCCTGTGGCTGTTCTCCTGAGGAAAGTACAGACAGGTGAGCGGACATCTGCGTAGTGAGGAGTCTACAGCGTATACCGGGAGCCTCATACCGTGCACGGGTGCTCAAAGTCATCGCTGTGAACCTCGGGGCACAGGAGGCTCATCCTCCAGCTGTTACCAAACAGGTCGGCCGTGGGCTCAATGATCCCCTGACGGCTGGTGAAGTCATTCTCTGTGTCACCATCGAAGTTCCCACACAATCCACTGACACGGTGGCGGAAACTGGGGTCCAGCTTAATGTAGACACGGGTACCTGGGGCGGGAAGGGGTAGGATTGAGAGTCAAGGTGGGGGTGGCCATACAGGTAAGACTGTCCGAGGGGGGAACCTCCTGCTGTCTATGAGCGGCATACATGCAAGGCCACATCCCTACTATAGTTTATGTTATATCCGATGTGTAATAGAATATAATATACAGTATATGTGTAATATAATATAATATACAGGATATGAGTAATATAATATACAGGATGTGTGTAATATAATATAATATACTGGATATGAGTAATATAATATACAGGATGTGTGTAATATAATATACAGGATATGTGTAATATACAGAATATGTGTAATATAATATAATATACAGGATATGAGTAATATAATATACAGGATGTGTGTAATATAATATAATATACTGGATATGTGTAATATAATGTAATATACAGGATATGTGTAATATAATATAATATACAGTATATGTGTAATATAATATAATATACAGGATATGAGTAATATAATATACAGGATGTGTGTAATATAATGTAATATACAGAATATGTGTAATATAATATAATATACAGGATATGTGTAATATAATATAATATACAGGAAATGTGTAATATAATATACAGGATATGTGTAATATAATATAATATACAGGATATGTGTAATATAATATACAGGATGTGTGTAATATAATATAATATACTGGATATGAGTAATATAATATACAGGATGTGTGTAATATAATATACAGGATATGTGTAATATAATGTAATATACAGGATATGTGTAATATAATATAATATACTGGATATGTGTAATATACAGGATATGTGTAATATACAGGATATGTGTAATATACAGGATATGAGTAATATAATATAATATACAGGATATGTGTAATATACAGGATATGTGTAATATAATATACAGGATACGTGTAATATAATATAATATACAGGCTATGTGTAATATACAGGCTATGTGTAATATACAGGATATGAGTAATATAATATAATATACAGGATATGTGTAATATACAGGCTATGTGTAATATACAGGATATGAGTAATATAATATAATATACAGGATATGTGTAATATACAGGATATGTGTAATATAATATACAGGATACGTGTAATATAATATAATATACAGGCTATGTGTAATATACAGGATATGAGTAATATAATATAATATACAGGATATGTGTAATATAATATACCGGATATGTGTAATATAATATAATATAATATACAGCATATGTGTAATATAATATAATATAATATAATATACAGGATATGTGTAATATAATATACAGGATATGTATAATATAATATAATATACGGGATGTGTAATATAATATAATATACAGAATATGTGTAATATAATATAATATACCGGATATGTGTAATATAATATACAGCATATGTGTGATATAATATAATATACAGGATATGTGTGATATAATATAATATACAGGACATGTGTAATATAATACTCATATCCTGTATATTATATTATATTACACTTATCCTGTATATTATATTACACATATCCTGTATATTACTCATATCCTGTATATTATAATATACAGGATATGTGTAATATAATATAATATACCGGATATGTGTAATATAAAATATAATATAATATAATATACAGGATATGTGTAATATAATATAATATACCGGATATGTGTAATATAAAATATAATATAATATAATATACAGGATATGTGTAATATAATATAATATAATATACAGGATATGTGTAATATAATATAATATAATATACAGGATATGTGTAATATAATATAATATAATATAATATAATATACAGGATATGTGTAATATAATATAATATACTGCATATGTGTAATATAATATAATATACAGGATATGAGTAATATAATATAATATAATATACAGGATATGTGTACTATAATATAATATACAGGATATGTGTAATATAATATAATACAGTGGGGAAAAAAAGTATTTAGTCAGTGACCAATAGTGCAAGTTCTCCCACATAAAAAGATGAGAGGCGTCTGTAAGTGACATCATATTAGACCTCAACTATGGGAGACAAAATGAGAAAACAAATCCCAAAAATCACATTGTCTGATTTTGTAAGAATTTATTTGCAAATTATGGTGGAAAATAAGTATTTGGTCAGTAACAACATTTCCTCTCAATCCTTTGTTCTATCTCCTTTGTTGGCAATGAGAGAGGTCAGACGTTTCCTGTAAGTTCTCACAAGGTTGGCGCACACTGTTGTTGGTCTGTTGGCCCATTCCTCCATGCAGATCTCCTCTAGAGCAGTGATGTTTTGGGGCTGTCGCTTGGCAACACGGACTTTCACCTCCCTCCAAAGGTTTTCTATAGGGTTGAGATGTGGAGACTGGCTCGGCCACTGCAGGACCTAGAAATGCTTCTTACCAAGCCGCTCCTTGGTTGCCCTGGCGGTGTGCTTTGGATCATTGTCATGTTGAAAGACCCAGCAGCCACGTTTCATCTTCAATGCCCTTGCTGATGGAAGGAGGTTTGCACTCAGTATCTCCCGATACATGGCCCCATTCATTCTTTCATGTACCCGGATCAGTCGTCCTGGCCCCTTTGCAGAGAAACAGCCCCAAAGCCTGATGTCCCCCCCCCCCCCATGCTTTACAGTAGCTATGGTGTTTGGTGGATGCAACTCAGTATTCTTTTCCCTCCAAATTGTTGTGTTTCTAGCAAACAGTTCCACTTTGGTTCCATCAGACCATAGGACATTCTCCCAATACTCTTCTGGATCATCCAAATGTTCTCTAGCAAACTTCAGACGGGCCCGGACATGTACTGGCTTAAGCAGTGGGACAGGTCTGGCACTGCAGGATCCCTGGCACTGGCGTAGTGTCTTACTGATGGTAGGCTTTGTTACATTGGTCCCAGCTCTCTGCACTTCATTCACTAGGTCCCCCCCGCGGGGTTCTGGGATTTTTGCTCACCGTTCTTGTGATCATTTTGACCCCACGGGGTGAGATTTTGCGTGGAGCCCCAGATGGAGGGAGATTATCAGTGGTCTTGTATGTCTTCCATTTTCTAATTATTGCTCCCACAGTTGATTTCTTCACTCCAAGCTGGTTGCCTATTGCAGATTCAGTCTTCCCAGCCTGGTGCAGGGCTATGATGTTGTTTCTGGCGTCCTTTGACAGCTCTTTGGTCTTCACCATAGTGGAGTTTGGAGCCTGACTGTTTGAGGGTGTGCACAGGTGTCTTTATATACTAATAACAAGTTTAAACAGGTGCCATTACTACAGGTAATGAGTGGAGGAAAAAGGAGACTCTTAAAGAAGAAGTTACAGGTTTGTGAGAGCCAGAAATCTTGATTGTTTGTAGGTGACCAAATACTTATTTTCCACCATAATTTGCAAATAAATTCTTACAAAATCAGACAATGTGATTTTCGGGATTTGTTTTCTCATTGTCTCCCATAGTTGAGGTCTAATATGGTGTAAATTACAGACGCCTCTCATCTTTTTAAGTGGGAGAACTTGCACTATTGGTGACTGACTAAATACTTTTTTCCCCACTGTATACCGGATGTGTGAAATATAATATAATATAATATACCGGATATGTGTAATATAATATAATATACAGGATATGTGTAATATAATATACAGGATATGTGTAATATAATATAATTTACCGGATATGTGTAATATAATATAATATACAGGATATGTGTAATATAATATAATATACAGGATATGTGTAATATAATATAATTTACCGGATATGTGTAATATAATATAATATACAGGATATGTGTAATATAATATAATATACAGGATATGTGTAATATAATATAATATACCGGATATGTGTAATAATATAATGTACAGGATATGTGTAATATAATATAATACACAGGCTATGTGTGATATAATATAATATACAGGATATGTGTAATCTATATCATAAAAATCAAAGTCTGTCTGTCTGTCCATCTGTCTGTCTGTCTGTCCTTCTGTCTGTCCGTCTGTCTGTCCTCTATAGACTTCCAAACGCCTGAACCGTTTGACCCCAAATTTGGCACACAGATACATTGGGTGCCCGGGAAGGTTATTGCGAAGGTCCCGTCCCCGCCAGATGTACAGGAGGGGAGGGGGAGGGGAAAGAGAGGCGCCCCATAGAGATGAATGGGAAAATCTCCTCACTGCAAACACAGGTGATATAATTAGCTGCAGCAGACACGGCAGTTGGAGCCTTAGCAACCAATAGGATTACTGCTTTCATTTTCACAGGGAGCAATGGTTGCTAGGGAAGCTGCCTCACAACATCCACAGAAATAACTGGTAGACCCCCTACTCCAACTATACAGTACATGTATACAGGACCCCCTACTCCAACTATACAGTACATGTATATACAGGACCCCCTACTCCATCTATACAGTACATGTATACAGGGCCCCCTACTCCATCTATACAGTACATGTATATACAGGACCCCCTACTCCATCTATACAGTACATATATATACAGGACCCCCTACTCCATCTATACAGTACATGTATACAGGACCCCCTACTCCATCTATACAGTACATGTATACAGGACCCCCTACTCCAACTATACAGTACATGTATATACAGGACCCCCTACTCCATCTATACAGGACATGTATACACAGGGCCCCCCACTCCATCTATACAGTACATGTATACAGGGCTCCCTACTCCATCTATACTGTACATGTATATACAGGACCCCCTACTCCATCTATACAGTACATGTATACAGGACCCCCTACTCCATCTATGCAGGACATGTATACAGGACCCCCTACTCCATCTATACAGTACATGTATACAGGACCCCCTACTCCATCTATACAGTACATGTATACAGGACCCCTACTCCATCTATACTGTACATGTATATACAGGACCCCCTACTCCATCTATACAGTACATGTATACAGGACCCCCTACTCCATCTATGCAGGACATGTATACAGGACCCCCTACTCCATCTATACAGTACATGTATACAGGACCCCCTACTCCATCTATACTGTACATGTATACAGGACCCCCTACTCCATCTATACAGTACATGTATATACAGGGCCCCCTACTCCATCCATACAGTACATGTATATACAGGACCCCCTACTCCATCTATACAGTACATGTATACAGGACCCCCTACTCTACCTATACAGTACATGTATATACAGGGCCCAATACTCCATCTATACAGTACATGAATATACAGGACCCCCTACTCCATCTATACAGTACATGTACAGTGGCGGTCTTTGGCACCAAGCACCCCAAGCGATCGCTTGGGGCCCCCAACATCCAGGGGGGCCCCCACACCCCACTCCTGTGCTCAAGACCGCTGGACAGAGCCGCTGCCCCGCTCGCTGCTGCCATCTGAACTGTAACTATGAGCACTCGTAATGAGCGCTCATAGTTACATGCAGCAGCAGCAGCAGCACTAACAGGGCGGGAGACATTGGCCCCCTTCCTGTCAGTCACTCTTGTGGCCGTAGGAAGGGTTTTCCCTGCGGTCACAAGTGGTAGCTTTGTC
The DNA here is from genome assembly GCF_027789765.1 of Dendropsophus ebraccatus. Lineage (NCBI taxonomy): Eukaryota > Metazoa > Chordata > Amphibia > Anura > Hylidae > Dendropsophus > Dendropsophus ebraccatus. The sequence continues at coordinate 217,956,550 of NC_091455.1, read as the reverse complement.
CTTGTGGTGCCGGCGCTAGGACAAGGGGAGCGCGGCCACAAGAGTGAATAGAACCGGAACTAGGTGAGTATAAGTGTTTTTTATTGTGTTATATACTATATGGGAGGGGGAGCACACAGGGTCTGTTTAACTAGGGGAGCGCACATCGGGGGTCTATATAAATGGGGAGAGCACACAGGGGGCTATATAACAGGGGGAGCACACAGGGGGGCTAGAGACTACTGGGGCTTCACAGAGGGGTCTATATACTACTGGGGGCAGCACATAGGGGGTCTATATACTACTTGGGGCAGCAGAATGGGGTCTATATACAACTTGGAGAGCACACAGGAGGTCTATATCCAAGTGGGGGAGCACACAGGGGGGTTATATACTACTGGGGGAGCACACAGGGGTCTATTTACTACTGGTGGCGCACACAGGGGGTCTATATACTACTGGGGGAACATACAGGGGGTCTATATACTACTTGTGAGGCACACAGGTGGTCTACATATATCACTGGGGGAGCACACAGGGGTCTGTATACTACTGGGGCAGCACACAAGGGGTCTATATAATACTGGTGGGGCACACAGGGGGTCTATATACTACTGGGGGAACCACACAGGGGGTTTATATACTACTGGAGAAGCACACAGGGGTCTATATCCAAGTTGGGGAGAACACAGGAGGTCTATATCCAAGTGGGGGAGCACACAGGGGGGCTAAATACCCCTGAGGGAGCACACAGGGGGCCTATATACTTGTGGGGGAGCACACAGGGGGTATATACAACTGGGGGCAGTACACAGGAGGTCTATATACAACTGAAGCAGCACACAGGAGGTCTATATACTTCTGGGGGAGCACACGGGGGGGGGGCTATATGTAACTGGGGGAACACACAGGGGTCTATATACTACTGGGGGAAGCAAACAAGGGGTATATACTACTATGGGCAGGAAACAAGGGGTATATACTATTGGGGGCAGCACACAAGGAGTATATATTACTGGCGGTAGTGCACAAGTGGTATATACTACTGGGGGCAACACACAGAGGTCTATTGTTTTGGAACGCGTGTCGAAGGGGGGGCCCCAGACATAACTTCGCTTAGGGCCCCAGAAATGCCAAGACCGCCCCTGTACATGTATATACAGGACCCCCTACTCCATCTATACAGTACATGTATATACAGGACCCCCTACTCCATCTATACAGTATATGTATATACAGGACCCCCTACTCCATCTATACAGTACATGTATATACAGGGCCCCCTACTCCAACTATACAGTACATGTATATACAGGACCCCCTACTCCATCTATACAGTACATGTATATACAGGACCCCCTACTCCATCTATACAGTACATGTATATACAGGACCCCCTACTCCATCTATACAGTACAGGTATATACAGGGCACTACAGGTATACCAAACTGTGACTGGGTAACACTGCCACACCAGACCTGACCAATACCGCCATACTGTGCTGGATAACACTGCCATACCAGACCTGACCAATACCGCCATACTGTGCTGGATAACACTGTCATACCAGACCTGACCAATACCGCCATACTGTGACTGGATAACACCTCCAAACCAGACCTGACCAATACCGCCATACTGTGACTGGATAACACTGCCATACCAGACCTGACCAATACCGCCATACTGTGCTGGATAACACTGTCATACCAGACCTGACCAATACCGCCATACTGTGACTGGATAACACTGCCATACCAGACCTGACCAATACCGCCATACTGTGCTGGATAACACTGCCATACCAGACCTGACCAATACCGCCATACTGTGCTGGATAACACTGTCATACCAGACCTGACCAATACCGCCATACTGTGACTGGATAACACTGCCATACCAGACCTCACCAATACCGGCAAACTGTGACTGGGTAACACCGCCACACCAGACCTCACCAATACCGCCATACTGTGACTGGATAACACCGCCACACCAGACCTGACCAATACAGCTATACTCTGACTGGATAACACTGTCATACCAGACCTGACCAATACCGCCATACTCTGACTGGATAACACTGCCATACCAGACCTCACCAATACCGGCAAACTGTGACTGGGTAACACCGCCACACCAGACCTGACCAATACCGCCATACTGTGACTGGATAACACCATCATATCAGACCTGACCAATACTGCCATACTGTGACTGGATAACACCGCTATACCAGACCTGACCAATACCACCATACTGTGACTGGATAACACCGCCACACCAGACCTGACCAATACCGCCATACTGTGACTGGATAACACCATCATATCAGACCTGACCAATACTGCCATACTGTGACTGGATAACACCGCTATACCAGACCTGACCAATACCGCCATACTGTGACTGGATAACACCGCCATACTAGACATGACCAATACCGACACACTGTGACTGAATAACACTGCCATACTGGTAAATACAACCCTGCAGGTATACAGGACACTACAGGTATACAGGACCCCAAAACTATACACTACAGGTGCACGGGACCTCCACAAAACTATATACTACAGGTATACAGGAACCCAAACTTTACACTACAGGTATACAGGACCCCAAAACTATACACTACAGGTATACAGGACTTTCACCAACTATATACTACAGGTATACAGGACCCAAAACTATACACTACAGGTATATAGGACCCCAAACTATACACTACAGGTATACAGGACCTCAAAACTATACACTACAGGTATACAGGACCTACACCAACTCTATAATACAGGTATACAGCACCTTCACCAACTCTATACTACAAGTATACAGGACCCCAAATATACTACAGGTATACAGGAACTCCACCAACTCTATACTATAGTTATACAGAACCCTCAAACTATTTACTACAGGTATACAGGACCCCCGAACTATATACTACAGGTATACAAGACCTCCACCAATTATACACTACAGGTATCCAGGACCCTCAAACTATAAACTACAGGTATACAAGACCTCCACCAACTATACATTACAGGTATACAGCACCAACTATATACTACAGGTATACAGGACCCCCCGAACTATACAGTACAGGTATACAGGACCTTCACCAACTGTACACTGCAGGTATACAGGACCTCTCTCAACTATACACTACAGGTATACAGCCCCCCCAACTACACACTACAGGTATACAGGACCCCCCCACAGCTATACACTATAGGTATACAGCCCCCCAACTATGCACTACAGATATGCGAGACCCCTAAAAACTATACATTGTGGGTATACAGAACCCCTCCAACTATGCACTACAGGTATACACTAATTCCACTGATTAACTCAGATGAAACAATACCTTTAGCTTGGCCTCCTGGGCACCTTAGAACAAATCTAATTAACACACTGACACTTTATACCCGGGCAGCGCCGGGTACATTTTCTAGTATAATATAATATACCGGATATGTGTAATATAATATACAGGATATTTGTAATATAATATACTGGATATCTATATCATAAAAATCAAAGTCAAAGTCTGTCTGTCCTTTTGTCTGTCTGTCTGTCCTTCTGTCTGTCTGCCCTTCTGTCTGTCTGCCTGTCTGTCCTCTATAGACTTCCAAACGCTTGAACCGTTTGACCCCAAATTTGGCCCACAGATACATTGGGTGCCCGGGAAGGTTATTGCGAAGGTCCCGTCCCCGCCAGATGTACAGGAGGGGAGGGGGAGGGGAAAGAGCGCCCCATAGAGATGAATGGGAAAATCTCCTCACTGCACACACAGGTGATATAATTAGCTGCAGCAGACACGGCAGTTGGAGCCTTAGCAACCAATAGGATTACTGCTTTCATTTTCACAGGGAGCAATGGTTGCTAGGGAAGCTGCCTCACAACATCCACAGTAATAACTGGTAGACCCCCTACTCAATCTATACAGTACATGTATACAGGACCCCCTACTCCATCTATACAGTACAGGTATATACAGGGCCCCCTACTCCATCTATACAGTACATGTATATACAGGACCCCCTACTCCATCTATGCATTACATGTATATACAGGAGCCCCTACTCCATCTATACAGTACATGTATACAGGACCCCCTACTCCATCTATACAGTACATGTATACAGGACCCCCTACTCCATCTATACAGTACATGTATACAGGACCCCCTACTCCATCTATACAGTACATGTATACAGGACCCCCTACTCCATCTATACAGTACATGTATATACAGGACCCCCTACTCCATCTATACAGTACATGTATATACAGGACCCCCTACTCCATCTATACAGTACATGTATACAGGACCCCCTACTCCATCTATACAGTACATGTATACAGGACCCCCTACCCCATCTATACAGTACATGTATACAGGACCCCCTACTCCATCTATACAGTACATGTATACAGGACCCCCTACTCCATCTATACAGTACATGTATACAGGGCCCCCTACTCCATCTATACAGTACATGTATATACAGGACCCCCTACTCCATCTATACAGTACATATATATACAGGACCCCCTACTTCATCTATACAGTACATGTATACAGGACCCCCTACTCCATCTATACAGTACATGTATACAGGACCCCCTACTCCATCTATACAGTACATGTATACAGGACCCCCTACTCCATCTATACAGTACATGTATACAGGACCCCCTACTCCATCTATACAGTACATGTAAACATAGGGCCGATTCTAGCTTTTCTGCCGCCTGAGGTGAAAACTGACAAAGGCCCCCACCCCCTCAGAGAAATAGTCAGGGAGAGAAGATCCAGGACAGGCACAGTGCAGCACCCCAGTGTGTATGGGACAGCACTATAGATAACAGTGTGCTCTGTGCGGTGACCAGATTTTTTAACTGTTTGAGCCACTATGGGCCCCCTGGGAGCTTCAAAACAAACAACAATCTACAACTGCTGACCTCTGACCTCAGGAGCCAGAGAAGAGCCATAAAACAGGCTGCTCTGTTAACTCTTTCAGTACTGCAGAATGTAGAGTATTACTGTGCATCACTTACATTCTGCAATATGGAAGGAGGTAACAGCAGAGCAGAACATGACTTTGATGCCTCTTCTCCTGCTCTGTGCTGAGGTCAGCTCGGAGTTCGGCAGGGCAGAGAAGACATAATATAGCGTCCCCGCTGCTGTTAACGTTTTCTTTTCTACAGTGTGTAAGTGATGCAGAGTATAATAACTCTGCATTATTGAAAGGGTTAACAGCAGGAGACACTATATCTATGTCTTATGTGATGTGAATACCTGTGAATACGAGGCTTCCAGTCTCCTCAGCGCTTCTCATGAGGCAACTGACAGGAAACACAGCCGGGCACTGAACCGTAACTAGTTGCAATGATAAGGACACAGGACGCTGATGCCGCCCCCTCAAGGGCTGTGTTATCTGCCGCCTGAGGCGAACACTTCACCTCGCCTCATGGCAGATACGGGCCTGTGTATACAGGACCCCCTACTCCATCTATACAGTACATGTATATACAGGACCCCCTACTGCATCTATACAGTACATGTATATACAGGGCCCCCTACTCCATCCATACAGTACATGTATACAGGACCCCCTACTCCATCTATACAGTACATGTATATACAGGACCCCCTACTCCATCTATACAGTACATGTATATACAGGACCCCCTACTCCATCTATACAGTACAGGTATACAGAACCCCCTACTCCATCTATACAGTACATGTATACAGGACCTCCTACTCCATCTATACAGTACATGTATATACAGGGCCCCCTACTCCATCTATACTGTACATGTATACAGGACCCCCTACTCCATCTATACAGCACATGTATACAGGACCCCCTACTCCATCTATACAGTACATGTATATACAGGACCTCCTGCTCCATCTATACAGTACATGTATACAGGACCCCCTACTCCATCTATACAGTACATGTATACAGGACCCCCTACTCCATCTATACAGTACATGTATATACAGGGCCCCCTACTCCATCTATACAGTACATATATATACAGGGCCCCCTACTCCATCTATACAGTACATATATATACATATATATACAGGGCCCCCTACTCTATCTATACAGTACATATATATACAGGACCCCCTACTTCATCTATACAGTACAGGTATATACACGGCCCCCTACTCCATCTATACAGTACATGTATATACAGGGAACTACAGGTATAGCAAACTGTGACTGGATAACACTGCCACACCAGACCTGACCAATACCGCCATACTGTGACTGGATAACACTGCCATACCAGACCTGATCAATACTGCCATATACTGTGACTGGATAACACCGCCACACCAGACCTGACCAATACCGCCATACTGTGACTAGATAACACTGCCATACCAGACCTGATCAATACTGCCATATACTGTGACTGGATAACACCGCCACACCAGACCTGACCAATACCGCCATACTGTAACTGGATAACACCACTATACCAGACCTGACCAATACCACCACACTATGACTGGAGAACACCGCCACACCAGACCTGACCAATACCGCCATACTGTGACTGGATAACACTGCCATACCAGACCTGACCAATACCGCCATACTGTGACTGAATAACACTGCCATACCAGACCTGACCAATACCACCATACTGTGACTGGATAACACCGCCATACCAGACATGACCAATACTGACACATTGTGACTGAATAACACTGCCATACCAGACCTGACAAATACCGCCATACTGTGACTGAATAACACCGCTATACAAGACCTGACCAAAGATTTTCTGGCAAGTCTGAACGGGAGGGTACTGCCTCTCTGCAAGGTGCTACCCTACGCACCAGACCATGGGTGCCTAATGGTAAATACGACCCTGCAGGTATACAGGACACTACAGGTATACAGGACCCCAAAACTATACACTACAAGTGCACGGGACCTCCACCAACTATATACTACAGGTATACAGGACCCCAAACTTTACACTACAGGTATACAGGACCCCAAAACTATACACTACAGGTATACAGGACCTCCACCAACTATATTCTTCAGGTATACAGGACCTCCACCAACTATATACTTCAGGTATACAGGACCTCCACCAACTATATACTACAGGTATACAGGACCCAAAACTATACACTACAGGTATACAGGACCCCAAAACTATACACTACAGGTATACAGGAACTCCACCAACTATATACTACAGGTATATAGGACCCCAAACTATACACTACAGGTATACAGGACCTCAAAACTATACACTACAGGTATACAGGACCTACACCAACTCTATACTACAGTTATACAGCACCTTCACCAACTCTTTACTACAGGTATACAGGACCCCAAAGCTATATACTACAGGTATACAGGAACTCCATCAACTATATACTACAGGTATACAGGACCCCAAACTACACACTACAGGTATACAGGACCCCAAAGCTATATACTACAGGTATACAGGAACTCCACCAACTATATACTACAGGTATATAGGACCCCAAACTATACACTACAGGTATACAGGACCCCAAAGCTATATACTACAGGTATACAGTAACTCCACCAACTATATACTACAGGTATATAGGACCCCAAACTATGCACTACAGGTATACAGGACCCCCGAACTATATACTACAAGTATACAAGACCTCCGCCAATTATACACTACAGGTATCCAGGACCCTTAAACTATAAACTACAGGTGTACAAGACCTCCACCAACTATACATTACAGGTATACAGCACCAACTATATACTACAGGTATACAGGACCCCTGAACTATACAGTACAGGTATACAGGACCTTCACCAACTGTACACTGCAGGTATACAGGACCTCCCTCAACTATACACTACAGGTATACAGCCCCCCCCCCAACTACACACTACAGGTATACAGGATCCCCCAACTATACACTATAGGTATACAGCCCCCCCAACTATGCACTACAGATATGCGAGACCCCTAAAAACTATACATTGTGGGTATACAGAACCCCTCCAACTATGCACTACAGGTATACACTAATTCCACTGATTAACTTAGATGAAACAATACCTTTAGCTTGGCCTCCTGGGCACCTTAGAACAAATCTAATTAACACACTGACACTTTATACCCGGGCAGCGCCGGGTACATTTTCTAGTGTGTAATATAATGTAATATACAGGATATGTGTAATATAATATAATATACCGGATATGTGTAATATAATATACAGGATATGTGTAATATAATATACAGGATATGTGTAATATAATATACAGGATATGTGTAATATAATATACAGGATATGTGTAATATAATATACTGGATATGTGTAATATAATATACAGGATATGTGTAATATAATATACTGGATATGTGTAATATAATATACTGGATATGTGTAATATAATATACTGGATATGTGTAATATAATGTAATATACAGGATATGTGTAATATAATATAATATACAGGATATGGCTATGTTCACACAACGTTTCTTTCAGCTCCGTTTAAAATGACGTCCGTTATTTTGTGTCTAAAATAGCGGACGTTTTTTGAAGCCTGGCATCCCCTTAGTGCAATGACGGGTGTTTGCACATTATTTTAGTTTGGGGTTACTAATTGGCCTTTGGTTGTGGCTTAATTGAAAAATCCATTGAATTTAATAGTAAAAACGGAGAAAGAACAGTGACAAAAGAAGAACTGTGTGTGAACAACTAATAACAAGCATCCGCTATTTGCAAAAAACGTCCGAAAATAATGTTCATGTTCATTATTCTGACGTCTGCGGCAAAAACGTCCATTTTTTAATGCATTGTGTGCATAGGACGTCTGTCTTCCCATTGACTTCATTGCAATTGCATTGAGGTCAGTTAAATTGATGCAAAAACTGAGGTTTTTTTAAATAGCGAAATCGGACATTATTTCTCCATTTTTGACATTGTGTGAACATAGCCTATGTCTAATATAATATAATATACAGGCTATGTGTAATATACAGGATATGTGTAATATAACATAATATACAGGATATATTTCATATAATATAAAGGATAGGTGTAATATAATATACAGGATAGGTGTAATATAATATAATATACAGAATATGTGTATAATAATATACAGGATATGTGTAATATAATATAATATACAGAATAAATGTAATATAATATACAGGATATGTGTAATATAATATAATATACAGGATAAGTGTATAATAATATACAGGATATGTGTAATATAATATAATATACAGAATATATGTAATATAATATACAGGATATGTGTAATATAATATACAGGATAGGTGTATAATAATATACAGGATATGTGTAATATAATATACAGGATAGGTGTATAATAATATACAGGATATGTGTAATATAATATAATATACAGAATATATGTAATATAATATACAGGATATGTGTAATATAATATAATATACAGAATATATGTAATATAATATACAGGATATGTGTAATATAATATACAGGATATGTGTAATATAATATAATATACAGAATATATGTAATATAATATACAGGATATGTGTAATATAATATAATATACAGGATAAGTGTATAATAATATACAGGATATGTGTAATATAATATAATATACAGAATATATGTAATATAATATACAGGATATGTGTAATATAATATACAGGATAGGTGTATAATAAAATACAGGATATGTGTAATATAATATAATATACAGAATATATGTAATATAATATACAGGATATGTGTATTATAATATAATATACAGAATATATGTAATATAATATACAGGATATGTGTAATATAATATAATATACAGGATAAGTGTATAATAATATACAGGATATGTGTAATATAATATAATATACAGAATATATGTAATATAATATACAGGATATGTGTAATATAATATACAGGATAGGTGTATAATAATATACAGGATATGTGTAATATAATATACAGGATAGGTGTATAATAATATACAGGATATGTGTAATATAATATAATATACAGAATATATGTAATATAATATACAGGATATGTGTAATATAATATAATATACAGGATATGTGTAATATAATATAATATACAGAATATATGTAATATAATATACAGAATATATGTAATATAATATACAGGATATGTGTAATATAATATACAGGATAGGTGTATAATAATATACAGGATATGTGTAATATAATATACAGGATAGGTGTATAATAATATACAGGATATGTGTAATATAATATAATATGCAGAATATATGTAATATAATATACAGGATATGTGTAATATAATATACAGGATAGGTGTATAATAATATACAGGATATGTGTAATATAATATAATATACAGAATATATGTAATATAATATACAGAATATATGTAATATAATATACAGGATAGGTGTAATATACAGGATATGTGTAATATAATATAATATACCGGATATGTGTAATATAATATACAGGATGTGTGTAATATAATATAATATACAGGATATGTGTAATATAATATAATATGCAGAATATATGTAATATAATATACAGGATATGTGTAATATAATATACAGGATAGGTGTATAATAATATACAGGATATGTGTAATATAATATAATATACAGAATATATGTAATATAATATACAGAATATATGTAATATAATATACAGGATAGGTGTAATATACAGGATATGTGTAATATAATATAATATACCGGATATGTGTAATATAATATACAGGATGTGTGTAATATAATATAATATACAGGATATGTGTAATATAATATAATATACAGAATATATGTAATATAATATACAGGATATGTGTAATATAATATACCGGATATGTGTAATATAATATACCGGATATGTGTAATATAATATACAGGATATGTGTAATATAATATAATATACAGAATATATGTAATATAATATACAGGATGTGTGTAGTGATAAACCTGTAAAATTGAATGTAATGTTTGTCTCTGTTACCGGCTGTTAAGACTGAACATTTGTCATTATCACAAAGTGAGAGATAGAGCAGAGGAATCATCTGCTGCACCCCTAGTGGACTGTATGGGAGAGCAGGTGAGGACTATGGGGGTGTCATCGGATTACAGGGTCTCCTCACCTCCATCCCACAGAACAGTCAGCCCCACGTGTGCGATGAGGATGGTGAATAATCCTGCCCGATCCAGGATAATCCCGTTCCCGCTGTACATCTTGGGGAGTCGCACAGCTGCACCATTCACTGTGACCTCCCGACCTGTAGATAGGGGGCGACATGTTATACTATATACAGCAGTGCTCATCCTGTGTGTGGGCCGGGCCCCTATGGAGCCAACCCCAGGATATACCTGGCTGCAATACTGTAAGGAGGAGCAGCATAGAAGCACAGGACAGCAGGGGAGCACAGGACAGCAGGGGAGCACAGGACAGCAGGGAAGCACAGGACAGCAGGGAAGCACTGGACAGCAGGGAAGCACAGGACAGCAGGGAAGCACTGGACAGCAGGGAAGCACTGGACAGCAGGGAAGCACTGGACAGCAGGGAAGCAGTAAGGAAGCACAGGACAGCAGGGAAGCACAGGACAGCAGAGAAGTACAGGACAGCAGGGAAGCTATAGGGAAGCACAGGTCATCAGGGAGGCACAGGACAGCAGGGGAGCACAGGACAGCAGGGAAGCACAGGACAGCAGGGAAGCTATAGGGAAGGACAGGACAGCAGGGAAGCTATAGGGGTGCACAGGACAGCAGGGAAGCACAGGACAGCAGGGGAGTACAGGACAGCAGGAAAGCACAGGACAGCAGGGGAGTACAGGACAGCAGGGGAGCTATAGGAAAGCACAGGACAGCAGGGAAGCTCTAGGGAAGCACAGGACAGCAATGAAGTATGAGGAGGCCCCAATGTCACCACTACCCCAGCATCTAAGGCCACAACCTGCCCCACTACCGGCATCACTTACCTCTCAGCAGATGAACAATTGTGTTTCCAACCATGACCAGGACAGACTTGGTGCAGGTGATTCCGCTGCTGCCGCATGGCACGTTCTCGGCGGTGACGGTAAAGAGCCCATTGTTCTCTCTGACCAGAACATACTGGCAATCCCCCAGGAAGGTGAAGGAGCGGCCATCGAAGGTGATGTAATGGGGGTCCCCGGTGGCGGTGCAGATTCCAGCACATTGCTCATTGGTGCACTCCCAGCGCCGATTCTTACACACACTGCCAAAATGGAAGCCGGGATCATTATTATATATATAGGGGGTCAATGAGAAGGGGCCAACATATCCAGGGCCCATCTATGACAAAACCCACCTCCATATCAATATCCACCAGCTGCTACCTCAGTTGACCTCCTTCCTTCTCTAACCCCACCACCATGGCCATCCTCTCGTTGGTCTCCATTCCTCTGTTTAAGCTTTTACACTTTAATCTCCTACCAGATCAGGAGCAACCCCCCCCCCCCCCCCCAGCCAGCGTTCCCCAGCCACCTTTCTCCACCCAATAATCAGCCCATGTAAAAGGGCCAGTGATCAGCCGACGGGCGAGGAAATGGTCGCTCACCACCTGAATGATGTTGTGCAGCCGCCGAAATTGTCTTCAAATCAACTTAAGAGGGGGTTGTCTCTGCTGGACTATTAGGCACCATTATTGCATCTGGACCCAGTGGCGGATTCTCCAGTACACTGATGGGCCCATCCATCTCTGATCCCTACGCTATTAGCTACAGGTAGAGTCTTGGGTGTCTCACCAGGTGTTACAGTCTTTGGTGATGGTGTCGTTGGTATGGTAGAGTTTCCCATGGTGGTGGCAGGGACAGTCCTCGGGGGGCACACATCTGTCCATCTGTGACAGCAATACATTGGATTTAACAAGATGAAATGAGTAACATTTATCCAATCCTACACAGAATACGGGACAATGCTGACCTACCGAAATCAGTATCATCGGCAGGAAGACGTGGGACAATGGAGAAGAACAATACCTGAGAGTAGTTTTTATTCTGCCCCAATAGTGAACACGACTATATTGTTTAGAGAACACTGGGCTACTACTGGCTCCCTGGCTGGTACTGATGAGATGGTACTTACCAGTAGGACCATCCCGTCTGGGCACACACAACCGTCACCCCTGTCCGAGCAGCTATGGTTCTGCTCCAGGTTCTCACAGGTGAGAAGACACCCCCCAAATTTATAGACCAAATCACCCGGGCAGAAAGCCACCTCCGGGCAGCTGTTCTCTGTACAGTTCCATGAACCATTGACACAGGTACTGGAAAAGAAGGAGAAAATTATGAGAAACTAAAGGGATAAGAAAACAAAAGATAAAGGAGAAGACTGGAAACCATAAGATAGAGGTGAAGACTGAAAATCATGAGATAGAGGAGAAGACTGGAAATCACGAGATAATGGAGGAGAAGACTGGAAATCATGAGATAGAGGAGAAGATGGAAATTATGAGATAGCGAGGAGAAGATGGAAATTTTGAAATAGAGGAGAAGACTGGAAATCATTAGATAACGGAAGGAGAAGACTGGAAATCATGAAATAGAGGAGAAGACTGGAAATCACGAGATAATGGAGGAGAAGACTGGAAATCATGAGATAGAGGAGAAGATGGAAATTATGAGATAGCGAGGAGAAGATGGAAATTTTGAAATAGAGGAGAAGACTGGAAATGATTAGATAACGGAAGGAGAAGACTGGAAATCATGAGATAGAGGAGAAGACTGGAAATCATGAGATAGAAGAGAAGACTGGAAATCATGAGATAGAAGAGAAGACTGGAAATCATGAGATAGAAGAGAAGACTGGAAATCACGCGATAGAAGAGAAGACTGGAAATCATGAGATAGAGGAAAAGACTGGAAATCATGAGATAGAGGAGAAGACTAGAAATCACGAGATAGAGGAGAAGACTGGAAATCATGATATAGAGGAGAAGACTGGAAATCATGAGATAACGGAAGGAGAAGACTGGAAATCATGAGATAGAGAAGATGGAAATTATGAGATAGCGAGGAGAAGATGGAAATTTTGAAATAGAGGAGAAGACTGGAAATGATTATATAACGGAAGGAGAAGACTGGAAATCATGAGATAGAGGAGAAGACTGGAAATCATGAGATAGAAGAGAAGACTGGAAATCACGAGATAGAAGAGAAGACTGGAAATCACGAGATAGAAGAGAAGACTGGAAATCATGAGATAGAGGAAAAGACTGGAAATCATGAGATAGAGGAGAAGACTAGAAATCACGAGATAGAGGAGAAGACTGGAAATCATGAGATAGAGGAGAAGACTGGAAATCATGAGATAACGGAAGGAGAAGACTGGAAATCATGAGATAGAGGAGAAGATGGAAATTATGAGATAGCGAGGAGAAGATGGAAATTTTGAAATAGAGGAGAAGACTGGAAATGATTAGATAACGGAAGGAGAAGACTGGAAATCATGAGATAGAGGAGAAGACTGGAAATCATGAGATAGAAGAGAAGACTGGAAATCACGAGATAGAAGAGAAGACTGGAAATCATGAGATGAGCTGTATGAGGTTCTGTATGGGACTGAACGTGGTCATGTGGCTGAGACATTCAATGAAATCAACCTATCCTGTGAGAAGGAGTAGACAGGTCATAGGGTGATTTCATCAGACATCTCCCACCACCTCTCCCATGACTTCCTGTAGATAGAGACCACCATAGAGCTGGAGGCCATCATGTCCTGAAGAGTAACTAAGCTCTTGTTGTCCTCTGGAACAGTATATCCCATCTTCTGTCTGTAGGGGACAGTTTGTTATATCACACACCAGCACCCACCATGTCTGCTCCTCCAGAGATGACATCCAGGATGGTGGGGTCTCCGAGTTGTTCAGGACTACCTCATCAATGACTTACCAATCTTTGCACTTTTGCTTCATGGAGCTCCCAGGCTGATAGGTGTGCCCTCCGAGATGACACGAACACATGGAAGGGCGGACACATTGTCCACTGTCATCCAGCACCAGACCCTCCGGACAGTTACATCCAGCCACACAGCCCACCAGGTCCTGACAGTATCCAGAGTCTGCCATACGGAGGTCAGCGCAGGTCTTCTGACAGGGAGGGGCACATTCCATGTAGACCTGCCCTCCGGAGCACTGGATGGCTGAAGAGGAAAAGGGGAGATATAAAGACCCCAAGAGGTGACAACAGAGGGTGGGGCAGTGACAACAGAGGGTGGGGCTGTGACAGTAGAGGGTGGGGCAGTGACAACAGAGGGTGGGGCTGTGACAGTAGAGGGTGGGGCAGTGACAACAGAGGGTGGGGCTGTGACAGTAGAGGGTGGGGCAGTAACAACAGAGGGCGGGGCAGTGACAACAGAGGGCGGGGCAGTGACAACAGAGGGTGGGGCAGTGACAGTAGAGGGTGGGGCAGTAACAACAGAGGGCGGGACAGTGGCAGTAGAGGGTGGGGCAGTGACAACAGAGGGCGGGGCAGTGAAAACAGAGGGTGGGGCAGTGACAGTAGAGGGTGGGGCAGTAACAACAGAGGGCGGGACAGTGACAGTAGAGGGTGTGGCAGTGAAAACAGAGGGCGGGGCAGTGAAAACAGAGGGTGGGGCAGTGACAACAGAGGGCAGAGGGCAGGACAGTGACAGTGGAGGGTGGGGCAATGACAACAAGGGGCGGGGTGAGAAGCCAGGCTTACGGCACAAGGTTTGGTTCCTCCAGGGCACCAGCACCCCCTCCTGGGCACATTGCCTGGCATAGGCGGACAGGGCGCTGCACAGACAGTTCTTGGTAGAGGAGCAGCCGCAGACGTCGTACAGGCAGAGCTGGTGATAGGGGCCCCACTCTACCACATCATGGCAAGGCTGAGGGCCACACAAAGTAAGGAGATCACAATGTAATAATAATAACATGATAGCAATTGTAGAAAGTGATTGGCACTACAGCTCCTAATATAGACCCATCAATGGCTGGGTACGTTAGTACTGAAATGCATGAACTAACACTGGATGACTTCTGGTGGTGCTCACTAATTGTAAAGAACCTTTATGGCAAATACAGTTCATTCAAAGGAATAGTAGTGGCAACTCACCAATTAGAAGACTTGTGTAGATAACTTTATTCAGCGCATGGATAAAACATTGGGCGGACGCCAGACAGGTGTAGCTTACAAATTTGTTTCGCTCTTCAACAGACCCCTCCCTCTGGCTACGTCACCCCTGTATAAATACTCACAACAACGTGACGTGAAAAGACATGTGATCATCTCATTAAAATAACACACAGTTTAAAAACAAAGATCCTTTTTAGTTGGTTATATCAGGAAGCTCCGGTCTACCTTCTCATTAAGACCATTCGGACCTTCTGCTCCTGTTCGCAAAATCCATTTAGTCTCGTCCTTTAGCAATGCACGGTGTCTATCTGATCTATTCCGTGCTAGCACTCTTTGTATGCCGGCTACTTTTATTTCTGACATATCACCTGCATGTAAGTAATAAAAGTAGCCGGCATACAAAGAGTGCTAGCACGGAATAGATCAGATAGACACCGTGCATTGCTAAAGGACGAGACTAAATGGATTTTGCGAACAGGAGCAGAAGGTCCGAATGGTCTTGATGAGAAGGTAGACCGGAGCTTCCTGATATAAACTGAAAAGGATCTTTGTTTTTAAACTGTGTGTTATTTTAATGAGATGATCACATGTCTTTTCACGTCACGTTGTTGTGAGTATTTATACAGGGGTGACGTAGCCAGAGGGAGGGGTCTGTTGAAGAGCGAAACAAATTTGTAAGCTACACCTGTCTGGCGTCCGCCCAATGTTTTATCCATGCGCTGAATAAAGTTATCTACACAAGTCTTCTAATTGGTGAGTTGCCACTACTATTCCTTTGAATGAACTGTAATAATAATAACAACACTACTAACTCTATATTAATAATAATAATATAATAACAACACACCTAATAATGATATAATAACACACACAATAATGATATTATATCATTATTATTTTATTATTATTATTATTATTATTATGTGTTATGTAGGGATGAGCGAACTTTTGAAAAGTTCGGTTCAGTTCAATCCGGCGAACGTTCGTGAAGTTCGGATTCGTACGAACCGAACCTAAAAGGAACCTTGCTATAACGGCTGAATAATTGCAGCTACAATAGTGCGAGTCTGATTGGGCATTGTTTCCTTTAAATGCAGTTGCTATTACAATGAAAAAAGTGGAAAAAATCAAAGTGCAAAAATAGTGAAAAAAAATTAGCTAAGGTGTAAGTGATTAGACAGGACGTAGGACACAAAGTTCCTTGGACCCAGTAGGGTGGAGAACAGACAATTAACAGAGGAAGAGGAGGAGGAGGAGGCGGTACCTGATTGTACCCAGGCCAGTATGGTTGAGAACAGACAATTCATGGAGGAGGATGGTCAGCCTTGGAGTGGTGGCCTGGGAATCCTCGCTGATGATGTTGGTTACCACACTTTCAAGAACACAGAGGAGTGGACGATGTCCTTGATGCTCACAAACAAAGTCGCGTCCTCAAAAGGGATCAACAATTGGCAGGAAATGTTGGCAGAAACCTGAGCACTATGAGGTTTATCACATGTCCCATACAAAGTGACCCCCTGCTGCACCGCAGAGACAATGTTCCTCCCATTGTCGGCTACAACACTTCCCACCGTTAGTTGACCTTGGCTCAGCCATTCATATATCTCCTCCCTGATGGTCCGGAGAAGCTCCTGCCCACTGTGGCTCCGTTCACCCAGGCTCACAAAATGGAGGACAGCCTGAGAGCACCGGGCCTGACATGGTTGGTAAGACACCGGGGCAGGTTGGACTGCAGCCAAAGCGGCGGATGGTTGCAAGGAGGTGGAGGCAGAACTTGTGCAGAACTGTCCACCTAAAGCATCGGGGAGGTGACAGCGACAAGAATGGTCTAACTTTATGGTGGTCTTCTGGGGGAATGTTGACCCAATGGGCAGTAACAGACATGTACTGCCCCTGCCCATAATTAAAGGAGCAGACATCAGCACTGGGGTGCACGGTCCTGGACACCGAGAGTCCCAATGAGTCGCCAACCTTATTCTACACAACTGTGATGGGACAGCCGATGGGACTTTTTTTTTTTACTGTTTTTTTTTTAAACTTTTTTTTTTGTTGCGCCTAAACGGGGTTCTCCTATTTAATTTTTTGAAGTTTTCTTGTAAAGATATGAACTGAGATTTTGACTTAACCCCTTAAGGACAGAGCCAATTTCGATTTTTGCGTTTTCGTTTTTTCCTCCTTGTGCTTAAAAGGCCATAGCACTTGCATTTTTCCACCTAGAAACCCGCATGAGCCCTTATTTTTTGCGTCACTAATTGTACTTTGCAATGACAGGCTGAATTTTTGCATAAAGTACACTGCGAAACCAGAAAAAAATTCAAAGTGTGAAATTGAAAAAAAAACAAACCCATTTTGTTTATTTAGGGGAAATGTGTTTTTACGCCATTCGCCCTGGGGTAAAACTGACTTGTTATACATGTTGCTCAAGTCGTTACGATTAAAACGATATGTAACATGTATAACTTATATTGTATCTGACGGCCGGTAAGAAATTCAAACCATTGTCAACAAATATACGTCACTTAAAATCGCCCTATTTCCAGGCTTATAGCGCTTTTATCCTTTGGTCTATGGGGCTGTGTGAGGTGTCATTTTTTGCGCCATGATGTGATCTTTCTATCGGTACCTTGATTGCGCATATATGACTTTTTGATCGCTTTTTATTACAATTTTTCTGGATTTAATGCGACCAAAAATGCTCAATTTTGCACTTTGGGATTTTTTTGGCGCTGACGCCGTTTACCGTGCGAGATCAGGAATGTGATAAATTAATAGTTCAGGCGATTACGCACGCAGCGATACCAAACATGTTTATTTATTTATTTATTTATTTGTTTACTTTTATTAATAACCTGGGAAAAGGGGGGTGATTCAGACTTTTATTAGGGGAGGGGGCTTTTTACTATAAACAACACTTTTTTTTTTACTTTTACACTTATACTAGAAGCCCCCCTGGGGTTAGGGTTATTCCCCCCTGGGGTTAGGGTTATTCCCCCTGGGGTTAGGGTTATTCCCCCCCCCCACTTCCTGGGGTTAGGGTTATTCCCTCTCTGGGGTTAGGGTTATTCCCCCCTGGGGTTAGGGTTATTCCCCCTGGGGGACTCCTAGTATATACACTTTGATCTCTCAGAGATCTCTACAGCATAGATATGCTGCAGAGATCCATGAGATAAGCTGCTGCAGCTGGAAGTAAACGAGTGCCGAGTCGGGGACGGCGCCATCTTGGAGCGGTCCCCGGCCGGCTTCAGTAACGGAGATCGCTCCTCCAGGATAACATCCCGATCTCCCCACTAGACACCAGGGATGACGCTGCGTCCGGTAATCGGATGCAGCTGACATGTTTGACAGCTGCATCTGATTACTGTATTAGCGGTTACGGCGATCTGACCGTGCCCGCTAATACCGGCGGTCCCGGGATACAAGCGGCACCCGGGACCACCGCGGTTCAGAGTGCGGCCGCCGCGCGGCCCCGCTCTGAACGTCCCTAACGGCATCCGGGCGTAAATATACGCCCTATGTCGTTAAGGGGTTAATAAAGTAGATCAGCCTGAACACTGAAGTTGCTTTCATGTGTCTGGGTTGATCCTCAGAGACGGCTGTCATATTACATTTTTGATTAGGCAGCACCCAGGTATATCTGAGGAGACTAATGGTGCGTTTACACAGAACGATTTATCTGACTGATTTTTAAAGCCAAAGCCAGGAATGGATTTGAAAAGAGGAGAGATTTCAGTTTTCCTTTATGACCTGTTCCGTGTTTATAGTCCAGTTCTGTCTTTGGCTTTTAAGATCTGTCAGATAAATCTGTCTGTGTAAACGCAGCATTAGGGTCCATTTATACAGAAAGATTTTCTGACAGATTATCTGCCAAAGATTTGAAGCCAAAGCCAGGAATGGATTTGAAAAGAGGAGAAATCTCAGGCTTTCCTTTATTACCGGATCTCTGTTTAAAGTCTGTTTCGGGCTTTGGCTTCAAATCTTTGGCAGATAATCTGTCAGATGATCTTTCTGTGTAAATGGACCCTAATGCTAGTTTACACGAAACGATTATCGGGCAAATTTTCGCGATAACGATCGAATTTGAACGATAATCGTACGTGTAAACGCGGCGAACGATCGAAAAATCGTTCATTTTGATCTTTTAACATGTTCATAAATCGTCGTTCGCCGATCGCAAAAAATTCGCTGATCGTTCCGTGTAAACAGTCGTCGCGCGATAGTCCGGCCGCCCGCAGACCTTCCTGCCGCCCGGCCCCCCGCTCATCCACAGCCCCCTGCGCTGGCTCGATCGCCGCCCCGATCGCCGCCACCCCAGCTGCTCCGATCGCCACCCCCGCCGCCGCTCCAATCGCCACCCCCGCCGCCGCCGCTCCGATCGCCACCCCGCCGCCGCTCCGATTGCCCTGCCGCCGCCGTTCCGATCACCCCCACCGCCGCGGCCAAGAACATACGTTACCTGCTCCGCGCAGCAGGTCTTCAGACATCCCCGGCTCCCCTCTTCAGCGCACTGATTGGCTGAAGAGGAGCCGTTTGAAATTCCCGGCTCATCTCTTGAGCCAATCAATGCGCTGAAGACGGGAGCCGGGGATGGGCCGCGGCGGTGGGGGTGATCGGAGCGGAGGCGGCGATCGGAGCGGGGGGGGCGATCGGAGTGGCGGGGGGGGCGATCGGAGCGGCAGCGGGGGGGGGGGGGGGCGATCGGAGCGGCGGCGGGGGTGGCGATGGGGGCGGCGCAGGGGGCGGCGGTTAAGCGGGCTGCGGGCGGGCCGGGCTGCGGGAGCGTACGATCGCAAAATGATTTTTCCGTACAATATATCGTACCATCTAAACGCTGATCGTTATAAAAAAAAAAATCGTTACTTCGAAATCGTTAATCGTACGATCGGGCCAATAATCGCCTTGTGTAAACTTAGCATAACTTAAGGTCTCACCCTAACAGGGGGGGGATGTCAGACATCTTGATATTCCCAGAAAACCAGGATACAAGGGATTATAGGAGTAATAATCCCTTGCATCCTGGTCCATTCTGTGATTTTATTTGTTATTGTTATTTTAACCAGATTCATTATGGACTTTCTCTAAGTTTTGTTCGGTGACGAACCAAACTTTTTGCAAAGTTCGTAACAAATCTGGTTCGTTACGGTTCAGTTCGCTCATCCCTAGTGTTATAATCATTATTATGTATGTTATTATATCATTATTATGTGTTATTATTTCATTATATATTTATATGTTTATTATTATATTAACACATAATAATGATATAACATAATGATATAATAACACATAATAATGACATAGTAACACATAATAATGATATAATAACACATAATAATGATATAACATAATGATATAATAACACATAATAATGACATAGTAACACATAATAATGATATAATACATAAGATTGATATAACATAATAATGATATAACATGATAATGATATAATAACACATAATAACATATATCACAGCTTTTTTGCCGCCATTTTTCTGGCTTCCTGATGTTCAGGTTATTCGTACCTGAAACGCGTCTCCTGCTATCAGAGCACATGCTTCCTCCGCGTACTTCCTGCGCTGGGTGTAAGTCCCACAGGGGTCGAAGCCGCGGGGCCCCACGTCCGGACAATCAGCAGAAACCTTAAACTTATTGGCGAAGTCAGTGACACTGCTCTCGATGTCGCTCTCAGGTGTGGTGAAGTCATCGTTCTGGTTCCAGTTGTAGGTCCCGCACAGACCCCGCACCTTTATACGCAGAGAACCGGAGCGTTATAAGCTGGGGGGGAATCCTTATAGATGATTATATTATTATAATTATTGATTACAGGATCGGGCGCTGTAGTTCCGTGTGATAAGCTGCAGGTGTCACCACTGAGTCTACGTTACCTTATCAGCAAATGTCGGCTGCAGAGTAATATACACGGATGGGAACTCCATGTTCCAGAGCAGGTGGGCCCCAAAGGACTGGAGGAGAAGGTGGGTGGAGGAGACGCGTCTGACGGAGAGATCGGGGCTGAGAAACGGCAGGGTCACCATGTGTCCATCCACTGTGGGGTCACCTGAAGGGCGAGAGGATGAGGGTGACACACTGACAGGGACCACAGGGGATGTACTCGTCATCTGAGGCCCACCACCTACCTGATGCTCGGAGTCTGACCGACGTCTTGTGGACCCTTACGGTGAGGGCTCGGAGGCAGCTGACTGACCCCTGACCCCCACAGTCCTCGTTCTCCCCAGAGATGAGGAGTTTTCCATCCACATGATCCTGATGGGAATGAAGAGGAGGATGACAGGACGGGCTCCGCAGGTGGGACCCTACAGCATCATACATGGAGTGAGGTCCTCACCTGGACCAGGAAGTATTCACAGGAACCATGGAAGGTGAACCTCCTGCCATCAAATGTTACATAGTGGGGATCTCCTACCACGGAGCACTCTGCTGCACATCGCTCCTGGGAACACCGCCATCGGCCGCCATCACACGTGCTGCAAGACAAGGCGGCAACTGACACCGTGCCTAGAGACCCAAGATGTGTTCTGCGGGGGAGGGTCTTACCATTGGTTACACCTCTGCCTGATGACCTCTCCGGGGGAGTACCTCTGTCTCCTGTGGTAACACGGACAGTCCTCCTGCCTCACACAACGTCCATCCTCTAGGTAGAGGCCAGCCGGGCACTCACAGCCGCTCACACACTCCTCCCTGCACTGACCGTCATCGTAGCTCCCCACCGAGGCGCAGCTGGCCGGGCAGGCCGACACACAGTCCGAGTAACGCTTGCCCATCGAACACTCCTTCTCTGAAGGAGAACCAACCATAAGATGGAGGAGACGTGTGGCATCTCAGCCCGCCGCTGGTCCCCGTACTCACCACAGAAGCCGGCCCGCCGCCAGGTGATGGTGATCTTCTGCTGCGAGCACTCCCGGGCATAGCTGGTAAAGGTTGGGCACACTGAGGAGGTCCCCGGGGCCTGGCAGTAACTGTACATACAGATCTCATAGAAGCCTCTGGGATCCACCTATAGATCACACACAGGATCAGAGCCGCAGGTTTACTATGGTGGGATCAGCAACAGGAACCTCCCATCAATGTCGGGGGCCACAGGGTCCCGGAATCATACAGGCACCATAACAAAGAAACATCCGACTGGTTATACCACAAGAAAACCAAAACACTTGCACAACAACTACAGATATACAAAAAGTCTTAATTAAAGCTCAATCAATTCATAAAAGCAGATAAAATAAGATATGGGATAGAACACAGAGGTCAAAACCAGAGGGGGAGAAAGACATCAGTGTGGTATCACATGAATAAATAGAAAAAAGTAGGTGGTTGCTACAATCTAGTCACGGTAAAGCACCATCTAGTGGTCATTACTGGTTATGGCACAGAAAACAGGCTTCTAAACATAGAAAGACAGAGGTAACTAAAAATAAAGATATCTCAAGAAAAAATACAAATGCTGAGGAAAACTGGTATGTAATCCCAAAGGCAATTTTATCTAATATAGGTAGACGGATACAGTAGTCAGCCCACCATAGTATACAGAGATTATACACTTATGCCATTCATAATGTCAATACCACATGACCACCACTGAGGTCCTACCCCCCGTCCAGCACAGCAGCCCGACGTACGTTACGCTCACTTCATCAGGAGCTAATGGACTCAGATACTGCAGCTATATATACATACATACATACAAAAACACACCTATAGTAAATTAGTATCACTTACACAAACAGCGTGTGGATAACGGGCCCCAATACAACAAGATGGCGGAGAATACCGGAAGGAGGAAGTAAAGAGGCCAAGGGCCAATGAGTTATAAGAGGAGAGCCGAAGGTCACATGACACCAATCAGGGACCCACATACCCGCCCACTCCGCCTGTGTGTATCTCCAAGCCCTTCCCCTGATATATAGTAACTAACAGCGTACATGGCGTTTATAGTCCAGCCCCCCTTCCACCTATGTCATGGCGTACGTGCCATCTAGTTTGCTGATGGAACGCATATGAGACGCACGCTCCCGTACGCCATGACATAGGCGGAAGGGGGGCTGGACTATAAACGCCATGTACGCTGTTAGTTACTATACATCAGGGGAAGGGCTTGGAGATACACACAGGCGGAGTGGGCGGGTATGTGGGTCCCTGATTGGTGTCATGTGACCTTCGGCTCTCCTCTTATAACTCATTGGCCCTTGGCCTCTTTACTTCCTCCTTCCGGTATTCTCCGCCATCTTGTTGTATTCGGGCCCGTTATCCACACGCTGTTTGTGTAAGTGATACTAATTTA